>NC_079315.1:74119030-74786778 GCF_029931775.1 Euleptes europaea
CTTCAGATATGGTTTGAGCAATCTCTTAATGTGAATATAAATGGGAAACACATCTGCCCCATTCTTCAGTGTACTTTTAGTACCATTATGGAAAACTTGGCAGCATTTATGATATGGACAGCTGAAGTGGTTTCTGTTAAAAGATTGTTTCAGGAGAACTTATACATTTGTTGTTGTGATGTTCTTTGAATCTCTAAAATTGGTGCCAGGCCAAAATCAATCAGCTGCCCAAATTTTTCTTAAAAAATGAGAGCATTTCTCAAATATTATTTGAAGGTTGAGTATTCTTCAGATGTTGTGAGCTGACTATCCTTTGCAGATTATGACTTCAAAATTCTTGGCAAAGTTCCACTTGAGGAATGGTTTTTCCTGTCTACCCCGTCTTCCAGCAGACATCTAAAAAAATGGCCTTCTGAAAGACCTTCAGAACATGATGGTGCATGATTTAGGGAAAGGGAACCAGTGAAAACTCCTCCCCCTACACACACAGAAGACTGAATCTGTCTACTATGAATGGTAAAATATTTGTTTCTTTATATATTTGATCTATAGATTTGTAACTAACTGAAAATATCGGATAATATATAAATAACTGACAATATCTGGTAATATATATAATGTTTAGTGTTCAATGTTATTTGATTTATATTCATATTCAACTTTAATATTTGATAGGATTTGATAGATACAATGGATGATATTGAGCATTTGACATAATTTGACAGTTGGCAGCTTACGATATTCTATATTTGATGTCTGCCAAAATACCAAGAGATCTTAACCAGCTGAAAAAATAGCTGATATTTGAAGAGTAAAATTTATACAACAAATGTTAACTTAATTTTCAAATTTCAATTGTGAATTTTTTTTTAATTCAAGGAAGTCTTTATAGCACATAGGCTTTTAGACAAATAATATCACAATAATAAAAATGCAAGAGAAAAGGAAGCATTCAGCACTTAAAGAAAAAGTAAATATTTAACATATCTATTAAAGTAGTGAATTAAAATGACAATTAAAATAACCAGAGAATCACAGAATATTTAACTAGGCACTGAATTAATGGCAGTAGCTCAAATTTTTAGTGCAGCCGAGATATATTTGGCAACTGCCAGAGAGATGTGATTTTCGTTTCCAGACAGAAGACTGAATATATGATAGTACTTCGAACAGCTGGGAAAAGTTTCAAGAAGGGGGGTTATCAGAGAAGCTCTTAAACTGTCATAGAATTTGCATGGAAAGGAAAAACGTGTCAGGGATTCAGGTACTTCAAGACCGCAAGAACAAATCTTTTGACCACATGGTATGTTAGAAAAACTTCCAAAAAGATCAGCAAAAGGTAAAGCATTGAAATGGGTCAGGGAGAAGAAACAGCAATAAGAGGGAACCATGAGAGAATATTGATACTTATTGCCAGCAAATGGACTTGGGGGAGTAAAACGCAGGTACAATGGAGAGCAGATTTGGTTGGCATCTGATAGAAGATGACTCCAGCAAATCAAGCAGAGGTGGCAGGCTGTTTCATGCAAGCTTCAAGGTGCATGACTGATGAAGCCACACAAGTGGGAGCTCCAAACAATACACGGAGGAAAGATGATGGCTTCTATATTGGTACCAAAAGCTTGGATCCATTTAGGAATGAGATGTAGGAGTTGGGCTGTCATCTTTGCTCAAAACTCCTGTAAAGTTGATGGGAAATTGAGAAATTAGAAACTTACATAAATATTAAACAATTGTCAATAGCTGTTTCAGGTATAATGCTGACCAGGTGCCAAATGGGAAGGCAAGGACATGTCTTCCAAAACAGACCTCTTCTGATGGCACTCTGAAAGAAAGGGAACCCAGTGGGTTCAACCCACATGAATGTGAATACACAAAGAAACTGACATGTCTGTCATGTAGACCAGGGGTCTCCAGTGTGGTGCCCATGGGTGCCACGGTGCCCACCAACACTTTTTCTGGCACCTGCCAAGTGTTTTTAGAAAGTGGGTGGGGCCAGGTAGAGCTTTTGCCTACCTACTACTGGATATTTGATTGGCTGTGCAGAGTTTTTCTTAAAAAATGTTGCTTTGGCAGCAGCTGCTACTACTCACAATGATCTACATTGTGTTATTGAAGTTAAGCAGTGGTAATCATTTTGTAGCTGGCTATGCTTCCTGCAGCAGCCATTTTGTTGCTGTGCCACCATGCCATGTCAGAATTCCCAATGTGCCTGCAGGCTCAACAAGGTTGAGGACTCTTGATGTAGATGGTATACTTCTCATTATGCTGGTCAGTCTGTCTATACTCCACTTTCTGCCATTGCTGAGCCATTGCTAACTTTGTAGAAACAACTAGACAGCCCTTGAGTTTTGTAGCAGCGGTAGGAAACTTCATAGACCACCAGTTCAAGGAGTAGGGTTGAAGCATCCAGGTAGCTTATGTTTCAGGTACTCTTTCATGTGTGTATGTCATGCCCATGTTTATGTGAAGAATCAAGCTATCCACTTCCAATGCAGTGCTAGAAAAAGCATTGATGAATTCAATTACCTATGTGGCTAAATGATCACTGTTGACTCTCCAGAGCAACCTCTAGAGATGTTATTTCATGCTGCTATCCATCTTGGGAAGATTCTGGAGAGTGTGAAGTATAAATATTTAAAATAAACAAAAACATATTAGATTTAGTTCCAGTTTTCAACTCTGTTCTCACTGTACTGTCTTTTCTATTTTTTTTAATTGCCTTTACTACAAGGAACTCAAAATGGAACAAAATGGCCAAGACTGACCACAGGCCTCTGGCCAAATATTTCCTCTGGCCCCTGCCTCAGTCCATACTAGGGCTGCCAACCTCCAGATGGTGGCTGGAGATCTCCTGGGATTACAACTGATCTCCAGGTGACAGATAGGTTCACCTAGAGAAAATGGTTGCTATGGAAGTAACCTCTATGACATTATACCCCATTGAAATCCCTCCCCAAACCCCACCCTCCTCAGGCTCCACCCCTACAACAGGTATTTCTCAACCCAGAGCTGGCAACCCTAATTCATACTACTTGTGATTAATCTGTATATATTATTATGGGGTGTAACCACTTACAGAGCAAGGTAACTGCAACAAAGAATCGAATAAACATTAGTTTAGGATGAACTAGCCAATGAGATTTTACTCAAGATTAATGATTCTTGGTAGGATTGTCTTCTTGATACATACTTTCAGTTCCTATGTGAAACAACACATGTAGGATATTAATATATTTTATATGGGTCACATCACACAAGTCATTTATATACCATGCAGATAAATACATTTTATTTCAGGGTTTGGGCATGACAAAAACAAAACAAAAAAACCCCACATTCCACACACTATCTTCTCTCTCCTGGCAAAAGACAGGTATGGAAGGGAGAAATCAATTGCTGTCAAGTATCGCTCAGTACAAATAATCGGAGCTTTGAAAATGTTAATGGACCTCCTGGACAGAGACAATGAAAGGGACAGTTGACACATTAGCTGGAAGCTGACACCTCTGAATTGACACAGAAACTTGGGAGTGCAAAGGGCTAGATTGTATCTTCCTAAAGATTTCAGGAAAGGATTCTTCGACACACAAGCGGGTGGTAAAACAGAAGAAAAAATCCCTTGGCATAGAGGAACAGAGGTCCATTTTGACAGGTCTATCTGGCTGTATATATCTGGAAGAAGGAGCTTTCGCACTTAAGCTCCACCTTGATGGCTGCCATTGTCATGGCTGCCTAGACAAAGTTATCAAGCCACGGGAAGCTTTTAGCAAACTGTAACTTCTAAGTTAAAGAGCCTGTCAGCTAGAGCATGTGAAGTGAAGGACAGGATAATCATGTGTTTACACCTTTCTTGTGTATTCCTTGCTCAATCCATTGTTGAATAGGGACCATGTGTGTGGAATTTTTACTTTTAATACATTCTTTACTAGTTTGAATGCTGGTAGTTTTTCTCCATAGATATACTATTTAAAATGGGCATCTGAGAAAGGGAGGCAGCCAGTTGGCTAAATCACTATTTCTCCAGAAGTGCACTAGTGTAGTAAACTGTCCATGTGGTAGCCAGTAGATGGGTAGCAGGTTGTTCAGGCACTAGGCAGAGTCTTAGAAAGGCAATGTGGAAGGGAAGTTGGGAGTATTGGCCCTCTTGGCAGATAATTCCTACAACAACCAGTTGGTGGGAGCGTACCAAAAAGCAAGTGTGAGAGAGAAAACCCTCTGATGGTCTGGTGAGCCAGGGTGTGGCATGTCATTGGGCTGAAACTTATTGGAGACCTGGACTCCTTGGAGGGCAGAATGAAGCAGTGGTTGTGGGTCACTGGGACCATTGCACTACATACTGTATGTATTATACATGTACTTATGATTTCTGTTCAGTAACAAGGTTAACAGAAACAGAACAAATTTAGTATACTAAATTTGAACTACTATTGGAATAGTTGCAGTCATATTATTACAGATTAAATGTACTTGTTGATTACAACTAGGAGCAGGGGTGTAGACTTCTTAATTTCCCAAAATGGGGGCATGAGGTTGAACCCAGCCCAGGCTCATGAATAGAAGGTAAATTGTTCATGATAAATGCTGATTGTTCATGGGAAACCTGACTGGTGTTTGTGTGGGTGTGTATATAAAGAGAAAGAAAGAGAATGTGTGTGTCCCATAAAGGGGAAAACTAGATATTATATGCATTCATTAAAATGAAAAGCAACCATAGCAAATTGTGATCAGGAGCAGAAGGCTAGTCTGTAGATGTTCCTGATCTCATTCTATTCAAAGTCTCCTTTTCACTACAAGAATCAAAAGAAGGTAACGTGAATTTGCATGCAGTATCCAGCTTGGATCTAATCATGCAGGCTAGATGGCGAAGATAATTCAGAAGTATTGTAACATTATTTGTAAGGTCAGAACAAGTTCAAGTGTATTCAAAAGCTTTGATGTTATAGGTACAGCAACATTAATGGATGCTTGTAAAATTGGCTGCGTTTTTACAAACCACGATGCAGGCTAATGCTCCTGAATTAGCTCACCTGTGCAATTAGTGACTATTAATATCTATCAATGCACTACTGTAGTTATGAATAGCTTACAATTTTCGTATATAGAAACTACGTATATAGAAACTGTAATTAACTACTTTTCATTTGGACCTGAAGAAAACACATGTTCTATTATTCCTTATAGTTTTATTATGTTTTACCTATGTGTCTAAACTGTAAGCACAAGTTCATCTACTGTCTCTAGAACAGAATGCAATCCAATGTAAATTAAAGGCATTGGCAATTTACTACCTCTTATAGAATTCTCACAGTGCTGTGGAAATGATCCTTATCTTGTTAGATATTGACCAAGGTTTGAATCCCTACTCTGCCATGGAAGCTTACTGGGTGACCTTGGGCTGATCACACATGGTTAGTCTAACCTACCTCACAGGGTTGCTGTGATGACAAAATGAAGGAAAGGAGAATGATGTAAGCTACTTTAAGTCCCCATTCGGGAGAAAGATGGGGTATAAATGAAGTTATTAAATAAATATTTCCACAAAGTCCCATGAAAGGATGGCGGTTGCTCCAAAAACACTTGTGATCTGCTGTCCACCTGATTAACAGGGAAGCTGTAAACCTAAAAAACAGGCCTACAGCTTTTATTTTTTCATATTAATGGTGGCTGTGTATTTTCTGGGGGAAAGTCCTGATTAACAAAAAAATTCTGAGTTAAAAATACAACGGATGATGTTATAGTGATGCGAGACATAACTATACTTGAGTATAAAGAAGCCTTTAAGAAGCAACCTTTATTTCACACATGTGTTTTGTGTTGTATGATCTATCTGCATTGTACACTTCTTCGGTAGTCACAGAGATATATAAACGAAATAATTATAGCACTGTAGATATGTAGGATCATCTATTCCAACACCTTAAGGATCATCTATTTCAGCACCTACACTGATTCTCAACCACCCTGAAAAGTTCGTTCAATGTTGTCTAAATGGTTGCATGCAAAATACAGTGAACAGGACTGAGCTTGATACCCTGTGCCAGAAGTAGATCTCAGAAAAAGTTATCAGCTTAATACAAACAAATCTGGATGGCTTAGTCTTGAGTCCTACCATGTGCTCAGGGAAGATATGATAAATACCTGATCACCAGCCAATCTGGCCTAGAGAAAATTTTGCTCAACTCCAAACAGGGCAATTATTCAGATCTTTTTAAAATAAAAACCAAACCAACCAAACATTCTTTCCTGAAAGAAAATGCTGTCAAATGATGTTCGCTTACTTCATCTTCTGCCTTGCCTCATATTGTAACCATCTCTGATAGTTCAGAGAAGGAAGAGAACAAGGAGAGATACCCTTCTGCCGCAAATTTGGATGCTGATCTTGGCAAGTTGTCTCTTTCCTCGTTTCAGACTGATGTAGTCTTCAAAAATACATACGCAATTGTAAAACTCTTATTGGACTTTTAAAAAATATTTTATGTGTTTTATATTAAGGGTACAGAAGGGAAAGGGGGATGGGTAAACTTTATGGTGAATCTTCAGAGATTAGATAATACTTGTGGTGGATCATAAGGGTTGATTCAGCAAAAAAGCTTATGGAAGGAGTTGGCACAGCAGATCTTTCTGTGCATTCCCCTTACAAATATACCATAACACAGGATGCTCACTGTCAAAGAGGAGTCAGATTTGGTCCTCAATGCAAAGTTTTGTCTGGAAGCCACTTCGCTCTCTCCTCGCATTTTCCCTGCGTTCTCTGGATGCCACCAGAAACAGCATCCAGAAAATGAGGGGAAAACAAGGGGAGAGAGTGTACTAACTTCTAACTTCGGGGAAAATGTGCACAATGAAAATGAAGCCCTGAAGTAGTTGGGTGTGTGTGATCACCACAGAAACAAAAAGTCCCAAGAATAGCTTTTTAGGGGGGGGGGAGAGGGAGAGGAGAGAGAGAGAGAGAGAGAGAAAGAGAGAGAGGGGGGAAGGAGAGGGAGAGAGAGCTGATGCTGACTGATCTATTTACCTTGAGATAGAGTTTTGTGCCCATCAGATTTCCATGGAATTATCTTTTTAGACTGAGTAGCAAAATAAATCATCTTCATTTTGTGTGAGATGTTGACGTTTATTGATTTGATGTTCTTCAGAAACCTTTCAGTGAAACCCAAAAATCAAATGGTGAGATATTAAGAGATAACTTCTTAACAGAAATGGATAAGTAGTTGTTAGAAGGTTTGTCAGAAGACCATAGGATTGCTACATGGCATCTTTGTGACCATTCTTCTTGCCCTTGTCATTGGAAGTTTGTGCTAGGAATCTTTATGTAAAATCATGCTTAGAAGGTATTTTAAAAGATATTGTTATTAGATATGATTTGTTCTTCTGGGGTCACATATGTCAAAAAGAGGAAGGAGTTTGCCCGTGTGTTCTGGGCACCCTGGTCAACTCCCCGCTGGGAGACTTCTGGGCCCCAACAGCAGCAGCGGTGGCTCCTTTTCCCACCGGGTAGAAGCTACTGCCCAGCCCTGGTGGGGGCAGCAGCAGCAGCGGCACCTTTTCCTCCCCCCCCCCCGCTTCTCTCCCCCCCCCCCGCTGCTGGAAGCATGCGGCAGTGGCGGTTCCTTTCTCTGGCTGCCGCAGCCTCCACTTACCACTGGCTGCCCCACCCCTCCACCCGGGGACGGAGGGGTGGAGGAGCGCAAAGCAGCAACAGCCCCATCTGGCACAGCCTTCATGTGCTGGGCCATGTGGAGCTTGAGGAGCAGCAAGAGCAGGCGGTGGCAGAAGGAGGAGAGGCCGAGATGTGCTCTCACTGTTCCAGGGAGTGCCGGGAGTCCACCAGCCCCAGGGCGTGAAGCTTCTCCAGCAGGGCGGTCATGCAGTGCTTCTGGAAAGCCGCTGATTCGGAAGCCTTGCCCAGGTCCCTGATGTGGTGGTCCAGCTCCTGCATGGCCTGGCCTCAGCCTCCACTTGCTGCCAGCCTCCCCTCGCCTCCACTCTGGGATGATGGGGAGGAGGGGGGGTGGCAAGGCAAAGGGGCAGAGACAGGCAGCAGCAGCAGACTGGCTGCCGCCGCCGCAGCCACTGCCACAGGCCTCTCACCTATTGCCTCTTCCCGCCCTCCTGGAGCGGCAAGGCAAAGGGGCCGAGAGTGATGGTGGCAGGGGTCCCCTCTCATGCGTACCCTTTTTTTGGTTTCGCTTTTTTAAAGTGTGCAACATGAGAGGGACAAACCAACCACTCTCAAGCCATGCATTAATGGCCTTTGGCACTGAAGTCCCTCCCCTCCCCAAAACCTGCCCTCTTCAGGCTCTGCCCCCAAAATCTCCTTCCAATGGGGAAGAGGAAGAGGGGAAGAGGGACCTGGCAACCCTAGTTCTGAGAGAACTGTGAGGGGATTTTATTTGGCAAAACAATTGGCTGTTATAAACTTCTTTTGAGGACTGATTTCAGACAAAGGAATCTTAAGCCCCATTCTAGGGCTGTCGAATCAACCCACTGTGACTATTTATTTTGAAATAGAAAGTAGGGTTGAAATATTCTGGTAAATTTTTAAAAAATATATCAGTAGATGTGTCAAAGGACTCATTCCTGTGTTACACTGGCAGCATGCCAGCTTTGTAGTCTCCCAACTATTTGGGAAACTGTTTGGTGAAGCAATTGTAAGTGATTTTATCCATTGCCATGAACTCCTTCTCTTTGGGGCACTTTGTGTGATAGAGATGGGAACACTCTAAACAACATAAGCAAAAAAAGAAACCATGGCCAGGGCTTCTAGCAGAAGGACACAAAATGCTATTATTTATTAAGGTTCTGCTGAAAGAACTAGATATTATGTTCTCTTCTTTCTCTGGCTTCCTGTTGGTCTTCTTTTCTTTGGTTACCTCATTATTTATTCTTTGCTCCCTTTCACTTTTCTTGCCAACCTCAGTTCTCTTTCTGTTGTCCTTTTCTTTTTCTTTTTGAAAAGCATTCCTAAGGATTTTCTTTCTCTTGTTTTTTTGTCTCTAAACATTTCTTTGCTTTATTATTACAACTCCTCCTTGCCCAAACAAACCAGAAAACCTCTATTAACTGGAACAGTCTCCTTTCCACACATATCCCCAAGAGTCATAAGGGAGCCATTTCCCCATGCTACTAGCCCCGCTAGCATTGGTAAATCTGTGAATACAGCTATCAGATGGATGAGGCTGATTTTCTAGATCCCAGTCCCCAGTCCATCAGAAGCGAAGATGAGAGTTAGGTGGGAAAGATGTATATAGTTAGCCCACACACGGTTGTGGTAGTCGCATGCCACAGCCTTATGTGACAGCATCCCATGGGAACAGATCAAATGCATCTGTGAGTTGGATAATTGTTCTTTATTATGAAGATCTCATTCTTTAGAAATGATATTTGCACATTCTGATCTCCCTTTCTTTCCTGCCTGTCCCGCTCATGTAATTTCATTGCCTAGATTGCAAGTCCTCTTGTGCTATATGCACTTCTTCCAATAGCCCGTCCAGGGCCAGGAGTTTGTGATAGGCACTACGATCTGTGTCCTCAGACATCCAGGTCTTCGCCTCAGCAAGACAGCGCCATTGCATCAGAACAAGTTCCACTAGGCGGTTGATTTCTGCATCAGTCCGCAGTGCTTCGATGAGCACATCACGCAGTAGGGTAGGGTCGTCAGGGCAGGTCGACGTTCCCAATAGAAGGGCCCAATGGGTTAAGTCCTCCAGGATTCCACGCGAGGAATCGGTGGTTGAGACGTAGGCAAACCCTCCAGGGCTCTAACCAGGCAGGTAGAAGAAGAGAGTGATTCCTGCCTTAATGTAAGCACTTGTCCCCGTAGTACTCCTTAAAGCAACAGGTAGTCCAGACAGGTAGTCCAGAAAGGGTGGCTTTATTAGAAAACATACAGGTATTCAGAGCTTGCAGATGTAAAAAAGGCAGGAATGGAGGGGCAAGGATATACAGCAGAATATATGGAGGATTAGTGGTCATACAAGTCATATCAGATAGTACAGGTTGTTGACATGGCAACCCCTAGGCCAATGGTGCCTGGCTCCCACAGGCATCAAAGGCTGCAGAGGAATGCAACTGTTAGATAATCCTTGAGCGGAACATCTGCAAGACGGCAAAACACTGAGAGAGGAGAGGAGACCTGCAACGGCGAATTAATAAAATGAGACGTTTTCCTCACCCAGAGCCTTAAAGTGCGAACATGCAATTTGTGTTCAATCCACTTCCTGCTGCCAGCCCACTTCCTGCTGCCAGCCACCACCACCCCACTCCCCCCGCCTCCCTAACTGACACTGGACCAATCGCCGTCCTTGCTTCAAGCGGCGACTGGGCATGCATGGGAGTGCACCGGTCGTCATTTGATCCTGGCTTATCAAATGCAGCGGAGAAAGGCGGCGCAGTGGGAACAGAAATTTAAAGTCGTGTTGGATGCTTGTGTACTGGACACGTTTAAATTGCGAGGTAAGTTGCTAGTGCGTTCACGGGCCTGGTTTCTAAATACTCCTTGGTACGCAGAAAAATTTAAAACCAAATTGTAAATTACATATTTTGTTGTTTTCCCTCTTTTTCATAATTTAAAAGCCTTATGGGAGTTGTGCATGCTCAACACTTTCAAATTATAGAAGCAACTGAAAGTCAATTAAAAACAACAGCAACAGAGATGAGGAAATTGGCCTGCTCATGCATTAAGAGTTTATGGCATCCTGGAAGAGGTGATTAGGGGTGGGAGTCCAAATAGTGTATCCTACACACATTTCCTTGCATGCCTCCAGCTTGCAATTAATAAGCTGTATGATTTCCAAGCTCAATCTCAAATTCACCGCGACGACCCCAATGCAAATGACACCTTTGCATTGTGAAACATTAGCTAAATAATGAATGGGGAAGATACTGTGAGGTGAAAATATCATTATTTATTTAATCCAATTTATTTAGTAGCCTTTTCAGAGGTACACGGAATGATGTACGGGGAGGCTGGAGTCAAGGCACTAACGCAATATATTGGTGTGTTAACACACAGTTTTGTATGGAGTTGTTTCAAAGGTATTTGTTGTAAAGCTTTTTTTTTTTTTTAAGGGAGCAACAGTGATGCATAACAAAAAACACATGACCTGTGCGAACCTGGCTGTCTTGAGTTTGCCGAAGTGAACCTAAACATGTAGCTCGATATTTGAGGGCAGGAAGTGCAATCACTGCTAGAGTTATGCAGTTGCCTCCTGGGACTTGGCCTCTGTACCTGTACGAAGAGACACAACAACCCTGGAGAAAGTTTTCCTTATCTTTCCAGGGCTTAATCCTCTGTACAGACACTTCATACCGAGTAGTATCCATCTACTTGTATTCATTAGTTACTGCTAAGAATTCTAAGTCTTCGCTTCACTTCCAGTGTACCAATCAAGCATAAGACCTGCCAAGCTCACCAGTTTCCTATTAGCTCTCCCAAACCGCAGTAATTCTGAGCACATCATTTTAACACAGCAGGAAGAAGGAAATTGGATTTCTATTATACTTCTTGCCAAAGACATACCAACAATTCACCTCTTTGCACATGGAGTCACTATTTGGGAGATGAATTGCATTAGAACAGAGTTCAGAAAGGGCACCCTGGATTACAGCTCCATATTTAAATTCAAAACTGCAATGCATTACATGACTCAAAGAAGCACAATCTTGACATTTGAAATAATTATTTAGCCTGTGATATTTAAGGATGCAATAAATCAAAAACTGCAGCCATATTTCTCCCTTGCTAAATTGTTTTCTTTGAAAGCTTAAATGTATATTATATTACCAGGAGATAACAATGTCTATTCATGTCAATGACAATTAAAGCTCTGTGCAAGACCTACTACAGAGAGGAAACAGATATTTTTGGCTTGTTCTAATTTCTTCTGCACTTTTGAAAGAGCATGTTAATCTGGATAGAGTTAATCTGAACTGGAAGCCAAAGTTCTGTGTGCGGGAGAACTGTTTCAATTAGGTTTCAGCTGGAAGTGGTGTGGTGACAATACATTTTGTTTTCCTGTTTTAAAAGGGTCCCATCTTTTGGCAATTTGGAGGTTGAAGATATAAATGAGAATGAGAATATTCACATGGTACCATTCTCCCTTCCAACAAAACCTGCCACAAATTCAAATGGCACATCCCTCATGTGGCATTTAGGTGACAATAGTGTTTTCATACCTGTTGTCTTGATCCATACCTGAAGTTGTGGGGGTTTTTTGCTCCTATGTGCAGTTTACAGTGCCATCTTTACACATTTAGTCAGTGGGTTTAGAAGGCTGTATTTCTGCTTCGGATGGCAATCCTAGACAGAAACATCCTGACTCAGGCTGCCATAGTTACAAAAATTACATGTGAACAGTCTGATCCATCATGTTTGTGATGAATAATACAGAATCTAGCTATACAAAAGTGGCATTCATGACATTAGCAGCTGTGGATATGTTTGCCCTGGCCCATTTTGCCAAACAAAGTATGAGACAGCGTTGGCCAGGGCTGGAAATGTTCCAGTCAAGGGGGATGCATAGCATTATAGCTACTTAGACAGCATTGCCCCTCCAAACCAGGCACTTGCTCTGTGCTGGTGATAAGGAAAACAGTTTCCCTACCTTGTGCAGTTTTCAGATAAGTTGGAATGATAAGTAGGGTTGTGGAGTGTTGTGTGTCTGAAGGGCATGTTTGGCTGCAATTTGGGACTTGTGCACATGTATTGAAGTTGGAGAGGTTTCATTGAAAGGAATTTTGATGGGTGAGTGTTGAGGTTTGGTATCACTGACAATTCCTGTCACTAGAATTTGAGTTTTAATATTGATTTGTCCAGCTGTTGCACTTGTGCCACAGCTATTCATCTTGCAGGGTAAGGTCTATACTTAGGGTTGCCAACTCCTGATTAGGAAATACCTAAAGATTTTGGAGGTGGAGCCTAAGGAGGCTGGGGTTTGGGGAGGGGACGGACTTCAATGCCATAGATTCCAATTGCCAAAGTGGCCATTTTCTCCAGGGGAACTGATCTAGGGCTGTCAAAAAAAAAAAATTCGGTACAGTTCGGATTCGGACGAATTTGACCCTTGTGGGGTCGGTACGGTCCGAAGTCCGAACTCCCCCGCTTCGGATCCCCGGTAATTCGGTGGGATCCGGAGTTCGGGGGAAAATTCAGCCGAAGCGCGCCTTCAGGGATTCCCTGAAGGCGCGCGGGGGCCCTTTAAACTGATCTGAGCCTCCCAGCTGAGAGGCGCAGATCAGTTTAAAGGGCAGCCCGCCCCCCTTCAGCGGGCTCCGCTGGAGAGGCGCGGGCTGTCATTTAAACTCATCTGAGCCTCCCAGCTGGGAGGCTCAGATGAGTTTAAATGACAGCCGCGCCTCTCCAGCGGAGCCCGCTGGAGAGGCGCGGCTGCCCTTTAAACTCATCTGCGCCTCCCGGCCGGGAGGCACAGATGAGTTTAAAGGACAGCCCGCCTCCCTTCAGCGGGCTCCCGTGAAGGGGGGCGGGCTGTCATTTAAACTCATCTGTGCCTCCCGGCCGGGAGGCACAGATGAGTTTAAATGACAGCCCGCCTCCCTTCAGCGGGCTGCCGTGAAGGGGGGGGGCTGCCCTTTAAACTCATCTGAGCCTCCCGGGCGGGAAGCTCAGATGACTTTAAATGACAGCCGCGCCTCTGCAGCGGAGCCCGCTGGAGAGGCGCGGCTGCCCTTTAAACTCATCTGCGCCTCCCGGCCGGGAGGCACAGATGAGTTTAAAGGACAGCCCGCCTCCCTTCAGCGGGCTCCCGTGAAGGGGGGCGGGCTGTCATTTAAACTCATCTGTGCCTCCCGGCCGGGAGGCACAGATGAGTTTAAATGACAGCCCGCCTCCCTTCAGTGGGCTGCCGTGAAGGGGGGGGGCTGCCCTTTAAACTCATCTGAGCCTCCCGGGCGGGAAGCTCAGATGACTTTAAATGACAGCCGCGCCTCTGCAGCGGAGCCCGCTGGAGAGGCGCGGCTGCCCTTTAAACTCATCTGCGCCTCCCGGCCGGGAGGCACAGATGAGTTTAAATGACAGCCCGCCTCCCTTCAGCGGGCTGCCGTGAAGGGGGGGGCTGCCCTTTAAACTCATCTGAGCCTCCCGGGCGGGAGGCGCAGATGACTTTAAACGACAGCCGCGCCTCTCCAGCGGAGCCTGCTGGAGAGGCGCGGCTGCCCTTTAAACTCATCTGCGCCTCCCGGCCGGGAGGCACAGATGAGTTTAAAGGACAGCCCGCCTCCCTTCAGCGGGCTGCCGTGAAGGGGGGGGCTGCCCTTTAAACTCATCTGAGCCTCCCGGGCGGGAGGCTCAGATGACTTTAAATGACAGCCGCGCCTCTGCAGCGGAGCCCGCTGGAGAGGCGCGGCTGCCCTTTAAACTCATCTGCGCCTCCCGGCCAGGAGGCACAGATGAGTTTAAAGGACAGCCCGCCTCCCTTCAGCGGGCTGCCGTGAAGGGGGGGGGCTGCCCTTTAAACTCATCTGAGCCTCCCGGGCGGGAGGCGCAGATGACTTTAAATGACAGCCGCGCCTCTCCAGCGGAGCCCGCTGGAGAGGCGCGGCTGCCCTTTAAACTCATCTGCGCCTCCCGGCCGGGAGGCACAGATGAGTTTAAAGGACAGCCCGCCTCCCTTCAGGGGAGCCCGCTGAAGGGAGGCGGGCTGCCCTTTAAACTGATCTGAGCCTCCCAGCTGGGAGGCGCAGATCAGTTTAAAGGGCAGCCTGCGCCTTTCAGCGGGCTGCCCTGAAAGGGGGGCCGAATTGGCCGAATTTATTCGCGAACTCCCGAACTCGCTGAATTCGGCCCCCCCGGTTGCCCGCCAGATTTGAGTTCGGATCCGTCCGAACTGAAAATCACCGAATCAGGGGAAATTCGGTTGATTTTCAGTTCGGACCGAACCGAATTGACAGCCCTAAACTGATCTCTTTCACCTGGAGATCAATTGTAATAGCGGGAGATCTCCAGCCACCACCTGGAGGTTGGCAACCCTTTCTATACTGTAAGTCTTATTGGAATCATATTAGTTAATGAGATTGCTGCTGATCAATCTAAGCTAGTGTTGCTGCCAGGCAGGGTTTGTAGTGCTGTTATGTTGAATTGGTGATTTGGTCAAGCAGATTTGGTGGTACAGTTACAGCAGTGCTTTTATTATAGTCACTCTATAAGCAGATTTTGAAATAGTACACTGAGTTTGCATTACAGGTTAAGCAGTGTTTATGCTCCAGTAATTTAAGATTGGAAGTTAAGCAGTAAGCAGAGTTGAAATTGTGTGGAGTTTAGGCACCGTAATTATTTTACATTGCAAGATAGATAGTAAGCAGTTGGTGATACTGAAAGGAGTTGCAATTTGAGTTAAGCAACTGGCAGATGGCATTGGGTGGATTTGAGTATTGAAAATGTTTTACATTGCAAACTGGAAACAATTAGAATTGAGGGGGTTGCAAGGAGGCTGAAATTGGTTCCCAGTTCCTTATTTGCACTTCCTAGTTCCTTATTCATGAATCCAGTGACAAATAGTGAGGACATTTTAAAAGCTCTACATCCCAAAATAAGGTTTGGACCACCACACATCATACACTCCCACATTCAGGGGACTCTGCCCTCTAAGAGGACATCTGCTAGTTCCTGGTCCAAAGCCCAGTTCTTGTGCCAGTTGCTCCAAAGTGGGATGCCCCCAAGACAAATGCACATACAGAGACTAGGGCCCAGCTGCACCCCAAAACAATCTTTGGACCACTCCGAATCACAGTTCCCTACACTCCAGAGACTGTCCCCTGAAAAAAGACATACAGTGGTGCCTGGTGCGAACACTGGTTCTGCCACCATGAGCTTCTATTTGGGTCACCACCAAGAGGCCTGTATTGCTAAGATTTGAATAAGGAACTCGAACCGTTGTGTGTCCTCTGCACCCCACGATAAAGATTGGTCCACAACACATCATACACCCCCACATTCAAGAGACTCTGCCCTCCAAGGGGACGTATGCTGGTTTCAGGTCCAAAGCCCAGTTCTTGTGCCAAACTGCTCCAATGTGGGGTGCCCCAAGGACAAATGCACATATAGAAACTGGGGCCCAGCTGCACCGCAAAACAATCTTTGGACCACCCTACATCACACATCCCTAGACTCCAGAGACTGTGCCCCCCCCCCGAAACCTGGATCTGAAACTGTAATGTGATTTTTCTTGGTGCATGATCCTAATCCCTACACCCTCTTACAGCAAATCCCACATTGTAATCATTCATTTTGTAATGAAGTATTTCCTTTTGATCTTCTTGAATCTACTGCCCATCAACTTCTTTGGATACCTTCAAGTTCTAGTATTTTGGGAGAGACACCTCTCTCTCTCTCTCTCTCTCTCTCTCTCTCTCTCTCTCTCTCTCTCTCTCTCTCTCTCTCTCTCTCTCTCTCTCTCTGTCATATGCATAGTTTTATAAACTTCATCATGTCTACCTTTAGTCATGTCTTTTCTAAACTCTGAAGTCCCAGATTCTTCTGCCTTTCCCCGTAGGAAATGATTGGGAATATTGTTATGGAATCACACGATTGTAGTCAGGTACTGTTCACAATGAATAGCTCTTACAAGTATATCTGGTTAACTATGCATAGCTTAATGTATACATTGGTACCTTTTAGAAACTGTATTGTGATTAAAAGTTCATAGTTAAATAATTTGCTAAACATAGTGTTTAATGTGTCAAGTATTAATTAGCTGATTACATGATTAAAGCTTTGGGATATGTGGGCAGTTATGATTAATTCACATGATTATATATTATCACCCAGAATATTTCCAACCTTTTAAGTAAGAGATATGTAGATCATCAACAGTCTTTTGTAATTTTGTTTACTGAAAAACCTGCATTCTGACTTTTCCCAGTTCAAAGTGGTGCACAGTCAGGATATCAAAAACACATTTCAGTCACAGCATAAAATCAAACAACAACAACAACAAAGAAAAAGACATCACAATGTAAGCACACAACATAACACAATACTAAACCATGTACCAAAAATTAACTCAAACCTCTTCAAAATGGAAATGTTTTATAAGGCTTATGGCATGATAATAATGAGGAGGGCTTGGTAACCTAGGGATGAACCAATATAGCTATTTTAGTTGTTTTTTGATTCTGCATGCTGTTGTTCAATATGCTGTAAATCTTGCAACCCCAAAGAGCTGAGAAGAGGCTGCAAGTACACACAGCAACAGCCAGTATTGCCAGGCAGCATTAGGAAATGGCTGCATCCAAGCATGAACACTAAGTGGTGCAAATGCTACTACATCCAACCATGAACACTAAGGTCTTTTATTCATGGCGGTTTGCCGTAGTTTCCATGCTGTGTTGCTGTGCAGCTAATTTTTGATAATTCAAGGCTGTTTCAGATTTGAGCACAAAATTCGCTTCATCCCCACATCATCTGAAACCTGTATTGCCGTGATATTGGATTTTGCTCCACCCTTTCTGTTGCAGAGTTCCATGAAAAACTCCCTGGATTCGGATCAATTCTCCCAGCCCATGCTGGCAAATGTCTCCTCCCTCTCCCATGATTCCCCACCCAGGCAAACGCCGATTGGACAAGGGGATTTTTGTGCTCCGACAAGAAGCCCACCCCCTTTCCTGCACTTAATCTGTAGTCTTCATCTAAAAGACAGAGCCAGTGCAAAGCTGTCTCACTTGCAGTACAACCCTAGCCACAGATATGCCTTTCTAAGCCCATAGATTTAGAAGGGTATAACTTGTTTTAGGATTGCTAAAACCATGAGTGTATTGTCGAAGGCTTTCACGGTCAGAGTTCATTGGTTCTTGTAGGTTATCCGGGCTGTGTAACTGTGGTCTTGGTATTTTCTTTTCTGACGTTTCGCCAGCAGCTGTGGCAGGCATCTTCAGAGGAGTAACACTGAAGGACAGTGTCTCTCAGTGTCAAGTGTACACACCAAGACCACGGTTACACAGCCCGGATAACCTACAAGAACCATGAGTGTATTATTTCAAGAAAGAATGAACATTTCAGTAGCCTAATCTAGATGTTCCTAAGGAATGCACCACAGTGGCAAGATCCTTTCTGCCCAGGAAAGGCTGAAGCTAGCTCACCAATGATTTACTTAACAAGACTTTGATACTCAGTTGGGTTACGTCTATCATTATCTTTGTAAAAAACAACAAATGTTTCTTCCCATTTTTCTCATGTCTTATCTGAAAAACTCCTAATTATATCTATATCTATCTATCTATCTATCTATCTATCTATCTATCTATCTATCTATCTATCTATCTATCTATCTATCTATCTTCCTATCTATCTATCTATCTATCTATCTATCTATCTATATGTTATATTATATAATATAGAGAGACATATATGTTTAATATGTGTAATATATATTTTATATTTTATATATATATATATATATATATATATATATATATATATATATATATATAGAGAGAGAGAGAGAGAGAGAGAGAGAGAGAGAGAGAGAGAGAGAGAGAGAGATCCATATGTATATCTATATCTCAAAAGTATACAGGATAAACACACTGACCATTTGCAATGGTTAGTTAGTTAGCCCCCCCCCCCCAAATCCATGAGAGCCAGGTGGATAAATGCCTTTCCCCTTTGTATACATGAGATCAGTCCTTGGGAAAAACTGTAAACCATTCCCCCCAGGTATCCAAATTAGGGTGTGTGTGTGTAGGCAGTAGTGGAGGAAAGAAAGTCTTCACAACCCCCACAGTTCTGATCTCGGCAGGTGAGGCAAAGGTTGCTCTTGGCTGATGCTGCCACCCCACCCCCCATCCTGATCTTGATGCATGCACTTAGAATGCTTTATTTAATTCTGGGGGGATTTGAACCTCCCATTTTAATTTCAGATTTTTCTGCAGACCCAGCCCCCCAAAAAAACTTCAGAAAAAATCTGATGGTGGTGAGTGTGCCCCCCTAGCTGCAGATTTAACTAGCTGCAGGCAGGGGGCACACTTCGGAATTAGATGTATAGATTTGAGCCAGGATTCAAACAGAGCTGACACCTTTATTAAAGGAATTAATAGTGTGTTCTTATTAGAGTTAAACCATTCTAAATCCATTGACTTCAGTGGACTTAGAAAGTGTAACTCTGTTTAAGATTGCACTATAAATTGAACCTACCTTGTTGTGTTAAGAAGTTACAGCTGTTTTTAAAGGTCTCTGTGCTTACTGTGTACTTTTTAGTTAGAAATATATGTGGGCCTCTCTGTCTATTCATAAATCTATCTATCATCTATCTATCTATCTATCTATCTATCTATCTATCTATCTATCTATCTATCTATCATCTATCATTTAACTATCTATCACAATTGGATTCTATTTCATTAAAACAAACCATTGTGGGAAATAAGTACATTTTGAGGAAATTTCACACTCTTTGTGTCATTGGCCTTTAATGTATTGCTAACCTGCCCTCCCCCATTTTTTAAAGTTTAGTTCACCATTGGGGTATTTAAATTTAAAAATCAAAGTAACAATCCAATCACAGTACTATAGAAACAAAGCTGTATCCATCCATATGCACATATGCAGTTATGTGTGCATTGCTCGGTGACTTATGGGGCAGGTGTTTGGTCAGAGGGAATTCTCTGAGTAGAACAGTACTCATAGGAGAAAGAGCAAAGGATATGGGAATGGGATTGAATCGTTTACTGACACAAGGGTTGGCCAACTCTGTAAAACATCTATTAGATCACAACATGATTTTTTGGTCTTGATGTAGGTCTGTAAATCTGCTGTTTAGATTCCTGTTTCTAACCTTCAAAATTCAATGCAAATGAGAATCTGCAAGGAAATATTGGCTAGGTTTATTGTGGTGGGAAAATATGACAGACCATATAATGTAACAAGACAGGGGGACTGACGCAATATTTATTCTTAAGCTTTCTTTTATTTATACTATTTAATTTGTGCTGATTACTGTAACAATCTTCAAGTAGTTTTTTGAACTAGCTGCCTGGGAGACTCATCATAACATCAAGAAAACCTTAGGTATTTATTTTCTTTGGGGTCTGATCCAAACCTGAAAACTGTTCCATTAGGAGAAAGTCTTTCCAATAATCTTTAGAGGCTCCTACAGTTTATAGTTTGCTACATAATTATGACCTCTTATGTGAGGCATAAAAATATGTATTCCAGAGACTGTTCTGATTTCCACTTTGGACTGTTCAGTAGTTATAAACCCATTAAAAGTATAAGTTCTGTTCACTGTAAAAACTATACTGCTGCCACATACGCTTAACTTGAGATCACATTGGTAGTTAACAGATCTTTATTGATGTAGGAGTTTGGGATGGTGGAGTGCATTTTGTTGAAATGTACTTCTCCCATTTTCATGGAAATTTTCAAAGAATTTTCTTGAATCTTGTTTTTTTTTGTAAAGAAATGTCTTCAAAAAGCCAAAGCAACAAAGAGCACCTTAAAGACTAATGAATTTGTTAGGTCACAGACTTCTGGAGTCAAATCCTTCAATCAGATACATGAATGTTACATTCAGTTGTAGAAATATAGACAAATTAACAAGAATTGGAAGGGTGGTGATGGTGGAGAGTTATTACAAAAAGAGATCAGAAGGACCAGCATTCCAAGACATGGTTGGGTTACATTACATTGCAAAGAGGAGATGAAAAAAAGAGTGCAGCCAAAAAGAGTAAATGATTCAATCTTAGTGAGTATGAACCATTTCCAACTGCTGATGAATGACCAAAGAAAATAAATAGTACAACCAAAAAGAAGAAACAATATATCTAATTCTCACATGGCCCCATCTGTGGATAGTTAAATCCATGGATTGGGACCATGTACAGAGAAAGGAGATAGTTCTACAAACGGAGTGGAGGGGAGAGAACGCCACCCAGGTTTGCAGAAAAATCCCAAACTTTCAAATCTTTCAAATGGGGGTGAGGTTACAAAAAAAACACAAAATGGACAACTGTTGCCTGTGTAAATGCAGACAATGGTGTCCTAACTACTAAAGCATGGAGATGGGCAGAAGATAGGGTGGCCAACCTCCAGGTACTAGCTGGAGACCTCCTGCTATTAAAACCCATCTCCAGCAGATAGCCACTTTGGCAATTGGACTCTATGGTATTGAAGGCCCTCCCCTCCCCAAACCCCACGTTCCTCAAGCTCCACCCCAAAAACCTCCCACTGGTGGCAAAGAGGCTCCTGGCAACCCTAGCAGAGGAACAGGAGCAGGAGTCACGGCTTGCCCCCTAAGGCAGCAATGCAGCAGGTTGGTGGAGGAGGAGGAGGAGGGTGCCATAGAAACCACCACTATCACCCCAACATTTTTTTTATTGCTATATTTATTACTATCTGGGCAGTTGTTTTTGCTATATTGTTATGGTTTTTGGCCTTACATAATAAACTTTACCTATCTACCTACCCAATAGTGGCAAATATGCAAGTGGGCAGGGGAGAAGGAGAAGGGGGGGGATGAGCAGGAGTTATGGCTCACCCTCTGCCTGTATCATGACACAGTAGGTGGGTGCTGGAGAATGAGCAGGTGGGCACAACAGGAGCCACTGCTCTCACCGTCACGATCACAAGGGGCAGCAAAACTGCAGGTTAGTGAAGAGAAGTTGGTAGGGAGCAGTGGGAGCCACCACTGCCCCCTACCTCCCCCCCAACTACCACCCAGGTGTCAGTGCTGGAGACAAGCGGCTAAGGGGGAGGAGTGAAGATAAGAAGTAGGTGAGCAGAGCAGCAGTTATGGTCGTGGGGAGAGCATGGCCAAGTGATCAGGGCAGCAGCGCTGTGCTACTGCAACCAGAATCCACTCCCCCATAGTTCCTTGTGGGTTGCAATGTATCTAATTGTGAACCTGACCCCCATTTTGGTTTTTAAAAAACAACAAACAAAAACACACAGAGAGATTGGTGCCAGGTACAAGCAAGGATAATTTTCTCCACAAACCCCAGGTCTGCAGTAAAAACACAAACTTAAAAAAATGGGGGGGGGTTACAAGAACCCTCAAGCTGGAGACATGCTGCTTCTGCAGTATATCATTAACACCGTTGATGATATACTGTTGCCTAACGGGTTGTCGAACTCCCTGACTGGTCATGGCAACCCCAGTATATGTGCACATGCAGTTCCAAGCCGTGCGCCTCTCCACAAATGCTACGGGGAAGGCTCCCGTGTGCCAGTGAAACTGACACGAGAACTTCTATGCATCCTGCAAAGCCAGCAGCTGAGAAACCGAGGCCAGGTCAACCTCTCCAGTGAACCAGAGAGACTCCATTTCCCGTGTGTGCCTCCGTTCAAGCAGAAGCCATTTCGCAGAGAGCTGACAAGCACGTAGCCTTCGCCAACACCCCCCCTCCCCAGCCTCATCAGCATGATTGATGGCCCATCAGAAGACATCCTGATATCAGCGATAAGTCGTTCCTCCGGCGATGCGAAGTGACGAGCCCCGGACGCAGCAATGTCACGCCTTTGTGTTAGATCGTTAACCAATCTTCGAGAGACTCCGGTTTCTCCCGGAATGGTACAAATCACTGGAATTAGAATAGTTTTCTGAAATTGTTCTCGCCACACCCCGGCAGCCGATTGTTAGGGTCTTTTGTCACCTTTTGTCACACGGAAACCACGAAGGGGTAATCCAGTCACCCCACCCCCAGAAAACAGTATATCTGGGGTCCCCACAGCTCATAATGACACCTTAGGTCTTTCCCTGGCATATTTGCCACCTCTCTGTGAGCTGGGTTTTGTGCAGCCTGGTCACGCTCCCCCTCCCACCTCGCTGGCCGAGTCCACGGGAACCCCTATTCCTTGCCCCTCTCTCTCCTTGAACCTTAGCCTACGGAACCCAGGACATCTCCTCTACAGGAAAGGTGCAGTATAGCCCATCAACGTATGCCTGCCACATTGGCAGTTGTCTCCTCCTCTCTTTGATTCTTACATTCTCTGTATATGTTTGTTAGGGCTGTTGAAAAAAATTCGGATTTGGCAAAATACAGCCCGTTTTGATTTGGGAAATGCTGAAGTCCGAACTCCCCCGATTCGGATCTGTGGAATTCGGCACCAAGTTCTGAGTTCGAGAAATAATTCGGCCAAATAAAGCCATTAAAAACACATTCATGCATTTCCACGGCCCCAGGGGGCATTTTTGGAGGTAGAGGTCCCAACATCTCAGCGTACCTTAAGGGGACCCTTCTTGCAAGAACCCCCAAGTTTTGTGAAAATTGGGTCAGGGCCCCCCGAGTTATGGGACCCAGAAGGGGTCCCCCCAATCTGCCCATTGGAATAAAGAGGAGAAAGTTAGAAACTCTATTTAAAAAATAGATGCTCTTCATTTTCTCCCCAAACTGACAATAAAGCAGTCTGTTTTTCCCCCTGTAATACTGAATGTAAGACCAAGAGTCAAGTGGGAGAAACTCAAAGCAAACCATGGATAACATTGTTTTCCCACAAGTCCCCTGAGCAAGTAGGTTTTTGTCAGGTAAAGTTTATATTTATTTATTTTGGAGATGAGTTTTTGCCAGGGCAGAAGGGCATTTATTATTTACTGAATACTTTTCTCTGCTGTGCCTGTTGCCCTTGATAGTGAGCATCATTCCAAGCCAGAGAAAATAAATAAATAAGAGCCGGCTGATTAGGAAGCATTGGAGGAAGCATCTGAGGAGGGCACTTTGATAACTTGCTAAAGGCCGAGTGACTGTAATCTTGTGGCTGCTGCACCGCGTTGCCATTTATTTTTATTCTCATTTTCTTTCTTTCTGTTGCTGTCCATGGGAAGGTTATATTTTTCTATAATTACCCGAAGTAAACCTTTTTCTGGCAGCACATGCAGTGATTAATCACACTTTTTTATTATTATTACAGTAGTAGGTTTTCTGTTTTTTCACATCCTGCTTTTCTATATAACCTTTAATTTTCTGTGGCTTGTACAGGCAGTGTGAAGCAGTTTGTAGCTAAGGGGGGGAGAGAAAGAGAACAATTAGTGTGTAATTCTAGAGGGAAGAGACAGGCAGAGACACGTTAAATCCTCTGGTGGTGGTCTATCGCTCTCCCTTAATGTGGATGTGTAATCCCTATTAAAATAAAAAGAAGCAAGAAGCCCATCTCTGGAGCAGAAAATGATCCCTTGTATACACAAGAGAAAACCAAATTCTTGCCTTCGTCTTCCAAGAACTCAAATGCTGAGTGAGTCACGCGGGTCATTAAAGCTGAAGCTATCAATAAAAAAAAAAAGGAAAGACAAAGCGGTGATTCAAAAAATGGAGGATTGCAGTCAGCGTTCACTGCCCTGCCAAGATGGATTTGGCGGTGGACCTTTGGGTATGACTCCTTGCCATACCCTTTAAATCAAAACAAAATGTCAGTAGCCAAGTTGGTCTAGTTGAGCAACCGAAATGGTAACCAGTGATTAGTGGGTGATTCTGTCCTCTGGCTCCCAGAGAGCATACATTTCAAAAGAACCACAATAAGTGAAAAATGCTGAGTGGGATCATCCACCACAGACCTGACCCTCCAGCCATTTCTGCTGCAAATATGCCATCGCTGTGAACCTGAAGGCTGTGGAATTGCTTGAGAAATTAAGATTACTGTCAAGAGTCAGCATGACACGACTGGGGGGTTATAGTCAAAAACTTTTACTTTAACAACATTTCCAGTGGTTGTGGGTTTGAGAATCTCAGACTTGGGTAAGGAGTGCCAAGTGGTTGAAAGTAGGCATGGCTCATCAACATGAGGAGGTCGAAGTATAAAATGGCACTTTCACACCACTCTGTGAGCAACTTGGGGGGGAAGCAGCAACAAATAATCCTGACTTGATCTACTGTAGCTACCATTTGAGTTGAGCTCAGCCCATTTTCTTATGCAATGGGCAATATTATGATTGAAATATTTAACAAATGCCTAATAAAGGTGATGATGAAATATTTGATTGGCTCATTAGGGTGATTCACTGACTCAGCTTCCGTTAGTTATATAACCCTTCTCCCCGCACCTCCGCTCACATTAAACTGGGAGGCTGACCAAAAGCAACAGCCCTGGAACTTGGTCATAGTCACCATGCAGACTACACGGACATATCAGGACTGTATTCCCTGAAAAAGAAAACTTAAAAGATAGATTTTTCTCCTGCTCTGCCTTCTTCCTTTATCTTTTGCTTTGATGGAGCGACTCTTAAAAGCAAGAACCGCAGACAACGGAAACACAATGGCAATCTGTGTTCTATATCTGGCTCTTCCAGAGTACTGATGGATTTTGAACTTGATTTGTGCTATTTTTGTACATGACTTTAGAAAACATCCCATTTTTCCAAAGACAATGAAGATGAAAAGTAAGGCTGCTTTTCCCCTCCCCCCATCAATAAATGGGCAGCTGAAGAGGTGTCATGGCCTACTGTTATCCCTGCTAGTATGGCTCAGTAGCATTTCAGCCTGCAAGCCACTGGCTAACATGGTCACCCCACCAACTACTTCAGGGCTCTACTTTATGCTTGCATTTTTCCACCGTTAGAGGTCGCCTCGCTTTCTGCGCATTTCCATGTGTTTTCCCTGCATTTTCTGGATGCTGGCTAAACACGAATCAAGAAAATGCAGGCAAAATATGCAGAAATGCATGGGGGAGTGAGGCGACCTCTGATGGTCGGAAAATGCAAGCATAATCAAAGCAAAGCCTCGAAGTAGTCAGCGGGGTGACCATGAGGAAGCAGCCATGCATAAATGGCCTTAGAGCCCTTTGGTACATGCCTCCAGCAGGATCTGAGTTTTAAAGCAATACCTACAGAGGGCAGGATAAAGCTCCAGTCAGGCTACTCCTATCCCGACTTCCCCTTCAAGCAACATGTGTTGCTTTATTCGACTGTAAGTTATCTTACAATGGTTTCCCTTGGAATCTTCAATGAGGGATGTTCATTGAGAGTTTACAAAATTTAAATTGAAATATATTTGATTGTACACAATTTAGACTTTTGAACTGGAATAATGAAACAGTATAGTATGGATGTGTCAACCAGGAGTAACTCTTGAAATTATCTTTGCATTTCTACACTTTTACATTAATTTCCATAGAGATTAGAAATGGCCAGGATCCAAAGAGTTACTTTAGGCTCACTCAGGCTCTTGTGTCAGTCTAATTTTTGAACAGCAGAGCTAGGATTGGTGTAATGATTAGAGTACTGGGGCAATGTGCTCTCTCCCGCATACTCAACACTGCTATTAACAACTGTGTGGACAAATGTTTGGGTATATCTTCCTTGGAGTGCTACAAGCTTGAATTGTCATGGTATAAATTTACCACGAAATTCTGGCAACTGGAGTTTGGTGATGTATAAAGAATTCCTGGTAGGATAATCCCTCCCTCCTGCCTAGGAACTCTACCTACAGGATTCACTATCAAGAGGGAATTACTATCAAACCATATTCATCATGTGCTGTAGGAATGCTCCTTGAAGACCAAACCAGGCAAGATGCTAGAAGAGATTATTTCTCAAACTAGGGCTGTTGATTCGGTTCGGCCCGAACTGAAAAAACAGCTGAATTTCCCCTGATTCGGTGGTTTTTAGTTCGGGACGAACCAAACTCAAAAATGGAGGGCAACTGGGGGGCCCGAATTCAGCGAGTTCGGGAGTTCACAAATAAATCCGGCAAATTCGGCCGTCAGTAAGCAGCATAACCATCAGTAAGCAGCATTCTCCTCCCCCGGCCTATCGGTGGCCAAGCTGGGTCTTCTTCTGGCCAATCAGTCAGGATTGAGTACTGGAGGAATCAGCTGATGTGCGGCCGGGCAGAGATTCAGCAGAGATTCAGACAAGCTTTCTTAAGAGACCACCCAAGTTTTGTAAACATTGGGTCAGGGGGTTCCGAGATATGGGCTCCCCCTTTTTCTTTCCATGGCTGGAGGGGGTGCATTTTGGGGGGTACAGACCCCAAACTTTCAGTGGAGCTTCAGATGAGCCTTCTTAAGATACCCCCCCAAGTTTTGTAAACATTGGGTCAGGGGGTTTGAGATATGGGCTCCACCCCTTTTCCCTCCCCCCCTTTTCCATTTCCGTGGCTGCAGGGGGCGCTTTTTTGGGGATACAGCCCCCAAACTTTCAGCATAGCTTCAGACAATCCTTCTTAAGATACCACCCAAGCTTTGTAAAGATGGGTTCAGTGGGGGCAGAAATATTGGCTCCCCCCTTTTCTCTTTCTGTGGCTGCAGGGGGTGCATTTTTGGGGGTGCAGATCCCAAACTTTGAGCGGAGCTTCAGGCAAGCCTTCTTAAGAGACCACCCAAGTTTTGTAAACATTGGGTCAGGGGGTCCCGAGATATGGGCTTTCCCCTTTCCCCTTTTCCCTATTGGGATGAATGGGATCCTGTATGCATCTCCTACAGAGCAAAACGTCCCGTGCCTAAATGGAATCGTCTTGGATTACCCAGTCCTCCCCAGCCCCTCCTGATGGAACAGAAGACAGCCACAGTAAGACCCTTTTGGGGGCTTTAATCTATAATTTTTCTCCTGTGTGTGTGTGTGTGGGGGGGAAGCAGAGTCTGTGTGTGTGGGGGGAGGGAGCAGTTTCTGTGGGTGGGGGGGAGCCAAAGGGGGCTTTTGCCGGTACTGCCTGGGGTGTGTGTTCCCCCTCGAGTCTCTCTCTCCATGGTTTGAGGGGGGGTTTCAGTTGTGTGTCTTCAGGTTTTACCTCATTCATAAAAAACATCTCAGCTGATTGTCGGGGCTGGGAGTTTTGAGCGTGGGCGGCAAGCTCTGCTCAGAGATGCACATTAAGGGTGGGAGGACCCCTTTCGGGGCCCATTTCCCAGCCCCCCCTGACCCAATCTTTACAAAACTTGGGCGGTCTTTCAAGAAATGTCCTTTGAAGCTCTGCTGAAAGTTTGGGACCTCTACCCCCAAAAATGCCCCCCCAGAGCCGCGGAAAGGCGCGGTTGTGTTTTTAATGGCTTTATTCGGCCGAATTTTTTTTCCCGAACTTTGAATTCCCACCGAATTGCACGGACCCGAAGTGGGGGAGTTCGGACTTCGGCATATGCTGAATCTAAACGGGCCGAATTCAGCTGAATCCGAACTATACTGAATTTTTTTTAATTCAACAGCCCTATCTCAAACATATTACTCTTTTGTAAGTTGAGGGAGGCTCCAATTTGTATGCTTTTAACTCACCTGAACACATTAACCTGCCTTATACTAAATCAGACCCTTAGTCCATCAAAGTCAGTATTGTCTACTCAGACTGGCAGCTGCTCTCCAGGGTCTCGGGAGGAGGTCTTTCACATCACCTACTTGCCTAGTCTTTTAAACTGGGGATTGAACCTGGGACCTTCTGCATGCCAAGCAGATGCTCTACCACTGAGCCATGGCTCCTCTTTTTCCCTGTGTCATTTTGCTGACCTCAAATGGGTCGGAGCTAATATATGGCTAACTGGAGAAAATGTACAGTTTACTTGTATGGTATCTATATGCAACTGCCCCAAGGGAACACAGTTAGAACAAGAGGAAGCTGGACCTTCTCACTGTACCCGAGTTCTGAATCAGAGAGTCTCAATGGCTGTTATTTAAGAAAAAAAACACACATTGGAGATCTAATCATGGGTCTTCCAGCATCTTCTTTTGTTTGACCTGAGTTTCAGGAGGCTAAAATTGTAAGGGGTTAATATTGGAGGCTGTACATGAATTCAAAGGGTTGCATTAAGACCACATTGAAGGGAATTTTAGGCTGTGTGGTGGTCATCTTTCCTATGCACCAAGAATTGAAAAAAATGCAAGTGCAAGTGGTAATTGCCAGTCCAGTAAGAACTGTAAGTGGTTAGCAAATGGTATCTGTATAAGATAATGCTGATGAAATGGACACTAATAGATGTGGGACATTAGCTAAGTTGTTATCAATAGTTTTGTTTCTGAAAATGTTCACTATTTAGATTGGAAATAGTCTTGTGATATTTAGATTCTTCCCATACAGATTTCACCGATATTAAAAAAATGCATTCTTTAGCATTAAGCCAAATGAAATACTAAGGAAATCACAATATTCAGCTAACCTAGTAATAGAAGAATTCAACTATGCACATTTGATGGCAGACTCTGCGTTTTATTACCTGCTCTTAACAGTACTGCTGCTTTGTTTAGTTTTCTTTGTTCTCTGTAGTTATGGAGAAGGTACCTGGCTACATTTTCAATTGAAAATATACAAAAGAGTTGTAAACATCTGTGTTAAAATGCAAAATACCTTTTTAAAAAAGCAAGCCATTTGGTATCACTTCATTCACTTCTACTTTTCTGCCCTGAGAATGAAAATTGTACTGTTATTATGATAGATTAATCTTCATTTAACTATATTCAGATTCTGCTTGCTTAATCAATGCTTTTGCGTGATAAAAGAACTTCAGACATCCTGTCTACACTTGTCTCTTTTCCATTAACTATATGTTAATGGAGGAGACTTTTAAAAGTTATAGGCATATATCACCAGCTGAAATGTCAGAATCAGCCAAATTAGACAATAATCAATGTAAGATAATTGATGGCAGTTCTCAAGTGAAATTATGGTGCACAGCAGAAGAGTAATTTTTAAAATGAGAAGAGCAACGCAGACACAAAGACATATAGTGATGAACTTAAAAGATGGTTTTCAGATTCAAGTATCAATGAAACGTATAATGAATAAGAGCTGTCTTAACTGTTGAGTAAATGCATCTCAGTTACAAAACTATAGTGACAAAATGCCTGCTGGTAAGTGCCCTAAAACTCCTTGGAAACCCTTTTGTCTCTGAACCTGTCAACACACAAGAACATGATGTCACATACTGTTAACCAGGGACAGATTATTTCTTATGTTTAGACCCATCTAGATGAGAGCATTTTGGGTCGCCACTGTAGTACAATTACTTGACACCGCTTGCTCATTGCTCATTACATTTCTTATGCTGGGCCCCTTTAAATCTCATACAGGCCAGGAAATGGTGCCTGTCCTTTTATCATGTGATAGAAAAGCAATGTTTCCTGCCTTGTTCAAAAAAAGGCAATGTAATAACAGCAACATAACAAAAATGAAAAAGGTGTATTTTCATGTCCATAAATAATGACCTTCTTGGCATGAAAATAGGGTTCCCAGCTCCGGTTTGGGAAATACCTGGAGATTTTGGAAGTGGAGCCTGAGGAGGGCAGGATTTGGGGAGGGGAGGGACATCAATGCCATAGAGTCCAATTGCCAAAGCGGCTATTTTCTCCAGGTGAACTGATCTCTGTCGCCTGGAGATCAGTTGTAATAGTGGGAGATATCTAGCCATCACCTGGAGGTTGTCAACCCTACATAAAAAGCAGATTACAGCATTCTCTACATTTTGACAGAGGTGTGATTGTTACCCAAACTGGACCCAAAGAAGGGGATATTAGTTTTAAAAAGTGTTTCAGAAAGGAATAAAGTGAGACCTTGTAATCTATGTATACCAGGGTAGATCTCAGTAGGAATACTCCAAAATAGAATGATGAAATTCGGGGTGGGGGGTGGGAGAGAGTGATTTTAACCTCAAAAAATAACTTTATTGTATATCATTTTTTAAATGTAAAGAACCTATATTGAGCACCTGAGAACTGATTCCTACAGGCACTTTCGCACACTATGGGGCACACACTATGGGCACACACAACGAATTATGTAATTTCAATCTGCATTCAATGCACTTTGCAACTGGACTGGACTGTGAGAAAGAACAAAATCCACTTCCACAGGATTGTTAAAGTGTATTGAAAGTGGATTAAAAAATGCATTATTCAGAATGTGTGAAAATGCCCTACAACAGAGTAAGGGTGAGAGAAGAGACATGGAGAGGAAAGGGAGGATCTTCAAATGGGCAACCTGATCCAAGACAGGTGAGGAGTATCGCAGGGAGTCCATGCAGCAGAAGTCCAAGGCAGCAAAATATCGAGGAGAGAAGAGAAGCCTGCATAGCAGTTGCAAGGATATCCAGGTAGTGGGAAGACCTGACACACTAGCCGGCACCACACAAAGGGGCCACAGTTTTCTTATGAAGAAGAAGAAGAAGAGTTGGTATTTACATGACGACTTTCTCCACCACTTAAGGAAGACTCAAACTAGATTACAATCACCTTCCCTTCCCCTCCCCACAACAGACACTCTGTGGGGTAGGTGGGGCTGAGAGAGCTCTAAGAGAGCTGTGACTAGCCCAAGGACATCCAGCTGGCTTAATGTGGAGGAGTGGAGAATCAAACCCGGTTCTCCAGATTAGAGTCCACCACTCCAAACCACTGCTCTTAACTACTACACCATGCTGGCTGCTGTGGGGGTGGGGAGAGGGAAAGCTGAAGACAAAGGTGCAGATTAAGGTAGGTTGGATGTTGGGTGGAAAGGAGATAGGGTTGCCAACTCCAGATTAGAAATACCTGGAGATTTGGGAGGTAGAGCCTGGGGAGGGTGGGATTTGAGGAAGGGAAGGACCTCAGAGGAGTATGATGCCATAGACTCCACCCTCCAAAGCAGCTATTTTCTCCAGGGGAACTAGGATTGCCAATCTCTAGGTGGGGAGAGAGATCACTCAAAGTTGCAAACTGCTCTCCAGATGACAGAGATCAGTTCATCTGAAGAAAATGGCTTGCTTTGAAATGTGGACTCTATGGCATTATACCATACTGAGGTCACTTCCCTACCCAAACCTTGCCTTCCCAAGGCTCAATCCCAAAATCTTCAGGAATTTCCCAACCTGGGAGTGGCAACCCTAAGGGGGAACTGATCTCTGTTGTGATTCCAGGAGATCTCCATGCTCCACCTGAAAGTTGGCAACACTAGAAGGAGAGAAGCAGGAAAGGAAGTGAGACTATGGAGGTTTTCAAGAAAGAGAAAGAGGAAATAGCAGAGGAGGGAGAAATAGCTATTAGGCATTATTGAGGACTGAAAATGAAGCAGCAGGTATCATAATGTTTTGTATAAGTACAGAATACATGTTTTCACCCAGTCTTCAATTTAAGGAGAAACTATCTTTTCTGGGCCAGACAGAAGTGAGATAGCTGATTATGATATAACATATTGGTTTGTAATTTTAGTCTTCCAGGGGAGGAAGAACAAAATTAAGAAAAAACTACCACCCTCCATATATTCATTTTTACCTTGTTTTCGTATAAGTGATGTGTTCTTGTTAGCTGATCCACGTCGATGAACATTTGTCGCTTGGAGGTTCACCAACCACCCCTTAGCTGAATATGTTTGTAAGCAGTGTGACTTTCCCATCTGGAAGGTTTTTAATGGCTGGCTGATACTGAAGAGGAAAGTGTTTAATTTTATAGTGTAGTTTTCTCTATTTTAAATTAGCATATCAGGATGAACCCTGAGCCCAAATATAGGAAGGAAAAAAAGTCAAAACAAATAGTACCTTAGAATATGTTCTATATTTTACAGTGTAGGACACCTTCATAGTAATCTCTGCACTTCCTGTTTTCTGGATTTCTCCCCTTCACCCATTCCAGTCAACGTGATATTTTTCTATTGTGGAAGATACGAATCTGACAGCGTCATACACTAGTAAAAACAACATATATGTATAGCTTTCCTTTTAAAACTTTCTGTCAGCTTTGTTCTCTACATTTCCTATTTTGTTCATGGAACCAAATCACCAAGGTAAGTGATATCTTGGAAGATAAGAATACATCAAGTCTAAAAGAAAAAAAATCTACAAACGGTAGGACATCCCCCAGCCCCCGCAAATTTGAAGCCTGCAGCAGAATGATAATGTCTCTTTAAAACAAGTGCTTTATATCTCAATCAAATAAACAGGGGAAGGGAGAAGATGCTTATTGACAACAGTAAACATGACAAGGAGAGAGAGATTTTGATAAGTCACTTTATCCTTCATTTGCTGAAGAGTATAGATAATGGGGTTGTTTGTGATATCAGCAGACGACAGGGCGATAGGAAAAGTAGATGAATGAAAAACTAATAACTCAATGTGATCTTGTGCCTGGAGATATTTGTTATGTCACTTATATTCTGTGTATCTATCTTGATCGGGACCGAGTTTTATTTCAAGTTACATTTGTTTAAACAGTGCAAATGGACTTCCTGGAAGAATGTTATAGGACTGTTGTGTTTCCAATCGAAGTACGCAAGAGTGTCAGAGAAAAATGCTGTTTTCGGTTCTGGATCCAAATGTAAAAGCTCTGGTTAGTGACAAAGGTGACTTCATTTCAATGCAATGGATCGTCCCTCTTCTTTGCAGGTATCTTGCCACTAGTCTGCCTAAAGCATAGATTAGTACATTGTCATTGCAGTTCTGCCTTTGTCCCACTGCTATCTATATAATCCCTTAGTGACCTGTGACAGCCTTGAAGATAGAGAGCATATTGTAATTCAATATTTATCCCTTCCATTTTCCCCCTTCACTCAGTTGTTGCCGTGTCCTCTATAGTAGGTGAATTCAGTATAGCTAATGGACACATTATCAGGTTTATACCCCCCCTCTAGGAATGAATGCAGTATTTTAAAAAGTAAAAAGAGGGTGGCATAGCAATGGCAGAAGAGCAAAAAGAGGGGTGAACCTCAAACCGTTACCAAATGGAAAATGTATTAAAAATATATTAAATGAAAATCACTCAGCCTCCTAATTTGCAGTATGGGGATTGTAAGAGTCAAATGTTATATGCAGTTACAAGTAGGGCTGTCAATTCGGTTCGGTCCGAACAGAAAATCAACCGAATTCTCCTCGATTCGGCGCTTTTCTGTTCGGACGGATCCGAACTCAAAACTGGCGGGCAACCGGGGGGGCCGAATTCAGCGAGTTCGCGAGTTCGCGAATAAATCCGGCAAATTCGGCCGTCAGTAAGCAGGCGCGGGGTGCCCTTTAAACTGATCTCCCGTCCGGGAGGCTCAGATCAGTTTAAAGGGCCCCCGCGCGCCTTCAGGGAATCCCTCTGAAGGCGCGCGGGGGCCGAATTTCCCCCCGAACCCCGGTCCCCCCCGAATTTCCGGGGATCCGAAGCAGGGGAGTTCGGACTTCGGCACGGCCTGAATAAAAACAGGCCGAATTTTGCTGAATCCGAACTGTACCGAATTTTTTTTTGACAGCCCTAGTTACAAGCAGGGTTGCCAATCTCTAGGTACTAGCTGGAGATCTTCTGCTATTACAACCGATCTCCAGCCGATAGAGATCGGTTCACCTGGACAAAATGGCTGCTTTGGCAATTGGACTCTATGGCATTAAAGTCCCTCCCCTCCCCAAACCCTGCCCTCCTCAGGCTCCACCCCAAAAACCTCCCACCGGTGGCGAAGAGGGACCTGGCAACCCTAGTTACAAATCAATTCTTTGTTGTTGTTTTTAAAGTTCAGCCACAGAGATTGCTGAAGAATGATACAGAGGGTAGGGCGTGAAATACGCCTTGTAATCCTGTCTAGGGTTGCCAATTTCCAGGTGGGGCCTAGAGATTTCCAGGGATTGCAAATGATTTCTAGACTACAGAGATCAGTCCCCCTGGAGAAAACGACTACTTTGGAGAGTGAACTGCATTGCATTATACCCCACGGAGGACCCTCCGCTCCCCAAACCCTGCCCTCTGAAGTCTCCCCCTCCAAATCTCTAGGAATTTTCCAACCTGGAGTTAGCAGCCCTATCCACCAATGTTTTTTCCCACTGAAATGTTTCTACCCAAGCTGTTACCCACCCCCACAATGGAAAAGGTACAGGCATGCCCAGTTTTGTCCTGTGAGGGCAAAAAACAGCTTGGAGAACAGGGCTCTTAAATGGGAAAAAATGAATTTTTGTGATTTCATTTTACCAGAACATGCCTGTGCATTTTATGTGTTGTATGTTTTGTCTTGTTTCCTTAACTAATTTAAAACAACAGAAGTAGTTTTAAGAGGAAACTTTATTAGGAAGCTTTCCTTCTAATTTCTCCTTCCAGAGAGCCAGTGTGGTGTCATGGTTAAGAGCAGTGGATTCTAATCTGGAGAATTGGGTTTGATTCCCTACTCCTCCACATGAGTGACGGACTCTGATCTGGTGAACTGAGTTGGTTTCCCCACTCCTACACATGAAGCCAGTTGGGTGACCTTGGACTAGTCACAGTTCTCTTCGAGCTCTCTCAGCCTCACCTACCTCACAAGGTGTTTGTTGCGGGAAGAGGAAGGAAAGGCGATTGTAGGTCGGTTTGATTCTCCCTTAAAAAAAAAAAAGGTAGAGAAAATCAGCATATAAAACCCAACTCTTCTTCCCACCTTTTTCCCTCTGATATTTTTTCTTCTCTGATTTCACCTCCTTTTCTTCTCCTTTTACTGAATTCCTTTTACAATAGGTGAACTGATTAAATATAAAAGTGTGCATATGCCTGTCGCTTAGAGTCACATTTCACGACATTCACAATGCAGTCCTAGGTAGAATTACACCCTTTTATATCTATTGAAGTGAATGGCCCTAGAAGGGGTTATCTCTGTTTCAGATTGCAGTTTTAGAAGCCTTCATAGAGCAATGTTAAATTTTTAGAACTGGAAATCTGACAGCACTAATGCTGGACAGTTTTATATTAAAGCACCGTACAAGATGTATCCTGATCTCCAACTAAACTTTATTTGGAGTGAGGTATATCGGGGCGGGGGGTGGGGGGAGAGAATAAATATACATACAGTGCAAGAGTTCTGTAGATCTCAGTTCCCTCCCCCCTTCTTAGTGTATAGATTACCAGTGCATTCTTACCAGTGCATTCTTACTATATGTTTGACTATCACAATCAAAGCCCTTCATGGACTTGGTCCCTCATATCTGCATGACCACCTCTCTGCTTATGCTCCACCATCACAGGTTCACTCATCGGAGCAGGGCCTCCTTCAGTGCAAATGGCAACATCACCAACTGCCCATACATGAGCATTCTCAGTTGTGGCTCCCACCTTATGGAATGGCCTGCCTGATGTGGTCAGGAAAGCTCCCACCCTCCTGGTTTTCTGCAAACTATGCAAGACTGAATTATTCAGGAAGGCTTCTTTATACAGGTAATTAAGGCTGTGTGTGTGTAAAGTGCTGTCATGTTGTAGCTGACTTATAGTGACCTTAGCAAGTGGCTTTCATAGCATGTGAAAAGCAGAGGTGGTTTGCCATTATCTTCCTCTGTAGAGTCTTCCTTCCAAGCACCGAACCTGCTTAGCTTCCAAGATCTGACAAGATCAGACTACACTAAGCTGCCTTCCCTCCCAATTAGGGCTGTACTGGAACAAAAAAAAGAAAGAAAGATGTTTTGGTAAATTGACAGGACTGTGAACTATACTACTGTGTATAGTACATGCTATCAGCCAGTGTGGTGTAGTGGTTAAGAGTGGTGGTTTGGAGTGGTGGACTCTGATCTGGAGAACTGGGTTCGATTCCCCACTCCTCCACATAAAGCCAGCTGGGTGACCTTGGGCTAGTCACAGTTTTCTCCGAACTCTCTCAGCCCCACCTACCTCACAGGGTGTTTGTGTTGGGAGGGGAAGGGAAGGTGATTGTAAGCTGGTTTGAGCCTTCCTTAAGTGGCAGAGAAAGTCAGCATATAAAAACCAACTCCTTCTTCTTCTTCTTCGATCCTACTGTGTAATTTCTGCATCATTTAATGTGTCATGTTAATGCTCCATTTTCAAACTTCTGTTGGTGTATTTGACTTACAGTGCGTAATCTGCCTTGAATCGCAGTGAGATAGGCGAACTACAAATAATGTCATTTTTTTGTAACAACTAACATAATGCAATGTTTGCATGACTCTAATTTTTGAATGGCTCAAATGTTCTTTTGGAACTGCACATTTCCACCCAGAATTGCAAATTTTGTGTCTGGTTTGACATTTTTTTTTTTTTAAGCCCTGGCTGTGTGGGAGGCAATTCTTAGCAGAAAAACTACTGTAGGGAAAGGGGTTCGGAACTCTATTTCCACTGCAAATTGCACCTTCCGTATCACATATAGTTTGGCACTAATACTAAAGTACTTTGCAAGTTTGTTTTAATGATTACTGAGATAACATAGAGGAAGAATTTGAACACTCAAAAATAAGTCTGTAAATGCTAACCATTACACAATTACTCAGAACAATGGCTTTTATCTAAGATTTTTTGTTTATTTCTTCATTTATACCCCACCATTCTTCCCAAGGGGGACCCAAAGCAGCTTACATCATCTTCTATGTCTCCATTTTACCCTCACAACAACACTGTGTGGTAATTTATGGTGAGAGTATGTGTCTGGCCCAATGCAAGGTCACCTAGAGTGGGGATTTAAACCTTGGTCTCCCACAACCTAGTCCAACACACTAATCACTACACCACACTGGTGGTGTGTCCCTGGCAGGCTGATTTTCTTCCTTTCCTCTCTGCTTCTGTTTTCCCTTCCCCACTGTTACATTAGTACAACTCTGCTAATGTAAAAGAAAAGAAAAGGAGAGACAATCTTACCCATTTTTTCCTCATCCCTTTCCCCCAAAACCTGCACAGTTATTCCTCCATGTGAGTTCTGTGATACCAGCAATTAACTTTCTGGGGGTCAGAAGCAAGGAGGAATGTAGGAAAATCAGTATTCCATGGACACATCCTTGGATACAAGCCAGTGTTATCGGGGAGGTTGCAATATTTCAAGATAATGGCATGTGAGTCTGTGGAATGTGGAAATTATTTTCCAAAAAAGAAATCATGGATATCTCCACAGAAATACCCAGTTGTTGTAGAAAATAAAGGAAGGGGGACATTGAAAGAGAATAAACCACCAGGACAAACAGAGGTTCAGCAGAGTCAAATGGAGGTGGGGTGCGATCTTCTATAGATATGACACAAAGGGCTTTCTCCTTCAGAAGCATCTGTGTTTTCATATGCGGCGACTCAAATCACCTTGAATAAATAGTGCTAAGGTTAACTCTCCTCCATTTACAAGGGATGATCAAATACAATATGTCATGATTCCAGGAAGCACTTAATCACGTGCTTAAATCCATTCCCACTCAGATATGCATTTACTTTGATGAGGCTTAAGTACTGAAGCACCTCCATGAATACGGAAGCTGTAGAGGCCAATTGTGATTGCGCCAGAAGCTCAATTGCCCAATGATCAAGGCAACGTTAAGGTGGCTTCTAATTCTACCTATTATTCTCCAGCCTTACCAAGCACCGCTCAGTAAGGTTTACATTTCTATAAAAGTATATTCCTTATTATGAAGTATATATGTGCCTACTTTTTATAAGCATTAGATCTGAGGAAGTACGTTGACTGAGACAACAATGATCAATTCTGTGAAATGCTTCTCCTGCCATTTTCAGTGAATATTTGCAGTATTCAGAATTTATCAGACTTTTTCTGACAGAGGCAAGGGAAAATGTGCTGGACGAGCGCACACCTTTAATTGTGTGAATGACAGCAAATGTCTCTTTACTCCGGCCACATGCTTCCTGATAACTCAGCATGAAACAGACATTCATACTGCTTTTTCCCCCCAAACTTAAAAACATGCTTTGCCCAGTGAAAGAATTAAAACTTGTACTGCACTCACAGTATTTACTCCAGTGCAAGAATAGTTGTTTTTCCAGGTATGCTATCAAAAAAGGGGTCTGCGTGCGTAACTCAAGTGAAAAAAAATGGTGTATAACATTTTAGGGGGGATTATCTTACACTGGGGGTCACCTTCCTTTTGAGTAAATATGGCATATTGAACGTACTGAAAATAGTAAAGTACAAAGTACCTTTATACATCTGCAGTCTTAGAATGGCTTAATTATTTAACAGTCTTTAGTTCACCTTAATCACAGAGTTGGAAGGGACCATACAGGCCATCTAGTCCAACCCTGTGCTCAATGCAGTATCAGCCTAGAGCACCCTAGACAAATATTTGTCCAGCCACTGCTTAAAGTCTGCTAGTGAGGGAGAGCTCACCACCTCCCTAGGTAGCTGATTCCACTGATGAATAACTCTTACTGTAAAATTTCCCCCCTAATATGCAGCCAGTACAATTCCACCTGTAATTTAAACCCATTATTACAAGTCCTATTCTCTGGTGCCAACCGGAAAAGCTCCCTGCTCTCCTCTAAGTGACAGCCCTTCAGATTCTTAAAGAGAGCAATCATGTCCCCCCTCAACCTCCTCTTCTCCTGACTAAACATTCCCAAGTCCCTTAGCTTTTCCTCATAGAGCTTCGATCTATAAAAATATTTAGTGCTACTTTTACATGCTCTGCTGAGTTGAGCTAATCTCTGTAGATAGCTGGTTTCAAAGATTTTGGGCCATATTGGAAACAGCCCTGTCACAAGTTTTGTTTAGCCTTGTCTTCTCCCTTTAGAATCTGAGCAAAGCACAGGCCTTAAGACAGTGAGAAATGAAAGGATTGAGGTACTCCCTGCCTGATTTCACACCAAGGATTTCTTACATTTCAACCACCTGACTCGTGCATTTTTTTCATGTCTCCAACCTGGAGACATGGGTATTAAAATGGCAAATGAGATTCAGTGTGAACAAGTGTAAAGTGATGCATATTGGGGCAAAAAATCCCAACTTCACATATACACTGATGGGATCTGTGTTGGCAGCAACTGACCAAGAAAGGGATCTTGGGGTGGTAGTGGATAGTTCGATGAAGATGTTAACCCAGAGCGTGGCTTCTGTGATAAAGGCAAATTCCATGCTGGCCACAATTAGACAAGGAATAGAGAATAAAACTGCTGCTATCATGCTGCCCTTGTACAAATCTATCGTTACACCACATTTGGAATACTGTGTACAGTTCTGATCACCACACCTAAAAAAGGATATTGCAGAGCTTGAGAAGGTGCAGAAAAGAGCAACAAAAATGATCAGGGGGCTACAGCAATTGCCCTACGAGGAGTGGTTAAAACGCTTAGGGATGTTTAGCTTAGAAAGAAGGCAGTTAAGGGGAGACATGATAGAGGTCTATGAAATTATGCATGTGGAGTTCTCTCATAATACTAGAACATGGGGTCATCTGTTGAAGCTGGAGGGCAAGAGATTCAAAACAGATAAAAGGAAGTATTTCCACACAACACATAGTTAAATTATGGAACTCCCACCCCCAAGATGTGGTGATGGCTGCCAACTTGGAAGGCTTTAAGAGGGGAGTGGACATGGTCATGGAGGATAGGGCTACTAGTCAAAATGAATACTAGTCATACTTATTCTCTTCAGTATCGGGATAATGCTGCTGCAGTCGTCTTGTTTGTGGGCTTCCTAGAGGCACCTGGTTGGCCACTGTGTGAGCAGACTGCTGGACTTGACGGGCCTTGCTCTGATCCAGCACGACTTTTGTTATGTTCTTATGTTCTAATATTATCCTCTATTTGTGCAGAGACCATTAACAGCCCATTCCTTCAACCACCACCACCACCTTTGCATTATTTTAAACCTGTTTTAAAATGGTCTTTCCTGGGCAAGGCACTATCAGCACAAGCAGTTTCCTGGGTCTGAAAGGAAAACAGCTCAATTGCAAGACTTCTGCGAAGTGATCGTCAATTGCAGCAATTAGCATAATAGAAGAGAATAACCCAGTCTACCTTTTTAGACATGGAGGAGGGAGAGGGATCTCAGAGGTGACTTCAAATACACAGAGGTTTTTTTTTAAACTATTATATTATTCCTATTCAGCGTTACGCATGTCGATGTGGTATTTTTTTTAAGAGAATTGCTGATACCGGAGCATGCATTTTAGACATGGGTGAAGGAGAAATGCCTCTGCAAATATGTAATTAAAAACATTTTTAGAAAGGGATTGCATTGGAGGAGGAGTACAAATTAAAGTGCTAGGCTGACGACATAGTCTTAACTTTTGAAGATCCGGCAGAATCAATAGAACATCTCATGAAAGAAATTGAAAAATAGAAAAATATGGTCAACTATCTGGATATAAAATAAATAAAAATAAGACTAAGATTGGTTCTCGTAGGTTATCCGGGCTGTGTAACCGTGGTCTTGGTATTTTCTTTCCTGACGTTTCGCCAGCAGCTGTGGCCCGCATCTTCAGAGGAGTAACACTGAAGGACAGTGTCTCTCAGTGTCAAGTGTGTAGGAAGAGTAATATATAGTCAGAAAGGGGTTGGGTTTGAGCTGAATCATTGTCCTGCAAAAAGTAACAAAGGTAATGTGCTAACCATTGTCCTGTAAGTATCAAGCTAATGTCCTAATGAGGGTGTGGTAAGACTAAGATTATCTTAGAAAACATGGATAACTTTGAGAAGCAAAATATCCAGCGACTGACAGGATGCAAAGTTACAGAAGAACCTGTAAGATATTTGGGAAGCTATCTTACTGGGAAAAATCAAACATTGTTAAAAGACAATTATCAAAAAACATGGCTGACAATACAGAATGACTTAGAAAGATGGACTAAGTTGAACCTGTCATGGACAGGCAGAATAGCAGTAATAAAGATGAATGTGTTACCGAGATTGACTTTTCTTTTTCAAATGCTTCCAATACAGATAGAAGAAAAAACACTGGCTGAATGGCAAAGACAAATTAATAAATTTGGTGGGCGGATAAAAAACCAAGGATTAATTTTAAAGTCATGCAAGATGAGAAGAAAAAAAGAGGACTGGCATTACCAAATATCAAGTTATACCATCAAGTGGCAGGACTGTCTTGTATTGCCGAATGGATCAGAGACCCAAATCAAAAAATGTTGAAGGTAGAAAAGGGAACATGGGATCGTGGTCTTCATTATTATCTGTGGAAAGCAAAAAAATCAGAGATATTTGCACATAAGCACATTATAAACGATGGACTGATGAAGACATGGATCAGGAACAAAAATAGATTAAGTCCTTTACCACCTTTAATGATGTCTCCTACAGATACATACTTAAGTAAGGGAGAGAGAAAATGTACAGATTTTATAAGATACCAGGACATGTTAAATGGACAAGAGGAAATAAAATCTTGAGATGAGATGAAGCGGAGTAAAAAAGTAGATTGGCTAACCTACAATCAAATGATTATGACATTACGACAAGATTGTTACCAACAGGCTAAACTAAAAAAAAAAATACAGAATTTGAAAATCTAGTCAGTAAAGAGACAGAACATATTTTGGGGCAAATCTACAAATTATTGCTTAAATTTGAAACAGAACAAGAGCAAGTTAAAGTATGCATGATTAAATGGATGGAAAATTTTAAGAAAGAGATAACAATGCAGCAATGGGAAAGACTATGGACTAAATCAATTAAATTTACTGCCAGTAATAATCTGCGAGAAAACTGGTATAAACAATTCTTCAGGTGGTACATTACACCAATGGATATTAAAAAGATAGATAAAACATATGATTGCCGCTGTTGGAAATGCAAAGACAAAGATGGAACCTACTTTCATTTGTGGTGGACTTGTAAAAAGGTGAGAAAATATTGGATACAGATTCATCAAGAAGTGCAAAAGATTCTTAAGATCAAATTTCCAATGAATCCAGAAATTATGTTACTGGGGATAGAACCAGAGAATTTGGAAAACAATCATAGAGAACTTTCTGGATATGTTACGACTGTGGCAAGGAAAGTATTGGCAACATCATGGAAACAAGTCTGTTCTGGATTTAGAAAAGTGGCAACAAAAAATGGAAGAATTTGTGGTGATGACCAGACTAACGAATATCCTGAAAGAAAGAACGATTGATGACTCACAGAAGAAAGGGGAAAGCTATTTTGAATATGATAACTGGAAAGTGTAGAATAAAAATTTAACAGAGATAGAAAATAATAGTCATATATTCTGAACAAATTATAAAGATAAATTTAGAGCATAAATGCAGACAAGTTCAATAATGTTTAAGTAAATATCATAACAATAGAACAATATTTATATAAATTGATTCCTGAAGTAAGCGCAAAATGTATGAATGGAAGTGTATGCATATGTTTGTTATTTTTTCTTTTGAAAAATGTTAATACAATATCTTTAAAAAAAGAAAGAAAAGAAAGGGATTGCATTATACCTATGCAGCATTATCCATGCTCCTGATTTTAAAAAAAAAGTACAAGAGGGTTGTGGAGAATCCTCACAGTCATGTGAGAACACAGCTGGGGTGAGAACACAATGCACACCAGGTGTTAAAAGGAAACAATGGCTGGCAATGGAAATAAAATGGATTACTCTCTGCCGTCTAGAAACCCCATTGCAAGGATGATTTAACACAGGATTTCATCAGCAACCTGACCGCCACAGGAAAAACATTCTGGTCATCCCGTTGACTATGGGGCCCAAGCTATGCCTCTCACCATACCTTGTAAGATTTTCTTTGGAAGGGTTAAGTAAAAACAATCAGAATGGGATAAAGTGATCACAAAATGCGTAGAGGGACTAGCAATCTCAGCAGTTTGTCATTCCTTATAAAGTGCATTTACAACAAATTTTAGAATTATTATTTTTATGATTAATATTTTGGGTTACCAGTTTCTTGGAGTTAACTGCCGTATCCCACCAACTTCAATAATTTACCTTTTAGGGGTCATTAACTTTTTTCTTGGTGAAAAATATTCCATTGATCTCAAAGGAGGAAAAGGAAATGGTAGAATGCTGTTCTATACTTCAACAGGGAGTATACTTTATTTTTTTAAAAATCTTTCTGAATGGTCAAATTAAAACTTCTGCACTATATGAAAGTGCTGTTTTGTTTTCTGTTCTAGCCTGCTCACACCAAGGCATAGTTTGCTATTTAATAATGCTTTGTTCCCTTAGCAACTGTAGCAAAATTAAGTACATATATAAGTACAGTGCAGTGATAGGGAACTGTTATGAAAATAGGAAGGGATTAGTTGTTCTGATTAGGTTTTCTAAGGCATGATGTATGTTTCAGCTACTGGAAGCAAAAAACCAGTTATCTGATGTGAAGTGCAAGTTCTGTATTAATTAAATTCTCTCATGAATTCTTAGAATGGGAATAGCAAATGCAGCTTTCCGCTGATATGTGGGTTCAGTGCACTGCTCCAAAGAGCACAGATCTAACCAAATCCAGATTTGCATGCATAATTGGGCTATCTGCAAATATTGAGTATCTGCAAATTTCAGTCCAAATCCAGTTATCCAAACATCGGTTCTGAGTAGACGAAATAACGTGTGTGAAAGGCCTAAGATGCATGTTTAAAGAAATATTTGAAAAAAAGGTCCAGAGAAGATCTGGGGTTTAGCAAATAGCTTACTTACTCTCAAGGGGATAAGTTTTCTAAACCTCCCCATCAGCACTTTAAATAAAGGAAATCTGTTGTTTTAGGCCAAATGCAAACTATCATTTGCTCTTGTGCAAGCAGCTTGATCTGCAGAAAAAAGGAGGTGAAGCTTTTCATGACATGTAATTAAACATGATCACTTGTCTGAGTAGTAGAGAGCTTGGCGAAGTAGGCCTGCTAAGAATCTTCCTCAAGTAGGGTTGCCAACCTCCAGGTACTAGTTGGAGATCTCCAGCTATTACAACTGATCACTAGCTGATAGAGAACAGTTCACCTGGAGAAAATGGCCGCTTTGGAAATTGGACTCTATGGCATTGAAGTCCCTCCTTTCCCCAAACCCTGCCCTCCTCAGCCTTCACCCCTAAAACCTCCCACCGGTGGCCAAGAGGGACCTGGCAACCCTATCCTCAAGCTTAGTCAAGCGGGGGTTACTTCCAGGAATGTGTTCTTAGAACGATACTGGTAGGCTGCTTTTAGAAAGTGTAAGGAATTATCCTCCACTAATTATTTTCAGGAAATTAGCATTATCAATCGGGGATCTGCAGAAGGAAGGAGAAATGTGATTAATTTCTACAGTGCTGTAGAGGAGTTCATCTGTTGTGGTCAATTTCCCTCTGTGTGCTGTCTGTGTGGTACAGGAAGATGACTAACGTCAGAATCACACTCAATTGAATCAACATTGTCATTAAACTTAAGACTAGAATATATCATCTTACTGGTATGTTATATGAAATGTGTGACAAATGGAAACAGAGCAGTTTGGGGTAGCTGAACCTATTAATTGGTAACAGTAGACTGCTTTGTGGGAGGATAAAAACATATATTCCAAAACAATGTTTTATTTGGAAATGACATTTTGGTGTACATTTTATTTACTCTGATGTTTTAGGTGGATAGTTTCTATATGTGTTTTATATTGGAATTCACCCTGTGCCCACTGGATAGAACAAGCTAGAATTACTGAAGTAATACTTTTGCAATGTACCAGGGACCCAACAGTTAGTTTACAAAGTGGTTTGGCTGGTCAATAGGAGAGGTTCTAACCTTTCCTCCCATGCCTTGCCTGGTACACTCATTCAATAAAAAGTCTTCATATCCTATATGGGAGAAAAAAATCTCTTAACTGGTGTGTATCGATCACGACATGAAGAAGCAACAAAACCAAAATCAAACAGATTCTACTGATCCAGGAGATTTGGCTTCTTATTAAAATCTGTTCTTAATTTTTGGGGAATTATGGATTATTACTAGCTCAGGCTGCAAACTGCATGAGCAGTGTAGGTTGTTTCCCTTCTTTTCTACTGATCTCTCTCTACATTTTCTATCAGTCTGTGCATCAGCTGCCCTTTCTTTCTCTTCCACAGTGGTTTTTTTCTTTCATTTTGTTCTTTCTTCGCTGACTCTTACCCTGTAATCTTGCCCCTTCTTGCAATAATTTCTGATATTGACATAGACAGTTTCTTTTACTGTTCTCCAATATCCTGCTAATTAGTTTCCCATTCCTGGATATTATTCTGTCTTAGAGGGGACCAATCGCCATGGCCCTATTCAGATCACCATTCTAAACTGGACATCATCAGTTATTGGCCCATTTTGGAATAAAGCAATAAAAAGATGGGTGTTCATACAGTTCATTTCAAGAAGAAGAGTTGGTTTTTATATACCGACTTTCTCTACCACTTAAGGATGAATCAAACCGGCTTACCATCATCTTCTCTTCCCCTCCCCACAACAGACACCCCATCGGGTAGGTGGGGCTGAAAGAGTGTGACTAGCCCAAGGTCACCCAGCTTGCTTCATGTGTAGGAGTGAGGAAACATAACCAGTTTACCTGATTAGCATCCACCGCTCATGTGGAGGGGTAGGGAATCCAACCTGGTTCTCCAGATTAGAGTTCACCGCTCCAGACTACCACTCTTAACCACTACACCACACTGGCTGCATCTATCAATCCATCTATGTGCCGCCTCTAAGGCACTCTGGTCAGTTCAAACAGAGCCGGAATTGTTTTCCTGCCTTTTTTGCCAGTGCGTTCTTTTCCGGCTTAAAAAAAAAAAAACATTCTGAGATTTGTGCTATAGCGCTATAACAGTACCATTGACATGCCTGTGACTGTGTCCAGGAAAAACAGGAGAAGAAAAGCAACTCATTGGGTGGTGGCATATTGGTGCAACAGTTATTGGTCTTACACTGGTTGCTAGCCAAAGGTCTCTGTATTGAGATGCCATGGTGTCACTGTAAGAACAGGAAAATGCAAATAGGGTTAGTTTGTATTTTTATGCTATGACTGACTGGAGCTCTCTTGCAAGGCTGGTGCTTGACAGCCTTTTTAGGAATCAGTGGAGAGAATTTAGTATGTGCCAGCATGGTGTAGTGGTTAAGAGTGGTGGTTTGGAGCGGTGGACTCTGATCTGGAGAACTGGGTTGATTCCCCAGTCCTCCACATGAGCGGCGAAGGCTAATCTGGTGAACTGGATTTGTTTCCTCACTCCTACACACGAAGCCAGCTGGGTGACCTTGGGCAAGTTACAGCTCTATTAGGGGAAGGGAAGGTGATTGTAAGCCAGTTTGAGTCTCCCTTAAGTGGTAGAGAAAGTTGGCATATAAAAACCAACTCGTCCTCCTCCTCTTCTTCTTCTTTGGTCTTTAAACTCAACCTGCTTGGTCCAATTATCTTGAAACTGAGGGGGGATATTTAGATTAGAGGGAGGAGTATGTTCTGGCAAATTTGGTGCCCTTATCTTTTTAAACAGCTGCCCCAAACCCTCATATACATTCCCTATTGAAAATAATGGCCCCGAACTCTGAAACCACACTGATTTAAATCCTAAAGTGGTAATGTCCTACCAAAAAATAAATAAACATGGTAAAAAAAATCCCCCCAGCGATGTATCCAAAGTTACATGAAATTTTTCTCAGTGCACACCCGCACATGCTAGTAGCTTTGTGCCTGCACAGTAGCCATTTATTCTACAGGGCCAGGTCATTGCAGCATGTGGGACAATCCAAGAATGAAATCATCTCACCTATGGAGAAGAGATATTATCCCCTGGGGTCATGTGCAGTTCATTAAATTGACCAGCTTGTATTGTAACACACAGAATTGCTTGTGGGTTGTTTTCTCTGCATGCCTGTCAAGTCAAATGCATCCTTTAAATAAGTGGCATTGGATACATTACATTGCCTGCTTTTGCACCTGCACAGTATGCAGGATCTATTCATTAAGTGATTACAAGAAGTGATAAGAAGATTAGCTGGGTTCCAAGCACATGTAGGCACTTTAGTAGTAAGTCTCAATTAATAAACTTCAAACTGATTCCCCCCCTTTTTACTATGTAACTTTCTAAAAATTAGAGAAAGCAGCAAATGGGTAGGAGGTAGTAGGTGTGAGGCTACTAATCGTGTAAGAAAGCAGTGTAACTGTGCAAATCAGGAGCAGCCTCTGATACCTTGAAGGTTCCCTGGAGAAGCAGTATAAAACTTTGCTATATAGAAAAATAAATAGCTCACTAGCAAGTAGGACATGAGCTGAATTTGTGGGTGTTCATGAGTAACACAGGGATATCTCAACAGCTGTCAACTACTATCAGAAGCACTATGTGATGCTGATTCAGACTGTGGCTGACTGTGGGAGGAGAGAGAATTTTGCTCTTTCCCCCATACAGGGCCATGTACTCACTGCGCGTTTGCGGCTCTGAATTCTGCGGGCTTTCCTTGTTCCCACTTCATGTTCCCACTTCAACTTACCCGAAGGATTCCGAGGACGTCTCCAGAGTGCAATTTCGCGGCGTTAAGTGCATCCGCTTATACGGCGAATTAAAAAAATAACACGTCCTCCACACCTGGTGCCTGAAAGTGGGAACATGCAATGCGTGTTCGATCCATTTCCTGCTGCCAGCCCACTTCCTGCTGCCAGCCAACCCCCGCACTCCCCCCACCTCCCTTACTAACGCTGGACCAATCGCCGTCCTTGCTTGGAGCGCCGACTGGGCATGCGTGGGAGCGTGCCGGTCTGGGCTTTTCAAATGCAGCGGAAAAAGGCACCGAGGTGGGAACAGAAATTTAAAGTCGTATTGGATTCTTTTGTACTGGACACATGTAAATTGCGAGGTTAGTTTCTAGTGCATTCACGGGCCTGGTTATCATTTCAAAATACCCCGTACTACGGTTAGCCCTCAAAGGAAAAGGATGAGTGTAGTGAACTGAATGGAGATGACTTTTTTGAAAAGGCTGGGGAGGAAGAATTAAACTCCCTCCCCTTTTTAGACCTCATCTAGAGTACTGTGTTCAGTTTTGGGCACCACAATTTAAGAATGACAAGCTGGAACGTGTCCAGAGGAGGGCACCAAAGATGGTGAGGGGTCTGGAGACCAAGTCCTATGAGGAAAAGTTGAAGGAGCTGGGTATGTTTAGCCTGAAGAGGAAAAGACTGAGGGGAGATATGATAACCATCTTCAAGTATTTGAGGGGCTGTCATATAGAGGATGGTGCTGAGTTGTTTTCTGTTGCCCAAGAAGGCCGGACCAGAACCAACAGGTTGAAATTAAATCAAAAGAGTTTCCGTCTAGACATTAGAAAGAATTCTCTAACAGTTAGAGCGGTTCCTCAGTGGAACAGGCTTCCTCAAGAGGTAGTAAGCTCACTTTCCACGGAGGTTTTTAAGAAGAGATTAGATGGCCATCTGTCAGCAATGCTGATTCTGTGACCTTAGGCAGATCATGAGAGGGAGGGCATCTTGGCCATCTTCTGGACACTAGGGGTGTGTGGGGGGGAGGTAGTTGTGAATTTCCTGCATTGTGCAGGGGGTTGGACTTGATGACCCTGGTGGTCCCTTCCAACTCTATGATTCTTTGATTCTATGTGGGGCCCAATTTGGTTAAGGGCCATGTATGTCTGAAATGTACTTTTAAAGATCTTGTGAGGTCTGTGATTTCTAGCTATTCTAGTTTGATCCTGACTCTCTGAAAATCACCAGAAGAAATGTTCCTATGGCTGAGTTCAAAGCAGCTACATATGTGCACTGTGGCCCAATTTATGTATCAGATATGGTTTATACCGACACATTTCTAAGTAGTAATATACTAATCTGGAGGGACTATTCTCCTCTTTTCATTGGAAAGATTACCCAGACATCTGCTGCATCCTTGGAGCTGAGGGTTCTTTATCTCCTCAGTTAACCCCGCTACTCACAAAGTTCTCTGGACTGTTTCATATTTGTTGCCAATAGGCGAGGCGATAGCTAAACTGTTGATCCGCTGCTATTTAAAGAAAATCCTTGCTCTTTGTCTTTGCTCTACAAGACTTATTTGTTCAGCTTCATAAACTAATAAACTGTGCTGAAACAGCATCAAGTCAGTGGACTTTAAATGAATCTAAATCACCTGTTTGAGAATGTGGAATTCACAGCAGGAGAGAAACAGTCTTCCATTAACCCATAGCCTCGTGGATGAGCATCTAATGCTGCACATGTAGGAGTGTGGCAGTGTTCTTTTTTCCTAAACAAGAATCAGAAATTTGGCAGCTGACAAAACAAAACTGATATAAATTACAATTTTAGGACGCAGAAAGGTTTGATATGCATTATACCGTTTGAAAACCACAGATGAATTTAAATAGCTATTGATTGGTGACTTGGCACAGGAGTACGGGAACTTTTTCCAAGGATTGCACCCCCCCCCCACACACACACACACGCTTTATATATAAGCTTACACTTCAGATAATATCGCCTGGAGGTCTGACCATCCTTTTTTACTTTGGTGAGTTCTGACTAGAAACTGCTCCTCTGTAATTCACCTCCCAGTTGCTTTCCTGCCACTATACTTTAACAAAATAAGGATTCACTTTTGGGAATGGTTAGGCATGCCATAGTTACAGAGACCTGTGTGCTCTCTTATGTGGAACCTTCCCAACCTCCCTCAGTACACACTCCTTTTCATGTTAATATGCCCTCCAGGGCCACAGGTTGGCCTGTGTGTGATGCAGAATGCTGGACTAGATGGACCACTGGTTTGGCCAAGCGCTTATGTGCTTAATGATACAACATTAGATAAATTCTTAATGATACAGCATTAGAGAATTTATCAGACACAGGTAATTTAGCAAAAGACCCCCAAACCATGCATGATTCCAATTCCTGTAAACTGGTTTGGTATTTCTGGAAGGCTGTTTTGCTGGCTATAAGGAAGAAGGCGAGACATTTTCATTCTCACAGCTAGATATGGAATATGATGGACAATATTTCTGCAGAATGTGTTGTATGTGACACATAAGCTCACAGTACAACTTTCCATTTTTTCCAGAAGGATTTTTTATGGCTCTCTTGTCCATTTATGACTTGGGAGCTTAGAGCTACTGGCAGATGTGGAAAATTCAGATGGGAGAGTTAGTTTTGAAGTTGTTGTTTTTTCAAGTGTTTTGTTAATTACTAAATGTAAGTGAGGCAGAACAAAAAAGTTCATCAATTATTACCATTTAGTAGGGCACTTATCAGTCTGTAAAGAACTATATTATATTTGAAGTGTTCATGAATATAATTTTGATTTTATTTTTACTTCACTTATGCCCTACCTTTCTCCCCAATGGGAACCCAATATTTTTATTAATTTTATGCATGTGGGGCATCATGGGGAACCTGCTGTTGGCAAGACCCGCCTGCACACGCGCCATTTTATTACCCTTTGTGGGTGCTCAAAAAGTTTTGGATTTTGGATCATTTTGGACATCGGATTTTTGGGTAAAGGATACTCAAGCTGTACTTCATTTTGTTCTCTAACCAGGAAGAGGCATTGTTTCAAATTCCTCTGTGTGAAGGAGAGCAAGATTTAGCACATTCCAAGGGTATATTCAGGGCTAGCTCACTATTTTTAAAAAAAAATCCCTGCATATTTTAAAATAATTTTCTTGTAAGTGCAGGGACTATTTTGGTAATGTTATAGAATAAATAAATGCAGTGTTTTGCATGTCACCTCTCTTCATGTTACACTTTACTCTGGTGCAAGCACTGTCCTTCCTCAACCATCAACAGGTATGGATAACTTTATGTGCCATTATTATGGCTCTTAAAACTCATCACTATCAAAGTGGTTGCTTTGTGTTAGAATGTCTTCCAGCAACCTTCACACTTCAGTCTTCCTTGTTCTTGGTCAATCAGTGACCCCCCTCCACCTCCCCCTACACACTTTGTCTTTCTTGGCTGCAAAGTAAGTCTCATTAATCTTCTTTATCACTTCATTATACTGAAATTACAGTAGTAGTCCAAAAGTGGCTTAAGAATTGGAATTCAGATGCATTGGTGAGCTTTACTTCAACCTTGGATGTTGAACTTAGCACAATCAATCTAAGAATAAATGCTTACTCTCATCTATGCTGAACGAGACACTGGCAATACAGTATATTTAAATAAATTAGGCACTTGTGGGTAGCAGAGCTGACTACAAATTATTTTGTCTGGAATAGTAGTAGATTAACATCATATTTCCCTGTACTACAGAAAGAAGCATACTTTGTGATTGAATTTCACAAATCTGAACTGATATTTTACTAATTTAATTTCACCCTCTCTTGGCTGTTAACAATAGTATAGGACGGAACTTTGTCAAACAAACAATACTCTTGCATTTTTAAGGGGCTCATCCACATAAACATACATGCCTCTTGATGCCACACCGTTCACCTCACACTGTAAGTGTGAGCTGCGGCCTTTGAAAAGTATTGCGTTGACAGTGATGCGAGCAGCTTTGTGTAGTAAGCCATCATTCTGTGTTGCAATTATAAGTGATGAATATGCCATTAAGGTTTCTCCATCTGGCATGTGGCTTGGTATTCAAGTCAAGAATTAGGAACGTAGGCAGTCTTCCTCCGAAAGAAAGTTATCACTGCATATATGTATATTGATAAAACACTGCAAAAAACATACATAAACAACCCTAATATGATTATATGTATGATTGTTTCAAGATTCTTTTTGTACAGTCTCTTACACCAGTCGCTCAAATGTCTTCTTATAACTCAAGATTGCTTTTTGGCAATATTTTTATCACACACTGATAACAAAGAGGACCAGCGATTACAAATGAATTGAAAGAACAGAAAGCTGCAGCAAAGTAATCATGCACAGTGCTGTGCTATGTATGAAATTTGGGAGTATAAACTGGAACAATGGAAGACTTCTAATGCATCAATTCTGTTTTTGAAGCAAGAGTAAGTAATTTGCTTGGAATTCTCAGTGCTTGAACATCAAGAAAACAAAAGTAATGACTACAGGAGAATTACACAACTTTAAGGTTGACAATGAGGAAATTGAAATTGTTCAAGACTTTCTATTCCTTGGCTCCACCATCAACCAAAAGGGAGACTGCAGCCAAGAAATCAGAAGGAGATTGAGACTGCGAAGGGCAGCCATGAAAGAGCTAGAGAATATTTTGAAGTGTAAGGATGTGTCACTGGCCACCAAGACTAGATTAATTCATGCCATCGTATTCCCTATTACTATGTATGGGTGTGAAAGCTGGACAGTGAAGAAAGCTGATAGGAAGAAAATAGATTCCTTTGAAATGTGGTGTTGGAGGAGAGTGTTACAGATTCCATGGACTGCCAAAAAAACAAATCAGTGGGTTATAGATCAAATCAAGCCTGAACTGACTCTAGAAGCTAAACTGAGGCTATCGTATTTTGGTCACGTCATGAGATGACAAGAGTCACTGGAAAAGACAGTCATGCTAGGAAAAATTGAGGGCAGCAGGAAAAGAGGAAGACCCAACAAGAGATGGATGGACTCAATAAAGGAAGCCACAGCCTTCAATTTGCAAGATTTGAGCAAGGCTGTCAAAGATAAGACATTTTGGAGGACTTTCATTCATAGAGTCGCCATGAGTCAGAAGCGACTTGACGGCACTTAACACACACAAGCTGATCTCTATCGGCTGGAGATCAGTTGTAATAGCAGGAAATCTCCATGTAGTACCTGGAGGTTGGCAATCCTAGTGGTGGAGCACTAGCAAGGGAGTGGGCCGGGCAAGCTGAGCCCTCGCAGCTGCCCCACCCAAGGGTATGCTGAACTGGCCCTGACTACTTCTTACCAATAAGACAGCTGGGTCAGGATATTGTGGTAGGAGAAACAGGTGGGAAATCAGACAGCTGTGACTGAATCATAGACCACCCATAAGAAAGAAGAGTACAGAGCTAAACCTAGCAATCCTGCTACAATCACTTCCCTAACTTCAGGAACAAGGATCACCTGAGGGCTATGGCAGAAAAGCTAAGTTAGCATTGCCTGGATGAGGAGCCATATTTGAAACACTCTGAAGTCTTTGGACAAAGAGTGTGGCAAAGGACAAAACAACAGAGAAAAGTCAGACATCACAATGAACACATGAATAAATTATGAGAGTTATGAAAATGGCGTGTGATGGCTTGTCTTCAGGATCATTGTTGGAATAAAACATTTCTTGCTATTCAAAGGTACCTGCACCAAGGAAAGAGAATAAAATAAATCAAAGTAACATACTAGACTTGTTAATTTCAGTGATATATCATGTAAGGCTCTAGAACATGACATGAAAGAATAATTGAAAACATGGCATTATGTAATGCAGCATAGCTTCACAAAAGGTTGATCATGCCTGGCTAATTAGAAATCCTTTTTAAAAAAGGAAATAATTCATTTTTTCTAGACAAGGAAAGTGCAGTCATTTTAATCTGTTGGGATTTCTGACAAGAAACTGACAAATGCTAATGGTTGGTTTCAAATAAAAAAATATACGGGTTAACACAAGGATTGTAAAATGAGGAAGAAATTGGTTAAAAGGCAGAATGTAGAGGGTTATACTGAAGGGCATACTCTTAAGCTGGAGAAAGTGCTTAAAGGAACACTCATGGGAACTGTTCTAGCCAATATTCTTATTAAAATATTGGAGATGGCAATAGGTGTATGTCACTGAAGTTGGCTGATAATATTAAATTAGGAAGCACCATTAGTGTGACCAAGGATAGGGAAAATTATATTTGATGGATTAAATTATTTGATTTTCTTGGCTAATAGCAAGGAAGGAGTCCTAATAGTTAAAACAATGCAGAGCTGAAAATAAATAAACCATTCTGCATATGAGGCTGGTAGTTAGAACAATCCTATTTATTGCAACCATACCCCATGAAGCAGGATAAAAAAGGACCCACATTAGGTGCGGATTTGAGCGAGATCCCAAAAATTCCTGCGATTGGCTAATCCCCCATTCTTCGCAGGGGTTGGGGTGGATCAGCAGCAAATCCATTGGCAATAAAAGAAAATGCCACGCTTTCTATAAAAACAGCCAGTGAGTTAATATAAACATTTAAATGTGAATAGAAAAGAGCAAGATTTCAGTAGTACCCTACAGACAAACACAGCTACCCATCATGATCTAAATATGAATAGTTAAGTTAAAATTCCACCCCACTAGCTATGATCTTCACAAGCCCTGCTCTCTGTGCTCTCTCCGAGGCAAGACAGGTGTTCACTGGGGTAGGATTGTGGGATGCCCTTTCTTTCAAATAAGGTATGATACAGGACTGGGCTGGAGCCCTCCCAAAGGCAGATCAATTTGGAGGGGCATTATAAGCCTGACCTGCCTTCCTCATGCAGACGTTTGCCAGTAGCTGATGATCCACGTCCTTCTCTGTGAACACTGTGGCCAGTGTGAACACTCAGGCCAGTTGCCTGAGATAAAACAGTGGTTGAAGGCACCCCACTCAGAGCATATTACAGTACTCTTGCCTCTTGTATATGTGGGAAGTGTAGCCGCCCTGAGCCTGACTTTGGTCAGGAAAGGGTGGAGTAAAAGTAAACTAAACTAAATTCTTTCTTTTCTTTTTCTTTTTGCAATTTGTAGTTTGAGAATGCCACTACTTATGATCATTTCTTTGTAATTATGCTCCTACTGTTATAAACAATAAGCTTGATAAACTTAAATAATCAATGAAGTTAAGAACTGTGACACTGACTGGCTATAAAGTAAAAACAAAACATCTAAGGCCCCCTCCCCCAGATTTTCCAATGAAAAATGTTCAAAAGTAACCATTGATTTATCAGTGCCGGCAAGTACAGGAAGTAATTAATTACCCTGAAAAAATGTTACATAATGGAAATTACAGGGAGAAGGACAGTTGCTGAAGGAGTAGACCTATAACAGGATCTTGTCCATGAATATGGATAATAATGAAGATATAGTGGTATATTAAATGCCATGTGAGATCAAGTGACACTTCCACCATCCCAGTTAATTACACTTCCAGAATATTGTGGGAAAGTAATCATTCAATTGGTTCTTGTAGGTTATCCGGGCTGTGTGACCGTGGTCTTGGTATTTTCTTTCCTGACGTTTCGCCAGCAGCTGCTGACCAAGACCACGGTCACACAGCCCGGATAACCTACAAGAACTAATGAACTCTGACCGTGAAAGCCTTTGACAGTAATCATTCAGTTGTTTGAAAGAACCCATGTGTGGGTATTCCTTTAATGTAATTAATAGCATAGAGTATTTCATAGCTCCTTTTTACTCATGTGAGCCACTCATCGTGTAGTTCACTCAGTTCTGGCCTGGTCCCAAGTCTTTTCTATCATGGGTGCTGTGTAGTAGAATGCAAGGGGAGATTGGCCACTATGGGGAAAGAACTGGCTGTTTTGGTGGGCCACCTCTCCTGACTCCCCCCCCCCCACTCAAGCCCCTTCTGCTGGACTGGTGAGGAGACAAGCAAGCAGGTTCAGCTGTAGCAGTCAGGATACCACTGGCAGGTCAGAAGCAAATGGCATGGAATCCGGCCTTGCTACCTTCTGCCTGGGCTTGCACTGCCAGGCCAGCTGGGAGGAATACTATGGCTGGACAGAAGGAGGCAGCACAGCAGCAGAAATTGTAGCTTATTAGCTACAGGCATGTCTATATCAGAAATTAATGGATTGATCAGCTGTGTTCTTAAGTCCTTATATTTTCTACAATAAAATAAGACATGCTCCATGGTTTCAATAGAACCAGTTCCACATCCACATAGATGCTCGGAGTAGAGCTTTTTAGAATAGCACCCACTCAAAATGGCTGTAGGTAATACATTGATTCTTGCTAAAAAGGAAGTTCTTCTGTAAGCTGGAATTGTTAAGAAATCAATATGAGGTCAACTGATGAATTTTTATGAAAATGGGAAGGCTATTTTGATTATGTTCAACAATGGGGATAGATCTGTAGGAATAATATTTAGATTTATATCATGTAATAATTAGCTTAGAAGGAAATTATTTTGTGAACTATAAGGGCAATGAAAAATTCTTGAGATGTAAGATGAACAGACTCTCCAAAGGAGTATAAACTGTGTATGAATGTATGCGTGATTATATGTTTGTTTGTTTGAAAAATTTAATAAAATATGTTTAAAAAAAGAAAAGAAAAGAAATCAATATATGGAAAATGAGAATCTGCATATGTAAACCCAAAAAAGCAGGAGAGCACACACGGGGGGCATGGAGAACAGTGCTGTTTAGGTCCCACTGGAACAATTGTTTTTTCACTGGAGAGCAGGCTGTAGAAAAAGACATCAGTGCAAAAGAGTATTTTCCAATGCTAGCCTCTGAAGTTTAGCATCTACATACCCAAACCAGGGATTAAGATATGAGTCCTTGGATAAGAAACTTAGAAAGCTACCCTCTGGTTTTATTGAAGCCATGTACAATGAAGGTTTATGTGTGTTATGTAATAAAATATTTAAAAAGGAAAGAGTCTTCTTTGCAGCAAATGTGTGAAAAACAGTGTTACCTATTTGTAATTATATTCATTCAATGCTTGCAGCAGGTTTTTTTAAAATCAAAATGGAAAAAAGCTCCCTGGCACCACAGGTTCTCAGTAAGTCACTTTTGTGATTATTAAATGTTTCTTCATCACATCAGTGTTTCTAATCACCTCATAAGCTGTTTACTGCCTTGTACACTTTTCTACCATGAACATTATCCCTTAATTATTTCTTTTCATGAAGTACGGAACAAGATTTGAGAGTTGAAACCTAGATATGTCTGTTTTTGTCATCAAGACTTGCAACACTGAAATTACATTTGGAGTCCCATGTTCAGGGAAAGACTATGCTCTGGAATGTTTTATGGCTTATGAAAATGACGATTCTGGGAAAAGCAGAGAACTAATAAAACTGTGAAAGTTGGGGTGATCGAGTGGCAGCCCAGAGAAGGTTTTTGAGCACCTTATTTTGTTTCCATCATCCAAATGTTAACTGAAAATCCAATATGCGACTTAAACATTCTGTAGCTTCCAAGGCAAGGCTGCGGTGAGCTCTTGTCAAGTTGCCCACAATCACCTCTTTCGATAATGGTTAAAAAGACTTGTGCTCAGAAATTAAGCAGAAGAGAGAAGTTTATATTTAAAAGGGCTTCCGTGGAACTGTTCTAATGGAAAGAAGGGAAAGCTTTCAACACAGAATTTATATGATATCTGGGATCCGTGAGCCCTTAAAAACAGGCCCCCGATGTAACAATGCACAAAGTAGCCAAAAACCACACCGCTCTCTAATAATTGCAATCTGCTACACCTCCTGTATAACAGATATAATTATGTTAACAGCTTTCCTACTCAGACACCATACACTCCTATTATGCATCCAGCTTCATTTAATTAGCATCATGCAGTAAATTAGCAGTTATAAGGACTGCTGGGTACAAGGGGCTCTCCATTTTCTCACCATCTACTTAATCCTCAGTCAATGTTGAGATTACTGTTCACTGAATCTCCATATGCAAAACAGAGAAAAAGGGAAAGCGAAAGATGCTGACATTCTCTTCAGATGTTGTGAATCAGTGTATGGATTTGGAACAAGCACTCCATTACTCATGCCCATGAGTTAGGATTATTGAATGTCCATCCTTATGCATTAGGAAAGACAGAGGTATAAAGAACAACAGCAGAGATTAGAATGATAAATCCCTCCACTTCTAAGTGGATAGTCTTTCTGTGTTAAGGTACTAATGAGCGGCATGTGAAGCTTTACAAAAGGCAAATCCTACCTTGCCCCAATGGAAGCTGTACTAAAGTGGGAAAAGTAGCTTCAGGGGATGTCCTGGAGCAGATATTTTGCACAGGCACTTCAGAGGAGCAGAGTGGCACTATTAAAAGCAAATTGTAGCTTATTTCTATGCTTGTTTCCTAAGGTAGGCAAGGCTATAGCAAGCATGGGGCCTGAAGAGGAGAAGACTGAGTGGGGATATGATAACCATCTTCAAGTACTTGAAGGGCTGTCATATAGAGGATGGTGCCACGAGGGAGATTCTGTACTGGGCTACTGAAGAACTCTTGAGAGGGTTTGGGGTCAGGACTGAGGAATCTCGTGATGAGAACTGGGATTTCTCTAAAACTTCCCCCACACAACTTTCTTAGGCAGATGCGACTCTCTTTTTGTTGCTCACCGACTTGATCTAAGGGCAGGGCAGGAGGAGACAGGAAGAGACCCCATGGTGGGATCATGTGATGACCCCACTTATTTTGAAAAGTGCATTTTTGGTTGTGGCATTATTATTTGCATTTGAAGAATGAGAGCTTGTTTGTAAGAAAGAGTATGGTTAAAACGGATGGTGCCTCCAAAATTACTGCACTGCAAACTCCACCCATAGTTCTTTCTATGATAATACAACTATTCAGGCTCTTGTTTATACCATGGGGAATGGGGGATTTATTTTGCTGGCCCAGGTCTCACTCTGCAAGAATTCAATGAAGAGTTTACCTCTCCAGCATTATACCACTTATTGCCTCTCATACATGGGGGATTTCTCTCTGTTGCTACCTGCAGGCCACTAGAAGCATTACAGTCTAAACTATATCTGACCCTTTTTTAAGGAAGAAATTCTTCTGCCCAAAATCCCCCTAAAAACCCTTCCAGAGGAGATTCTCTCAGTAGAGAAAGGGAAGGCCTAGATTCACTAACTGCGTATTCCTGAGATTCTGCGTGGGGGAACGGCAGGGAGGACGCACAGCTGCACCACCTCCTAAAGCCTTTCCCCACATGCTTTTCGCCCCATAGAGAAAAGCGAGGCTACGCCTGCTAAAAAGTGGGGCAAAAGGGGACAGGAGGCTGCCTAGTGGCAGCTCCTCCCCCTGGCCCACCTCGGGAACACCTTCCAGGACTCCAAAATGCCTCTTGGGATGCCGATGTGCCCTTTTACGCTGGTGGGACGCTGGTGGAAGGTCCCATTGGCATCCTGGGGCAGTGATGCTGTGGTAGCGCCTGGCGTCCAGGCCTTCATGCTGGCATTCGGCCCACTACCACCAGCGTAAGTAGCCCAGACGCTGGCACGGGGGCCCCAGACACCTTCGCAGCACCTTCCTGGCCTCCTAAGGGCTTTCGCCCTGGAGGCTCAGGAATGCGCTGTTAGTCACTTTCAGATTTGGTTCCAGAAGAATTTTGTAGGTTCACTGGTTCAATTCAAACATTGATAATATGCATGGATTCCTTTAGTTCATGGGCCAAAAGATGACTGTCATACACTTGACTCTCAAATGAACTTTAACAGTAAATCAGATATTTATTTATTTAAAATATTTATAGACTGTTTTTTCTTCCAGCACAGCTAGTATTCACACACATTGATAATGACTTTGGGATGAAAAGTGGCTCTCCTCCCAAACTCCCCCCCCCCACTGATCTCCTGGACGTTCATTGCTTTGTTATACTGATGACTCGAAATTGTCCATTGAAGTTTCTCAGTGGGTGGTAATTATTAGGAGATGTGATTCCTAGATCACTGAATTTGGAAACCTGGGATTTTCTACAATCCTAAATAATGTGTTATTGTTAGCCAGCATGGTGTAGTGAAAAGTGTGCCAGGCTAGAGCCCAGAAGACCCAGGCTTGAATCCTTACTCAGCCCTGGAAGCTTGCTGGATCATTATATTATCCTCCACAAAACTCTGTACTTGGGGATACAACTACAAAATTTGATATCAAAGAGAACTGCTTCTCCAGTGATATTACCTGCCCTCTTTCAAGCTGCTTCCATGATGTAAATGGTTGTGACCAAGCTGTCCACAAAGTTTTACCTAAAGTGAATATTTTAGTGTGATGAGCATATTCTTTGTCACAGAAAAAATATAAGGAATTTTGAGGGAAACCAAAAGAATTTCAGTAAGTCTAGCATAATTTATCAGAGAGGTTCTGAATACCCCTGGCATTTTACTTACTTAAAATTCAAATTAAATTTAGAGGTATCTTCTCATGCAGAAACATCCAAAGAATGTTGAGGAAAACCACCAGAGTATCTGTAAGACTAGTGTTTTATTTTTCAAGTGGGTTTCCACACATTTTTCAAAGGCTGTGATGGTTCCATATTAACAGCAACTGTCCATTACATTTTCTCCAAGCATTTGTGTATTGAAGTGCAGTCACACGATAAAAATAAGCACTGTGATAGTCCAAGCACTATGTGCCAGTCCAAGAATCCAGAAACTATGTAGTTTCTTTGTTAAGTTTGAGCAGAATGTCCTTCCCTTGATATCAGATTCTCAGCTATTCTTAAACTAAGAGGCTGCAATGTGGTTGTGTGTGTGTGTGTTAAGTGCCATCAAGTTGCTTCCGACTCATGACGACCCTATGAATGAAAGTCCTCCAAAATGTCCTATCTTTGACAGCCTTGCTCAAATCTTGCAAATTGAAGGCTGTGGCTTCCTTTATTGAGTCCATCCATCTCTTGTTGGGTCTTCCTCTTTTCCTGCTGCCCTCAATTTTTCCTAGCATGACTGTCTTTTCCAGTGACTCTTGTCGTCTCATGACATGACCAAGATACAATAGCCTCAGTTTAGTCATTTCAGCTTCTAGGGTCAGTTTAGGCTTGATTTGATCTATAACCCACTGATTTGTTTTTTTGGTTAGCATGTGAGTTTAATATAAACATCATAGAAAACAGAACGGTATTTTCTCTCTCACAAATCAGGATAGCCAGAGCAATTTACAGTAATCCAGGCCCTAACCTTAGTTCTAGCTCTACAACTTCTACAGTAGAGTGACTCTCAACTTCGGAAACAAATAACATTGGAAGAAGAAAGAGATATAATTGCCAGTTGGAGGTCAGGGAGTTAAGCTGCTTAACTTTGATTTGTTTGTTTGTTTGTTTTGTTAGACTTATTTGTTTGTTTGTTTGTTTTGTTAGACTTATAGCCCACCCTCCCCAGCAAAACTAGGTTTATATATATATATGTACATTGAGTAAATTCTGTTAATGTGCTATTCAAAGAGGAATCTGTGTGTATCGAATTTTTCCTTGGCAAACAATTTGCAAAACAGATTTAAGACGCTTACTGTATATATAAAGCATCATAGTTTGTGATGATAAATTGATACAGAAATATCTTTGACCGTGGCTATTTTGGAGCAAGTATGGTGCAATATATAGGCCAGTGGTGTAGAGGAGAGAGTCCCCAATTGAAACCCCTCTGAACCATGAAGCTCACCAGATGGGCTTGGGTAGGTCACCATCCTCTGGTCTAAGTGACCTCAGAAGGCATCAGTAACTTCCTCAGATACCAGCATTTGACAAATCTGGACAACTACCAAGAATCCTAGTGGAAATTCTAGTGGAATCCATCATTATGTTCTGTTTATTGTTTCCCTCCTTCCCCCTTAACATTCCTCTTGTACCATCTGTGAATCAGAAGAAGAAGAATGACCATCGACTCCTGCCTACCAGAGTTAAAAGTCTGCTTCTTATATTCCTGTAACATTCAGTTAAGCAGAATGGTTTTCTTGGGCTGTCATACTTGGAATTGCTTGGGAAATCTCTCAAGGTAGGGAAGAGTGGTGATGATAACGAGGCTTTGTAAGTCCAGAGGCATCAAACTTTGTTAATGCCCCAGGAAGGTATCCATTAGTGGCAGTTTATTGTTCTGGGACCTCTATCTTTCAGAATGGCATCAGAATGAGATGCTTAAGGGACACTCCTAAAATGACAAAGGATGGCGGTGTGCTGGACACAGCAAGCATTCTGATCAAGCCATTAGTCAATAAAAATCTACTATGTATGATGTTAAGATTGTGGGACCTGTTCTTGATGCTAGTCACGTAAGAACAGTAGGCAACTCCATGTATTTTGTGTTATATTCCTTAATAGAAAATGTAATCCTACAAGGACCAGCTGGATCCCCAGCTATCATTAATTCTACCTGATCCATCCTGGAGACATAGTCCTCCTTGTGACATAAAAACTGTTTGCTGTGGAAAGCATTATTTTACAAACCAAGACTAATGACTTCAGGTGGGAGTAAAATCTGCCATGACAGATGCACTCAAACAAATTTCCTGTTCTCAGGAATTACTGTTCTTGCCAGAGACAAGGGAATACACAAAATATGATTAACTGTGTGGGGTGCTCCTATCCCGGTGGCCTGCAAATGATCCCCATTAGTGAGCTAAAGAAATACCTTCCTGCTTTGTTGTTAAAAACAAGATTTAGAGACTTTTCCAGGAAGACAGAGAGAGAAACACCTTAATGAAAACTCCAGAGAAAAGAATAGAGATAAGAACACCTACTAACAAGAAGGAAAACAAGTGATGCAATGAAAACCCATTTATATATTCTCTCTTGTGCTACATTAGAATAAATAACTTCCAGATTATTGTGTTCTTCTACCCTCACTTTCTGTTTTCATTATGCCGAGATACGAGTCAGAAATACAAAGCCAGAGGTACAAATGAGGAGCAACTCTATTGGAAGACCAATCATTCAAAGCAACTTTATGAGCTGGCAATAGAATGCTCTACTGAAAATGTGAAGAAGTGTCCTGGGGGAAGTCTTCTGGGATTCAGCCTGTATTGACTGCAGAATCCTTCATTAACCCTGCAGTTGCCCAGCCACTTTCATGGATAGCCAGGGCCATCTGGGCTGAAATGTCCAGTGCATACTGACTCTGGGGATCATATACACTGAATGAACATTTTTATCTTTCTCATTTTTATCTCTGTCAATTTATGGATTAAAACGATTGATACACATCCATTATGTGTATCACTATTTATTATTTTGCTTTCTTATAAAAGACCTTTGTAATACATGCCATGCCAGGAGTTGTTTTCAAGCTTCTAACGTTGTTACTTCTCTCTGTATATACTCAGTTTACAAAGGGTGGGTTATGTCTAACTGCAATGAATGTAAATACTAAATGTACTAAATATTCCTTGTAGATTAGCACAGTCTCTATACTGCTAAGGCACGGGAATAGCATTTGCATATTCTCCAATTTCCCCAAAACAAGATATAAAGGATGGGAGAGAAATTTGTCACAGCCAATCAGAGTATAGGTAGGACATCACATAAATATGCGCACCCAAATATATATATTCAGATTGAGAGCCAGCATGGAATAGTGGCTAAGAGCAGCAGACTCTAATCTGGAGAACCAGGTTTGATTCTCCACTCCTCCACGTGAAGTTTGCTGGGTGGCCTTGGGCCAATCACAGTTCTCTCAGAACTCTCTCAGCCCCACCGACCTCACAAGGTGCCTGTTGAGGGAAGAGGGAGGAAATATGATTGTATAAGTCACTTTGAGACTCATTAAGGTAGAGAAAACTGGGGTATAAAAACCTAGTCTTCTTCTTCTGTAGGCACTTGCCATTTGGAGCTGCCCTGCAAACCCATCTCTTTTGTTAGCAATGTCAGATTAACTGGTCACTTTGAGGTCAAGAGGGAGTTTTGGGAGGCCTTTCAGATTATTTTGGAAAGGATCATTTTATGTACTTCATACTGCTATATTTTAGGGTGGTTGATTTAAGTTTAGAGCTGTTCTAGTTTTTTTGAACTATGTAGGCCCTGGCTGGGGATGCTGCAATAAGGTGGCTTTTTGCTAAAGGTAAGCGACTTGAGGCATCTGTTGATGGGAGGCCCTGAACCATCGTCTCATAGCTGACCAGTCAGAGAGGCTGAAGAGAAAGACCCATTGGAACTACACCACCGGTGCTGTCCAACATGAGGTTACTGTGATAGAGGTTTAGCTCCTCTCAGCATACCATGGGTTGTTTAGGCCAGGAGATGCTAGGAGCAGTAGGCATGCTGAACTGGGATTAGAGCCAGGCTGGGATTGCCTGGAATGCTGGCATGCCCAGTAAATAGGGTAACCCAGGGATGAGTGGTTTTATACTTAAGCCAGATGGACTGTTATTAACAAACCCAGTTTATTCTAAGCTTTTGGCGTGTGATGTCTCCATTACAGGGATGAATGGACAAAAGGTTTATTATCCATAGTTTTTATCTTCCACAACTAACCTGGAGTACAAATCTAGTAACTGAGGTGGTGTAATAGCCACATAAATCTAGTAATGGAGATGGTGTAATAGATACATTGCATCTAGGCTACCATGTTGCATACATACCAAGTATTGGATATAGGGCTGTCAAAAAAAAAAAAATTCGGTACAGTTCGGATTCGGCCGAATTTGGCCCTTGTGGGTTCGGTACGTGCCGAAGTCCGAACTCCCCCACTTCGGATCCGTTCAATTCGGCGGGAATTCAAAGTTCGGAAAAAAATTCGGCCGAATATTGCCAGTTAAAGTCCAAACAATGAGTCTCGGGCGGCGGCTGCGGGGGGAGGGGCATATTTTGAGCGGGACGTCCAAAACGTTCATCATTGCTTATTTTGACCCTAAATGAAAGGAACGCTAATTTTGGTAACGATGGGTTCCCAGGGAGGCAAGATATGGAACCGGGAACCCCCCCCCCATTGCCCATCGCAAAGCATAGAATAGACCGTCCGTGACTCGGCTGCATTTTCAAGTTAGAACAATTGATGCAATGCAACACATTGGACTCAGAGAGCCCACACACGCAATTCACATACTGCATCCCGGGGTGAGGCGCGAAAGATAAGCATCGCACGACTAAAAGTGGTTGAAGGGAAATACATTGGCCCCCCTTCCTTTTTTCTGTGTGTTTTCTCCCGTCTATATCTTCCACTTTGAGTTTTGGCCGCCGCCCAGCGGCTTTTGGCAAGCCCCGGTTACAAAGATTAGAGGGGGTCGGGGGCGAAAGTAATGCTGGATTTACGACCATTAAACGCGACTTCCCCTGCCTTTCAGAATGAGGTCCGTGGTTGCCTAAGCCGTTTGATGGAGAAGATGGATCACAGGCTGCAAGCGCTGCGCTCCAGCTCACTGTCCACGTTACGGACAGCCTAGTAACTGAGTGAAGAAGCTGCCCGCCCCAAGTGGTGGTGGGGGTTTCGGAAACATCACTGTAAGGTGATGCCCCCCCGCAAAAGACGGACATCCGACTCAAAGCCCAACCTTCTTTTTAAATCAGAAAACCAGGTACCATTCGCTTAGGTGAAAGCAACCTTGTTTGACAGCTGTCAAATCGCCGGCCGCGGTCAGAGACCGAGCGCTCCTGGCCGTGAAATTGACATGTGCCAAACCCTCTGGTCCAGACCGGTGTTCGTGACAGTTCTGTCTGTGGCGACTGGCGAGGCAGAAGTACCCTACACCTCCCCAAGGAGTCGCAGTAGCAGAATAATGTTAGACCTTGAACAATTGTCCTTGTGGCGGGGTGAAACGGAAGCTCAGCCAGGCCAGCTGTCAGTCACTAACCCCAGCGCCCCAATCTCTGAGAAACGGTTTTGGGAAAGGAAGAAGGAGAGAACGGAAAGCTTTGCTCCCCCACCTCCCTCTCCCTCTCCCCCTCCCCCTCCCCCTCTGAGGAAGTGTTTTCTCAGTGTGCTTTAGACTTTCAAATATGCCTCCCGGCAACTCCCGTCATTCCCCATCCCCACCCTAACATGCCGCGCGTAGCTCCGCCCCAGCACTGGTCCTCGTGCAAGAACATGGCGGCGAGAGCAAGACGTGCCCTGCAGTGGAGGGGCGTTGAGGTGGAGGAGATGCTGAGGATCATTGTCCGACGTGGGCTGGCCTTTAAGGTGACCATCAGCGACCTCCCCCAACGCCCCTTCTTTACGAGGGTGGCGCGACTTCTCTCTCTCGCGGGATACGCGCGGAGGAGCGCGGCTGCCTGTTATAGAAAGTTCAACCTCCTCTACAACTCCCTCCTGAGAAACGAGATGGAGGGGGGGGAAAGACCACCCCACTACGACCGGCTGGTGGAGGTTCGCGATGCGTCCCACGCGGAGATGGACGTTCATGTGGGTGAGTCAATCGCTTTACCTAGATCTTTTGTTTTGAAGGGCTTGTTTTGTTGGACTAATGACACATTAGGGACCATCAACGCACATTTACACAGTTAAATGGGAACATCTGGTCCTGCCTCAGGCTTTTATTCCAACTTCAGGTGACCTTGTAGTTCCAGGTTGAGTCACTCTCCCTTCTCAGTTTTGGATTTGCATTTGAAAGCCCTTTGACATATCCCAGGGTGTAAGCTTTCAAGAGTCCAAGCTCCCACCCTTAGACCAAGGGGATCTTAAGACATGACACTCTGCAAATCTGGTTGGTCTTCAAGTTCAAGGTGCTTATGGAATGCAATTGAATGACCTCGCCCTCCTTCATTCTCCCTTTCAGGGCACTTTCTTTTGTGGAATTCCCAACTCTAACTTCCCCTTCTCTGCATTCTGGTGAACCTCAGTCACCTTTGCAAAACCACGGTTAGGGTTGCCATGTGCAGGTGAGGGTTTCCCTGGAGAATTAGGGGTGGAGCATGAGGAGGGTGGGGTTTGGGGTGGATGGGCATTCCTTGGGTTAAGGTGCCATTGAGAAGACCTTTCACAGTTGCTGTTTTCCAAGTGTGCTGGAGATCCAATGTGATATCTCCAGCTACCGCCTTGAAGATGGATAACCCAAGCACTCTTCAAACCAGACCCTGAGCCCTCACACCTCCTGCCCACTTGCCATCCCTGTGTCACCTTCTCATCCCAACCTCAACTCTGCACAGGAGATTCTATCATGTTCCTACCTCCTTGCATTCCTAAGCATCAGATTCACAGGCACTCAAGCAGTGCCGTGAAGGGAGGACAATTTCATATTCTTCCCATCGTGGTAGCTGGCCAATGATGCAAGGAATTAATTGGTTTTATTTTTGCCCCCGCATCATGGACAGAGAAGGTCCAAGCTTCTCCTCCCAGCTTCATCCAAGCCTTGTGGAATAATTTTCTGAAAGTTACCACTTACTGGTTTTTGTGCTGCATGCATGTTGAATCGTTGATTATTGTGTCAGATGAGCTCTGGTCTTCCTGATAACCTAGAAAGATTTGGTTTCTCCCTTCTGAAATTTTTGCACTCTCCAAGTGAGTGCATGGTATGAACCGAAGAAGGTGAATGTGTCAAAACAGTGCTTTGTATCATGGGCCAGGTATGAGGACACCACAGGGAAGCATATAAAAGAGTTATTAATTTTTATTCAGGCGGCATCACATTCCTGGCCAATTTTAGTGCACAAGGCGGGGTACAATGTTTCCCTCAGCTTGGGATCTCTCGCATTTAATGCCCCTTCTCATATCATGAGCATTTGCCCGTCATCGCAGAGTGTTGATCTCCTGACCCGGGATGCAGAAATCATACCCTTAATGGAAAGTTTGGCATTTTGAGGGGTGGGTGGGGTCTCAATTGGGACGGCCACTTAAATTCCCTCCCCTTACCCCTGCTCCCCCAGTGTTGTGAAGTGTTGATTGTCTCTGTCCAAAATGTTCCCTGCTTGGAGCGACGATTTAATGAACCGGCATGCTTCCAGAGCGCATCATAATGATTGAATCAAGATCAAAGGATTCAGCAGGGTAAAACTAACCAACCTGCTGAACTTTCCGATGAGAATGCCACATTACTAAACAGTTTGAGCCAAAGTCTGGAATTGGGTAAATTAACAGGGGTTGCAAGCCACCATTACAACTCGTCAAAGCGGGCAGCAGCACAACGCTAACTCACACATCCAGAGAGGAAGTCAAAGAGTGGCACTGAGTGCAATTTCTGGGTGGCCTTGCGTTATTGTAACCATGCTCCTTCTCTCTCCCCGTCTCCCCACAGAGGCGGAAAACCGAATGGCCATGGCGGGGCGCCAGGGCATTCATCAGTGGCTCCACGAGCGGTGAGTATGGAGGTTACGCTGGGTAGAACCGTTATAGGAAATGTTGCCATCCCCCCGTTTGCCATCATTTCACATACCTTAAAGGCCCACTTTCTGTGCCCCTTTCCATCTCCCTCCGACCCTCCCGCGGCTTTAAATACACAGTGTGTGTCTCGGACTGTGTCCTGCCCTGCAGTTAGCGGAGAAACAGCGAGCCTATGAGCGTCTGCCCACACAGCATGCTTCCCCCATTAATGGCCGCTTCAACATATCGCAATGTCATAATCTGGTCTTTACGTCAATTGAAAGTATTGATCCATTTACAAGGCCAAGAGTACAGTAGCACCTTAGAGCCTTACAAAAAAAGTGATGGGAGGGTATGAGCTCTCGTGAGCCACTGCTCACTTCTTCTGATAAGACGATGAGCCGTGGCTCACCAAAGCTCATGCCCTCCCATCACTTATTTCTGTAAGGCTTTAAGGTGCTACTGGACTATTGCCCTTTTTGACTGCCACCAGAAGACTAACGCGGCTGCCCCCTGTGAATAATCTCACTGAACAAGTTTTTCCTCTTACAGAGACCATGGCCATGGGACAGATTGCGAACTCTGGGAGGTGGTGGGAGAACTGCGTGCCTCCGGTGAGTCCTTTCAGTGATTTGACCTATCTTTCTAGATTACGAGGGACCACAATTGAAGCCCACATTGCTTAACCCACTTAGAAGAGGCCAGGCTACCACTATCTGTGTTCTCTTCTCCAAATCTCAAATCCCCCCCCCTCACCCGCACGTGACCTGCAACAGAAGCATAGCTCAACAGTTGATCCTGTATGCTTTCAAAGGTTTCTATTTCTAAGAAAATTTTAAGCTACATGGCGAGCTTTGACCTGAGGAGCGCTGGGATTTTGGTGGCAGCTCAGGTCAGCCAACGCGTTGCCCACAGAAGGATTGAGACTGGCATTGCTTCCCCCCCTTTCAACATAGTAAAGTTGTGACCTGACATGTCAACACTACTGTCTCTCCCCCCCCCCTCTGCAGTGGAAAACCTAGAGCAATGCGTGTTGCACCTGGAGGAGGAGCGGCGCTAACCAGAACCACGGGGAACCTGAGGAGAACACAAAGTTAAAAATTGTTTTTATCTTTCTACATGTTTGGGTTACACTGCTGTTATCATGAGGTTTTTTAAATTGTTGAGTTTTAATAAAGAAAAATTTAATCTTTTGCATTAAACACATTTACTGATTAAGACAGATTAGGTTACAGACATTTCCCCAATGTGTCCCTTTTTTTAAAAAAAGGTGAGAAGCCTCAAAGTTTAGCCTCTTTGCTCGGGCAGCTGTACAAAGCGTTTTATTTGTAACAGTAATCCAATGTGGGGTTTTCAAGATTGAGAGCTAAAATTGACTAGTCCACCATGAGATGTGGATCAGACCAGGGGGCCCAACAAACACCCATGTTTAAACTGTTAAGGGAAGGCCTCAGAGCAATGGGGGGGGAGGGTTTTATTGCGCCTGTGTCCAGGGCAGCCCTCTCCGGCGCAACACATCAACAAGCAGCGTGCAGACGGAGGAGCTTTTCAGTGTGCGTGCCCACGGTGTCATCACTGGCCTTCCTGTTAAGGGACCCACCCCCCCACCCACAGAAGCAAGCTGAACGTTGATGGGTACGGCCCACACCAGGCTGTGGGGCCTTTGGAGCTGGGGGGGAAACAGGAAACGTGTTCCTTTGGAACTAATGGGTCATGAGAGGCGTGGAAGCTCACGCAAAAGATCAGGCCCACACTTCAATTAGATGGCGCTCAGTGACGGTGGAGGCTTCCTGGATGGCTCACGCCAGAAAGGACAATCTGACCTGTGAAGGGAAAAAAAAAGGGCACATGAAGAAGGGAAACTGACTGCCAAACAGCCCCAAGTCTGCAGAAGTTAGTCCTTCAGTAATGAGAGGTTTTTCTCCTCCTGCAAAATCAGATCGGGGACGATGAGTGATGCAAGCTTCTGGACTTGAATCAGGAACAGTGGTGGGGAGCAGACCAGAAGTGGCTGCAGGCCTAATTCTTACACAGACGTTCTTCCCCCCACAGCCCACTCCCAAAAAGTAAAATGGCAAGTCATGAGCATTGCGCGTGAAGGGGTCCCCCTTATGCTCCGTGTTGTTCGAAAGTGTGGAGAGAATTCCTGACCTGACACATGACTGTTGGGGGAGAAAACAGGCGGGGGAGGCCATGACTCTGATAAAGTCTCACCTTTCTGTGCCTGAAGCTTGGGTGGAGTAGAAGCCTCCAGGATGGCACCCAGCAGAAAGAAACACCAGAGCTCATCAGGGATGCAAAAAAACATACAGAGAAGGTGATTCGACAGGTGAGAGAGCTTATTGAGTTTGAGTCATAACTCTAGATTTAGACCTCATTTTGGGTAGTCAGGGGTCAAATAAGTCTGGAGAGGGGAACTGATGCTCTATCCTGTCCATTTTTTAATTGGGAAAGAGCGCTTCACCCAAATCCCACCGACACATCCACGAGGACATGCGGTGACAACACGCTTGTGCTCACCTCATGCTTCCTCAGTGTCCAGGTCGGGGAAGCCAAACAAGGGCAAGTTGACCTTTAGGAATGCCAACTGCTCAGCGTGCCAGGGTGCCAGGCTTGTGCGTTGTGGGCGAAGAACTTCACCCAAATGTGAAAATAGGCGCTCACTCTGGACGCTCGTTGGAGGGCAGGAGAGGAGCCTCTGGGCCACGAGAGCGAGGTCCGGCCAGACTGACTGTTTCGCTGCCCAGTAGCTCAGCGGACACGTCAGCTGCGACTCGTAGGGCTCTGAAAGGTACTCCCTCACCATCGCTTCTCCCGTGTCCTGTCTCCTGCGCCTAGACAACGCCTCGGAGGGGCCAACTGCCCACCCGATGACGTCCATCTCCATCGCGGTGGTGGCCTGCAGGGGGACGGCACGAGATTATGAAGGCGGGAGATGGGCAACAAGGGAGTCGTCCCCCTTCTCCACCTCCTCAGTGGCAATCCCCCTTTGGGCCCGCAATCGCTCAACATGCTCGGACAGCTTGTCTCTCCAGCGCAAAAGCTCGCTGGAACGCTCGGCAATGCTGCCCTTGATGCGCGGGTCGCACATGCTTGCCAACATGTAGACCGGCTCCTGGGCGACAGGCAGCAGACGGTTGGACACATCGTCCAGAAGCCTCTTCACTAGGCCAGGCAAGGCTGTCAGATCATCTCCACGTTCCTGGTACTGCTGCAGAAAGGCGCTCATCCTCGCATGGAGCCTGTGGGCCATGGGGGTGAACAGAGCCAGCGTCGCCGTGACAGACGAGAGCATCTCTGTGCAATGCTTGAAGGGCTCAAGCACTTCCACAGTCTGAGCGATAGTCTGCCACTCACGTTGGTTGAGCTGCCGATCAGACCCCACGGAATCTGATTCGAGAAACAGTGCTCTGAGGGCCCTCTTCTGCTCCACCAAACGCTCGAAATGCTTCCAGGCCGAGGATGTGAAGTGGCTCCCATGCGGCTTGTCCGCGGAGGTTGCCGCAGGAGCAACCTGCCTGGAGGTGCTCGGGGCAGACTCGTGGTGTCTAGGGACCTTGCGGGGAGGGGATGGCGGGGGAAGGGTTTGAGATGGCTCCAGCACCAACACAAACTCTTCCTCTTGCGACTCCTCCACCCTCTCCTCACATTCCCTAGTTCCCAAACTGCTGCTGGGAGTTGGAGAAGCAGGCAAAGTCGGCGGGCTGTCCATCGACCGTGCAAACTCCTCCACCACTCTTCTTGAAGTGGGGGTGAGATACCTCAATGCATCGGTATCAAAGCATTCAATCCCCAATTCCTCCCCAGACAGCACCCCCTCCTCCTCCTCCCGCTGCTGCGTGACAGGCTCCTCCACGTCAGCAATAGGAGGAACAGGAGGAGGTACGGTCTGGACAGCAGCAGCAGTCCCTCTTCCAGTGCCAGCATCACCTGTCTTCACCTGTGCAGGAGTGGCAGCTGCGGAGGCACCCTCTGAAAAGTCGATCCGCCGCTGCACCCTAGAGGGTGCCACCGAAGCTGATCTCCGCACAGGGCGGGGGTGAGCCGAAGCCCTCCCCTTCCCCTCCCCTCCACCCCTCTGGTCTTCTGCAGTGCTTTCCCCCCAGGGCCCCTGTTTCCTGGACGCCTGGCACTCATCTTTCCCCTTGGCAAAACCCAGAGACAGGTGTGCTGGATCAACTCAGGTGGCACCCAAGCACGGTGGAGGGGGTGGGATGGGGTCGCGCAAGCCTCGGCGGCGAGAGGGTCCTCGCACCTCCGCATGGAGACCCCTCCTCGCCCTTCTCAAGCCAACCCGGGGGGGGAACCCAAGCAAAGCGACCACCCGTGCAACTCCAATACCCCAAGACAACCCAGAGGCAGGTGTGCTGGATCAACTCAGGTGGCACCCAAGCACGGTGGAGGGGGTGGGATGGGGGCGCGCAATTCTCGGCGGTGAGAGGGTCCTCGCACCTCCGCATGGAGACCCCTCCTCGCCCTTCTCAAGCCAACCCGGGGGGGGAACCCAACCAAAGCGACCACCCGCGCAACTCAAACACCCCAAGACAACCCAGAGGCAGGTGTGCTGGATCAACTCAGGTGGCACCCAAGCACGGTGGAGGTGGTGGGATGGGGTCGCGCAAGTCTCGGCGGCGAGAGGGTCCTCGCACCTCCGCACGGAGACCCCTCCTCGCCCTTCTCAAGCCAACCCAGGGTGGGGGGGAACCCAAGCAAAGCGACCACCCGCGCAACTCAAACACCCCAAGACAACCCAGAGGCAGGTGTGCTGGATCAACTCAGGTGGCACCCAAGCACGGTGGAGGGGGTGGGATGGGGTCGCGCAAGCCTCGGCGGCGAGAGGGTCCTCGCACCTCCGCACGGAGACCCCTCCTCGCCCGTCTCAAGCCATCCCGGGGGGGGGGACCCAAGCAAAGCGACCACCCGTGCAACTCAAACACCCCAAGACAACCCAGAGGCAGGTGTGCTGGATCAACTCAGGTGGCACCCAAGCACGGTGGAGGGGGTGGGATGGGGTCACACAAGCCTCGGTGGCGAGAGGGTCCTCGCACCTCCGCACGGAGACCCCTCCTCGCCCTTCTCAAGCCAACCCGGGGGGGGACCCAAGCAAAGCGACCACCCGCGCAACTCAAACATCCCAAGACAACCCAGAGGCAGGTGTGCTGGATCAACTCAGGTGGCACCCAAGCACGGTGGAGGGGGTGGGATGGGGGCGCGCAAGCCTCGGCGGTGAGAGGGTCCTCGCACCTCCGCACGGAGACCCCTCGCGCAAGACCGTGGAAACCCAAACCAACCAACCACCCGCACAACAAAAACACCACCAAACACCCTCAAACCAGTTCCCATCGATGAACTCAGGTGGATCTCTCACAACTGCAACAATTCTGCTGGCTGGATCTCGCCACCAAAATGGCAAACACTGGGGAAGGGAGGGATGGACGGCAGGCGTTTTAAACTTTCTCTTGGCCAGTTCAAAACTTCAAATCAATGCTCTGATTGGCCAGGAGAAGAATCTGCTGGGCTACCATTGGCCGTGGGAGAAAGCGGCCGGATCAGCTCCTGTGCATGCGTCTCCGCCGAACCACCGAATTAGCTGAATTTACTCACCGAACACGCCAAACATGAAGAGTTCGGGCTCCCGGATTACTCTCATTTTGGAGTTCGGATCCGTCCGAACTGAAAAGCGCCGAATCGAGGAGAATTCGGTTGATTTTCAGTTCGGACCGAACCGAATTGACAGCCCTAATTGGATCCTCATAATTCTGATCAAAAACCAGTTGCATCATTTTCTCAGAAATACTTCTGCTGCTACAAACTCAAACAAACATGTTTATGGATTCATGGTGAAAGAAGCAGAGCACATGTAAACTTGCATAGATCAAGAGAGCAGAAGGCAGAGATTCAGCCTTAGGGTCAATATAGTTAAGATTATGACCCAGGAGGGTATATTGGCTTGGAGCCTATCAAAACATAGTTTGAGGCCTTATTTTGGCCTGTTATAGGGCAAGTTATGGAAATGTGGGACAGGACATGATAAGCAGCCATATATTCCACTTGATTGGCCCAAGTAGGTACCAGGTGGCAATTCAGGAGCCTGGGAATCAGAAAATAACAATGAGGATGTTTCCAGGCAGGAATTACGTATAGCTAGAGGCAATCTTAGTTACCTTAGTGAAATGGTGGTTTGGCAAGCAATTCTAACTGCCTTAATTACATTTATTAGAGCCGACTGATCTATTTGTAATGCAGCAGGATCTTTTTGTGACCGAAGGCATACTGTTCAATCACGGGGAGGCCTTGATTAATAGTCTGGTCACCTGATACTGGCAAGATTCAGCTTCTCACTGAAGTAGCTTTTCTCCTCAATAAGTGTTATGAGATCAGGCCCACTCCTACTCCTTCTGGTTTTCTGGCTCTTGAGATGGTAATAGTCAGAAACTATTTCTTGATCTTATGTGATGTACAGAAATTAGTTGGTCTCACATCAAAATGGAGAGAAAAGGACAAACCAAAATGGTTACAATAACATGAAATCACCCTATACCAGCAACAGATAAGCAACAAGACAATTAAACAAAAATCTACCAAAATAACTTTTGGTTTATTGGAATATTGTGACTGCATTTCTATATATTTTCAACAAAAGCCAACTCTTTTTCTTCTTCTTCTTCTTCTTCTTCTTCTTCTTCTTCTTCTTCTTCTTCTTCTTCTTCTTCTTCTTCTTCTTCTTCTTTTCATATGTCAATGACTGATCAGCATAGAGGACAGTGTAAGATGAACAGATCAATAGATATGAAAGCCTGTTTTCTCCTCCTTGTTGGGGTTACTGAAAGCTAACCATGTAACATCTTTCTACTAAAATTGGCTCCAGTGAAGTATGGTATTTTATATTTGAACCCACTGTTACAAAAGTACAAAAATGTTCAGGAAACATCTGTTCCAAGGGAAGCCTGTAATCATTAAAACTATATTTACCATAAGATAATTAGTAGAAGCAAAATTAGCATTAGCTTACTCAGAGGCACAATTTATAATGTGGGTAATAAAAACTGTATATCATGAATGTATTTTGTACTCTACAATTTGTGAATGCCTAAACTATAATTTGTTGTCTTACAGTACATGAGCAGTAGAATTCAGAAGTTAAGAATCCAAAATTCCAATAAAAAGTTTGATTATAATACTGTGAATAAATGGATTAATTCAGAGAATGGTTGTGTCCTAGGTTTGGTCACTTTCATCTTCTTGTAATCTCTTTCTATTGAATTGTTGAAACTATGGAACCTCCAGTTTCCAGGATATTGAATTAGTAGTATAGTCTTTCGTTTGGTTTGGCCTTCACTAGAGTTAGCTATAATTTCCAGTATTTCATCTTATGCCTTACTCTTAGCAAAGTCCAGCTCTTTTCTCACTCAACTAAGAACATTCAAGATTCTTATTTTTCTAGTTTCGATCAGGATAAGCAGTTAATTCATATATTTGTTCTAACCAATATTCAAAGTCCTTATTCCTGTAGCCATAGAAATAACAGTGACAATTACTGTAGGATAAGGAATGCTACAAGGGGCTAATCATTTTATGAATATAGAATATGCAACATGAAATTCTGTATTGCCTTTTGTATATACTTTGGAGGTGAGCCAAAGCTTTGCAGGGTTCCAAGAAGCAGATTGTTCCTGGAGAAGACTGGAGACATGCAGAGTGCACCACGACATTGATAAGAGTGGGGAAGCCACTTCTTGTGTGAAAAGCACTGGCCCAACTCCATGGATTTTTAAAATCAAGAACTTAGTGAACCGATATAGTGTTGTGATAATGTGGTGGAGGTGGAAGAAGAAAATAGAAAAGAAAGGATGTGGTTTGAAGACATTCCTTAGGGTTGATGGATTTTAGTACTGTAAGCTGAATTAAACATAACTAAAACAAGTGTCCGTTATAAATTTGTGACTGCAGGGGTTGCTTCTTATGGAATTTGTATATTATTTAGCTATGGATTTACTTCATTCACATGCTTCCTAAAAAGTATGAACCATCTCTATGTGTTCTATGCTGCAATTCACTTTACTATACACATGTGAGTGAGACCAAGTCCAGATCACCTAGGTTTATGTGTATGTGTTTTACAGTTTGATTGCTGAGAAGAAAAAAAATTTGGTTGGTTGTCCATGTATTTTGTCCTCAGGCTTATGCACTTGAGTATAATAAGCATTCTGAGTAATTTTTCATCCTAACAGCTAGTAAGAATGAGAGCAACATTTTAACAGCAACTATTTGTTTCATTGATATGAGAAATCTCAGTAGAAACATACCACCTTCTTACTGAGATTACATATTGTCACATATACATGTAATTATTACAAATACATATCAAAGCAAACTGAAAACACTTCATCAGACATTTTCATTTTTTATTTCCTTCCATCATCATGTTGTGACAAAATAGTACATCGCATGCCCTTGGCCAGTTCTCCGTCTGTATTATTTTCATATAACTATAGGAATATACCAATCTCTGGTGAAAGAAAATAGATTTTAACTAGCTGTCAATGACTAGCTAGCTGCAGAAATGCTCTATGTGGTTAGCCATGCTCAGTAGTATAAATTAGATTGAACACAGGTACCATCAAACTTGTCACCAGGGCCTCTGAAGTGGAGAGGGGACTGGGAGGACAAAGTTCCCTTAGCCCAAGTCAGCCGGAGGGCCTCTGAAGCCAGCTTTGTGCTGAATCCAGCTGAATGCCTTTCCATTTATTTCAGTTTTAATGCAGCCACTAGGAGCACAAGGAAGTCTGAGCACAGTAAAGGGCACTCTGACTATTGGCTAGAACTAAAGCCCACATCATCTGATGTAAGAAATGTATCCTATTTTGGTAGACATATACAAGGGTATGTAAATATAAAATTGCATAATTAGTTATATGGCTATAGAGAATAATATTGAGAGGCACAGGCTGTGCAAATGGATTAGATGTGGAGGGCATTTTTGGCAGGCACAGCTTGTCTGGAAGAGGTAGGAAAACCTTACCTGTTATGAGCAATCTGCCCTATCCCTGCCAAACTAATTATGGCCTAAACAGTCTATGACCAAACCTAGTTTACCTACCTTTTATCCCACTTCTCCTGAACATCGTAAAGCAGGTTTTTTTTAAAAAAAGGCTCTCTCCTATGGCCAATCAGAGGAAAGTCCCCCAAATTTTTTGCTTGGCCCTAGATGGCAACTGGCTACTCCGGCGATAATCGGGGGGGCAGGGGGCAGCAGCAGGTGGCAAAAGCTTGCAAGGAAGGGGCAAGGCTGACTTATAGCCCTTTCAATATGCCTTCCCATTGGATGACTACTATTCAGCTGGCCAATCACCATCTTGAGCCTTCTTTGAAGAGGGACTGGGGCAAATCAATCCCCAGATTTACAGATGTGAATGCTTCTTCCTTTTAGAATTAATTGTGTTGTGTGAATGACAAACCATACAAACTTTTTCAGTAATATAGTCAGGAAAATGTGGCCTTGTTTATGTGAAAAGCAGCATTTTTATGTCTAGAATCCCCCCCCCCTCAAGCTGCAGGGAGTAGTGGAAAGCCAACATGGCACAATTGCAGCATATTTCTTCCAATGTCTGCTGGCACAAGAAATTAAAACCAAGCATGGGATTTGAACTTGGAACCCTGACATACAGAAATGGGACAAAAACGACAGCTGGGCCTAAATGCTTTTACTCTGGGGCTTATATAACGAAATCTTTATACAAAGAAATACTATAATAAATGAGTGACATTTGCTACCACAACATGCGACATCAGGCCGGAGTATGACACCCTACTGGTATTTTAGCTGTTCACAATCTGATTTCAATTAGCCTTGGCTACAGTTTATTTTCTGAGCAGAAAAAATAAATCTTTATTAAGAGAATGTTCTCAGAGGTCCTTCTTTGAATATTTAATACAGAAAGACTATGGAAATCATTTGTCTTCTACCTTGGCCTTAGGTCAGGGCAGCTAGGGGAAAGAGTATTGACATTAAGCATTGTTTCAGCCATGAACTTAACTGCTTACCCACTAGGGTTGCCAGGTCCCTCTTCGCTTAGGCCATAGAGTCCAATGGCCAAAGCGGCCATTTTCTTCAGGTGAACTGATCTCTATCGGCTGGAGATCAGTTGTAATAGCAGGAGATCTTCTGCTATTACCTGGGGGCTGGCAACCCTATTACCCACTAAAGTGTTTTGTTGAAAAGGAACAGCTAGCATCCTCTCTGGGTAGTTAACTGCACTCCCTGGAGTCTTCAGATTAATCCAGTTTCTTCTCCATCTTCTTCTTTGGCCATCTCCAGCTCCACCTGACCACAGCCTTAAAGGCCCTGCCAAATTGTTGGACCTATCCACCCTGATAAGGCATCCACCTCTATGGCCTTCTATTCCACCCGCACCTTAACCCTAATAGGACACCCTCACCTCTGACCCCTGCCATGAACATCAGCTACCCTTTCCCTTCCATAGCCTGGTCCACTTTCATTTTAAAAATATTTTTGAATATTTTTTATTAGAAATTGGGTGTCCACTTTCTTGACCCAGAGGGCTTGGCATTCTTCCATGGATGGCACCCCTTGCATCTGGCTGGGTGGCATCTGACCCCTTGAGGCATCACACCTCTACAGTTCTTATTTCATATAATAATAATAGACTCACAAGATATGTATGGGATGAGATGTGAATGAGCCCAGATACCATTTCCTTGTCAACTTTGCTGGAATCTTCTGGATCGAATAATGCTTAGAAATCCACTCCATATGTCCTGACTCTATGTTTTGAATTTGTACTTGTTTAGACTAGTTTTATCCATGCTTACCTGTGAGTAAGCTTTGAGAAATACTGTGAGGCTCACTTTATAGATTTGTGCTGCGTATGCACCAGAATTTGGAGTAGTTCCAACTTGGTTTTCCATATTGCTCAGCTTCTCCATTGGGGCATCTGGCTAAGCAACCATGAAATATATTGGTAGACCTAACTCAACAGTTCTGTTTATATCAGGATAATTTAGCTAATGCACTTTCCTATGGAATAATGAGGAGGCAGCAAATAGTGGATGGTGACTGTAATACAGGAGGCTTCTCCTGCACAGGCTGCTAGAATTACCCCCAACTCAGCTGCAATTTGATTACAAATGATGATCAGCAACCACAAACAATTGGAAAAAAATGTTTGTTTTATGTTCCCTTTACACAGAACCCTTGACATTGTTTCAATTTGGTAAATGTTTTAATGATGGCAAATGTTTATGCTTGTACATACTTACGATGCTTCCCCACCACTGATCCTTTCCTCATTCCATCCAATTCACCTTACAAAACAATTAACTTACTAAGGAGGTTGGTTGTCTTCATGCTGCTGCAGTGCTGGGGGGGGGGGGAGGGAGAAATATGGTGTGACGGATAAGGGGTTAATCTGCAGCAAGAGCTGACAGACCAAGAGTGGGCGGAGCCAGAGAGCTGACACTCTGAGCTCTGAGAGACAGAAATGCATTCGAAGCTAGGGAACCAGCCTAAGAGGAGGCTGTGAAAACATTTGAAGCTTGGGACCCAGCCTGAGAGAAGGCTGTGATAGATTGGAAGCTTAGGAACCAGCCTGAGAGGAGGCTGTGAAAGGAGTCCTAAGATTGGAACCAGCCAGAGAAGGCTGTGATAGATTGGAAGCTTGGTAGCAAGACTGAGCGGAAGCCAGACTGTATTCTGTGAACCTGAGGGTTCTGTTAAAGCCAAAGCTATTGAAACACACAACCTGTGGGAGTGACAGGAGTGCGAATTGGGTTAGAAAGGGCCCATTCTCAGGTCACAAAGAGGAATTAGTCTCTAAGGTAGAGCTCTTCCGGTAGCAGGGAGGTGTGGAGGATTACAGCCACTGGTGCAGGGTAATCAGAGACAGAACTGGAAGAGAAATTTTGGATATTTCCCCAAACTTCCATGAGTTTTTTGAGGAGAGAGAGGAACTCAAACTTCCTTCGCTCCTGTGAGCTAGGCTGGGGACAGAGTCTGTGAATCTGAATCTGAGTAACAGTTCTGACAGAACTAAGCTTGAAACTAAGCAGGGAAGGAACTTGATTTAAGAAAACATCTAAGCTATCTCTTTGAAGTAATCTTATGTAGATAAATCTGACTTTGAGTTTCCCTCTAATTCTGCCTTTTCCTTGAAAATCAATCTCTGTGAGTTCTGTTCAATAAACTTCCCTATTTTGTCTGTTTAAGTTAAAAAGCCTCTTGTGTCATATTTCTCTCTGAGGTAAATACTGGTGTGGGACTGGAGGAGAAGGAAAATAATCTCCTCAGAAATATACTCAGGCCAACGCTTTTCTCTCAGCATATACGGCTGGGCTGAGAGAGTGGGATATTGAAGCGGTTGAAAGGGGGGGTGCGTCATATATGGTTTATCTACCAAGTGCTCCAGCTTTTTCTGTCTGACTCTTGAGTTGTGTTTGCATTAATGAATTGTGCTAAACTGGATCTCAAATAAAAAGGAAAAGCTCCAGGTCATTACTGACCCATGGAGTGATGTCACATCACGATGTTTACTAGGCAGACTATGTTTACAGAGTGGTTTGCATTGCCTCCCCCAGTCACCTACACTTTGCCACCAGCAAGCTAGGTACTCATTTTACCGACCTCGGAAGGCTGAGTCAACCTTGAGCTGGCTACCTGAAATTGACTTCCATCGAGATTGAACTCAGGTCGTGAACAGAGTTTTGACTGCAGTACTGCAGCTTACCACTCTGCGCCACGGGGCTTCTCAGATCTCAAATACTTTATGATTTTACATATGTTGCCTGATAACTGTAGTTCAATGCAATAATTTCTGAGCATGGCCCAACATGACAAGTCACACTGACTGATGAATGTCTCTGACTGCACAGATGTAAAAGCAACACATTCACACATAAAACAGCTGATTTTAAATGATGCATGGCCCAGGTTGACCCTGGCCGAGCAACATTTACCTCACCTGCTGCTATGCTGAATGCTACAAACTGTGTGGATGCAAAACTACTTGAAATGCTGCTCAATTTAAACAAATCATCAAGGAAATCATATGGAGCACTCAACTTGAGAGAACAGTCATGGCAAGATGGGTTTTTGTTTTATTTGTAGACACAGTTTTACCAAGTTCACAGCATGGCTGCCATCAATACTAATACATAATAGCTCACTGTCCTATTCTGCTTTCTCATACACAATTAAGAGACATAGCAGTTGTCTTCTGTCTACTGTGACTTTAAATGAAACTAGAATGACCCATCAATTAAAGCAAGATAAAAGATATAAATATATTTATTAACCCTTATTTTCTGCACAAAAACGGTCCTTTTTTGTGTCAAGTCTATATAAAAAGTTAGTGTGGAAATAAAGTAGAAAGACATGGCGGGTAGTGGGAATCCCTGGAAAGGCATATGGATTTGTCAATAGCTGGAAGAAGAATTATGGGAGAAGGTAATAGAAGAACAACAGAAGTTCAGCTTCCATGATAGCTGTTTTGCTCATCTCTTCTCCCTATTCCACCCCTTCCTTTTTTCTCCCAGGACCCAGTGGCTCATAATTTTAATTTCCTCCTGTTTGAACATTTTCTTCTTTGTGTGAGGGTGGAGAATTAATGAGATAATGGTATTTTATTACCTCCCACAGCTACCTGTTGGGAATTTAATTCAACACAATTTGAAGGCAAAAGAAGTTGTATAAATAAATAATTCAACCCAATAGCCATCATGCATTTATTAACCAAACCTATGTAAGTTTTCCCCCATGTACTTTCCTTCTTAAAAAGATTAAGAGTGCCTCTGAAGTATGTGTGGGGGTTGTTCTCTTTCTTTCTTTTTTAATGTTAGGAAGTTCTGTTTGGATAAAGTTTTATCAGTTGGTTTAATAGTATATGCGAGGAACCTTAAAAGAAGGGAAGAAATAAGCATGTGTTTAAAATTCTGCTTGTACATTATAGACCTCTAGGGTTGCCAGGTCCCTGTTTGCCGCTGGTGGGAGGTTTTTGGGGTGGAGTCTGAGGAGGGTGGGGTTTGGGGAGGGGAGGGATTTCAATGCCATAGAGTCCAATTGCAAAAGCGGCCATTTTCTCCAGAGGAACTGATCTCTATTGGCTGGAGATCAGTTGTAATAGCAGGAGATCTCCAGCTAGTACCTGGAGGCTGGCAACCCTATAGACAGCACATGAAAGGTAGCTAAAGCACATGAACACATGAAGCTGCCTTATACTGAATCAGACCCTTGGTCCATCAAAGTCAGTATTGTCTACTCAGACTAGCAGCGGCTCTCCAGGGTCTCAGGCCGAGGTCTTTCACATCACCTACTTGCCTAGTCCCTTTAACTGGAGGCACTGGGGATTGAACGTAGGACCTTCTGCATGCCAAGCAGATGCTCTACCACTGAGCCACAGCCCCTCCCCTGTCTTAAGTAGCCCTGACTTAATTAATGCATGCATTATTTATTTAGAACATTTCTATCACATCTCTCTGTGGCTTACAATAATAGAAATAAATCACTTAAAACCACAACACATGAATACATGCATACCACAGTGATAAAACGCTAAAAAGCGATATTTATCATACTCTCCATATGACTACATGATTCTTTTGTATGGTATTTTACTGATGTTCAGATTAGTCCAGGTAAAACATCACAGAAAACAAATTTTATCATAATTGTACATTCTGTCACATCAAGATTACTTCCCTGCTTTCTTTTGTCAACGCCCAAATTCTGATTAGTAATGAAGAGAGAAGAAGAAGAAGAAGAGTTGGATTTTATACCCTGATTTTCTCTATCTTTAAGGAGACTCAAACTGTCTTACAATTGCTTTCCCTTCCTCTCCCCACACCTTGTGAGGTAGGTGAGGCTCAGAAAGTTTGGAGATAACTGTGACCAGCAAAAGGTCACCCAGCAGGCTGCACGTGTAGGAGTGGGAAAACCAACCCAGTTCATTAGATTAAAGCCCACCACTCATGTGAAGGAGTGGGAAATCAAACCTGGTTCTCCAGGTTAGAGTCCACCACTCCAAACCACTACACCACGCTGGTGCTGAAAAATGCAAATGAACTATAGGAACTGGCTTCTGTACAAGTATTGAATTTTGTACAAAAATTGGAAGTAAAAAGATAGAATAATGTGTTTATTTTACTTTTGTTCTATACTCTGTGTGTGTGTAAAGTGCCGTCAAGTCGCAGCTGACTTATGGCGACCCATGGGGTTTTCATGGCAAGAGACTAACAGAGGTGGTTTGCCAGTGCCTTCCTCCACACGGCAACCCTGGTATTCCTTGGTGGTCTCCCATCCAAATACTAATCAGGGCTGACCCTGCTTAGCTTCTGAGATCTGACGAGATCAGGCTAGCCTGGGCCATCCAGGTCAGGGCTTGTTTTATACTAAAAAAGGTTAATTTTGAAACTCAGATTTGGGGAGTAATTCATATGGGAACTTTGCTTCAGGAGATACGTACATTGCGGTATATTGCCACAGCATTCCTCCTGAGGGCTAGCATCACTTAAAGGCTCTGCTTTGTTCTCATGTCTCCTTCATTACTTGCACCCACTTCTGAGAAGATTAAAGGCTTTTACTTACATGCCCTGGGGGTGGGGAGGTAGCGATCAACTGCTATGCTATGTTTTAAAGAAGGAGGAGGTAGTGATAAGAAAGATTGTTTCCTCCATCAGCTACAAGCAGAGGCAGCAGCACTAGTTAATTGGTATTGGCTACTGTTGATACTGCCTCAGTCCACAGAACATCTTGAGTTGCTGCAGACCACTTTGGACAGAAATGCAAAGTGCTGTTATTTCTGTCATCATGACACTGTTGTTCCTTTGTTCTTTTTACAGAGAACTTTGGAAGCATCCTTAAGAATGGAGCACCTAAGCTTGGAAAAAAAACACTTTTCGATTAGTTAATGCAATTATATCATAATGTGGGGGGAAATATAACAACTACAGAGAGAATAAGAAGCTACTTCTGTCTATTGTAGTTATTATATCCCCCCACATTATGATATAATTGAAGCTACAACTAGGAAACTCAACTACAGAGAGAATAAGAAGCTACTTCTGCCTATTGTAGAGTTTCCTAGTTATAGTTGGCTCAGACCTCTTTACACATACGGTGGCTGCTGTTCTTGGATCTGGTCTTTGTCCTGCTTCCATCTTTAGTTTATCAATGTTATTGACATTTAAAAAGAATATAAATCAGTATTCCACTAAACAGGCTATCGTGTTACATGCCAGTGTTACATTGTCCAGCATACACAGTTGCTGTGGAGAGAAGGGCCAGGATGCAAAATTACCTTGGGCAGAAAAATACCTTAAGACAGATCTGCTGTGACATATTTGACATTGCTTACCTACAACAGAATGTAGATAAGTGCTAGTGAATTGTTTAGACTTTTCCTGCAGTGTTTCAGAATGCTATACACAAATGGGAAATATCTCAAATATGTGGGATATGTTCTAAAGAACATGCACTGGCCTCCAGCTGGGCGGGTCAGCGAACATGAAACCAGAAGTTCTGTGTGAACATCTTCCTACAATTTTTATACATTTACTGCATTAGCTGTGGCCATAACAATATCATTACAAAATGTGCCTACACTGGAAAAACAAAACAGGACAAATGGTGCAATAACATCCTTGGCTAAATGGATTCACAGCCCTAAGACTTCGCAACCGCAATAACAATCAGATGAAGAAAGTTAGGTAAAATGTACATGACAGTAAAAAAAAGGAAAAAAGCCATTCTCTAAACAATAACCAGCACATAATTTTGCTACTCTAAATGCATAGTGAACACCTCTGGTAGATCATGATGGGTAACCGTGTTAGTCTGTCTTTAGCACTAGAAAACTGCAAGAGTCTAGTAGCACCTTAAAGACTAACAAAATTCTGCAAGGTATGAGCTTTCGTGAGCCACAGCTCACTTCTTCAGATCTGTAGCTCACGAAAGCTCATACCTTGCCAGAATTTTGTTAGTCTTTAAGGTGCTACTGGACTCTTGCTCTTTTCTACCCTTTTCAGAAACATAGTAGACTGTGCTCTGGCCTAGTTTAGACATAGAAAAGTGTAACATGTGTGCATTATTGAATGGGAAGCGATCTAATAAGTTTTGCCTAGTAAAAATTTATCTTGAACATTAGGACAGAACTACATAGTATGATAAACACAGGGCTGCTGCCAAAAATGAGTTCTTGTCTCTATCTCCATGATGTGCAATAAACAATATCTTCATCCCAGTTTCATTGGCATGTATCTTACCATGCTAGTGAACAAAGTTTGAAGCCTTCCTTCAGCCTAAGTGGCTTCCCTTCAACTTAAGGGGGTCATCCTTCCACTGGAGGAAGTCTCCTTAGGCGGAAGGAAAGCTTTATGCTTTGCCGATAAATATGCCTTATATGTTAAAATATTTCATGGTTCTATTAAAGTGTAAAAAATCTCTAGGTGAATTAAAATGAAGAGAATAAAATTATTGTATTTATTATACATACAGGAGGTATGTGAATCTGTGTACCTTTTAGTGGCTTGCCAATCTGTAATTTTGTACTTTTGATGTAAAGCTAAAAAGAAAGAGAGAATAACAATGATTCATAGTAGGAAGGGGGAGCTGTTTTTCAAAAACAGAGAAAAATCAGAATGCTAAGAATATAAATGTACCTGAATAATAGCCATAAGCAGCTGAGAAAAACAATTATCTTTAGCCTCCAGAAAGCATTATAGCAATTACTCTTTACCAGGTGCATAGGAAGCTCAAACTTTATGAAATAAAATGTTGGCAGGTCTGACAAAGAGAGCTCAGAAATCACAGTAGCAATTCCAAAAAAGGAATACCTCTAACACTAGATCCCAAGAAATAAATAATGACAAATGCATTTGGTTCATTTTTTTATTGAAAGTGATGACATTTGAGAGAGACATGGCAAAATTGTTTTTAACTAGCATCAGAGAGCTAGTATGCAGTTTTTAACCAGTTTTCCTAAAAATGCCTGAAATGTAAAAATAGGTGCATTGTGGGTGTTTTTTCCAGACTCCAAAGGCCATTTCCCAACCCACTCAAGAGCCAGAAAGCAAGATGTTGCCTGCAGCTAGTAAAGGTTGCTGTAACAACTGTGCATCTCCTTTCATTTGCATACATAGCCATAAAATTATGTGTGTTCTCACATATGAGTATTCTTTGCAAAAGCCTTGCTGATTTTCTGCATTCTTTTGTGAACTATGTTATTTCCATTGTTTAACTGCAGGGAGAAAGTTATAGTTTTATTCTTTAGGAAAGATACATTTATCTGCTATTGAAGAATTTTGTCTATAATTTTACTGCACAATAAAAGAAATAGGATACAACTCATGGCCTAATTTAAACAAAATCCAGCCTGCTTGTGGAGTCAACAAAGGCTGGCAGAGAGAAGAGGCTGAGAAAAAAAAAACCCAGCGTATAGAATGCTTGAGATTTTTGAACAGGATAGAAGTAGCTTATGGCCTAATTTTACATGGGTCTAGCTGTTGGCAGAGAACCTCTTGGAAGGACCAGAGCTGTCCAATGGGTGCCTGTTTGAGTTATAGCTGAAGCTGAAAGAAAATTTAAAAAACACCCTATGGTATAGGCCAACCAAGCCACTCAGGAATGTACTGCTGGATTGTCTCTCAAATGTCAATATTCTTCAAATCAAGGTTCCTTTTTGTTGCCTGGACCAATCCACTATTTTTCAGGAAGGCAGACCAGCCAACACAGAAAGAGCAGTAATTCTCAGAGCCAAGCACATCCCTGAAATTGATGAGTATCACATAGTCACAGTGCTTCTGTGCCAGAACCTTCTAATGGTCTTGATGAGTTAACAGATGGAGATGATGTGATCCAACATTGACCTGTCAGGAAAGAATCCCGTTGACACATTTTTTTTGTTTCAATTTCAAAACCGCTTGGGATTTGTTTAAGAAGATCATTCCAAATTATTTAACTGTTTGCCAGAGGAAAGATATGGAGGAAAGATGCTATACTGTATCATGGATAATTAAATCTAATGACTGCAATATAGCCTCTTTTTGTTTTCAGAAGTATACCGTTTAAATGATGAGGAGCCATATACAGCAATCCATCCATGTTTTCCTTTTTATGCCCGTCTTTTAAGGTGGTCTGGACAGCATAGATACTTCTCTCCCCCACATTTTATCCTCACAACAACCCTATGGAGTAGGTTAAATCAACTGTAAAACCCACAGTTTTTACAAAAGCTTCCGAATACCAGCATGTATTATTGACATTTTTTATGTGCACCAGCTTCTCTACAACTCCAGCCAACTTTAGTTTGATGGACTACAAAAGTGGCAAATCCCATTTCAGGCAAAATCCTCTCAAAGAAGCATTAATCATACTGAAATCTGTGCTTCAAATTCAAGAACCAGATATTTCTGTGTAATTTATTCAGTGTAATTCAGTATAATTCTGTGTAATTTATGCCCTTCTATCCAGACCAAATTTAAAAACCACAGTATTTACAAAGGCCTCTGAATACTAGAATGCATTATTGACATTTTTTATGTGCACCAACTTCTATAGATCTTCAGCCAATTTTAGCTCGATGGACTACAAAAGTGGCAAATCCCATTTCAGGCAAAATCCCTTCAAAGAAGCATTAACCACACTGAAATCTGTGCTTCAAATTCAAGAACCAGATTGTTCTGTGTAATGTATTCGGTGGGCATTCCTCATAATTTTATAACTTGATAGATACAATTTTATTGAGATTTGTTTTGGATGTTAAGGAAGATGTGTAATGTGCAAATCAAGCACTATCACTTGCAACAGTAGAAAATGTGTTGGCATCTAAAGGAGGCATTTCATCTACATCCTGATTCTAAACACATTGCATGGAGTTAAGTCCTATTGATCTACACATAATGTGTTTAGGATTGGAGTGCCTTTCTTTCAAAACATGTTAATCCATAGCAAGACCACAAAAAATAGGTGATGAGAGGTGACTCTGAATGCCAAAAAACAGTGGATGATCAACCTAATTAGTCACCTCATCATACTGATATGGTGTTTGTGTTCAGCCTTTGACTTCTTTTCTTTCAAAAAGAAAATTGAATTGAAGACTTCATTTAAATGATAATAGGAGCAAGGTTGACAGAGAGAAGACACAGTGCTAACATATTAAACGTAACAAAGCAAAATGAGTGGCTAGAAGTGTGAGTTTAAACCACAGTATGCTACTATTGACCCTTTTTGATCACAGAGTTATATTTGATGGATTGCTAGCTGTGGAAGCTGCCCCAGTGCTGGCTGCATACCAGCTGGTGCCTGTCATTGGCAAGGGAAACAGGAAACTAGAAAAAAGCTGCCATGGGGAATTTTTGAATTCACCGGTAAGCTATATGAATAAATAAATAAATATATGGGTGAAACACACATTCAACCTTTTCCTTATTATCATTTAAATGAACTGTCTTCTACTTAATTTTCTTTATTTTTAACACCAAAGTCTGAACACAAATACTATTTCATTATGATGAGGTGACTAATTAGGTTGATCATCCATTGTTTCATGGCATTAAGAGTAATCTTTCATCACCTATTTTTGGTAGTCTTGACATGTATTAACAGATTTTGAAGGAAAAGAACCCCAATCTTAAACACATTAGGTGTAAATCAATAGGACTTACCTCTATGCAATGTGTTTAGAATTGGGATGTAAATTAAATGCCTCCTTTCTATGCCAATGAATTTAGAACTATACTGCCCACCTCATTTTCAATCTACTCTTGAAGTGATAGACTCTATTCAGATACAAAGGGCCTATGGGAGGCTCACTATCAGGCAGGGATCAGATGGAAGTACTGATTGTATTAACTGGAGTTTCCTTGAGAGGCTTATTAGAGTTGTGCATTTCGGAATTCCCAAGCTGAAAACATACATAAAAATTACTGTTTTGGATCATTACCATGGTTGTCTAGAACAGTTAGACAAACCCAGGATTCTTAGGCTTAAAACACACACACTCACACAGATCCTCTAAAAATCCATGTAGTTATTCATGTATTGGTGCTTACAGTCATTAGTAGCATAGACTCATAGAGTTGGAAGGGTCCACTAGGGTCACCTTGTCCAACTCCTTGCACAATGCAGGAAATTCACAACTACCTCCCACTCACACCCCCAGTGACACCTTCTCCATGCCCAGAAGATGGCCAAAAAACCCCAAAACAGCAGCAACCACCTCCAGAATCCCTGGCCTATCTGGCCTAGTGGGAAATTGCTTCCTGACTCCAAAGTGGCGATCAGCATTACCCAAAGCATGTAAGAAAGGGCCATGAGAGCCAAACCCTGATGCAACCCTTCCTGCCCTCTTTCTCATGATCTGCCTAAGTTCACAGAATCAGCATTGCTGACAGATGGCCATCTATCCTTTGCTTAGAAACCTCCAGAGCCAACTACCTCCCAAGGAAGCCTGTTCTACTGAGGAACTGCTCTAACTGTCAGAAAGTTCTTAATGTTTAGCCAAAAACTCTTTTGATTTGATTTCAATCCGTTGGTTCTGGTCTGATCTTCTGAGGCAACAGAAAACCACTCTGCACCATCCTCTATATGACAGCCCTTCAAGCTGGGAATTTCACATTGAACATGTCTGACAGTTGAACTTATTTGACTGTGATGATCAGATGTGATCTGATCATGAGGTATGGTTCCCAACTAAAGCTTGAATTCTTGCTGAATAGGTTTACACTTTTTTCCAAATTACACATGTGCCAAAACACTACCAACCAAACAGATCAAAAGCCATCAATGCCACCAAGGACTACTTAGGTGAACACCAAAAAGAAGGATTTTTTAAAGTGTTTCTTTGTCACCAAGTTTTTATTTGTTTGTTTGTTGAGATGTCTGTGCTGCCTCATCAGAATCCTGCTCAAGGTGGCTTATAATTAAATAATGTTATCAATATAAAAACAACAAGCCATAAAAATAAATCATTAGATGATTTGTGACTGATAGAACTGTTAGTGACTTAATTGTCTTTTTTCTGTTTTTTTTAAAAAATGGCAATTGTTTTTGCACTAATATTAACTAATTTCCTAATGATATATTGCCACAATCTACTTAATTCTACAAAAAAAAAACCTTTTAAAGTAATTGTCTAACTTATTTGTTGGGGATATATATTAGGGATGCACCTTTTCTGGTACGTTTCTGCAACAAAAAGGGCTAGAACCTTTAAATAAAGTAAAGCTGAGAATTCAGAGACACTGATAATGATAATAGATCATCAGAACACTGGTGTACATTGTGCTGTCGTTGCATATCAATCCCCAAAACAGCTGCTGAGATGGCATTTTTTCTTCAAACATGGGACTTTTTTCAGGTTTGCAGAAGGATTGATCTTGTCTGCTCATGGCTCCAATCTCTGGATTTAAGTATCCACAGATTTGGCCATGTTGAGAATTAGATATTTCGATATGAAGAACGGAAAGCATGAATCACTCAAACCTGCACATATCCAAAATACACTTATTAGGGAATAATCTCCATAGAGTTTAATAGTGCTTACTTTGGGGGACACAAGATTTGAAATGTATTCAGAGTTGCTTGAAAAGGTAAATGCAGTTTTGCTTGTTCAGAATGTAAAATGAGATCTGAGTTGAACTTCTGCTTTCAAGCAAGCTAAGGTAAAGAAGATATCCGGACATTATTGGCAAATATCACACAATAACCTACAGGAATGAAGTTTCCTTCACAGTATAAGACAGCATTTTGCTGTCCTATATGCATTAGATATCAGCAGAATGAAGGGTGCTAGATGTTGGAATTAACATCTTGTGAATGATATAATAAGCTTAGTTGTTTTAGTTCATACCCTATCAAAACTGGCAGACATCTTGAAGAGGTATGCCCCTTCTTTTTTCCATGCAGATAATGTTGTCAACAGTGACATACAACAATGGTGCCTGGTCACATGGATGCCCAGTTCTGAAAAAAAATCAAGGAGAGATTGTATAAACTGAATATCAACCGACAACCAAATAAACAATGGAAGAATGTGAAAGCCTGGTGTGATATAATAGTTAGAGGGCTGCATTATGATCTGGGACACCCTTGAAATCCCTGCTCAGCCCTAAAGATCATTAGGTGACCTTGGGCCAATCACTCTCTCTCTCAGTTGAAGAGGTTAAAATGAAGACCTAACTAAAGCTTAATCTACAGTCAGGGAGGAGATATCTGTACAATTTATTAGGTGTGTATTTATGTCTATGTATATATTAAATTTTCAGACAGATTTGGGGCCCATTGGTATTAGTGCTGCAAAATGTAAATGTTCTTGGCCATATAAGTCGCTGGGTCAATGGAAAATCCAACACTGTATGTATTAGATACAGCTTTTCAAGATTTACATGTAATAAAAAGTAATTGAAACTCCTTCGGGCTGAACCAGATCTCTTGACTGCTAAAATCTGTACAATTTAAATGTGTTTTAATAAAATATTGAATGTTAGTTTTTCATGCAAAGCACACATCCTGGAATTTCTTTGAAGAACAGAAATGAGTAATATGTATTGTGTTCTACTGGGTGCTTTTATTCTAGCCTTCCTTTTGTGCACCTGAATCTTTAATAATCCATAACACATGTGTTGTCTTCTGTCACGTGAATTGGATAAGAATCTGCAGCCAAAGGAATATCTGGTTACTTTAAATAAATGTGAAAATCCCCCCCTCATGCTGGTTGGATCTTGTTGTCGTATAAGGGTTTGGCAAATCACAATGCCATAGTGGCAATAGAAGCCACAACAAACAGGATTGTCTGCTATAGACCAGAGACTAATCTCAGCAGCTTTATCTCATCAGTTCCCTGGTCAACAATCCCTGTGCTCCAGACTATCTTGATTTGCTTATTTCTTTCTTGGCAATATGTGAGGCTCTTCTCCAGTCTGGATCTGGATCTTGGCCTGTTTTTTTCTTCAGCTCCATGCTTCCAGTCCCATGGTGCAGAGTGATAAGGTGCAGTACTGCAGTCAAAGCTCTGCTCATGATTAGGGTTGCCAACCTCCAGGTACAAGAAAAAACACAAGACCTATGCTGACAAGAACTGAGTAGATAAGAACAACAGCACGTGGCTCAATCACAATAAATACAACTAGAAAAATGTATGGTACAAAAACATTTGTTCATGTTCATATAATAACCAAAAAAATAGTAAACATCAAACCAAATACACCAAAGCAATATTTCAAAAGGAATTCAAGTTCATTCCCAGTTCATAGGAGAGTCCAATGTAAAGTTCATAAACCAAAAAGAGTCAAACCCGACTTCCATGAAGAAAAACTCCTATGAAACCCAACTTTCCCACGATGGCCGTGCTTCAGACCGACCGTCTCTCCGGGGAGAATGCAAGGAAGGCTCCAATAATAAATCAAAAGACGACACTTCTAGATAAGTGGTCGTTTCGCCTGATTGGCTTCTTCAGTTGTACTTAATATCCATAAATTCTTCAGTTATACTTAATGTCCATAAATCATATTTTTTCACGGGGCATGTAGCCTCTAAGGATACATTAAAAGATGCATTTGTTATGAAATTACATTATTAGTGAAACTTAATAAATGTACACATTTACATATAACAATCCTTCAAAAAAATATTTTCTTACCCCATAATATTGTTGACCTGATATGGTTCAAGACCCAAGGTTCCTTATTCCTACTGAGAGGTTATGCAACTGATACTAGCTAAAGGGAAATGTATTAGGAGATATAGATAGGAGTCAGCTGTGGCTAATGAACGTATCTTCCTTACTTAAAGGAAACTTACCAAATCAAATTCATGATTAAGTCCTGCAGGATACATTGTTTTAAAAAGAAAGATCAGTTTCTTTTCTTGCCTGTGCAAAATTGTTGTAACATCTTGTTGGTAATATGAACGAGGTTTGAACTTCCAGAGGGCAAAGAATAACATGTCATTTTCTGAATGTCCTTTGTCCAGATAGTGTTGCGTGAGGGGAGCGTCTAAGACCTTAGAGCGAAAGCGCTTTATGCTCACCAATCCTAAGTTTTAACTGTCTAGTACAGGAACCTATGTAAAGAAGAGAGCATGGACATAAAATTGCGTACACGGTGTTCCGTGATGAGCAGTTGCTGAAATGCTTCAGCTGGTATTTGAAATTGAATGCGGAGGAGCTAACCTCCTTTATCGGCAGACTCAGTGGGCACACCGAACACCTGCGCATTTATGATGTCCAATGATGGTCGGTCCGGGCTTGGGAACTAGATGATCAGTTTTAACTAAAACATTCTTAAAGGACTGAGTTTTCCTTAAACCAAATAAGGGAGGTGACTGGCATCCAGGTACGTTCTGTAGGATGTGCCAGTGTCGGTTTATTATTTTTTTAATATCATATGTTAAGTGATTGTGTTCCAAAGAGCCAAAAATCCTAGGGGCAGTATCCCTTCTTCTGCCTTCACTGAAGAGAAGAGAGCTTCGGTTCATTCGTTCAGTCTTGTTTCGAGCTTTTTCAATGTCCACTTCCGCATATCCCCTGGCCAGTAGCTTCTTAGTCAAGGCTGAAGCTGCTTGATTATAATCGTGATTATACGTAGAATTGCGTTTCAGTCTCAATAGCTGACTTTGAAAACAATGTATCCTGCAGGACTTAATCATGAATTTGATTTGGTAAGTTTCCTTTAAGTAAGGAAGATACGTTCATTAGCCACAGCTGACTCCTATCTATATCTCCTAATACATTTCCCTTTAGCTAGTATCAGTTGCATAACCTCTCAGTAGGAATAAGGAACCTTGGGTCTTGAACCATATCAGGTCAACAATATTATGGGGTAAGAAAATATTTTTTTGAAGGATTGTTATATGTAAATGTGTACATTTATTAAGTTTCACTAATAATGTAATTTCATAACAAATGCATCTTTTAATGTATCCTTAGAGGCTACATGCCCCGTGAAAAAATATGATTTATGGACATTAAGTATAACTGAAGAATTTATGGATATTAAGTACAACTGAAGAAGCCAATCAGGCGAAACGACCACTTATCTAGAAGTGTCGTCTTTTGATTTATTATTGGAGCCTTCCTTGCATTCTCCCCGGAGAGACGGTCGGTCTGAAGCACGGCCATCGTGGGAAAGTTGGGTTTCATAGGAGTTTTTCTTCATGGAAGTCGGGTTTGACTCTTTTTGGTTTATGAACTTTACATTGGACTCTCCTATGAACTGGGAATGAACTTGAATTCCTTTTGAAATATTGCTTTGGTGTATTTGGTTTGATGTTTACTATTTTTTTGGTTATTATATGAACATGAACAAATGTTTTTGTACCATACATTTTTCTAGTTGTATTTATTGTGATTGAACCTCCAGGTACTAGCTGGAGATCTCCTGCTATTACAACTGATCTTCACCTGGAGAAAATGGCCGCTTTGGCCATTGGACCCTATAGTATTGAAGTCCCTCCCCTCCCCAAACCCCACCCTTCTTAGGCTCCACCCCAAAAACCTCCCGCCAGTGGTGAAGAGGGTCCTGGCAACCCTACTCATGACCTGAGTTTGATCCTGACAGAAGTCGGTTTCAGGTAGCCAGCTCAAGGTTGACTTACCCTGCCATCCTTCTGAGGTCAGTAAAATGAGTACTCAGCTTGCTGGGGGTAAAGTGTAGATGACTGGGGAAGGAAGTGGCAAACCACCTCCTAAACAAAATCTGCCTAGTAAATGTCATGATGTGACGTCACCCCATGGGTCAGTAATGACCCCATGCTTGCACAGGGGACTACCTTTACTTTACCCTATGCTTCCACCATCCGTTGTTTTTGTATTGCTTCCTCGTGTTCCTATTTTTCAGGGCACTGCCAACATTTCAGGGCATTGTCAAAATGGAGGCTGATTGTCAAACTTTTCAGGAGGATAGCCACAAATTGGGTGAGTGGTCAACTATGTGGCAAATCAAATTCAGAGTAGGTGATGCACTATCAGGTCCCTGAATTGCTAGCACGATAATGGAATGTTAATTTGTTTTAGTGATTACACATGTGGAACAGAAGTTAGAACTCCTTCCCCCTTATTTAGATTTAATTACTTTTTAACAACTATTCAGGCAGTGGGTTGTTGTTGTTGTTGTATTGATGGGACATCCAATATCCCTTTGGAAATGCTACTTTGCTACTATAGATCATAAGCTTCACGTTATATGACAAATAATGTAATCTTTTTAGACAATATGTCAGCAAAATCAATCCCAATGATCCTTGTACGTCTCATCCAGCAACACTACATAATCAATTTACCCCAGCTTTTGTGCTAAGTAAAGATACAAGGGTAAACTGAAATAATTTTTTTTTTACTGATTTACTTACTAAAGATTTATTGTGATATGGAGTTTTTGCAAACTGCAGCCCAATTCATCAGATGTGTCCTATACTGGTACACATATATTAGTACAAATATAATATTACAAAATTAGACACGTAGTTTGGAACAGGGTCATCTGGAGGGTGGGCAGTGGAATCTTTGTTGGAGGCCCATGGTGACTCTCAGCAGCCTTGCTTGGATGCACATCTCATGTATCTCCATGGCAATGATTTACTGAAGTTGATCAAGGTTCTTTTTTAAGAGCAGAATACTAAAATCTCATTGCTGTCCTATATTAAATTGTTCAAATGTCTTGTAATTTTCCATTCTCAACCATTTTTGTTAAGCATGATCAACTATATACTGTTGTTAAAGGCTTTCCCTCCTGTTGAATTAGGCTTATGCAGAAACCTTCTGCAAGTCTTGTTGGAAATTAACAGAAATTGTACAGCAATGGCATTTGTGATTGGAGCCCATGGTGTAGCTTGTGCTGTGCTAGAAATATTTTAACTCTTATATGTATTCAGATACGTTTTCTTTACAAACGATTTTGTGAAAGGAATGATGGGAAAGGGCTTGGAAACTTACAAAAAAAACCTTCCTACCAAGCTAAATGAAAAATAGTTGATCCCATTGGGGTTTAGAAAGATGAAGGTCAAAGTTCTTCTTAGACGTGCTGTACTGCTTGATTTCCAAACCTTAATCTCCACATGAGGGTCTGTAACACTCACTTTCTCACTGGGGAAACTGTCGAACAAAGACATGTTTCATTTAAGGTCACACAGAGAACCAGTTTAAAGATGATGAAGCATGGCCAAATTCATGCCAAGTATAACAGGGTGCCACTTCAGTATAGTAAATCGAGCTGCACTCATTTGCACCAGGTCCAAATTTGGCTTGCAGAGTACTGAACCCAATCCAGTGCTTCTTACAATATTTGTACAGATGGTAGAAAGAAACCCATTCATTCTGCTCCCTCCTTGGAGCAAAAATATGTTATTCCCTCTAAGGAGCAGAGCACACAAACGTTTTCAGACTGTGTCTCAGATTGAGGCGACACAGAAGAAACGAAGTTACAAATTTATTACACAGTCCCTTTCAGCATGTTGTCATCCTCAACTCACTGGGTTACTTTGCATACAATGCACTGAGCCCGGCTTGGCCGGAGATGAGGGTAGGATAAAAGCCCCCAAAATAAATAAAATAAAAATAAATATTCCCTTTTGCTCTTTTGATTGTGCACCTCCATTCCACACCCTAATTGTGATAAATTGTGTCAGCAGAAATAGTACCAGTCATGATCATCTGGTGGTATACATATAGACATACATCCTATTAGTCCACTTAGCAAAGTATGAAGCCTTCCACCAGCCTAAGGAGGCTTCCTCCAACTTGAGTGGTTCTTATTAAGGAGGCTTCAGATTTTGCAGTGGTAGGACACAGGCCTCAATTTGAACATTTAATGACTTACACTTTCCAATTGGTAATGCTAAATATAGGCCACAGCTTGCTAGTACCAGAAACTCAGCTCCTAAATAACAAGATACTCTGTGGAGGAAGGGGGGCAAGGGAAGATGAAAAGATGGAATGGGAAAGATGGAATTGAAAGTTGACATAAGACATTTAGGAGATAAAGACAGAGGCACAATCAGGGAGATGAGGGAGACAAAATTCTGGGTGTGCTAGAGGCCCATGGTGGTGTTTTATTTTAGTACAATTTTGGTTGTACAAAGTGGTCTTGGAAAGAATCTTTGACTAGGGACCCATGATGACTTGACCCATGAATCTTTGACTAGGGACTAGGGGCCCATGATGACTTGACAGCCTTCGACAGACACCTCTGAAAATATAACAGGTATAATTTGTTTCATGACACTGTAATTTTTCAATGGCATGTTTTAAAATCAAACCTTGATCTGCTGCTGGTTCAGTGCAGCTTTGAAGAACTGAGTTTTTTCCCACTAGAAAGATGAAACTCATTTAGATTTTCTTCAGGTCTTCGATCCGTTACCACTGCCACGTTGTTTTTCACAGTGACTTGGACTGCTTCCATGCAGGTATCCCCCCCCCATCAGAATACAGCATGTCCCTGCTGTTTTGGAGAGTATCAGTGTGGTGTCATGTTTCTTTTGGATATAACTTGTGGGCTTTCCTAGGCTTTGTCCTTTGATCCAGCTTAAAGGGGGTGGCTGTGGACAGATGTTCCACTCAGTCAATAGAGGGACAGTTCTGAGCTCTGTATTTCTCTCCCTATTTAACCATTAAACTGGTTTTTTTTTTCTGCTGATGAGACAGAGGAAGCCAGAAAGGAGGGCTGACAGGATTTTGGTCACATCGCTGCTTCTGTGCCAACAGGATAGAGAAAAATGGGTGGCACCCATAGCAAGCTGTCCACTCCCACGGTGTTCACTCCTGCTTCTGTAGCAGGGTGCCTTTTTTGCACCCATGTGGAAGAAGCTTTACAAACACATGAGGTGTAGTTGTCGAGCCCCATATATCTGCATGATCTGGTGTTCATTGTCAATTAACAAGGCTGGTGAAGTGAAAAGATACAAATTACCCTTATAAGTAGCTACTGGGAAGGCACAAAGTTGCTTGATGCGGAGTCGAATTCAAATGTTGAGCTAAATAAAGAGGTGGTCTAATTAGCAGCAGCAATAGGAGATTTTATTAAAAATGGCCAAAGGCTGTTACAATCTTAGAATAAAAAGTAATGCATAAAATGCAAATGTTAACAGAAAACAATGATAAAAATAACGATTAAAAACTAATTAAAAGGAATGGAACTAAAATTCCCAAACCCTCTAAGCAAAGTAAAAGTTTAACATCAAGCATAACTTTAGCATGGGTTTTCTTAGCAGCCAGTGCATTCAGAGATACCATGTGAGTGATCTGCTGGTCAACATTGGATAAAAGAAAGAATTTTCTCCACCACTGAATATGGATTTAGGTGAGTCAGTAGTGGGAAATTTGGACCTGGGTTCCTGTTAGATGAGATAAAATAGGAAATAATGTAGAAAGCCCTCCCATTCTCGGACTCCACAATTACATAGACGCTGGGAAACAGGAATTTGCATGAATCACCGTGTCAGCACAGCTGTTGACATTGTTTGAAAATGGATAGCTGTAAAAGCAGCTCTGTGTCTATGGAAGCTCTGATATGATTCCTCTTAATTCATCTTTTTATATGTTTTTATTATTTTATGATAGATATAGAAAGGTACAAAGAAATATATCAGATAACAAAAGTTACAAAGAAAAGAAAGAATATAAAAGTTATAAAAAACCTATAAATTTGATCAAACTGACGTTGCAATGATACATACAGTTACTCTAGCATATTAGCATTGCTACTATATATTCAGTTAAACTAACCTACTAAACTCACATTATCTAACCACCACCATCTATACAATCTTTAATAGATCTAGCTTACTACTTTACTTTTAATATATCTAAGAGGGTTACTACATTATGTTTACAATCCTCTACATTTTGTCTTCACATCAAGTTTGTCTGTAATATCTTGTTTACAATTTCAAAGCAGTATTTATGACATTAATCATAACTGATTTAGAATTTCAACAAATAAATTACATTTCTCTTAAGACTCATCTTTGCCTTTAAATCAGTTTTTGAGAGGCGAAAAGGTAATAATCCATCTAAATTGTGCTGAGCATAAGGATTTGGATATGATTTGCCTAACACAGCATCAAAATTGAATACCCAGTCTTGAGGTTTAGGGGCATCCAGAAGGACGCCTGGGGATTTGGCCGATAATGAATAATGATGCGGGATTCTATTATAACCAGCAGCCCCAAAGGGATCTCTCTGCAACGGATTAAAGCATTGCCTTGAGAGTTGGCTTGTTGGACAATTCTGTTTTCTCCAGTAGTTGTTGTATTCAGTCCCTAATTGCAGGACGGCAGCTGGAGTACCCCAAGGCAGTTCTAGGATTATTTTTAGAAAGGAATTTTGGACAGTCTCCAGGTTTGAAACTAGTCCATCATCACAGCCCCAAATTTCTACTCCATATAGTAGTTGGGCTATGGCCTTACTCAGAAACAATTTCAAGATGGGATCAATCAGAAAGCCACCTTTTGTACTATTGAATTTGAGATTAGCCCCAATTGTTTCTAAGACTAAGGATTTTGTTATCACCAGGTGAACATTCCATGAAAGGGTTTCACTAAATGTTACCCCCAAGATATTTAAAACAGCTACATTGAACAACTGGAGTGCAATCTGTGAACCACCAGGATTTACAGGTCTTCTTCACCTTGGTCTTGGTGGGATTAATACTTAAAGTTTCTTCTTTATACAAGTTGATGAGTTTATACCGCAACAGCATCCTCCTTAGACCTATACTGGTGAGAGGCAGCAAAACCATATAATCCACATGCAGAAGCATGGATACTTTCCATGAGCCAAGTAAGGGTGGGAAAAGCTCTGGACCTGACAGACTCTCAAAAATGTTATTAACACAGATATTTAAAGGCAAAGGGGTTAAAACAGACTGCTCTTTCACCTTCTGAGACTTGGGATCTCCTCAGTAAGGGAACTATCTAATTAGTGATTTGACTCACATATCAACAATCAATTAAATCACAGTAGGTTCAACTGTCTATAGCATTTATGTTGAAGTTCCCAGTATCCTTTTAAAATATACAACTGAATAACATGTATGTTGATGCAGAAGGACCATACAATTGTTTATGGGCACGTTTGTTGTTTTATGAGGTTGACTTGCATCGTTAAAAAAAGCCAACCTCTCCCTCGGTTCCCATTTCCAACCATAATTTGGCTCCTTTCTGCTTGTCTCTGATTAGATACAAAGAAGATTATTAAAAGGTAGTGCCTTAATTTTTGCAACCCACATGAAATAGCCAACAAAAATCTGCATTTTAACAATGTGGTTTTATAGGCAGCTATGAATTACATTTGTAAGACTAAAGAACTAGAGATTAGCTTGCTGCTTGATCCTTTACTAGTCTCTGTTTTATTAAACTGATTCACTTGGTGAATAGATGTCAGAAACTTCCTAGCTACTTACGTTGTTAACAATCGCTGCTCCGTGAGGCGATTATTTTTTCTAATTATATATATTTGTTCATCATTTTCAAATGTGACATGATGGCAACATAATTTAATTTAAAAATGTAACCTCAAAGAATAATTAAAGAAATTTTGGAGCAATGACAACATGAAAGTAAGAATGGAAAAGATGGTGAAGGGAAAATGAAGGGCCATTCATTCTCTTTGTAATAATGAGGAATATTTTATTTACCCTTGTTAGCATTATTGCTCACAAATATTCATTATCTATTACAATGGATGTTTCATAACAATATACATAATCATTTACTTCCAGAAAGCAGGATTATAACTGGACTTTTTTTATAGGGCTACACATCCAGGTAATGCATCAGAAAAGTTTAAAGGCTAATCAGTGAAACCCTTTCAACCCACAGAAACGTAGATGACCCTCTGGCCAAATATTGATGGGTATTGTAGATTCTATCAGTTGTTAGTGTCAGAAAGCTATGAACGAAAGCAGTTAGTGTAAAGTTCTAGAAGCTTTAATTTGCTTCTAGCCAGCATCTTCAATAAGTACGAACTAAGTCGGGCCTTATTTCCTGTAAGCACCCTGCTATGCTAACTGTCATAGTAGCTAAGGGAGGATTTCTGTCATGATCACTGAAGCATAAATAGAATGATAGTTAATCCACCCTAAGCCAAAGGGAACCCTGGTTGGGCAGGTCAGAGGTGCAGAGTGTGGAACACAACTACTTTTAGAAAACATCAACTGCCAGTGTTATGTATTAAACCCAAATTTTCCTGTTCAAAAAAGAGGACTATGTTCTTTAAGCAGAAGCTACCATGTCACCAATTGAAAATATTACTTTGCAGACATTCATTGGTGGTACAGATCTGTGCTTCAAGTGGAGCAATGCCCCTGGTGAACCCTCCCTGGCTAACCTCCTGCTGAAGGCACAGACTGCATTGAAAAGCTTATGTGGCTTCCCCATTGCTGCTGTAGCTGCTGATTCAGTACAACAGCAACTGTTTTCTCCATCGTTTCCCTGCATCAGTCTGCCAGCAGTTCCTCTCATGCAACTGGGGCTTTTCCAGGTTCCACCCCCCGCAAACAGGCAGCTGAATATTTTATAACATTGTAACAGACTGTGTATCAGGTTCACTGAATTCCCAGCTTTCTTTTCAAAAGACTATCAGCCTATTCCGCTGTGAAAGCTGAAGCCTAAAAAAGCCTTTTATATAAGTTTGACATTTAAAAAAGGGGGGAAATGCTCCCTAGCAGGCAGTGAGGCTACACCACCGAAAAGGTAGCACAGCCCTGCCACCACTCAAGGGGACATTCCTGGGGTTGAAGGGCTTCCAGGAAAGCCCTGCCGATGTGGCTGCACTGGCAGCAGGCACCGCTGGCAGCTGGGTGCTGGTGCATTTGCCCCCATGCCAGCGTAGGTGCCACCTTATTCCGTGATAAGGGGGCACTTATGCCAGCGTGAGGTCATGCTGGCTCCTAAGGAGCTTCGCCCCCCTTTCAGGAATGGGCTCTATGTCTCTAGCCCATTTTGTTGTGGAGATATAAGGGAAAGGTATCTCTGCAATAGAAAGGACTAGAGACTTATTTTTTTTTTAAAAATGAGAACTGGTCATTCAGGGAACCTGATATGCAGATTTTTATAACAAAATACAGCAGGGGATTTTCCTGCTCATATGGTTTGCTCTCCTGATGATGCCCTGGTTGACCTCTGAAATGATTAAGTTACTCAGGCAATTGACACAATAACTCCTAGTGTACTCTGTATGGTGTAAGAAGGCTTTCACGGTCAGAGTTCATTGGTTACACAGCCCGGATAACCTACAAGAACCAACATGGCTACCCTCTGAAACTGTAGTACAAGTATGCATAGGTCTGCAGTTTTAGTATTACAGTAACTGTGGGAATATATGTGAGTTTTCAAGAAAAAACAAATAAATAGAAATATTTTACTAAAAGTGAAGGAATCATTGAACAGGCCTTTAGCCTTTGTACTAACAATGCTTCTAGCTGGTTGCATCACCAGCATTTTGTGCAAAGGTAAACCGAATGGGCTGGATCATATCAACTGCAAGCAGAGCTCCAATTGCAGAAAAGAACTTTCCTTTCTCCCTCTCTCATTGCAGCCCACTATGCCCCCAAAATTGCCCCCCAATAATAGTGCTGAGGGTCTGCAGAGGGAGGGGGGATTGACAAAACTCCCCTCCCATATGCTGCCACTAGAAATGTCCATCCACTGGTAGAAAATGACCATTGGATACATCCCAAGCAGGCTTTAGATGAGTGTCCATTAAGAGTCCTCTTTCTGCCTACTAATAACATTTAAATCTAGCCCAACATTATAATGAAAACTCAATTTGTACTGCATTTTGGAGTTTATGCACCACAGTGGTGGTGGAGCACCTAAAAAGTGTTTCTTGTCAGCAGTGACTCACAGGATATTTTAAATGGGTAATAATCACTTTGCCAAAAAATGTAAAAGTTCCCTCCTTTTTTGGTAAATTCTTTGAGGACATTAAATGCTTTGAATGAGCATGTGAATCATCAAATGCTATTCACAATGCAAAATTAGATGCTGTCAATTAACTAGTACAAAATGTTTGTTAGCACCTGAATAATTGACTTCTTAGTTTCTTCGGGAGCTTGAATTGCTTTTGATTGTTATGCTTAATTTTCTGTGGTTGATGTCATTCTGTAATTATCAACTGGAGCATTTTGCATTTGTTTTACCATGAAATGTTTCAATATGATTCTCGTTTAATAAAGATTATTGTTACCAAAGAAAGTTTGAAATGGGAATCAGCAAAGAAACTTGTTAAGTACAAAGGAGATCAGATAAACTGGCAGTGCTCTATTAAGATGTGAGCTGTACTTGAAATAAAAAAGGAACAGGCTTGTACGTATATTACCGAATTAAAATTGGCAGTACTTTGTTGCTTATTACTTCTCTGGATCTTGTATTATTGCCCAAGATAGAGCTTCTGGTTGCATTTCCCTTTGCTATGTTAATAGGTCAGAATGATCAGCTAATGTTTCATCAATTGAAGCTGATGGTTAGGAGATAGTTTCTTGATAGAAAGAGAATCTCTACAAATGAATGATTTTCTCATCAGAGCCTGGAGTGGGTGACACAGATCCATCTTACTGAAGGGAAAGGACCAGCATATATATTAGACGTTTCAAGGGGGAGGGAGAGAAAAAGAAAAAGGGGAAGAGCTGTGGGTTGGCTGAAAGTGAATCATCTTGGGTTCAGGGTCTCTCTCTTTGGCAGCTCAGGCAATAAAGCAAAGGACAAGGCTAGAGGTTAGAAGCAGTGAAATGAACGGAATACTGTGGTTGAGGTCCTGGAAAGCAGGCTAGTGGGGAGTCCCTATAATTCTGGATAGAGAAAAAACAATCTTCCACCGATTCTCTTTCTCATTCTGATGAGCAACTCATGCAGAAAGTTTCCTAGCTCTTGATCCCATCCACTGTTAACAGGAAAATAACCTCTCTAACTTTCCAGGGGACATGAAGACAATCCTGCCTTGAGATGGGGTCATCTCATTACATTTGCTATGTTAGACTAACATGGCTACCCCTCTGGATGGATTTCATTACAGCCCGTTTGAGGGCTGAGTTTGAGGCACAGGGATTGGAATGTGAATATTACACATCCAAACCCAACATTTCATAGACCGCCATAGAGCTGATCATTAGTTGTTCTTATGCTGTACTCTTAGGATAATGGAAAGAGGAAGACTCAACATGAGATGGATTGACTCTATACAGGAAGCAAGACCTGAACAAAGCTGTTAATGATAGGCTATTGTGAGGGTCTCTGTGTCTCTGCTTTCCATCCATCTGTTATCAGTGAACTCGTAAAAGCAGTTCACACCTTCTGGTCCCAGGCGCCTGGCCTGATTGCCCCAAGTATCTCCCCCCCGCTGTTCTTCCTGCCAGTACTCCCTCAGGCCGATGCGGCCTTGGAAGTGTGATAGCTTCAGCAGACTTCCTGGGACTCGTTTGATGTTTTGTATTATGCCAAGCTTGTAACTTCCCATAACAATAAGTGTGAACCCCAGTGCCCCTGTGCCCTGGAGTCAATATATTCTGTAAACCCGATAAGCCCCTCACTTGCAACTTTCTACCTGTGCCTGTCTCATCTCCTGATGTCTTCAATAAATCTGTTGTTTCCGTATCAACGCCTGAGCAATTGATTTGGAGAAATAGACTCAGAGAGGGGGAACTCTCACATTAAGTTGCAAGTCCTTGCCTCTCGGACTGCCGCTGTACCTGTTGGGACAGAATGTCAGCCGACGAGGAAACCACCCCTACCCCGGAGGAACCGGAGGTGCCGGAGAAACCGGACCCCAAGGAGGAAGGCGCCAAGCCAAAGATTCCTAGGGGTCCCATCCCCGACCAGGGCCGGGAAGAGTCCCCCGGGGACTCTTCAACAACTGGCTGGACTCCCCCAAAGGTTGGTCTCTTTCGCGGACTGCGGCGAAGGAGCGCCGGTTGGCCTTCCCCAGTACGGGACTCGAGGGAGATCCGGCACGCAAGGAGGCCGTAATGGAGGAAGAACGACGGCAGTGGCAGGAGGACCGCCAAGCTATGCAGGAGCAGATGGAGACCATGCAGCGCGTGATGGGTGAGATGGCAGCGGCCCTCGACGCACTGAAAGTGCAACCGCCCGCCGGCAACCCCCCGGACGGGGCGCCGGCAGCTCCTCCCGCACCTCCTAGCCTCCCGTCCCGTCGGGACCTGAAAGTCACGTATGACGGTTCAGGGGACCAGTTGACCTTTTTTATGGTCCAAGTGGACATTTTTATGCGAGAACAAGGTCGGACCTTCACGTCCGAGGAGTCCCGGGTGCAGTACATGGCTTCCTTACTGCAAGGGGAGGCGGCCGCCTGGATGGTGTTGCAGTATGAACTCCGCTCGCCGGTGCTGCGAACCCTGGACGAGTTTATGGTGGCACTCTGGAACCGCTTTGAGGACCCGACTCTGGGTGAGCGGGCTAAAGCCTCCCTGATGCAACTGCGCCAAGGGACCAAGTCGGTGGCGCAGTATGCAAGTGAGTTCCAGTCGCTGGCTAGTCGTATTCTGGACTGGAGTGAGGCCACTCTGGTACAGTGTTTCAGGGAGGGTCTCAACCCGGACCTCCAACATTGGGCCTTCATGCAAGGGAACCCCCCGGATGTGGAAGGCTGGGTTCGCCACGCTGCGGACATTGAGAATCGTAAACAACTCCTGAATTTGTCTAAGCAGCGCATCGGGCGAGACCCAAGACCCCGGAGTGACCGGGGCCGAGACTTCCGACCGGGAGGGAGCGGGGGTCCCTCGGCCGCTGAACGCCGCAAACGTTTTGAGACCGGTGTCTGCCTGACCTGCGGGGGAAAGGGACACTTTGCATCGCAATGCCCCTCTCGTTCGGGTCGTCCCAACCCCCCTCGCCAAGCTCCGACCGAACCGCAGAAGGCGGCTGCCGAGGATCAGCCCCGCCGCAGGAGCGGACCACCGGGCCGGCGTTCCGGCGCACCCTCCGCTCTCCATGCGCGCCCCCAGGATGTGATCTCCACCTCTACAGGCCCAACGGGGTCCCGGATTACAAATACTACTTTTGATTCGGACGGATCCCCGAACGCCACCACTCCGTCCCCTTCTTCCAGCGAGGAGGAAGAGTGGGAACAGCCGGCAAAAAACGCCGTCGGTCTGCTGTAGAGGGGGCTCCGCAGCAGACCGCCCCTGTCGTTGTGCAAGGAGCTCCACCGATGGTAAGCGCCCAAGAGGACAATGTGTATGTGCGTGTTCGCCTATCCCTACCCAAAGGGGGTCCCAGTTTAGAATTCCCCGCTTTGGTTGACTCGGGGTGTGCCCGCACCATGATTAGTGAGGAAGCGGCCAAGAAACTGGGAGTCCGGCGCAAGCGGCTTCCGGGACCCCTCCGTTTCTCCCAAATGGACGGGAGCGATTTTAAACGGGGCCCAGTGACCCACAGAACTGCAGCCGTGATTATGTCTGTGGGGGAACATTGGGAACGCTTGTACTTTACCATCGCCCCTATTGTAGCCCCCGTGGTGTTAGGGATGAACTGGCTACGGGGACACAACCCCTCCATCGACTGGGTTAAACGGGTGCTCTCGTTTCCCGAAAACCCCTGTGGGTTACATGACAAGGAACGGGTACTCAGGACTCCGGCCGCCGCATTGGTAGGGTCCCCCATCCCAGCCTCCGTTCCTTCTCAACTGCCCACCGAATACTCGCAGTTTGCGGATGTCTTTGATGTTAGAGAATGTGACGAACTACCTCCTCACAGAGAGACGGACTGTGCCATTGAAATTGTGGGGGAAGGCAAGCTGTCTAAAGGGAAGGTCTATCCCATGAGCCCTAGTGAGAAGGCGGTGTTACGGGACTATCTGGATGCCAACTTGGCGAGGGGTTTCATACGCCCTTCCAAAGCTCCTTATTCGGCCCCAGCCTTCTTTGTGAAGAAAAAGACGGGAGATCTAAGACTGTGTATTGACTTTCGTAGGCTAAACGCAGTCACCCAGTCTAACGCTTACCCTCTCCCTCTTATTCCCGACCTTCTAGCACAATTAAAGGAGGGCCGAATCTTCACCAAACTGGACTTAGTGGAAGCATACCACCGCATTCGCATTAAAGAAGGGGACGAGCCCAAAACGGCCTTTTCCAGTTGTTTTGGAATGTTTGAATACCTTGTCATGCCGTTCGGACTTTCGGGGGCTCCCAGTGTTTTTATGCAATTAATTAATGAGGTTTTACATGATTTGCTGTTTCGGGGGGTGGTGGTATTTCTCGATGACATCCTTATTTACTCTGAAACCATGGAAGAACATGTGCGTCTGGTGCGAGACGTGCTCCAGCGGCTGCGGGAGCACAAACTGTATGCTAAAGTGTCCAAATGTGAATTCCACCAACCTTCCATTACTTTTCTTGGGTACGTGATCTCCCACCAGGGTTTGGAAATGGACCCCGCCAAGGTCCAAGCGGTGCGGGAATGGGAAACCCCCACTACCCGTCGCCAACTTCAGCAGTTTTTGGGGTTCGCCAACTTTTACCGCAACTTCATTCCTAACTTTGCCCAAGTTGCGCTTCCCCTCACTGCCCTGTTGCGTACCAAAGACAAGGGGGCTAGCGCCGCGCTTCCCTCGGCCCGTTTGCAATGGTCCCCCCAGTGCCAGCAGGCTTTTGAACGTTTAAAGCTACTTTTTTCATCCGAGCCCGTTTTAGCACACCCGGATTGCACCAAGCCTTTTGTGGTGCAAGTGGATGCCTCGGATGTGGCCATGGGCGGGGCCCTATTGCAAAGGGATGAGGGGGGGCGGTTGCGACCATGCGTCTACTTCTCCAAGAAGTTTTCCCAGTCCGAAATCAACTGGGCTATTTGGGAGAAGGAGGCGGCAGCGGTCAAACATGCCCTCACCATATGGAGGCACTTCTTAGAAGGAGCCGAACTGCCCTTTGAAGTGTGTACCGATCACAAGAATCTTGAGGCTCTCAAGGGAGCTAGAAAGCTCAACGCCAAACAAATTCGGTGGGCTCAATTTTTCGCCAAATTCCGGTTCACCCTCAAACATGTCCCTGGCAAAGAAAATGCCCTAGCCGATGCTCTGTCACGACTTCCCCAGTATCGCAACGATTTCGATCGCCCGGTCGACTCCCTGTTCACTCCCGAGCAGCGAGGGGACGTCCCAAGCTTAGCCGTCACTACCCGGTCCCGAGCCCATCAACCAGGGACCCCCCCTACGCTCAAGGGTATCCCGGAAGCTTTCCAACAGCGGCTCCGGAACGCCTCCTTACAGGAGGAGGAGCACCATCTCCTCCCCACTGGCATGGAACGAACGAACACCTGGTGGGTACAAGGGGGAAAGCTATATGTCCCATCTTCCCTTCGCAAAGAGGTGTTGGGACTCGTACATGGTGCCAGGTTGGCGGGTCATTTTGGCTTCATAAAGACTCTTCACCTAGTAAGGAGGCAATTCTGGTGGCCCGGTATGAGATCCGATGTGGAATTGTATGTGCGCAGCTGCCCGACTTGCGCCACAGCCAAGAAACGGATGGGAAAACCCCCGGGGCTTCTCAAACCGCTTGAGAACCCCTCCCGTCCCTGGGAAGTCATAGCCATGGATTTTATCACCGACCTACCTCCCAGTCGAGGAAAGACGGTTCTTTGGGTAATCACGGACCTTTTCTCCAAACAGGTCCACTTCGTTCCATGTGCGGGTCTTCCTTCGGCCCAGGGCTTGGCCAAACTATTTGTCACGCACGTCCTTAGACTACACTCGATCCCGAGAAAGGTCCTCTCCGACCGGGGGGTCCAGTTTGTAGCCAAATTCTGGCGAGCCTTCCTAAAATTGATGGGGGTGGAGGAACAGGGCCTCTCTTCCGCCTACCATCCCCAAACTGATGGTCAAACTGAACGTGTAAACGCGGTGGTAGAATGTTATTTGCGTTGCTATGTAAATTTTCACCAGGACGACTGGGTGGACCTGCTGCCATTTGCCGAATATGCGTACAACAACGCGCCCCATTCCTCTACCGGCTTTAGTCCCTTCCAAGTGATCTACGGGACGGAATTCGGTCCTTTCGGTTCCGCCCCCGTCACGCCAGATCTCCAGTCCACCCCTGATCTTCAGGAGTGGATTCAGGTAGTTAAATCTACCTGGCCGTGGCTGCTCAAAAACCTTGAGAGGGCTAAAAGCAAGTACAAGGAACAGGCAGACAAACACCGGTCTCCGGGGTGGGAACTTAAGGTGGGGGAGCAAGTTTATCTGTCCACCAAAAACCTCCGCTCTCTTCGTCCCTGCAAAAAACTGAGCGACCGTTATGTGGGACCTTTCCCCATTACCAGAGTGATCAACGAAGTTACCGTGGAACTTGAACTCCCAAAGACCCTCAAGGGAGTCCATCCGGTCTTTCATATAAGCCTCCTCAAACCTTATGTGGCAGCTCCCCAGTTCCACCCCCCTCCCGAACACGAGATTCCTACCGTGGTGGGAGGGGATACCCATTTGGAAGTGTCCAAGGTTTTAGATTCCAAATGGAAGAAAGGGAAACTGTTTTACTTTGTTCGTTGGAAAAACCTTGGGTCCGCGCACGACGAGTGGGTGGCCGCACCCCACATGGCGGCCCCTCGCTTGATCCGAGAATTCCACCTCGCTTATCCCGATAAGCCTCGCCCTCTCGAGGACCCCGGAGGGGGGCCTTAAGGGGGGCAGAATGTGAGGGTCTCTGTGTCTCTGCTTTCCATCCATCTGTTATCAGTGAACTCGTAAAAGCAGTTCACACCTTCTGGTCCCAGGCGCCTGGCCTGATTGCCCCAAGTATCTCCCCCCCGCTGTTCTTCCTGCCAGTACTCCCTCAGGCCGATGCGGCCTTGGAAGTGTGATAGCTTCAGCAGACTTCCTGGAACTCGTTTGATGTTTTGTATTATGCCAAGCTTGTAACTTCCCATAACAATAAGTGTGAACCCCAGTGCCCCTGTGCCCTGGAGTCAATATATTCTGTAAACCCGATAAGCCCCTCACTTGCAACTTTCTACCTGTGCCTGTCTCATCTCCTGATGTCTTCAATAAATCTGTTGTTTCCGTATCAACGCCTGAGCAATTGATTTGGAGAAATAGACTCAGAGAGGGGGAACTCTCACAGCTATTTTGGAGGGAGCACTGTGTGTGTGTGTGTGTGTGAATACTTTTCTTTCACATTTCTTTTTCCTTTGCACTGGTCATGCAGTCAGGCAAAATCACTGAGCATCCCCACTGAGTAAGTTTGCCAGAAACTTTGTGACTTGTGGCAAAACTTAAAAGTAGCCATGAAGCACAAAGGGCGAAAACGCATGGTTGTTTAGCCTCTTTTATTCCTTGTTTCAGCCAGGATTCAGCCAGGATCGAACGCATGTGTTTTCGCCGAATGTGCGTTTGATCCTGGCTGAATCCTGGCTGAAACAGGGAATAAAGTGACCATGCATTTTTGACCAAAGACTACACCTTTTCTCCCTTCCTGAAGTTCAATCTCCACTTTTTCCTATTCTCTGTCGCTGTCACTCATTTTGTGACTTCTCTGTTTCTTTGGAGGACTTTCATTCATAGGGTTACCATGAGTCGGCACTTAACACACACACAATTATGCCTCAAGATCAAAGCAACGGCACAGCTGCCAACCAGTTTGTGAGGCATTTGCAAAGTTTGCCAGGGCCAGCAAATCAATCCTGGGATCACCTTAATTGTTATTCACTGAATGAGGTACATTCACTTGATGAACTCATTTCCATTGAAGATTACACCAGCCCTAACCTTCTGGGTTTCTTCAGCTGAATCCACGGATTCTCCAGAAGCCACTGGAACAATCACACCAAATAAGATCAAAACTCCAGCAGTTCATGCTTCTCTCCACACCAAATATACTGTACAGCCAAAACAGATGGGGTCACTTGGAGGGTGGGGGTCTTCTGTAAAATTTCAAACAAAATTCAAACAAAAGTTGTTCCATGATATTAAGAGGTGTTTTCCAAGTGTTTATCACTACTTGCAGTTAGATGTTCTTCATGGAATGCGAAACAATCACCTCTTACTGTACTGCTGCAGTCTCAGCAAGAGTCATAATTGCTGATGGCAAAGTATGCAGGGTCTGAAATCCATGTTGTTCAAAGATGGAAACTTTATCTGGGCCAGTCCAAGGTCAAAAACCTCTACTGCACAGGGAGATATTGTGCTCAAAATCTTGAATTTTAAATAATCATCATTTACATAAATCTACCACCAACCAGAATGTTGGTAGATTACATTTGGATAATGATGAAATGGGCAAACTGCCCCTATCTCGATTAGAAAAGGTCCTCCAATTATGGATGTCAATCATAGGGAAAGGATGTTTATTTTGTAACACCCGTAGTACATTTAAGCATTACAACTAATGCAAATTTGTATTCCGACCCAGGTAATTATGGGGACTTCACTAATAAGTAACACATTTTTAATTGGAAAACTGGCAGGTCTCACTTTGTTAAATGAATGTAATGAATCTCTATTGAGACTGACTTTTATGTACTGACATCAGAGCAGTTTTTACTTTTGTATGAGAGTATCACCATATTGCCTTGTTCCTTATTAGAAATATATAATTGCATAAGAAAAAATTAAAAGAAATTGTGTATTGCCAATAGCTTAGGAAAATCATCTTGGTCTCATTAATTAATGGATCTTCCCCCTTTCTCTCTGCGAAATGTTTTATTACTTACCACAAATACTTTTCAGAAGTAAACCAAGTAGAAAGAAAAGTTGAAAGAAGTCACTGTATGTTTGGATGCCAACAATATCATTGATCCACATACTTATGTTTTATATTTATTTAGGATATTTAGCATAGTTCCAAACTTTTACTAGAAACATTTTACAAATAAAATTATCAATCTATAAACAAAACAAACCATTAAAAAGCCATCATTAAATATCCATAAAATAGACTTCAGACCAGAAGTAGATCATGATGCAGCTAAAAAAGATAGAAAACCTCTAATTAAAAACATGGGTAAAAAGAAATGTTTTGTCTCAATGCCTAAAGACAGTAAGTTAGGGAACAGGTAATCTCAAGTAGCGGGGCATTCCAAAAGTAAGGTGCCCTGTTTCTACTCCCCACACCTGCCTAATCTCTGGAGATAGGGGCCTAGAGAACAGAGCTTGGGAGGCAGATCTTAACTGGTAGGCTAGACAGTGTGGGTGGAGGTGACCTTTCATGCAAAGTGGTTCCAACCTGTTTTAAGGATGTGGAAAATGAACATGGTCAGCTCCCATTTCCATGGATGCCTTTCAGCTCCAACAGTTTAAGTTTAGCAGTTGCCCACTCTTAGCATAACAGTTAGGTCTGAATCCAGTAGCACCTTCGAGACCAACAAGAGTTTCAGGGTGTGTGCTTTGACTCTCAAAAGCTTACACCATGAAACTCTTGCTGGTCTCTCAGGTGCTACAGGACTCAAATCTAACTGTTCTACTGCGGACCAACACAGCTCTCCTCTGAAACTATCTTAGCAAAATGCATCCCTGAGTGAATTTTAAGACAGGTACATAATTGAGCTCAATGCCATTAGTAACAACTGTGACTTTCTTCCCACGCTCCCTTTGGGCTACATATAAAAGGAAACTTATAGAAATGTTGCTAGTTGTGGCTTCCATCGTGAAGTAGCCTCTATTTGGCAAAAGGGAGACATTTAATGGCTCTGTAAATCCAGTTCCGTCCCATATTATCCAATGCTCACTGTCCGCCTAGAGGCATACTGTGAATCCCCAGAGAATCATACTGGTTCTTGTAATTGTCTTCTTATTACAAGGTCTCAGTTCCCTTGCCTACATTGAGAGGCTTCTCGCACAGTATACATTACAAGCAATTCTACTTTATGTTACACTATAAAGCAAGATATTTGTTTTGTTTTTATTCATAAGCTTTGATTATAGTGTGCATTTCAGTGTTAAAACTAAAGCAGCATTTGCATCTTCATTAAAATGCCTTTGTTATCTTATTTGCCTCAGGAGATACAACATGCTTTGTTCGTGCAGATCCTGCGGGACAATAAGCAATATGCTATATGTCAATTACATCATATTAATTTCTATAACACCTGGAGTGACTTAGCTGTAAACTGAACTAATTAATTTTGTTGCATATGGAAACAAACCCAATCCAGTAAACGACAGTATTAAGCTAAAAAGCGAAATTATTTAAATTTTAAAATGATATTATTAATTCAAGTTAGCCAAAATCTTTGCAGTTGTTTTATCAGCAAAGGCATGATCCACAATTTCAAGGGGAGATTGAAACAAGTGTTTAACTCTCAGTTTGAACACAAAACGTTTCCTATTTCTGGCCATCTAGTGGCTTGTTTTCTATCACTGCTCACAGAACAGGTTGAAGCCTTGATTCAAAGGCAGGGCTTCTTTTTCATCAGGGATCCTCCAACTGGAAGAAGTCTCCAAACTTTGCTTACTACAGTGGTAGAATGCAACTGAGTACTGCTGTTCACACCTTAAAAATATACAAAGAAAGAACAACATTTTTACCATGGTGGTTTCTGATAGGGATGCTCCAACAACCGCTAGTTGGGCTCATTTCCTATTCCCCAGTGGTAATCAGGAAGTCAGTTAATTGATGGGCTCTTTGCTCTTTGTAACCTGTTGGTGTGTATTTACAGGATCAACCTACTTGCCACCACCAGAAGCTGACTCCCAGATGATGAGGGATCAGCTCCCAGATGACTCCCAGATGATGAGGGATCAGCTGGGAGTCAGCTTCTGATCTGCTGGGAAAATGTTTGCTCTGCGCTCAGAAAAGATTTTACTTTATTTTTTAGGAGGGAGAAATCCCTCCTGATGAGCTGGAAGCCAGGTTCTACTAGCCTCCCAGACAGGAAACTTTGCTGCCTTCCATATTTGCTGAGATGCAGCACTTTGGGATATCAGAAGCCTGGCTGTTTCCACTTCTCTTTTCTCAGAGAAAGGAAGAGAAACCAGCTCTTTTCCTTCTCTCTTTTACATAGGAAGCTCAGAAGCATCTGTCCCCATGCAGCTTGGAGGAAGGGAAAGAAATGAGCTCTTTCTCTTTTCCATTTTACAGTGTAAACATTAAAAAAACATTGTTTCTATCCTAGGGTTGGCAGATGGGCGGTTTTGGACGGCAATTGCCCGCCAATCCACCCAACCACTCCGGAGCAGTGATCACGTGTGCACGTGATGACATCACTTCCGGGTTTACCCCGGGAAGTGCCACATCAACACGGCTGCTTTAGCACTCAAACCCCCAACCCTATTCTGTCCCCACCAAATCTTGTTTGTAGAGTTGATAGAGGAGCTCTTTCCCCTCCCTCTTTTATAACTTCATTGAGTAGCTATTTTGTTGAGTAGGCAGGGTCTGAACCTGATTCTCAGCTTGCCTTGCCATCTGCTGTGAGTCGACTTCTGACCAACAGGCAGTTGCATCTTGCTCAGCATCTGTTAAGAGTTCCTTGATGCAAGCCGAACATATCCCTGATTGGCTCACAGTTTGATCATGACTACCGAGCAAGATACTTTCAGCTGTCAAACAGGCTTAATGAGAAATTTGTGGCATCCCTAGTTTCTGGTGCAACCGTGCCTTGCCTTTGGAGAATGGAGCCACTCTGACCTTACATGGGAAAAGGGGCCATAGGTAACAGAAAACGAATTCGGGATATAGCATATGTACAAAAGAAAGTATACTGCATTTAGTGGAGAATGTCCTACCTATAACTTGCCAGACCAAATAGCAATGTTTAATATTGCAACCCTGTGTTACTATTATTACTTTCTGTTATAATCAATCCATGATGTTAGCTGAAAATGCATCTCTTTGAAATGCACTTACAAAAATATTGAACAATGACATATTGATGATACTTGAAATAATTTCAGCAAAATTGGTCAATTAGGTATTGTCTCCATAAAGGCTAGAAACATTTCTCTGAAATGACCCCAAATTCTTCAGAGAGTTCTAACGAAAAAGAAAAGCAGCTCTAGTGTCTGCTTGATTCTTTGCCAATAGTAATAGCTTAAATATTTTACCCTGTTACCCATGGCGAAAGACACATTCAACATTTGCAAATCATTCACTTATTTATTATAGTATTTTGGATCTTGCAGGCCATTTCAATTAAGCGTGAATCTAGTGCAGTCATTGTTCCCACCAAAGGGAAAGGAATGAAGATAAGTTCAGGAATGCTCTCTCATTATTCATTCAGCAAAAGCCTTTTAATTCATGCTAAATCTTAAAATAGGCTCTTTCAGATCCTTGTTGAGGAATAGCTGTGCTATTTGAGTCTAAGGCACTACACATTAAGAACACAAACATTTGAGGAAATATCATATTTAAAAGTGGCTCCAGTTGGAGGAATTATATCAGAAAAGCATCTGTTGTTTACGAAGTTACAGAAAACGCTAATGTTGTATTTATGTACAGAAGAATAAAATGCAGTTTCCTAGTGCCTCTCTGCTACCACCTGTCAGCAATGAAATTATTTTAATGGGTAGGATTTCCTTTGCCATTTGTGCCTACAGAGAAGACCCAAGATTATGAAGACTTGAACAATGTTTCACCCTATGAAGAGAGAAACCCTGCCTTCGTGCAGGTAACATAACTGAGCAGTTCTGGGTTAGGCCAGTAAACTCACAATAATAGCTTAGAAATCTTTATTGACAGAAGAATATTCAGAAAGATATAAAATCACAAGTTACATAGTCAGAGGCAACAGCAAAATAAAATAAAGACATCTAGCTATCTACATACTTACTAGGTTAATACATCATAATGCTGGATGTTAAAGCTACAGGTCTTGTTCAGCTAAGCATTATTCAGAGCGACAAAGTGACATGCTGACAGGCGAGAATGAAGAAGGAACTTTGGCCTATTCAAACTTATGCAAAAGTGAACTAGGGACAGGTGACTCTAAGCTCCCAATCAGGATGACTTCTGGGGAGAACTCTCTAGGTGTTTTAAAAAGTAAAGGCAAAGGTCCCCTGTGCAAGCACCAGGTCATTCCTGACCCATGGGGTGACGAGACATCCCGACGTTTACTAGGCAGACTTTGTTTATGGGGTGGCTTGCCAGTGCCTTCCCCAGTCATCTTCCCTTTACCCCCAGCAAGCTGGGTACTCATTTTACCAATCTCGGAAGGATGGAAAGCTGGGCCAACCTTGAGCCAGCTACCTGAAACCGACTTCCGTCGGATCGAACTCAGGTCGTGAGCAGAGCTTTTGACTGCAGTACTGCAGCTTACCACTCTGCGCCACGGGGCTCCTTTAGACTCCTTTAGACCGGATTAAACCAGAATAAGGTTCTCAGGGGAAAGGAGTGATCTTACCCCTCACATCTGACACAGATGTTTTCACTGAGTTAATTAAGGGCACTTTCACACATGCCAAATAATGCACTTTCAATCCACTTTCAATGCACTTAAAGGATTGTTTGCAAGTGGATTTTTCCAGTTCACACAGTAAAATCCAGCTTCAAAGTGGATTGAAAGTGGATTGAAAGTGGATTATTCGGCATGTGTGAAAGTGCCCTAAGAGTGGTGTAAGTGAGTGACCTTGATAAACTAGGCCCTATTGACAGTACAAGGTGCACCTAGTGTTATGAGAGAATCAGTCAGTGTATGAATGGAAAGTTACTGAAAGCTGCATCTAAGGGAAACAAAATGGACGAAGCAGAGGTAGCTACCGTTCAAAATGTTTTTTCTGTCTTGACACACCCCATGTTAGCCTTGCCCTTCTGAAGTGCAGCAACGAAGCTTCTTCTTATCTTTATTCTCTCAAACTATTAACTCTTTCTATCATGTACATCCTTCAGTTCTTTAAAAAAACAACACCTGTCAACTGTAATTGTTTTGGGTCATTAAAATATCTTTACCTTTTCCTATAACACAGATCCATGGTGAAACAGAGCAATATAAACAATTGTGTTGGGGGGAAATATTGTGTACTATCAGCCCGCACTATTTTTTTATCTTCTTTTTTATCTTCTACTGGGATTGAAGTGCACTTACTGTCACTGATTGATTGGCATCTAGCTGTAGATGAATGATGAGCGGAGAACCTTTTTAAATAAGAGTGATTCCAAGACAATGCTCACAACTGTTGAAGGAACACTCTGCCTTGGGTCACTTATGAGAACTGGAGAAAGGAGATGATGACTCCATACAAAAGGTCAGATTTTTGTGTGAATGTTAGAAATACCAGGACTATGCAATAGGAACTAAACTGCAACTCTCCTTTCCTTATCTTTCTAATATACAGCATGATATTGATGAAGTTACACACACTTGACCCTTGATTTCAGCGAGTGCATGAAAAAAGAAGAAGCTCCCTGAAGGCGCGCGGTGGGGGGAGAGATCTGTGCCTCCTGGCCGGGAGGCACAAATCTATTTAAAGCACAGAGGGGCTTGACAACCCATCCCCCCTCTTCCTGGGACTCCTGGGAAGAGGGGCGGGGGTCTTTAAACCCCTCTGCCCTGCCTGCGCAGATAGCGCAGAGGGGCTTGACAACCCACCACCCCTCTTCCCGGGAGTCCCGGGAAGAGGGGCGGGGGGTCTTTAAACCCCTCTGTGCTGCCTGCGCAGACAGCGCAGAGGGGCTTGACAACCCATCCCCCCTCTTCCCGGGAGTCTTTAAATGGGGCTTCCCTGAAGGCGCGTGGAGGGCCCTTTAAACAGATCTGCGCCTCCCAGCTGTTAGGAGCAGATCTGTTTAAAGGCCCCCTGAAGGTCCGCGGGGGGCCGAACTTTTCTTCAAACTCCGGATCTCCCCCGAATTTTGGGGATCCGAAGAGGGGCAGTTCGGACTTCGACACGGCCTGAATTTAAAAGGGCCGAATTTTGCCGAAGCCGAACTGTACCGAATTTTTTTCAACAGCCCTACCAATGACACATTTGCTCAAGTAGACAGAGAGAGAACACATTTCCTGCAAATTCCCTTCCCATTGCAATCTCCCCTGCACTGCATCCTATGCCATTGCCAAAAGGTTTCTGACACTCAGTCAGGAGTGGCTTGTTTGTGTGTAGGGGGCTACAATTGAAGGGCAGCAGCCATCCATTCCACGAGCAGAGATTCTCTGGATTCAAGCCAGAGGCTTTAAAATGCTCAACTTTGATTGGATTGATCTTCATGACTGGAGAAGTCATCTGCCAGGTCACAGCAGTTTGTGGCCTTGATGGAGTCTACTTGGGAGTAAGCCAGCATGAAGGATCCCAGCTGGCTCTTAGCGGCATGCTCAGCAGCAGAAGCCAACTCACCTGAGTTCCTACCAGAGATGACCCTGGCACTGCGATTAGAGTTGCCAGGTCCCTCTTCGCCACTGGTAGGAGGTTTTTGGGGTGGAGCCTGAGGAGGGTGGGGTTTGGGGAGGAGAGGAACTTCAATGCTATAGAGTCCAATTGCCAAAGTAGCCATTTTCTCCAGGTGAACTGATCTCTATTGGCTGGAGATCAGTTGTAATAGCAGATCTCCAGCTAGCACCTGGAGGTTGGCAGCCCTAACTGAGATGCAGCTCTGACAAAGGGGCAGGGAGAGCAGGCAACACTGACCTTCTTAGAAGAGGTTGGGCAGGGCAGCCAGGTCTTTAAAGAAGTTCAGGGGGAAGGGCCAGTGAGCTCATCAATTCAAGGCACGGATCCATTGGCCAAGGGTCCTGTCATTCCACAGGTCTGGGTTGTGGAGGGAGGACTGGTTGAGCCCAGGGTTGCCCCCCCCCTTGGGGAAGCATTTAAAAAGCATGCATGGGAGTGGCCGGGGAGGAAGAGTCAGACCCATTCCCTGGCAGATAGGAGTAGGTAATTGTTCAGAGCAAAGCGTGGAAATTGGGTGAAGAGAGACCCCCCTCTTCTTGCTCTATTCTGAGGCTCTTTCCTGGAACACTTGCCCAAGTAAAGCACCTTGGAGGGTGAGACAGCCCCAGACTCAGCCCCAGTAGAACCTGACAGTAGGATACAAATGTGATAAGTTATAATCATCACCTGCCTGTGACAAGCCCAAAGAAGCTTATACTTCCACTGCAAAATGAGAATAAATGAACGCGTCTCAAAAGACAAGTGCTCCTTTTTTAAAGTTGTTAATGGAAGGAGGCACCCATACACAAGAGCAATAACAGGAAAGAATGTTTAAAAATGACTATATCGCTTTCTTTTCTGCATTCATGTGAGTGCATGTGCAAAATTTGCATTCCTTAATTCCAGGGAAAATATTAAATTGGATAATTTTCTCTTGATTTGAATTTCCTTGTAGAAGACATACTGTTGACCAGCTAGGTCACAATGGTTGCCCAATTACACATTTCATTGTACATTACACTCTTTTTGTGGCCTTCTATAATAAGTATTGCCCAAGAGATTAGTTCCATCCTCTTGAAACAGAATCTGTAGCTAAATGAAGCTTACTTCGCTCTATTTGTTTTTACAAAGCTCTCTAGCTTCAGGCCACCATCAGGCATTCTGAAACTGGAGAAAGCCTGTGTATCCAATAAAAGCAATTAACACATTCATTTAGGGAGAGAAGTGAGGAGTGGGGACTGGACCAAAACCAAGGCCTCCAGCTTCCCATGAACGTTCTGCTTTTGATCTAGACAACCCTCCCCCTCATGTGCTTGTGCCAGTAAAGATGACAATTACAGTGTATGCAAGCAGCAATTCTACATTAAGAGGCAAGTTACACACCAGCTACTGGAGAAGGGCAGAGATTAAAGAGTGTTACATGTATCTTTTTATATATAGGATTTCTTAACTGCCAAAGACTGCCAGACCTTAGCATATACCATCAGCAGGGTAAATTAAATAAACGAAGGGCAGATCCTTGTCAGATATTTGCATGAATCCACAAAGGGAAAGCACAGACATACTCATCCCACCCTTACTCCCAAATTCCATACACTTTCCCAGAAGTGACCCTCTAATGATCCTACGACAAAAATAAAACCAGTGTGTTCCTATGGTTTAGTTAATTCACTGGATTTGGTGCCACCGGGTTGGTTTCCCCATTCCTACACATGAAGCCAGCTGGGTGACCTTGGGTTAGTCACAGCTCTCTTAGAGCTCTCTCAGCCCCACCTAGCTCACAGGGTGTCTGTTGTGGGGAGGTGATTGTAAGCCAGTCTGATTCTTCCTTAAGTGGTAGAGAAAGTCGGCATACAAAAACCAACTCTTCTTTTTCTTCCTTTCTGTAAAAAGGGGGAAATAATGACATTTTCTAGAATTGTGAAAGGAAAGAAATATGGAGTTTGTAATCTCTACTTCACAGGGTTGCTGTGAAGATAAAATGGAAGAGAGGAAAATGACGTAAACCACTTTGGGTCCCCTTTGGGAAGAAAGGCAAGGTATAAATGAAGTAAAATAAATAAATGAATTAAAATAGATATCAGTATCCATGGCATGAAAGCTGCCTTTGCTCACCCTCCTCTTCAAAGTAAAGAAGATGCTAGTGCAGAAGACTGGGCTTGGCACTGGTGGCCACATAGGAACTATGTAAGAGCAAACATTTAAAGCCTGGCCTGCTACCTTTCTCCACACTAGCCATTCAGGTCTGCCCATCCATCCATCCATCCATCCACAAGTTAACAATGTGGAATTAGCCAGTCACAGCAGGACACAGTACAATTCTGAGGGTCTTTTGCAGATTGACTTGGGGAAAGGGTATTGTTCACTCACCAGCTTCATGTTGGACTTGTTCAGCCATAACCAGGTCAGCTGGAATGGTTTGAGCTTAAAGGTAAGGTATGATTGGCAAGCAACCTGAGGCATCTCAAGATGGGGATGAGGTGCTTCCCAATCCAATCTCTTATCGCTGATAAGTTGGGGGGTTGGGGAGGGGAACCCTTGGAACTGAGACTGCACCATTTGAAACCCTATTCTTTACTAGCATGAAGGGGGAGGATGGTGGAGGGACTGTTTTTCTTGGCATACCATTGGGTAGGCAGGCTAGAAAAAGTTAAGGGTGGGGTGAAAGTTTGCTCTAGTGGTTTGAGCCAGGGTGGGCTTGACTGTAACACTGGTGAGCCTTTGTCAGCCCAATAGATAGGATAACCTGCTCTAAAATCTTTGGGGAGAAGTTAATAAGGAACAGATCAGCTGTGCCAGCATGGTGTAGTGGTTAAGAACGGCGGAGTTTAATCTGGAGAACCCCACTCCTTCATATGTAGCCTGCCGTGCGACCTTCGGCTAGCCACAGCTCTCTGCAAACTCTCTCAGCCCCACCTATCTCACAAGGCGTCTGTTGTGGGGAGAGGAAGGTGATTGTAAGTCACTTTGAGACTCCTTAAAGGTAGACAAAAGAGGGGTATAAAAACCAGCTCTTCTTTTTCTTAATTAACAAACCCAATTAACTTCAATTTTTGGTGTGTGATCTCTTCTTAGTGGGGCAAACAACAATGATACCACAATAATAACATTAACGACCAAGACAAGACAGCATGGCTTAGCCATAATTAAATAGTTTTCTGGACCTTTGATTTTGATGAAACAAGTGTAAGGCCAGCTATAACTCTCCCATTGAAAGAATAGCTTAGATTGTGCCAATAGAAACATGCTCTGTCCAATGTGCCAGCAAGAAGAAATGCTAACCTGCCGGGGGAAGAAATCACATAGGAACCTCTAACTTTGTCCTTGAGGCATCATTCTTTTTAAAGGTGCCATTCCTTCTACTGCTTTCCTGCTCGGCATAATTACGACTAGAAGTGATTTCTTATAAACAAGGTAAACATTGACATGTGTAACAGTGTCATGACACCTGTTCTTAAAAAGCAATGCAAAAAAACTTTAAGGGAAGGGGATTTAGAATGGAGAAGCAATGGAGAGGATGACTAACCATAAATCCATGTTTATGTTCCTATTCGCCTACTGAGATGCTCCACCCCCCTACTCTTTGAGGAGCCAGAGGAATTCTGAGTAGTAAGATGGCTGGTGGACAAAAGGAAACAAGCTGCTGTTGCTCTGCTTTAAGTCCCCCCTTTTCAAAAGCTGCCACACACTTTACAGAAAGGAACCAAGAGCAGTGCAGCAGATATAAGAGTGTATGTGACGGTTTCAATTTAAATTCAAGTGCTGAAGGATCAGTTTCAGATGACTATTCCTGAAGAGTCGCTAAGAAACAAGACCTGTTCTTTAATGAAGTAATCTGCAGGTGACAGTAGCCTTTTTTTTACTGCCATCACTTAACCAAAGAATCTTAATCTTTTTTTGAGACTACATATCAATCATTATAAAGAATGCAATAGGTGGAGGCGTTCTTCCTAATACTATGATCAGTGCCTATTTCAGAGAAACCAGATTTCTGTCCTGTTCTTTTTATTCAGAAGAATACGAGTGCTCATTAAAAACAACATTGTGGGTGCTGATGCACTCGTATTAGTGAGGTTTAAGTTCTACTAAAATCAGTTTAGCAGTGTAACACACGGTAATTCTTACGTTACTGTCAAATGCATGTACAGATGAATGTGTGTAACACCACATTCATCCAGGTATTGGCCCCCTGTTTCATTTGTAAAGTGATTGCCCACTGGCTTGTCCTTACATACAGATGTATATGCATACAGGTAGAATGTGCATGCATTTACTGTAACATGTTAATAATGCTCTCTATTGGGGGGTTACTGCCACCACTTGAAGTTTTTGTTCCTTGATACCAAAGATACCCTCAATTTCATGTTGGAAGATATTAAAGATAAAGGTAAAGGTCCCTTGTGCAAGCACTGGGTCATTCCTGACCCATGGGGTGACGTCACATCCCGACGTTTCCCAGGCAGACTTTGTTTATGGGATGGTTTGCCAGTGCCTTCCCTAGTCATCTTCCCTTTACCCCCAGCAAGCCGGGTACTCATTTGACTGACCTTGGAAAGATGGAAGGCTGAGTCTACCTGAAACCAACTTCCGTTGGGATCGAACTCAGGTCGTGAGCAGAGCTTTTGACTGCAGTACTGCAGTTTACCACTCTGCTCCACGGGGCTCTTTGGAAGATATTACATGGTAATTAATACAGTTGACCTAAACATTGGGATTTATTCAAGACACTGATTTATTAAGATTTAAACAAAGAACCAAATTTCAACAGAACAAAAAGAAAAATGCAACACTACTATTCCTGTGAACACCTTGTTTAGATACAGTAACATTGCATTTCCTTTCTGTTTGCATCCGTTTTCCTTGGTTGGTCTAATATCTACACCTCTCCATGACTTATCTTCCTAACAGTGCAATCCTAGTTACTCCAGTTTCATTTCAATGGGCTTATACTGGAGTAACTCTGCTTAGGAATGCACTGTTGCTCATTCCCCCCCCCCCCCCAGCCCGGTCTTTGCCTGCTGATTCTGACTGGCTCTAATAGATTTTCACAGACTCTGACTCTTCTCAGCCTTAGAATTGTTATACTTCTGCCAATCATATGAAAGCCAAGCCAAACAGTAACCAACCAACTTTCAATTCCAACCTCCTTCTTAAAAGCTCACTCTCTCAATGGAATTTCCCCTTTTCTTGTTTGTTAACTAATTAAAGCCCTTATTTTGTCACAAGGTGTTCAAAGCTCCCCTTTGTTTTCAATGAAACACTGCCCAATCTATGTAATCTTCTCAAAAGTAAGCTCCACTAAGGACATAACTAGACAAAACACTGGAAATCTGTGATTGGATTTCTATAAACATCTACTATACACAGTAGCCACAGGGAAGCTGATTAAGATTGTGGTTCTGGGAAAGGGGACAAGGTTAACTTTCTCTCTAATACCCAATTCCTAATGTGAATTGGCTCCCTGGAGGTGCTGTTCACCATGGTAGAAAAAAATATGTTTTCCTTACAGGGACCAATGCAAACAAACAAAAAATACCTCTTCAAAGGCTTGTAAGGATGGATTAATTCCTTCTTTTCCACCACTGCAGTCCCATTCCAAATAATTCTTTCTGGGCTAGGAGGGAAATATGACCCTGGAAAGATCCCAACCTGTGCAAGATGAGGGCACTCCCCCCACCCCCGCCAAAGAAGGGAGGAAGGATGAACCTGCCTGCCAAATATGGCTTGACCAGGTACCACACTGCTTCGTTTGGCCAGGTGTCCTCTTTCCTCCATTGTATGATGACCTGCCCCTCCAAAGGACAGGGGGAAGGAGAACCAGACAGCCATTCTGCTGTACATTGCTTGGCCATGTGCCCTCCTCCACAGAGCAGAAAGAGCTGGCCAGCCAGCCGTGCTTGGTTGGGCATCTTCCTCCCGGTGTGGGATGAAGGGAGGAAGAACCATCCATCATGCCACAAATGCCTTGCCTAGCATCCTTCTCTCGACATAGTTCACAGCTTGTGCTGCTGTCTCATACCTGCCCCACACAGGATGAGGGCTACTGGCTCATGGAGGTGACGGCTGCCCTTTGCTTGGGGCCAGGTAAGGGAGCAGTGAAGGAACAACCAGGGAGAAGTTTTTCTCCCTCTCGCACAATACTAGAATGTGAGGTCATCTGTTGAAGCTGGAGGGTGACAGATTCAAAACAGATAAAAGGAAGTATTTTTTCACACAACACATAGTTAAATTGTGGAACTCCCTGTCCCAGGATGTGGTGATGGCTGCCAACTTAGAAGGCTTTAAGAGGGGTGTGGACATATTCATGGAGGAAAGGGGTATTCATGGCTATTAGTTAAAATGGATACTAGTCATGCTGCATACCTATTCTCTCTAGTATCAAAGGAGCATGCCTATTATCTTAGGTGCTGTGGAACACAGGCAGGATGGTGCTGCTGCAGTCGTCTTGTTTGTGGCTTCCTAAAGGCACCTGGTTGGCCACTGTGTGAACAGACTGCTGGACCTGATGGGCCTTGGTCTGATCCAGCAGAGCCTTTCTTATGTTCTTATATAACCACCCAGATCATCAGTCCAGCAGATCATCAGTCCACCACAGCTTTCCCCAGTTATCACAGTGGCCAATCAATCCCTGGCTGCATCTGCAATGTATAGAAGTGCAAAGTGATAGGAGATTCAAGATTTCCGTAGTCACAGTTACCCTTAGTGGGATTGTGACTATAGTCTTTAAACTGATAATTGGTATTACCTGGCTTCTATTTCCAGCCTTCTAATAGATAGCCCTGCATGGTTGGGAATGGCTCTTTAAAGCTCTTAATAGCCCAGATTTAGTCTGATTGTGCGAATGCTGACAGCTCTTTTGAATCAGATTCTAAGACTGTAACCTTCAGTTACCTTATTCCAGAAAAGTTCCATTGTTGTCATTGAAAATGTTAAATGAGTAAATGTTTAAGCACTACATTTCTCAGAAGCTGATTGGGGGCTCCTGAGAGTGGCTAAAAATGTGGCAGTATATAAGATTTGAGGTAAGGAAACTTTTAACGGGGGGAGGGGGTTACCGCACTTTGTATTCCCAGCAATGTATTAAGAGTTTGAAAACATTATAAAAAACATTGCTTTAAAAGGGTTTTGGATACCACGGCTTATAAATGGTTGGAAGACGTCTTCACAGCTAAAGGAGCCAAAGAAAGTGCGAACAGTATTTTTTTAAAATGTTTTCAAATACATCGCTGGGAATACATAGACAGTGCGAACTGTATTTTTTATAACGTTGTCAAACTCTTACTACATCGCTGGGAATACAAGTGCGGTAACCCCCAGGGACTTAAAACAGGTTTAAATTTTATTTGTAACGTGACTACAGTGATAATCATTCTGAACCAATGATAAATAGAAAATGTATTTCAAATGTTCAAAACAGGGCCAACTTTTGTTCTTCATTTAGAGATAGAAAGAGCTGCAGTAACATTCAAGAAAGAATTTTTTTTTTTTAAGTAACACATTTTATGTTACCTGACAGTATTATTCTGGAGGAAAATTAAATTATACCTATTATGAAAATTGTATCTTTTTCAAAATTCTGTTTTTCTTAGGCCAGCTTTAGTTTCAAGAGGTTACTTAAAAGTCAAACAGCTTAAAAGAAACCTTTCTATGGCCTCCAAACATGACTCTTTTTAACTTCATTTTTCTCAGTGCCAAAGCATGAAGTTTCAATTTTTATTTTTTTTTAGAATCTCCAATATTTCAATATTTCAAGAATAGCTTTTGCTAGAGATTTTGGAACATGTTATAATGTTAGCCATGTTTAATTGTGTTTGACTACTCAGCTCTTAGTTTAGAACTATGTATGGATTATATAATGAAATTATGTTAAAGTTGCAGCACATAATTAATCACTCAACTTGCCCAGCATAATGTTTAACAACTGGCCAGGATTTTAGGTAGGGGTTAAAGCAGGAAATGGGGGCTAGAAATTCCACCTTTCAATGCTGTAACAATCCAAACAGATTGAGTATTAGCACATTTTTGAACTGTTTCAAAAGAAAACACGGAGGATTGGGTAGCACTCAATTCTCCGTTTCATGTTGTTTTTGGAGCTTGATTAGATCTGATCTAAATTCAAAGTTGACACACACCGCCAAGCCAAATAGATTTCTCTTTAACATTTCACCATTGCAGTATAGCTACAGCACTTAAAATGTTATTTTGTTCCATGTTATATGGTGCAAAATAATCAGCTACCGACAGTGCCATCTTAAACAGAGTTGTGCCCTTCTATGTCCATTCAGGTCACTGGGTGTAGAAGAACAAACTTGGGGTCTAGAAACACCTTAGAGACCAACATAATGTTTCCAGTGTATAAGCTTTTGTGAGCCAAAGCTAACTTTGACAGTTGTGACAAAGTGAGCTTTGACTCATGAAAGCTTATACTTTGGAAAATGTCGCTCATTTCTAAGGTGCTACTAGACTCATTTTTTTTGCTACTACAGACTAACATGCCTACTCACCTGAAATTGAGTTTAGAAGAATGTAACACTGCTTAGAACGGCAATGCAAATTATAATAAGAGCACCCATAATGAAGTGCAAAAACAACAACAGCACCCAAGCACACCTGAACAGAAACTTTGTCTGAATTTAAGGTGCTACCAGGAAATGTCTCTTCCTTACATAAAAAAAGCTGTAAGAGCGACAAAATATAATGGTTCATAGTTGAAAGGTAAGCCAACAATTCATTACACTGCAATAATGCTGCTCAAATTCTGTACGAGTTTATGGGGCACATCCCGGGTCTACCTGCTACTATTATTGTACTATGAACAGAAATCCCGGCTTTTTTCTTCTTGCCTTGTTAAAGTACAGTGAAGTTTCAGCTACTGTTGTTAGCTCCCAGAAGTTAGGCCTCATTGTTTGGCAAACACAAAAGTTGAGGTTTGCAGTTTCCTGCATTTGAAATACCCCATAGGTCTTAGCACAAGATGATTCTATATTGCCAAGAATCCAATGCTGTCTGCACACTCCAATATTATGTAGTTCTTCTAACACCTTATTGACTGACAGTACAATCCTATGCAGAGTTACTCCAGTCTAAGCCCATCCATTTCAGTGGGCTTAGACTGGAGTAACTCTGCATAGGATTGCGCTGTTTGTTTTTAACATTAACCATGCATAACCATGCAGTCCTGAAGAAGGGGGCAAATGCCCATAGGAGCCAGTGTGACCCCTACGCCAGCGTCCGTGCCATTTGCACCATGCAAACTGGTATGGACACTGGCATAGGGCTGCTTAAGTTGGCTTCTATGGACTGCGGCACCAGCGTGGCTCTCGGACGTGGCACATCTCCCCGCAAAGCCGTCCTGGGAAATGTTTCCAGGGTGCTCCTTAGGGGTGGAGCTGCCTTTAGGCATCTTCCTAACTCCTTTTGCCCTGGGAATGCCCCCTCATGCTGCACGTTGCTATGCCAGCTAAATGCAATTGGACATTTTTTCAACTTTTTAAATTTTTAAATTGAATTTATTTACATTTATTCTAACCAGGAAACCTCACAGTAGCGGCATGGCTGCACTGTGCATGGCCGCTACGTATCCACCCCCCCCCCCCTTAGGAATGGGCTGCCAGCTTCAAACTAAATGGGCAAGCAGCAGACCCAGGCCTCTCCATTATATAAAACACAGGTGGTCTTATTTTTACAGTTACTTGAGCCACACTGGTAATGGGAGATGGTAATGGGGGCATTTGCTGTTTACCTCCCATAGCCCCACCTACCCAAGCTCTTACCCCAGATAAATCCACTTCCAGTATCAGAGCTCAGTTGAGAAGTCAAGCACTGAGGTAGTGGAGATATACCAATCCGAGTGAGGGGTTCCTTCCTGTACCCCTTTAAAATTTGTTCTAAAATCAGAATTCCCATTTTGTATGTGGTTGAAGAAGACCTGTGTTTAAACTAAGATGTCTACCAGGATGTGAGGGCTACCTGGCTGCAACATCTGTCACCCCATTGATTGCTAGGGTTGATTCAGCTGGTCTGGCTGGCTAGGCGGGTGTCCCCTATCTCCCTCACTGCTCCATGTGCGTCCCTCCTGAAGCTGCACTTTCGGTAGTAGAGGACGACCATCCCAGATAGAAGGAGTGTACTGTTCTTCTTTGATGTCTGTCACCATCACATCTAAGAAGTCTATGTTATCAGTTCTGCCTAATTTGTTTCTATTTTTAGTCACACCAACATTTGACTGGATGGATTATGAAATCTTGATATGTTGTTTCATTTCCCTCAAGGGTCAACTCTGTCCTTAAAGAATGCCAAGTTCTTGACCCCAGGTATGTCCTGTGGTAATTAATGTCACGTTCTAATCAAATAAATATTTCAAAACACAAACCACAGGTTCTTTGCCTACCTGATGAATATAAATACACAGCACATGCATGCTTGAAAGGATAATAATTGTTAGTGTACACAATGCAATTTACCACACTATAATGCTGCAATGCAACCTTACAATATCTGTTTAGAAGACTGAATAGATTCTCTCTATAGAAAAAAGAGGTTTAAATCCAATGAGAGGCAAAACTTATTATGTTTGTAAGGGAGTGGGTGCCTCAGAGGTAGCCCACCTGGGGTTGCCAACTCCAGGTCGGGAAATACCTGGAGATTTTGAAGGTGGATCCTAAGGAGGGTAGGGTTTGGGAAGGGGAGGGACTTCAATGCCATAGAGTCCACCTTCTCCAGGTAAACTGATCTCTGTTGCCTGGAGAGCAATTGTAATAGCAGGAGCTCTCCAGCCACCGCTTGGAAGTTGGCAACCCTAAGCCCACCTCAGTTCAGCCTTTTTATCAGGAAGACTGTTTATATCAGGAGGCTGTTTATAAACAACAAAGCGACTTGAACTGTGCAGCTATTGTAACCATATACTAAGATGGCTGCTATACAAGGTAAATGAGATGTTCCTCACTTGTGAAGGACTTTTGTTCCTGCTTTCAGTCACTATTATTTCCATAATTGCATTTCTGTTCTCTTTGATGCCTGCCCAGCTGATTTGTGATGTGGTAAAGAAAAGTTTCTCTATGGCCTTCAGCTTTCCCCTTACCCTGTTTCTAAAAGCTCACTGCTAGCAGCTCATCAGCTCTGCTACCTGATGAAAATACAGTTTGTTTCCTCTGTCCAACAAATATATTTCCTGTGCATAGTCATTTCATAAGCAGGCCTTCGAAGACTGCCATCATCACCATGTGCCTTTATAGGTTAGATTCAGGCCAACTTTAGATGTTACATTTGCAGCATTGTAGCAGCTGAAAAATGGGATTTTGTGCACATTTTTATGAAGTAGCTGAGCTGGTACAAATTTATGTCATTTGTGCATTGGTATTTTAACTCTTGTTCCCCCCCCCCAGATTGACTTGATTCTTCCTTGGAGTTATGCATGATTTTTTCATCCCTCAGAGTTCACTTTGCTCCCACCCCACTCTTTTCTTGGGTTTTCCCGATGCTGTTTTGCCATGGAGTTAAAGTCTGCTCAAAGATCAACTCAGTTCAAATTGTAGCCATTTGTGTGCACAAGGCATTCCCGGTTTTTCCCTCCTCCTCTAGTCAGCACAGCGCCCATGAGCCGCGGGGCCAGGATGAAAGGATGGGGAGTAAGCGAGTGATTGCATACTCAGAAACCAACATAGCCACCTGATGTCCCTCTCCCCTCCTCAAGGAGTCTTCTCCAGTCAGTTTCAGTAGAGAGTGTTTGTAGGCTCCGGATGAACAGAGATCCCCCCAATATCATATTCTCTACTCAGTTTCAGCAGTGAGTGGCTGCTTATTTCTCCAGTCCCTGTGAAGACTTGGAAGTGGTCTATTTGTTAGTAAGCCCCATGTTATTCAATGGGGCTTACTTCCAGGAAATCGCAGAGGATGGGCAGCTGAGCCCCAGGCTTAGAAACTTAGAATCATAGAATTGGAAGGGACCACCAGGGTTGTAGAGCTGCAATGCTGGCTTTTTTTTTTGTGTGGAGGCACTTCAGAGTTCCCACTCGCTGGGTGCAGAGGGGATCTGGTTGGGGTGACGTTTTTCTATCAATAAACACTACAGCCAATTACAAAGCAGCAGTTTCAAGGGGAAGGGCTTCAGACGCTCCAGATTTTTGCTGGTGATTCTACAGTACAACAGCTTACTGCTGATGCTTCAGGACTTTCTTCAGGGCAAAGAACCAGCATGCATAGGATTTTTGGAATTTGGATCAGAAAAGTGTGGGTCAAAACAGCGTCGAACCCCAGGTAAAATTCCCATGCATAAATAGACTTAGTTTACTTTGTGTCTCTTCTGTCCCATTTGAAATTAATGGAATTCCTCAAAAATGTCTTCAAAGAACACGGGACTCAAGTAATATTACATGTAGATTAGGATTGCCAGCCCTGTGGCTGCACTGCTACACACACCAGGGGAGCTTTTCGGGGAGGTGCCTGGGGAGGAAACATAAAGATGGAGGATATTCCTAGAGCATTGCATGAAAGGTAGGAGAGGAAGGAATATATACTTTCCTCACATTTGTCGATCTCAACAGTTCTGTTTGTTTGCTTGGACCAAATGCCATTGTGAAGTAAATTAGTCTTAAACTTGTCCCAAAGATTTCGGTGAATTGTTCTGAAGTAAGAATATGGTGAAACATAACAAAATGGCTAGCATAGGTGTGGAAAGCTTTAATTCCAAAGTCCTGTTTGTGATTGTTGCCACAATTGATTCGAATAGAAATTTAGTCTTCTTATGATATAATACAAATCTTCTTGAAGCTGCTGCAGTCATACCATAACCACATTTTCCACTGCTTGGATTTCATTTCCTTATTCATTAAATGCTGATCATGTATGCCCTTTTGAAGTGCAAACAGACAGACATAATAGACTAAAATATTTTTAAACACTAAGCAATTACAAAAAAGAACATGGATTTTTACTTCTTAGGTTTAGTTTGTGATGCATAGGAAATGCTTTCCTTTACCACCTTAACAGCTACTTCTCATCTCCTTTCATTGCTCCAAGCATGTTTTCTTGTAAATTTGTGTTCTATTCTGTGGTCCATATAAAGTTAAGTGTCATTGAAGTATATAGAACATCAGGGTGACCAATTGATAGGTTACATTCGTTTTAAAGAAACATCGCTATATAGTCTGGTTGACATCAGGGTTCTGGCAAAATGCAGCTGTAGCTGAGATGGGTTATTGTACCTACAGTGAATACAAGCTGTTTAATTTTTGTTGCTCAGAAGTCTGTCATACCCCAGGAAAGAACTGGAAAGGTTCCATTGTGATCGGCAGGGCTGTGCAATTGAAAACTTTGTTAAACTCATTCTGATCAATTCATTAAAAGCTTGAATGCTGTTTGAAAGCTATCTATAGATGTTGGATTTCTTTCACAATTTCTAATTCACAGTAATAGATATAGACCAAAAAAGTACAATAGAGAAAGAAAATCCATCTTCCTGCAACTTTACTTTCTGAGCAAGTAACATCTTTGCAGTGACAGGACTGAGCAATGAAAACTTTTTAAACAGTTAATGATTTCTGGGGTATTCATTGTCTGAAATCAGTCCAAGTGCAGATACCATTAGAAAGGGCTCTATCTTTTGACAAAGAAACCGACTGTAAGATTATAATTCATACGCTTCCCACCATTCAAGAAATAATACATTGCCTTATAAAGTGTAGTAGGCTCAAGCACTGTTAAAAATATATGGGCTTGTACAGAAGTAGGTCCTGCAGTGCCTACAAAAGAACTGTGGCACCATCATCCTCACCTTGTCAAAGCTGGCCCCAGGACAAATAAAGTAAGTCAGAGTCAATGCCATTGAGAGAAATGAGACTTCAGTGATGCTTACCTAATTAGTTTTATTGATTTCAATTAGATGAAGGGAGCACTCTTAAGCAGATCTACTTAGAAGTACCTACCATTTTATTCATTGAGACCCTTAGGAAAGTGTCTGAAGCCTATGGTACAATTCATTACTAAATTTAGCTGGATTTATCTCCATAAAGAATGTGCCATAAAGTTTAGGTCATTGGGCAGTACGCTGAATTTTCTCATTTGTAGGTATATGGTATAATTTTATATAAAATGTTAGAGTTTGCATTTTAGGTAACCTGTAATATAGTTCACATTGCCTGTGTTGTATTGAAAATAAGCCTCCAGCAAGATGAATTGCCACAGGGAAACAAACCAACAAACAAAAATTGACATTAAGCTAAAATGTATTTGTGCAGCACCTTTTTAAAGAAAAAATAGGGTGTAATTAGAATACAATGTCTAAGGTATATCAAAGTGTGTGTGACGAAAAAAGATTTACGTGTTTTTTGCTTCGAAGTCAAATCATACTCAGCCAGAAGTGAAATAAGATATCAGGATAATGTTCATTACCTATTTGTTCTTTGAAAATATAGCTAATCAGTATATTCGGTATATATTCATATTCACATATAAACAAGACTATTTCTAGTTGTGTATAGTAGCTGGACATTAGCAGTGTAAATCTACGCAAGAATACTTAGAAGTAAATCCTATTGGTTTAAATGAACATTTCCTAAAATGTGTTTAGGTTTGCAGCCTGAGTCATTTACAGTGTAATGCTAAACAGTGTTAACACTTCTAAATCCTCTGAAGTTAGGGGCTTAGAAGGGTGTAACTCCGCTAAGGACCATACTGTTAATACAGGGCATAGTCAGCATATTACAAAATGAAGACATCAGCGTGCTACTATGTCCATTTCTTTATTCTGTTCAAGCATTCTCATTCCCAGAGATATTCAAATTTATCCTTAATAGTTTCTTGGGCTGCTGTTTCAGCTCTTACTAGCAAAATAAGAAACCTCCCCTGACAATGCTTGGAGGTTCTTGGAAGTCCCCTGACAATGCTTGGTGGCCACATTGTAAACAGGTCAAACAGGCAATGCATCTGATGCTGGTATCACACTGATTCCACCATTACAGCAGTATATTGTTAGCTATGTAGGTGGACGTGGCTAACATATGTGCACTCAAAGAATTGAAGCATATTATAGTGTACATATTACTATTTTGCACATCTACACCTACCAGGTCATTTGCCTATAAAACATGGATTTTTCACAACCCTTACAAATTCAGGTACTTGTGAGCTTTAAACAAAATGAGTGGCTAAATTCTGCCTCTTTGTTTCTTCTTACAGACGGGCTTAAACTCTTCTAGGAATGACGATAATCAAAAATAGACTCTGCTATAAGTCTGAATACTTTAAGACATGTAACCTTGCAGAAAAATGATTTGGCTGGGTGCTTTACTAAACACTAAAGAAGGCATTTAGCCAAAGGGATTTTCTACATTCGTTAGTTTTATTTCAATTATTGGATGCTTCTATTATTCAAACTCGGGTTTTTTGTTTTTGTTTTTTTGCTGGAGTTCCTCTAAATAGCTCTAATCATTCTTTCTCTCCTGAATTTGTACAATAAATTACCACAGACAGGCAAAGAGGATTTACCATATAGTGTGATGTGCTATTAAATGTCATCGAGCAATGTGCTGTGCACAGCTGACCTTTCTTCTGGACAACATGCATTACAAACATGATATTGTGTGGATGAAGATAGATTCTGATACGCTGGAGCCAACGTTTTCAAATTGTGTCATACTGACATAGAAAAGAATTTGTGAAGGAATACTTGAAACATTTTGCTAGATTGCTTGGTCATGTTAAAATTCAGAATAGGAAACAAAAAATGGACCACCCTTTTTTCTTGTACATACAGTAAACTTTGCATGGCAGGATTTAGTATTTTTTATCTACAGAAAGATCAGCTTTTCATAGGGTGTTGCCATCATGTGTGAATCGTGAGAAGCAGCACCATTCTATGGAAAGCTGACCTTTTTACTGCTAAAAATTGTTTCACATCTTTGAGATCAGGCAAGAAGGCCTTGCTTCAGGTCCCTTAGCAGTACAATCCTAAAGTGGTGGTGGGGGGGATGCTCTCAGAGAGCCAACTGACAAGGGCTATGCATTTAGATATAGCAAACCAAAAAAAAGCCAGGAAAAATCAGTTTTGGCTTTTTCTGGCTTTTTTTTCAGTCAAAAAATAAAGAGCAACATTTCAATGGAGCCAATAAATAAATAAATTATAAATTGGAAACAGTGGACAATGGATGTGGACATCCTCTTTGGGGACCCATAAAACTGGACCCCCTGACCCAATCTTTACCAAACTTGGGATTTTTCTGTTGGGGAGAAGGTTTGACTTGGAAATAGGGATGCCTCCTGTTCTGGATAAAGTTGCAGTCCCCCTAAAGCAGTGGGTTTTTAGTTTGGGTGTGTTGTTGGACCCAGGTCTCCGTTTGGATAAACAGATGGCAGAGGTATCCCAGGGCACCTTTACCATCTTCAACTGGTGAGCGAGCTGTGGACCTTCCTGGATAGGAAAAATTTTGCCACTGTGGTGCATGCCCTGGTAACATCTAGATGAGATTGCTGCAATTCACTCTACATGGGGCTGCCCTTGAAGACTGTCCAGAAGCTACAGTTGTACAGAGTGCTGTGGCCAGAATGTTGACTGGAGTGGATCACTGGAACCATATCACTCCACTTTTGTCATACCTGCACTGGCCCCCAATCTGTTTCTGGGCCCAGTTCAAGATGATGGTATTGAAAGCCTCTTATGTCCTGGGGACAGCATACCTTAAAGACCACTCACTTCCATGTGAACCTACCCAATAACTCCATTCATGTTCAAAGTCCATGCTACTAGTTTCTTGCCATCTGGAGGCTAGACAGGTAGCAACCTGAGAAAGAGTCTTCCTGGTCATGCTACTAAAACCTGGAACTCCCTCCCCAGGGAGATTCATCTGTCTCCTTACATTGTCCTCCATCAGAGGAGGAAGACTTTTTTGTTTTGTTTGCTGTTCCCTCACTAACTCTTATTAGCCCTTCTCCTTGTTTGTGTTTTTATGTGCCATACTAAGTCTTTCCAAGTTTTGAGGCTGTATTTATGAGCTTTGTATATACTACATTGAATGTAGGATAAGACTGGGTATAGAAAATTTTTAAAATAAATAAAATTGAATGCTTTCGTGATCTTAAATAACCTCAACAGAGGCTGAATAGATATTTTTCCACCTCCACACAGGTAAATTCTGCTTTACAAAGTGCCTGCCTTGTACAAAGTGTTTTAATTGATATCCAAAAAGGACTACAGGCAACATTAACATCCTTAAGTCATTTATTCTGGAGCAGTACCAGTCACCCCACCTCAAGGATGAGTAATTTGGGGCTTACCACTGGAAATGAAGCAATCTTTTTATGCTCCATTAAAAACCCAAAGGAAATTGAGAATTCTTTGTAAGTACAATTTGGGGGTCCTTGTGGTTGTAATAATGATCCTCATATTGTAAATCTGTGAGTTACTTGTCTCCTGTTTTCCACTATGAATGTGGTATGTCATTTGCATCCTAATGAAAACAATTCACTTCCAAGACTGGGCATTGATTTGACTTCTCATTTGAGTCCACATGTTCCTAGTGCCAAACAAGCGTTAAAGATCAGACACTGTCGAGCTTTCATATAAGCAGGCATTACTTCTAATACAATATTTTTAATGCAAGTGCCATTCATTGAAGGTTACCAGCTGAGTGATGAGACGCTGAGTGACATATATAAATATGTGCATTCTAAGTGCAAAATACAATAACGCCTTTGATATGAACAGCACATAAGTAGAATTAGTGGTACGACTCCATAAAAAGCTCACTGTAGGTAGCAGCCAAGAAAGGAATAGATTGGCACTTTTGAGGGTTTTTTTAAAAGAGGTTAGTTGTTTTGTGTGCAATTTCATTTAATTTCGACTGGTTTCAATGAGATTTAAGAAAGCTCCCTCTCCCTTTGTCTCTCTCTGTCTCCCTTCCCCTCCCTCTCATTGTGTGTATGCGTGTGGTGAGGAAATTGGGTCCTGTCTGGAAGTTCCTAACTGTTGTGTCTTGATAAAGAGATAACAGCCAAAGTGATTTGCTGCACTAATGTAAAAATCAACATTGGAAACATGAGCAAGAATGAGATCAGCTAGTTAGATTTCTATTAAGGCTCAACTGGTAACTTGCTTTTAATTGTCGAAGAAGCTCAAATCACCTCTTTTTTCTAAGACAGTGATGGCAACACTGATATTCCTCGACACAGCATTCTTAATATATATATTAAGAATAATATATATTAAGAATAATATATATATTTTTAAGAATATATATATATATTCTTAAGAATATATATATATATATATATTTATATATTTATATATATATATATATATATATATATATATATATATATATATATATATATATATATATATATATATATATATATATATTGGGGGATATAAAATACAACCAAGGATTTTGTATAGTGCCAGTTTGGATGGCTTTTTATTTTTCATGAGGCACAGTGCTGGGCTACCCAGTAATGCTGGGAAAAAAAATCCTCTCATATTTGCGCCCTGCTTAGGTCAAAGAAAGAGAAATTGATATAAACATAAAACAATGGTACAATATTATCTGAGGGTCTAACTACACATTGCCCAGTCCTTGTGTCAAGTCCATGTTCATCATGAGGACACTCAGATCAAATCCCCTGCTGGAAACTCAATTTCCAGGCATTCAGGGGCTCAGTTCCAATCATGACTTCCAAATATGGGGGAAAGTGCTTAAGCCTTTCCCCTATGCCATTTCCCCAACTCAAAATGGCTCCGGGGAGTCTTGTTTGCACCATTGGGTCCATGTGTACTGATGTGGTACCGAAGGAGGCAAATTCCACCTATGTGGCCATTTTAGGTTGGGAAAATGGCATGGGGGTAACATAATCAAGGACTGTGCTCTGGTGTTTTATGGTATGCCCAGTTCTCTACGGAGAAGTTCCCAAACTCCTGTTTCAAACGTTTAGGTAATTGTCTAAAACATTTTCTTGATAAAGCCACATTCTGGGAGAGGTGTTTATATAAAGCTGTATGGTATAGCCCAGTCTCATCAGACCTTGGAAGCTAAGCATGGTTGGCAGGGCCAGATCTACATTTTTTTTTTGGAAAGGGGGCAAAAGTAAAAATTATGCCTCCCATATATTATATACATATTTTCTTTATATATACATATATAATTAATGTATATAATATACATATATAATCAACAACTTTTAAAAGGTTGAATAAATTGTGTTGACCTCTATGAATGGTTAATGAAAAATTACATTGCATTACATTACTTTTACATTATCTTATCAATCGATTTGCTATTGATTCTTCCTAGAATTCCTCCTAGAGAGACTTGAAGGCCCAGTGGATACAATGGGAGCTAGGAATGCCAATTGACTTGCATGGGCTCCACTAAAATACATTACGGCCACAGAAATTGCAATGAAAATGGAGAATGGATTTTGAATGAAGGTCTCCAGGCCCAGACAGACTGCTCTGGGAATGGAATGACAGGACCCAGAGTGGAATAGCAGCCCCTGAGAGTAGCAGAAGTCTTCTGCGCTTTGAATGACAGCCTTGAATGAGAGTAGCAGAAATGTTCTGAGACTGGAATGACAGCCCCCAGAATGTCTTAAATCCAGAGAACTTCAAATGGTATGGAGTTTGTGGAATTATCTTTGCCCATTCTTCCTGATATGTTCCTCCAAAAATCATTCTTAAGGGGACCTTGGAAGTGGCAGATGATGGCACAATGGCAGAATTCGCCTTCCTCTTACACAAGCTCTTGATATATTCCCAAGCTCTTGATATATTCACTAAAAGGCTCATTTTATAATATCTTAGAAGCCCACTTAGTACAGAGTCTGCCTCTGTGCCAGCCTTACTTGTATGCTTGCTTGATATTTTGGCTCTGTTTGCAGTTCTCTGGATCCAAGCCGATGCTTTCATGTAAATAGCAAAAAAGATGAAAAAGCTTCAAGACAATGGCAAAAACCTTTATAATGGTTTGACACAGAATCTAAAGGTTCAGGCATAAATTACTGAGTGGAAGGATGTATCCAATGCAAGATAAAGATAGCCTCACATTTATTAGTATGTGTGAATGTGGAATTTTAAATCCAATGCATAATGCAGCAAGAGTTTTACATAAACGTTATAGTTCCTGGAATAGCACAAAGTACTTTTACAGTGCATTCCTAACTTCTGAGGACAAAATCCGCAGGAGGCCAGGAAGTGGCTGCACCGGCGTTGGGGCCCTCCCGGCGTTGGGGCCGGCGTTGGGGCCAGTATCTGGGCTACTTACGCCACTGTAAGTGGCCCAACGCCAGCGGGAGGCTGACAGGGCAGTGCCACCCTGGGACACCAATGGGGCCTTTCGCCAGCATCCCACCAGCGTAAAGTCCTGCACCAGCATTCCGGGAGGCGTTCCGTCATCCCCGGGGTGTGCCGGGGGGAGGAGTCCCCAGTCCCCTTTCAGCCCGGCATGCCAGCAGTGAGAACAGCAGTGCTGTGCCTGCTTTTTAGCGAAATGGGGCGAAAAGCCCCATTTAAATTTCGAAAAGCCTTTAAAAGGCTTTTTTTGAGTTTTCGGCTCTGGGGAAATGGGTTAGGAGGCGCTGCAGAGGCACCTCCTCCCTGCTATTCCTGCACACCAAAAGCTCAGGAAAGCACTGTTAGTGTCTTGCATGACAACATAGAATTGCTCTAGTTCCATTTATGATCAGAACCTGGCACTCTCTGATTATATGACACCCTACAGTCTGGTTTGCAGTACTTTAGCATCCTTTTGAAGAAAAATGCTCCAATCCTATCTGGTTATGTTTTGTCTTAGTGCCAATAATGTTGAACCCCATTATTGTATAAATCCTGTTACATACTGTAAGTCCTGTCACATGGATTACTCAGAGAATTGCTTCAACAGGGTCAAGGAAAACAATCTGGTCAAAACTGAAGTATTCCTACATGCTCAGTGTGTTTGAGAAGCATACAATCAAAACAAAATCTTTTTAAAAACCCCAACACACATGGAGCCCTACAGTGGGACAAACAATGTCACCCCCCCATGGCCATTTCTGCTTGGGAAAACAGCAGGGAAGGCTTGATGCCCTCCTCCCCTCACCCAGCACTCCAAGACACATTGAGCAATGGAGTGCTTTGGAAGGTGAGGTCCCCAACCATATGTGTGATTGCAAGTTAGGATGGGGCTCCCCTGACCTGACTCTCATTACATATATAATCTAATTTGGCCTTCAGGCTAGGACCGTGGTTACTAGAGTTGAAGCTCATACCCCAAAAAACTTGTTGGTCTGTAAGGTGCTACTGCTATTCTACTGCAGACCAACCTGGCTAACCTCTGAAAGTTCATAGGGAAATTTTGGGCTAGCCATTCTTTCTCAGTTTAACCTACCTGATCGGGTTGTTTTTATTTATTTACTTAATTTATAGCCCACCTTTTTTACTAAGACTTAATACACGTCACATAATACAAAATAATGTAATGAGACAGCACAAGACATCCAATAGACACTGCATTGTGATAGGACTACAAAGTTAGAAAAATAATGCTGCATGAAAAAGGTATCAGACATGATATATCATAAATGATGCAGAATATGAAATCACAGAAGTAGAAGACAATACAGTAAGAGCACAATAATACATGAGGAAGAGAGTGAAAGATGAAAGAACCATACATGCTGCTCTGAGCTCCTTAGAGGAAAGGGAAGGTAGACATTCGATTCGTAGGTCTGAGAAGAAACTGATAAGAAAATGGACTTCTTCAGCTACAGTGAAAGGGATAGCTGTCCCAAGACAAACTATTTCAAATACATTAGAGTGATTCTATGATACATACAATGGATTGCATGCAAAGTCTGGTTTCCATTACAGAAGGTGTTTACATCAACACAACAATTTTTTTCTGCTTTCCACTGTAGCCCACTCAGCTGCTGAAAATGATCCTCTATCCCCAGCAGCGGCATTTTGGAGACATCAGTGTGTTGCAATGGGGGAGGGGGAAGGGAGGAACAGAAAAGTTCTATTTCATATACACATATAAACAAGTTCTATTCCATATATACATATACAGCCAATGATCCACCAACTGCACTGGCTCCAGCTGGAATACTGGATTAGGTTCAAGGTGCTGATTTTAACCTTTAAAGCCTTACACAGTCTGGGATCTTCATACCGGCAGGACTGCCTCTCCTGGTATGCCCCTCGGAGAGCTTTACATTCAGCAAACAATAATCTCCTGGTGGTTCCCAGCCCAAAGAGTGTCTGACAGTCCTCTACCAGGGCCAGAGCTTTCTCGGCCCTTGCTCCAGCTTGGTAGAACTCCCTTTCCACCGAAACTAGGGCCCTGCAGGATCTCAAACAATTCCTCAGGGCCTGCAAGGCAGAGTTATTCCACCAGGCCTATGTTTGAGGACAGCTACGATTTTGTCATCTAAGCTGGCCTCCCCCCTCTTATGTTATTGAAATTTATGGAGGCCCTGGTTGCCTGCTGGCCCTGCTGTGATGCCTATGTTTTCTATGAGCGCCATCTGTTATTTTTAGGGTTGCCAACTGCCAGATACTAGCTGGAGATCTCTTGCTATTACAATTGATCTCCAGCAGATAGAGATCAGTACACCTGGATCAGTACACCTTGGGCAATTGGACTTTATGCATTGAAGTCCCTCCCCTCCCCAAACCCCTCAGGCTCTGCCCCAAAAACCTTCCGCCGGTGGTGAAGAGAAACCAGGCAACCCTAGTTATTTTATTTGTTAAATTATTTATTTTTATGTAGTTTTATTGGGATTTTATTGTATTTTATACTGTTTTATTGTATTCACTGTATGTTGTGAGCGGCCCTGAGTTCAGCCAGGGAGTGAGGGCAGGTTATAAAACTAATTAAATTTTAAATGTGCTTTCTGTTAATGGAAAATATAATCTGGATCCAACCTGTAGTTTTTAAAATGCAGCTTAATGCCTACAATTGGACCAGTACATTCTGATAAATGTCCCTTTTCAGATGGTGCACCCAGAGGAGCTTCATTACTAACTGATTCTAATATAGCTGTATTTTTAGCCATCTGAGTTGTCACAGATAACTTCTGCTCTGGTCTTAATTTGGCTCCTTCTTCATTGGGGAAAAAGCCACCAATCATTTACCATTGAGGGAAGCAGGCATGTTACATCCAAGCTCATTGTTCTCGCTAATAAGAATCACCCAGTGTTACTCCCTATCCCTTCGACTCTGTTGTAGGAGCACCTCCTTAGAGGAAGGAGAAGCAGTAACTCTTTTTCTTAATAATTTCACCTAGGCAAGCATGGCTGGAGGTCAATGTTTTTCTATACCACCTTTATGTTCAACCTGTTCCTTTTATTTCAAGGATAATGTGGTATATCATTTGTGGCTTGTGAAGGAATGAGAGAAGAGGTTCACAAGGAAATAGATTATTTAGCCATAGAATTGCTACTGACAAGAAGGGCTATTATGAGCTTCACGTTTTCATATATAGAGAGGCAAATGCTTCTGTGGAAGAAAGGAATATAACTCCAGAGCAGCAAAAGACTGGTTTTAAAAATGCTTGCCTGGATTCTTTTAAAAAGTACCGTATATACTCGCGTATAAGCCGAGTTTTTCAGCCCAAAAAAAGGGCTGAAAAAGCCGAACTCGGCTTATACGCGGGTCAATACGGTAGGGGAGGGGAGGGAGGAGGGAGGGGGGAACTTACCGCCGCCGCCTTTTCCTGGCCAAGAGCGGCCTCCAGAGGCCCCCTGCGGCCCCAGGGAGGCCGCTCAGCCGCCCCCGCCTTTTCCTGGCCGGGAGCGGCCCCTGCGGCCACAGGGAGGCCGCGCCGCAGGGCCCGCGCCACTTCCCGCCACCAGGAGCGGCCTGGGGGGGCCTCCTGCAGCTGCAGGAAGGCAGCCCCCGCCGGATCCGCCACTTCCCGCCACCAGGAGCCCGGTCAGGTAAGCCTGCGGGGGGGGAGGGGTTATAAGCCGACCCTCGGCTTATACGCGGGTGCCTAATTTTTCCCCATTTTGGGGGAGAAATTAGGCACCTCGGCTTATACGCGGGTCAGCTTATACATGGGTATATACGGTACTTATTTGGCTGCCGTGGGAGTGATTCTAACCTGAGATGAACAAAACAACAAGGAGGTCCTTATTTACCAGCTGTTAAAAAGCAAAGTAACGAACAACCAGAGATCTCCAATCTGATTAAACTTCTCTAGTAGTTGTAACTTCATGGCTCCTGTTCGGTTGAGAAACATGAATTTGGGTTGCCAGCTCGGAGTTAGGAAATACTTAAAGATTTTGGGGATGGAAACTGGAAAGGGCAGGGTTTGGGAGGGGAGGGATCTCAGCAGGATATCATGCCATGGAATCCGTCCTCCAAAGCAGCTATTTTCTCCAGGGAAACTGACCTTGATCATCTGGAGATCAGTTGAAATAGTGGGAGATCTCCACGTGCCACCTGAAGGGTGGCAACTCTACATGATGATGGACAATGGGTGTCTCCCATGCCTACCACCAGGCAATGTTATTTTCTCCGCCAGGGCAAAGATTTACATCAAACATGGAAGCAAATGGTGAAATTCCTCCTCACTCAGTGCAACTCTCTCCTTTCCCCACACATCTGCTATCACTAGTATATCAAGTGAAGATAAAGTTTTCATGTCCCACTGAAGTTTGTCAGGGGTGTGCATATGTCAGTGCTTTTTCAGTGGCAGCATGAAGACCCTGGTACTTCTGTCTTGTTCCCTTGTGTGTTCCAGAAAGCTTGTAATAACCACCTTGTTTCACAAGGCATTTGGTTAGGGTTGATTTCACTCTGGCTATGATGATTTTATTGAGATTATTGTTTTTAATGTTTTAGTGGGTGGCTGTTTGCTGCTCTTTGTATTGTATAGTTTTATTATATTTTATTATTGTATCATTGTTTTAAGTTATTTCAGTGCAAACTGCCTCAGCAGCTTTGCTAAAGACAAGATATATAAAAACAGGGAAGTTTATGGGATGGGAGATTCCACAAAGTTTGGCAAAAGTGTTGGAAAAAGAAACTTTCATACAGAAAATGTGTGTGTGTGTGTGTGTGTGTGTGTGTGTGTGTAAAGTACCATCTAATCACAGCTGACTTATGGCATCCTTTGTGTTTATGCAGACTTTTAGAAATGACACAGAATTTTACAATGTATGCTTCAGATTTGTTTCCAAAATTACCATATGTGTGTATATTGCTAACAAGGGATAGAAAGCAGAAAGGAGCCATTTATAAATTTTTAAAAGGTGGTTTGTGCTGAGCTAGCAAACCTTGAACATAAAGAAGTGGGGAAAATGCTAAAAATACTAAGCATGACAAATGTGTCCAACAGGTTTTCTGTAACTGATGGTAGCTGTTAAATTCTGTATTCTTTTTAACAGTAGCTCAACTTTCACTAGAAATTAATCATTGCATGTTTGGGAATCCTGTGCACACCTTTTGCCAACTGGTTTATGTAAACAGCTGTGATCAGGAAGTCTTTGTATAAATGTGAGCTCTTATCTGGCACAATACTGTCTTTTTACTGTGGCAGACTAACTTTTCAAAAGTCTTGCCCACTGTTTGAATTCCACAGGCCTGAGGTAATGCCATATAATGGGCCTTAGTAAACGTTATAGCAAGATGAATGCAACACAACCCCAATGTCTGTTTGCTTAGTAATTTCACAATTTGGAGCTGCGAAATGTTAGTGGAAGTATCCCCCCCCCCCCATTATCCATTCCAATTACTCATCCCGCATGCTTTTCTCCTTGTGGGACTTCTCAGTGTTTACCCTCCATAGGGCTGCCATGCTCCTTTGCATTCTTACCTGACGTTCTTAACAGAGAAGACAAAGGATAGCTCTAGGAATCTCTGGAAACTCTATAGTTTTAACGTAGAGTTTACAGTGATTCCTAGAGTTCCCTATATCACTTCTGGAAAGTATGTGAGGCTGCATTTTTTTTAAAAAAAATCTCACACAATGCTGCCCCTCCCCCCAATTCTCCCACTAGTTGTCAGGCACTGCCTGGAAATCCTAGCCCTTCATGTAGTTAGGCTATTACAAGTACAAATCTATATTAGTTGTCACAGAAAGTCCTAACAAGTAAAAGAGTTATTCAGTCCTAGACCTGTATTCTCTCTATATATTATCACCTTGCTGATAGCCTATATTCTAAGCAGTATTTGGGTCAGTGGAATGGATATAAGTGATTCCCACTCAAGTTATTTCTTTGACTATCTCCCTTTCTTAATGATAGTGTTTTACATTTATGTAGTGTTTTTGGTGTTCAGTGTGCTCCACATATATTAACTTCTTGTAAGCCTTACTGTTGCTCTGTAATCTAGATTCGTATCACTGTTCCCATATTCAGACTGAGAGAGTGACTAATATTGTCAGAAAACAACACCTTCGAATAAAAGTGAAAACCCTTCCAAGATTAGCATTAAACAAAAGGAAGTAAATGTTAATACAGTGGCCTTTTATGCATGCCTGTTTCCCTTGTGGTCACCCCTTCAACAACTTCGGGTCTTTGTTTTGATTATGCACGCCATTTCCGACCAGCAGCGGTTGCTTTGCTCTCTCCCTGCGTTTCCCTGCGTTTTGAAATTTGAGATAAAACAGGTCCCTGAAAACGTGAGCAAAATGTGGGCAAATGAAAGGGGAGAGTGAGGTGACCCCGGTGGTTGGAAATGGCATGCATAATCAAAACAAAGACCCGAAGTCATCAGAGGGGTGATGGTGAGTGAAACAGCCATGCATAAACGACCAGTGTGTAATTCGTTTATAAATTCATTACAACAGATTCTCATGATTGCTACTAACTTGGACAGACTTAAAAAGAGGATTAGAGAAACTTAATGAAGATAGGTTTATCAATGGCTATTGATCGTGAAGTTTAGATGGCACTTTAGCATGCCTGTGAATAGCTGTGGCACACAGAGTGAGTGGGGCTGTTGCCTTCATGCTTTGCTTCCAGCTGACCACAGTTGGATACAAGATGCCAGGCTAGACAAACCAATGGTCTGCTTCAGCAAAACTCTTAAGGTAGCTGCATTCTTTCCTGGTGCCTTGGAGCACTTAAAGGAATGGGCTTCCTGTCCATGCAGTACTCCTGTTGTCATATTAAATAAGCTTTCTGTTACTTTGGAGGAAGAATTTTGTCAGCTATATCTTCTAATACCACTGTAGTATTACAGCAGAAGAGGATGTGTTTGCTGTGTCCTGTTTTGAAACAGGAAACTGAAAAGAGGAGGTGGAGTCACTGCTGGCTGTACCTTTAGCAGAACACTCTGATCCTCCACTGTAAGTCTCATATAACATCTTACTACTTGCAAATAGAAAGAAACCCTTAATTATTGGTTTGCCAGTGCTAGCTTGCTTGAAAACAGGCAGAGCTTTGGCAGAACAATTCAGCACTAACTTCACTCAAAATTCTTCTTTTCACCATTCCCTGCCCATGATCTTCATCAGTAGTAATCACCAGTAATTCATCAACCAGAAAGGAAAACTGAATACCTGGACTGGTGACATTAAGATGCTTGTTCTTATTATTGAGTAAATGGGCAGTTGCTAACAATTAATGCAAAATGTGTTGATATCTTGAAGATATTACTCTTTTTATCTCGGTCCCTATTTCCTCAAAGGTACTTAAAGATGGTATATCTTCTCAACAGCTTTGTGATGTAGATTAGGTTGAGAGGGTGTGGCTGGCTCATGGCCATCCAGTGAGCTTTATGGGAGATTTCCCCTGCATAACACTTGGTTCAAATCATGGTTTTGTCTGTGTTGATTTTCTCTACCTTGGCTACTGAATGTAGCTGAGAAAGCCAGGAAAATTATCTTTTTAAAAGTCTGAGCCAGGCTTTCAAAATTTATTCATGGCAAAATGGGTAGAAGATGATATGTTATCAAACAGAAAATTCTAATGTAAGAGAAATATTTTTGGTATCTTTATTATTTTGGGTTGTTTTGATTAACCTTTTCAATGGCTTTAAAAAAAAATAGTCAACTGACCAAAAACTAGGTTATAATAAGTAATATTTTTACTATGAAAAAGAGCACCTGACATGACCATTGGATTGATTTTTCTTGCCAGTGAGATTGTTCAGTCTCCTTTGCATTTGCAGCATAAACCTTAATAAGACAGCACAGTTGGTTCTTTTGGGCGGGGGTTTCCCCCTTTTTAAAAAAATGGCTTGCCAGAGCAGAGACTGAACAAATCTGATTTCCTCCCCCTTCCCATTTTATAAAATGCTTTGGGACATGATTCTGACATTTATGACTGGTAGAGCTCATTTTCCCTTTCTTGGATTATTTCACGTTAAATTGGGTTATGGGAACATGAAGAGACCTGCAGCATCTTTAGACTGATAGACTGCACTACCTCTTTCTAAGATGATTGATTTCCGAAATTTTAAACGCCCACTTCACATGAGATTGATAACAGTTATTTGCCATGTTGAAAAATATGATGGAAATTTATAGAAACGCTCCAGATATTGTTTATGCCACGTTGAATCCACTGACACTTAAAGAATCCCTTTTTGTTCTGACTGTAGAAAATGACACGGGAACAGCTTCCCTGATCCATGAGCAGAGTTAAAATATCTCCTTCTTACCAGCACCTCCTGTTAGATATGTTCCTTTTAACACACTCGCCCTCTGTGCTGTCACAACCTTACCAGAAATAGTACATTTAGAAAGAGCATTTCCAGCTCTGCAACATTATTCCTGGAACAGCCATCTTCTGGGAACAGCGTTACAGCCAAAGCCTTAAATAATTTTTTAAAAGTCACTGTACACATAATAAAGCAACGGAGTGCGGCTGATCCCAAGTAACAGCTCCTCTGTTCACTGCCCGTCTGTACACCAAATCATATTAGTGTCAGTCCCAGTGAATCAGCAGTCAGGTACTGGAAAGCCGCTTGCTCTTGCCTGTGTCAGTCAGGTAAGATTTGAAAGCATCAGTTTTGATTGCCAGAGAGAATGCCAGTGGGCATTAATGCTTGGAATTGCTCTTGATGTGATTTCTGTCTTTTCACAAACATTGGTGAAAATAATATAAGATATAATCAGTTGTTGTGCTCTTGATGATATTTGCAAGCTCTTGGGTAACACTGAACTATTGATCCGACAGAAAACAGTAGCTTGAGCTATACAGAGAGCAAAGGTAAATACAAATATTGCAGTGTCAGTACATGGGAAAGGGAGCTCAAATACAAACATGCAGATGCATGCTTTGGGCAGTGCAATCCTAAACCATGGATGCTAGTACATTAATGAAACCCTGCTTTGGCGCTGGCATAACTAGCTGGTACCCTAGGCTTTCTCAATAGAGCTAAGAGCTAGCAAACAAGCTCCAGATTCAAAGAGCTAAAGCATTGCAGCTGCACTGTAGACCACAGCAATACTGCTGACACCCATTAATCACAGTGTAGCATGATGACAATGCTCCTGTGCCAGCCATATATGGAAGTAGCAAAGCAACACATGATACAATTCTGCACCTATCCACCCAGAAAACACAACTAGGGAAAGAACAAGGAAATCCAGCACCCTCCATTGTGTGGAGGACCATGGTATGCTCAGTGGAAGCCCTTTACCTATTGCATTCCTACGACATCTGAAGATGGGAGGAGAGGGTTAATTTCCTCTTACATACATATTCAGCTTTGACAAATGGACACATGGGAAAAGACTACACCACCCCACAGCTCACTTGGCAGGGGAACCAACCCCAGCCAGAAAGCAAATGGGCTTGCTCTCTCAAGTAAGGGTTCAGGTCCTTTTCCCCTTCCCATTAAGCATGTTGTTGTGAGCTTGCTTTTTTGTTTTCAGTAAGTAGACGTATTTTTTCAGTTGAGTTTTTTTCAGGCAGACTGATGTCTCACTTCATTCAATGGGGTTTATTCCTAGGTTATTTGTATCTAATCAGTATTTAATTTATAGTGCACTTCAGTATTCTGGCTAGATCCCTTGGCTGGAGAATCTTCTTCTTCTTCCTCCTCTTCCTCTTCCTCTTCTTCCTCTTTTCCTCCTCGTAAATCATAAATTCAGTTAAATCTACTCTTTAATAATCTTGTCCCTTTTCCTTTAGTGGGTCTTACCAATTATTATTCTATTCTGATCTTCCTCCTCTTTCTTTGCACAGTATCCTATTGCAAACTACACGGTATAATTCATACATTCAGTAAAATCTGTTCTTTAATAATACTGTCCCTTTTCCTTCAGTGTTTCTAACTGACTGGACAATTATTCTATTTATGGTATCAGAAAGCCAGATGATTTGTTTTATCATAATATTCAGTTTGGATCAAGGTCACAAGGGGGTTCATGTAATCTTTGTCTGGGGGCCTGTGGTGGCTCATGGCAGTCTTGCCAATAGCTCACTGGGGGAAAGCTCTCACATGGGAAACAGGAATAATGGAGCTTAGAGTCCATCCAACAGTGAATGTCTTCACCTTTTGACCAGCAATAAGATGATCAACAGCAACACAGGAAAAAGAGGATACACTGTATATAATACCTGTAGCCATATATCCAATGAAGAAAATGGGGGGGGGGCAGCATGGGTATTTGGCATCCCTCATTGGACCTGCATTTTATACTTGGATACAAAAGAGCAGAGAAAAGAATAACTTTCAAGAATACCACGTGAGTTCAGTTTGGGACTGCCTACCAGACATCCTCAACCAAAAGAGAGACGGCAACCAAGAAATCAGAAGGAGAATGAGACTGGGAAAGGCAGCCATGAAGGAGCTAGAAAAGATTCTTAAATGTAAGGAAGTGTCACTAGTAACCAAGTTAATCCATCCCACAGTATTCCCCATTATTGTGTATGGGAGTGGAAGCTGGACAATGAAAAAAGCTGACAGGAAGCAACTTGTTTTGTTTGAAATGTGGTGTTGAAGGATAGTTTTATGGATACTGTAGACTGCCAAAAAAGACGAATAAGTGGGTTCTAGATTAAATCAAGCCAGAACTCTCCCTAGAAGCTAAAATGACTGAACTGAGACTATCGTCTTTTGGTTACATTATGAGATGGCAATAGTCACTGGAAAAGATAATAATGCTGTGAAAAGTTGAAGGCAACAGGAAAAGAAGGCATGAGATGGATTGACTCAATCAAGGAAGCCATGGCCCACAGTTTGCATGTCCTGAGCAAGACTGTTAATGACAGGACATTTTGGAGGTCATTAACTCGTAGGGTAACCATAAGTTGGAAGCAACGTGATGGAACTTAACACACACATTAGACACCCTTGGAAGAAGAAGTCCCAGACAAAAGAGAGTTTATGCATTGTCAGACCTAATCATTAGGGATGGGCTCTTCATGCTGACTGGCTGCCTTAGACTTCAAGAATTTTGTGTAGCACCTTACCATATAGCCATCTATCCATTGCATTCATGAGGTTCATTATTGCTGCCTGCTGCTATTCATTCCAGAACTCTTATTCACCCTTTCCCCTTCATGCCCACAGTGATCAAGGGGATTGTAAACCCTGAGGAACATGCATATCCCCCTTGCTAAAGCACAACTATAAAGACAGTAGAGGACCCTCTCATCTTTTCACAGTGCAAGTTTGATGCCGAATACAGCTGAGATGAGTAATGAGCAGGGGGTGAGCACAGAACCCTTGTTTCCACCAAGCCTCCATTTTGTTGGCCTCTCTCCCTCCATCATGATGGTGGAGACCAACTCCTTCTAGTCTTCTAGTCACCTTTTCTTCTAGTCACATGAGACTCTGAAATGTGTTTCACATTATTTAAACACGAGGGCTGATATATATCAGCATAACAATGGTATTCTCAACACACATTTTAAAAACAACAGATATGTATTTCTACTCTCAGTCTTTTAATAAGTTCCACAGTATTTGATAACATAAAAGTTTGGGACATCTTTGTAGTCAGTTTCATTATACCTGGACACTAAAGGGTTCCAAAATCATGGCATCTAGCTTATGTACAGACATTCTGATTATAATGCTTCTATGAACTTTCCCTCAGAATTATCAAAAAAGTAGGCTAAAATATCTCTGCCGATTCTACTGTTTATAGCATTTTGGGTCTGAACATACGTCTATTCAGCACCTTTTTGGATTAGGACATTACTTCATCTAGCCAGACTGCAAATTCAAAAACAGAGACATCCTCTTTGTAAATCAAGTTAGCTGCTAGCATCCATTCAGGCCTAACAAAATGTTAATATTTGTGTTTTACCTGCACCTTTCAAAGATGAGATATGTCTGTAAATGGATTACTCTGTGAGCAGATGAAGGGAGTACTTCATTTGTCTGATACTCTGTCTGCCAAAATGCCAAGTGGTAACCAGATGTTAGAACAGACTTAGCACATTATCAGAATCCCTCATTCAGTGACACAGTGATGTGAGTATTCGCTTCGCATGGTAACAGCCAGAAAGAGATCCAGGTTTTATTGAACTATGTCAGCTAAGCCAAAATAGAGAATTCTGCTGGCTTTGGAGCCAGGAGTTGAGTGAACACATGCAGATCTTTAAAACATAGAAATGGAAGTGCTTCCTGACATTGTCACTGGAGAATTTTCCCACCAGGAGTACAATAAGTGCACAGTGAGTGTTTGCAATCATTTATTAGAGGAGGATGCTGCCACCAGCCGTGATGAGCAAGCACTCTTCTGTTTGAATCACAGTTTAATCAAAAACCAGCGCCTTCAAACACTTGAAAAATGGATTGTTTATTGGACCCTTGAAAACGTTCTAGATTGTGTTTGCAAGTGTTTTGCGGATGCATATTCTCCGACTGCTTTCCTACAGCTGCCCCTGTCCTTCTCCCCATCTGCTCCTCAGCCAGAAAAAAAAATTACATTCCAAAAGAGAGGCTTTCATTGTAATTCTGTCCTGAGCCTGCTGGCAGGAAAATGGAAAGGAAGCTGCATTTTGCCTGCCTGACTTTCAAAGCAGAGCATGTTTGTATTAATCAAACAGATCACAAATACTTTGCATATTCTCACCGTAGCTGTCATTCAGTACAGTATGGTTTGAGCACGTGCCAGCCTAATCAATGCAACCAACAGATGAATGCTGCCAACTGTGATGCACCAAAGCAACATACACACCTGAATGCAAGTAGTTTTCGGTGATGGGCAACTTGTTCATATTGACCCAAAGGCATACGTAACCCAAGCAAGGACTCAAACTGTGAGTATGCACTAATGACCATAGAGCCAGTGGCTATTGGCAAAGATACAAAGCTACTCAGAACACTGCTTATTTTAAATTGTGAACAAATCACCAATGTGATCTTCTGGGTAACTTTAATTGAGAAGAAATGGGCATTGCAAGCAAGTGTGAGTTTAATTTCCAGACATTCTATTTGTAAAAATAAAATAAAAATCAAGTTATTGCTAACCACAAGGAAAACATCATTTCCCCTTGGCGATGCTTTCATACCTCTGCTTGGTTCAGTTTATGTTTTAACATGATCTAGAAAAGAATCCATTTTTACTGTTACTGAGGAGCTGGTCGTATATCTGGCGAGGCATTCTCAAGAAAGCGGGTCAGTGGAGTAATAACAAAGTTAAACAAAGCTTCTCTTCATTTACACACGATCAAGTACGTGAACACATGAAGCTGCCAAACACAGTGTCAGACCACTGATCTATCAAGGTAAGTATTGCCTGTACAGACTGGGAACAGTTCTCTGAGTCACAGGCAGAGGACTTTCACAGGACCTGTTTCCTGATCATTTTAAATTGGAGGTGCCAGGAATGGACTTTTCATGCAAAGCAGATGCTCTGCCATTGAGCCACCCAGCGTCTCCAGGTTAGTAAACGCATCTAACTTCATGATTCCTCCGTCACCCAGCTTCTTCTGACAGATGTAGCTGTGATTAGGAATGAAGCTGTATATATCAATGGTATTGTTTGCTATGAATTACGATATTTGCTCAGCTCTGCTTTGGGAGGAAATTATAATCTTTCCAATGCTGAAATATAAACGTATAGCATTCCAGCAAACGCATAAAATAATTATTCACAGTCACATTTATAATTAACAGTGAGGGGAAGGCTATCCCTTCCATTAATACTGTTAAGCATAAGATTTAAGGCGAGTAATTAAGAAATGACAGAAACCCAGAGAAATATCGGTGGCCGGCAGAAAGTAGAACAGCTCTGCTTTTCCATGCGCCAGCAACAGGAAACAATCAGAAAGGTCTAGAGAGTAATTACTGTAGATTTAGCTGCTGTAGGACAATGGCCCTGCACAAATCTTTCAAAACAAATTGCAAATGGACTGCTAGGGGTAGTTTACCAGAGGAGAGAAAGGGAGAGGGGGAAAAGACACACTAAAAGAAATGTATGAATGAGGTGTGACTGATTGAAAGTAAACTACTTCCGTGTACTTCTGTGCAGCGCTGGAACTAGTTTTAAATAATGTTACTTCAAGCACAGCATGTAACTAACATGCAGGTGGGCACCTTAGGAAAGTAGTTAGATAATATTTAAGGTGGAAAAAATCTATAACAGGGAGAGAGGATAAATTCTAAATGGGATCCAATTATCTCCTAGTGAACAGGAAAAAAGGCTTCAAACAGCTAGTCAATTCTGAGGTACAAAACAAAAAGAGCTGGAAAAGTGGCCCACTTTCCACCCTTTGCTCAAAACCTGTGGCAACATTGTTTTTGTTCCAGTAGAAGAGGCAACACACATACTTCAAAAGATGGACAGGAAGGTTCACATCCAAACTGTTGTGTAGCTGATTCTGAAAGACTGAGGGCAACTTTGCATGGGTAGAAGTTACAGAACCGTACTGTGCGCATACTGTAACGGTACTGTTTGAAGTTCGAACATCCTTTTTCCACTGCCTGCGTAGATATCTGAATTTTTCAAGGTCACGTTCTAGTATTTAGATGGAAGTAGCCACTGAGAGGCCAGACCTGGGGGAGCTGGATGAGAGAGAAGCCTCAAGGCAGCCCAACTGCTACTCAAGTGCCCTGGAGCTATTAAACAGGCCTGTTGCTTTCTTGAGCATTGATAGGAGGCTGGAGGAAAATGTTGCTAAGACAGCCCTGCTGCTCTTAGTTGGCTGACTTATCACCATCACTACCCATCCCATATCTGAGAACCTCTGGAGCAACTTAGGGATAAGCATATTGGTGGGCCGATGAAAAAGTGGACAGCAAGAAACAGTGAAACAGACCTCTGTAGCTTTGGAGAGGTTGCTGACCTATTTTGAAAGTTGTGCAAATGTTAATGTGTTGACTCAACACATACCTCCTTCTGAGTTGTCTCCCCAGCCAAGACATATGTGTTTACAATGCAAAGAAAGTGCATTTAGCAATGTTCTTGGCATGGGGGAGAGGGCAGATTCAGTTTCCCCCCTAAGAATTCAGTCTTCCTACTAAGCAGCCAGACCCAGTGTCTTCTTAAAAAAAATGTAGGCTAGTCACAGACTTGCCAGTTAGCAACCCTAACACTCTCACACACCAGAGACATACTTTGAAAAGGCATGATTAGCCATTTTTTCCTGCTCATATTTCCCTGGTATGTACAAAGGAAAAGCAGTCTGTGCAACCAATCTCTTGGGTCAACAATGTTCATTTGACCTGGGCTCATTGACATCCATGGTACATCAAGCAAGTTTATAATTCCATGAAGTAAACATATATAATGTGGGAACGGGACTGTCATATTTATTATTCAAAAACAACAACAACACTGTTATGATATCTGGTTCTGAGCTCTGCAGTGTTTCATGATGTGATACAGAACTATTCTGAATGCATGGGCTTTAACGGAAATGAGAATTCCCTGTACGCGAAGGAAGTGAATAAGTGGCCTACTCAAGACTGAGGTCCAGAAGTCAACTTACTTGGGTTGGACCCAACAAGACAAAGAGCTTAGATGTTGTTTCAGCGAAGAAGAAGAAGAAGCAGCAGCAGTTTTTATATGCTGACTTTCTCTACTACTTAAGGCAGAATCAAACCAGCTTACGATCACCTTCGCTTCCCCTCTCCACAACAGACACCCTGTGAGATAGGTGGAGAGGGTGGATGAAAGCCTTAAATACTCCTGTAAGGAGGTGGAGTTGCAAGACCTGCCTTCCTAGAAGCAGCCTTGTTCTTCAAGGCATCAAGCTTGGTTATGGTGGCAAATGCTCCAGTAGGTTTGGGTTGGTTCTTTGTGGCTCTTGAAGGGTCAGTTGAGGAGAAACCTCAGGGGGTATGGTGGGCTCTGACATGAGGAGGTTCAGAGGAGTCTGAGAAGGAAGAGAGGTCTATATCTCAAGGCAAGAGAACTGACCTTGTCTCCTGGGAGTTCTGCTGGACATCAAAGGGGGCTTCTAGAGGTGGCTCAGCTATCTTCCTCTGGGGTGGTCCAAGGTGCTCAGCCTGTCCTCATCCAAATCTTCAGCCTCTTTGGTTGGTGAGGAGGAATCAGTGCTGTGGTCCATGCCAATAAGGAATATAATACGCACACCTCAGTATCAATGCATACAGGAGCCATTGTACTGTGACTATAGCCTGTATTCCTCACAATTCTTTTTATTGTGCCATTGTTTTTTTCCCTTTAAGTGCTAGTGAAAAGTTGCCCATCCCTGTGCTATTTTTACGGCATGTAAATATTACAGTCCTGAATAAAGAGGCTTCTATTTCAAACCCTTCTATAACATACATTAATTGGCATCTCTAATACAGGTGACAACATGTGTCATTAACAAGAGCTGTTTCTGGTGTACCAGTTTTGGTTTACTGAAACTTTCATTAATGTGAAGACAATGTGTGATGGTCTTGTTGCATTTAAATTATGATTAATTTGGCTAAAATGAAACTTGTAATTAATACGACATGTTGCTTTTCAATCACAACAGACTTCTGGTTAACTTAGTTTGAGGGCTCAGTCTTGCTGCCATCAATAACACTCACATTCGGGGGATTTGGGTGTTTGTTGGTGATTGGATTCAAGTACCAAGCAGATTTTAATAGACTTTGGAGGATGTATATTTACAAATACAGCTAAACTGGGCCCTTTGAATGGGTCCCTCCCCACACAGTTTCAACCTTTATGCTCTCATGAAGTTAATCAGAATAAATTGTACCATATAAAGGCTGTTGCTACGCAGAGAGTCTCCAATTAAAGTGATTAAATCTGTTTTATAACTTTCCATTTCCAGCACAGAACCTATGATTAATGTGCGATACATATAGTTCACAATAGCAATGAGCAGGCAAAGTTTTCAGAGCAGGTAATCTGCTTTTTATTAGCATTACGCCCATAGTCAAAAATGTTTTCCTCAGATACCGTGGTTCTCTATAATATGCGAACTGTCATGATTCGCTATTTTTTTGGCTATGGAAATGCTGACATTCTCGTATTTGTGAGCACCTGTGCATAGTTTAATGGAAAGACAGTGCCAACTTTGAGGGCTAACTTCTACGTACCGATGTGGTTATTAGGCATGTACGGTACACACACATCAAAGGCATCTTTTGTGCATTATGATTTAGAGTTCAGGAAAGTGTTGGATGCTCTCAGCATAATTTAACTAACCATTGTGACGTTCCCTGTTGCTTGCAAATCAGGTTCCTGCTCTTAGGTTCACACACAGAGATGGGTGTGTTCAAAACAATATATATATTTATTAGCAAGACAATCCAGGAATGGGAGCAACTAGTTTCAGGACAAGGGAGCTCATGAAGTCTACAATTCTAACTTAAAAACAGAATTAATGAGCAGGGACCCTACTACAGGAGATTAAACCAGCACACACCAATATCAGAGTGTTCAACTGTAATGTATACAATAAATACACCACAACTGTAATCCCTTCTAATTAACCTTTACCCAACCACGCCATACAGCCGAGTAGTCTGCCATCATCATCTTGTAGAGTGCTGCAATGTTTATTCCTTCTCTTATTAAACATGTATACTTTTTTTTGCAAGTTGAAAAAGTGTTCCAGACAGTAAGGGGGAGTAGACTTGTGATATCACAGGGAGCAAGCCAATTACTGTGGCAAACAACCAACTTCAGCCAGCAAACAGAAATAATGAGTTTATCCTGAACTTGATCTTAAAAAAAATATGCTTTCTTTCTTAAATAGGAGCAGGGGGGCTTTAGCCATGCCCCCCTTGAAAGAGATGAGGGTCAGGGCACTTAACTGATACTATGGGCACCCTGGCCAATGGAGAGGGGTACTTGGAGCTTTATTTAAGGAGGGTCCACCTATGGTAAGTAGGCCTTGCTTGACCTTTGCCCTCACTACTGTCCCAAAGTGGCCATGTGGTGTTAGCCAGTAGCATCCAGGAGCTGAGTCACAATTTTGAGATGTTCTATCTGATTGGTTGTGACGGAGCCCCTTTTTGAATGCGTCATAACTGCTACACTTAAAGAAGGCTTTGCATCTGTGGAATAAACACAGATGGTGAAGCCCTAATTAGGTTGGCAGAAATGGTTGCTGTACGAAAGGTTGCTGTAATAAAGTTAGGGAAAGTTGGTAAACACTCCGTGACGTGTAGTAATGAAAGGAGTTCACTCAGGGCACTTATTAGCTGTGTGGCCACAGGGATTTGAGGAAGGGGTGGAATTGGTGCTGAGCAGCATCAACTAAACTCTAACTACTGAACAGTGTGGAAGTAAGTGGGTGAGGCTTAGCACCTCTCAGCATAGGAGTTGTACATGTGGTGAAAAGCAAAGCACAGCAGCATAAGCTGCACTGAATTTTGAGCCACAAGCCTGCAGACTTAATGGGGGGTGGTGCCATTAAAATCAGCCAGGGTTGCCATCCTCCAGGTGAAGATCTCCCGGAATTACAGCTCATCTCCAGATTCAGATGCACCAGCAATGGGGAAACCAGAAAAATCCCATCCCTATGTGGAAGCTACCATTAAGTAGCTGCAGACATGCAGTTACTCATTAACAACTAGTTAACCTCAGTCCTGCACAAAAACAGGGTGGGTAGGTTCTAATGGTACAACAGCATGGCAGTACTAAGGGTGGGAGGGAACAATTGGGGTAAAACAGGCAACAGCTTTATTGACTACAGCCATCAGAGCATTGGCTCAGCAAGGGGCATGAATTCAGGCATCAGACAACCTTCCTGTCAGCCAATAGAACTTTCTCCCTCCCTGCTTGCTAAAAAAATCCCAGTATGGCAAGTCCTGTGTTTTCACCAGGTCGCAAGCTTCTGGGTGGTCTAGGGTTGCCAGGTCCTCCCTCCTTACCGGTGAGAGCTTTGTTGAGCCGGTGCCGGCAAGGTGATCCACATGTGCCAGTTTAACCTGGATGATCTGGTTTAACTCGGACGTGCTGGCATCGCACAGGATGCTCTAGCACATTCCTCCAAATGGTGCTAGAGCATCACCGGTTTGCCCCAGAAATGACAGTACAGTGCCGTGTGCGCAGTGCACACGCAGATCACCGCCCCCCTCAGCTGGCCTACTTCTGCCCACTGGACAGTTGAGTGATGGTGGGAAGCCTGGTGAGTTGGCGGGCAATTGCCCACCACCACCACCAGGCAGTTGGGAACCCTAATGTGGTCCCCCTGCCACTCGGGAGTGGAGCAGGCCCCTGAGCTGGGCATGACGCTGCCTGGCTGCACCCCCCAGACCCCTTAAAGGACCCAAAAAACACTGGAGGTGAGCACAGAGCACCTGTCAGGCTCAGATGGCCCAATGATCACCTCTTGAAAAGGGGGGGGGCTTCTAGGCAGTGGAGGGAACCCCTGATGTCAGCTCCAATGTAGTGGGGGGCCACCAGCTCGTGGCAGGTTTCATCCCCAGTAGAAAAAGTGATATTATCTTCCTAAGGCGAAGGCCCCATAGAGCCTCTATAGGAGTAGGCAGTAAGGCCCAGTTTGACCTCAAAAGTGGTGGGGAGCTGCAAAAAATGGCAGCAGATTCAGCTCCTGGGAGGAAGGGAGAGGTTCCTCTGCTTGCACAGAGCTGAACACAACCCTGGCATCCTGCCAGGCGCCAAGCAGCTTCTTCCACAGCATTCCTGAACCACTGCAGCTACAGCTGCCTCCAGAACACTGCTGATCCTCTTTGCTGCTGCTGGAGCCACCGCCATTTGTCTCAATGGGTCGGAAGCTGCCACTGTCACTGCTGCCATCGACCTTCAGCTCCATGCTGCAATCGTCCGTCCAGGCAGCTGGAGAGGACTGAGTGCTGGCCCAGCCGCAACATCAGCCTATAAAGGGGAGGGGTAGGCAAGAGGGAAGACCTTGCTTCGAAGGTCCTTTGAAGCCCCACCCCTCCTTGCGGAACCTAGCAGCCAGTGATTGGCTGGCTGAGGCTGCAGATGGGTCTGCCTAGGAGGCTCCTTGCTGCAGCCGTGAGGCTTCCTGCCACTGCCATGACAGGGAGAAGGAAGCCTCCCTTTCTGCCCCACTCCTAGGGTTGCCAGGTTCCTCTTTGCCACCGGCCGGAGGTTTTTGGGGCAGAGCCTGAGAAGTGGGGATGGGATGGGGAGGGGAGGGGAGGGGAGGGGAGGGGAGGGGAGGGATTTCAATGCCATAGAGTCCAATTGCCAAAGCGGCCATTTTCTCCAGGTGAACTGATCTCCATCAGCTGGAGATCAGTTGTGATATCAGGAGATCTCCAGCTAGTACCTGGAGGTTGGCAACCCTACCCACTCCTCACCCTGTCTGTGACCACAGGCTGTTTGCATATCACCTTTTATGCAGCTAGCAAGCCTCAGTTTTCTTCTTACTTACATGACCTCCGGAGGGTGGGGGGAGCCTTTCATTCAATTATTGTATTAGCAAACTGAAACAAAGCAGTGTAACCTTCAGGCTGTGCTTTTTACTCATCAAAGTAATTGCATGCTCTTAAAATGAGGCTTGACCACATTTACAGCTTTGTTGTATAATACCATTTTTCCTGTTCTCTGCATAATAGTTACTAATATGCAGCAAGATCCTAGAAGTGCAGCCTCACCTTATATGTTACAAGGGCAGTGTGCTTCATTGTCATGGTTTTGTTCTTTATCTTCAAATGCACAGTAAAAATTATATTGTCGAAAGCACCATTTGTTCCCGCAGTGATGAAAATCATACTTAACCTTCAATTATATATTAAAAAAAGAAAAGATACTTGTGTAATGGCATGTTTAAGAACGTAGGCTATATATCCAAATTGAATTAGATGACAATTGCAATGTTGCCGCGTTTGAAATGGAAATTATTCCGTGGCATTGTTGTCTTGACAGAGTTATTTGCATATTAAAAAATTAAGTGGCAGCTTTGGCACTCTGTGCACTTTTACAACCAGCTATTGTTTAAAGTGTTATTAATAATAACAGTTTCAAGTTTAAATTTTCCATTTGTGGTTCTTTCCCCCCCCCCTTTCTTTTTTTGGTCCTCATTATTTGAGGAGTTACAGAAGCAGCTCACATTTGCAAGCCTATCAAGGCAAAATCATGCCTCATTTGGCAGTGCTGTTTGGGAATGGTGGAGACAATGGAACTGCCAAGGAGAGAGCTTCTGGCGCCTTGACAGTCCTCACAGCTCTAAATGTGCCTTTCCCTGCTGCACGAAATCACAGCCGCTACAGGTCAGCAGCCTTTTCGATGGTGGGGTTTAATACTGCGGAGGACACAGCTGCCATTATGCTTTCCATATGACAAAACAGACATGCTCAACATCATTCTCAAGCCATGCAGCATTTTATTCTCATTCATCTAAATAATACATAAAGAAATCATAAGACTGAATTCCAATTATGTAGCCAGAGTACAATTTCACATAAGCATGCCAGCCACCCGCATACAGCAATAAACCTATGATTCTTCAGGGAAGACCCACAAACTGCATTTATTTACTGTGAATTATATATTCGCCTTCGCTGCTGAGAGGAAGCATCATTACTAACCTGTGTAGGCACTATACCATGCTAGCCTATTTTTATTTAGTGAATTTTCAAAACTGTAGGGACAAAAATCTTATTAAGAATGGGAAAGTTCACAAGTTATGCTCTCCTTCCTTCTAAGTCAGGTGTCAGAAATGTAGGCCCTGGAGATGCCTTCCATGTACAACTCTTAGGAGACTGTCACCTTAACCTCTGACGTAGATAGTGGCTTAGACTTGAGTAACTCTGTTTAGGATTGCACTGCAAGGCATCTAACATCATTTCTGATTTCTCTTCTGGATGGAATGGCGCTCATCTGGCATTCATAGGGTTACCAGGTCCCTCTTCGCCATCGGTGGAAGATTTTTGGGGTGGAGCTTGAGGAGGGCGGGGTTTAGAGAGCGGAGGGACTTCAATGCCATAGAGTCAAATTGCCAAAGTGGCCATTTTCTCCAGGTGAACTGATCTCTATCGGCTGGAGATCAGTTGTAATAGCAGGAGATCTCCAGCTAGTACCTGCCTGGAGCTTGGCAACCCTAGTCATTAAGCACTTCTAGTCAGGCCACTTACCTCAACATCACTGCAGCAGTACAATCTCAGCCCAGCCTCCCACAGCAAATCTTGGTTAATCCTTCAAGGTTCAGAATTTGGTGTTCAGACTGATCATGAGAACATGGCATGGCCCACTCCTCCTTGAACAGAGTTTTGACACCTGTCCAATATGCCCAGAAATAAAAGAACATCTTCTATCTGGTAGTAATTGTAGAGAAGTAAGTCTTCAGAGATAAAAGAAACCAGTAAACATGGCAAAGTCGGCACTATCTCATTTTTGCAGGGAACACATTTTATGTTAATTTTGATGGCAAGAAATAGGCACCCCTATGCATCGATAGAACACTGAGTTGAAGAAGAAGAAGAGCTAGCTTTTATATGCTGACTTTCTCTACCACTTCAATAGTAGAAAAGGGCAAGAGTCCAGTAGCACCTTAAAGACTAACAAAAATATTTTCTGGTAGGGTATGAGCTTTCGTGAGCCACAGCTCACTTCTTCAGATACCTTCAGATACTGCAGACAGACTAACACGGCTACCCACTGTGAATTATCTACCACTTAAGGGAGACTCAAACTGGCTTACAATCACCTTCCTTTCCCCTCCCCACAACAGACACCCTGTGAGGTAGGTGGGGCTGAGAGAACTCTTAACAGAGCTGTAACTCGCACAAGGTCACCCAGCTGGCTCTGTATGTAGGAGTGGGGAAACAAATCCAGTTCACCAGATTAGCCTCCGCCGCTCCTGTGGAGGAGTGGGGAATCAAACCTGGTTCTCCAGATCAGAGTCCACCGTTCCAAACCACCACACTTAACCACTACACCATGCTGAAAATAGTCACACTGATCCACAGTTTGTATGAGGGCTCTGGTATCAAGTCAATGACTTGCATGTGTTATCTAACACCATAAATAGAACTTTTAAATCACCAGATGCCACCTCAAGGCACCTTGAGGAAGGTAATTTGAATATTCAGCTGCCAATCTTTAAATGGTGAGTAATCAAGCAGTGAGAAATCAAGTGATGTGTGAACCATCCTTATGTAACTATAGCAAAACTTCAAAGATTCTGTCTTTCAGCTCTGCTCCTTGTCAATAGACCATAGTTCACTGATTCCCTGTCAAGACTGATGGGAAATGATTATAGGTTGAATTATGCCTGCTGCTGGCGTAGGATGTTTGGTTCTCAACCCCAGAAAGGAATACACAGACACCAATAATGGGTTAAATTAAAGATGTATTAATTTCAATAGCTGAAGTGCAACTAATTAACTCTCTTTACCCCCTCCCCCTTTTTTTAGTGCTGGTTCCCTAAGAGGCTACTTTATCAGTTTGCCAGCATTTGGACAGTCTTACACTGTCTCCGTGTTTCGAGCAATAAAATAGCTGTTCTTCACTTATCCTTGCCTACACACCAGTTTGTACCAATAAATGCTGCCCATCAACAACATCATCTACACAACAGGTCAGTTGGAAACGATGCCTACTGCCAACAGAGTGTCCTTCCCAGGCCATTGGGTTGTGGTGGTGGAAAGTACCATTTTTAAATCACAGTTGACTTGTGGCAACCTCACAGGGTTTTGAAGACAAGAGAGGAACAGAAGTGGTTTGCTGTTGCCTGCCCTTTTACCATGACTGCTCAGTTTATTTATTTGGTTTTTTATTTTATTTCATTTATACCCGGCCCTTTCCCAACCAGGTTGGACTCAGGGCAGCTTCCAACAATCAATACATTAAGTTAAAACATAGAATTAAAACCATATTACTAATCAAGTTAAAAATAGGACATACCTACTGTATAATATGATTTTTTTTTCCTAATAGTGAGATGGGTTCAGAAATGGTTGTAGGCAGATGAGCAACAATGATCTGGAAGTCACAAGTTCTCAAAGAGTTGAGACCAAGAAAAAAGTAAAAAAGAATCAACAGAGGGGAAAGAATAGGAAAAAAAGGGGAAAGGGAAAAGAAGGGGGAAGGGAAGAAAAGGGGGAGGGAAGCCAGCCGATCTTCTAAACTGTTGCTGCCTCAACCATATGCCTGGCAGAACATCTGTCTTACAGGCCCTGCAGAACCGAGCCAAGTCCCACAGGCCTGGTTCTCATTAGACAGAGAGCCCTTGACTTACTTGGTGGACTCCCATCCAAGTTGTAACCAAAGCCAACCTTGCTTAGCTTCTTAGAATGGACAAGATCAGACTAGCTTGGGCCATCTGGGACAGGGCAGGGCAAGCCATAATGTTAGTCAGTCCAAAGTATTTAGTTTGGTTATCCCTCCACCTACTAGGATCCTTCAAGGGTGCTTATTAGCTTGAATTCTAACCTGCCCTAATCCTGACAGCTTTAGTTAGGGATAATGTGTCCACCATTACATGACCTGTTTAATTCTTTCATCTATTACCGCTTACATAGGGTTGCCAACCTCCAGATACTAGCTATATAAAGAAGATGTACTGATTTATAATTGTGTAACCCTAAGGAAATAATCTCAGTACACTGCCACAAATTGTTCTCTTTTAAATATTTTTTTTCAAGTGTTTCCTTCTCCAAGTATCCTTTTTAAATTTTTAACTTGTCATAACAACATGTACAACAACAAAATTATAAGTTCTGAATACAGTTAATTTTACCATGAAACTGTGCTGTTACCAGCACAGAGTGGGTTGCAGCGATCCCCACAATACTGCCTACTTTTGAGTAAAGGACGTTGCTGCCGGCGTTTGGATTTTCCCAAGGGGTTCTCATCAGTGTTAAAAAATTCTGCTAAGTGATATGTATAGTGAAGTTTCATGGTAAAATTAACTGTATTTAGAACTTATAATTTTGTTGTTGTACATGTTGTTATGACAAGTTAAAAATTTAAAGAGGTTACTTAGAGAAGGAAACACTTGAAAAATATATATTTAAAAGAGAACAATTTGTGGCAGTGTACTGAGATTATTTCCTTAGGGTTACACAACCTCCAGGTACTAGCTGGAGATCTCCTGCTATTACAGCTGATCTCCAGCCAATAGAGTTCAGTTACCCTGGAGAAAATAGCAGCTTTGGCAATTGGACTCAATGGCATTGAAGTCCCTTCCCTCCCCAAACCCCGCCCTCCTCAAGCTCCACCCCAAAAATCTCCCGCCAGTGGCAAAGAGGGGCCTGGCAACCCTACACTTACAGTATGAATCAAAGAGAAAAGACCTTTCCCAGCCAATCTGAGACAAACCTCTAACATTCCTGTTTAGCCCTGAAGAGACCAGCTAGCTAACTGTATACTGTATTATAAAAAAGTAGGATGGCCAACCTCCAGGTAGTAGCTGGAGATCTCCTGGGATTACCACTGATCTCCAGCCAATACAGATCAGTTCACTAGGAGAAAATGGCTGCTTTGGAAGGTGGATTTTATGTGATTATACCCCACTGAAGTCCCTCCCCTCCCTAAACCCCATCCTCCTAAGGCTCTGCCCCAAAAATCTCGAGGTATTTCCCAGCCCGGAACTGGCAACCCTGACAAAGAGGCTTCAAATACCACTCAGTTTGTACCTATCTAGTTGGCTAGGATTCACAATGGTTGTGGTTGTCCTGTCAAAAGAAGGGCAAGACTAAATAATAGTCCTTAGCCTAAGGCAGGAACTAACTTCCCTCTTAAAGAAGGCAAAGTGTTTGCTTTATCCTGTCTGAAAGTATAGAACTTCCTATATCAAGCAATATGAGCAAATGAAATCTGGTCTGAATTGCACAAAGAGGTTTTATTCTTTTCCTGACTCGGATTCTTTAAAACTGTCAAGTTTTTGTTTTTGTTTTATAAATAGCATTAAGCTCTAATAAGAAAAAAACGGTGTCTTTTTAAAATGTAGCACTGCTACAGATGTGCAGAATAAACTATTTTTGACTGCACGCTATCCACAGATTATTTAAAACATATGCCTATGCAGACTCTGTTGTTTATTTTGGAGAGGACACATCTTCTTGCAGACAGCTGCAGAATTTTAGAGTTGATGCAGGCAGTTTGCTATATTCAAATGCAGTATGTCAATTATTCAGAAATCAAATGCAGATCTGTGCAGTAATGCTCAAGACTAGAGTGTTTGTAAAGTTCTTCAGCCACCAGAATTGACATAGCGATACCATGCAAACAGCTCTGTACACAATAAACAAAAATAGCTTAAATCCATGGACTCCAATTTATCTGATATGTAGATTGTAGCCAGAAATAATCTATTGTTTTGGCAAATTAGTATATGAAAGAAAAGTGTTTACAAAAACTTGCTTTCAAGTCGGAGATCTAACTACTATGTACTTCTTTCCTGTTCAGAAATGAACAGCGGACATTTCTTAAGGTGCACGATGAAGGGCAAATACTGAAATCTCAACACTCAAGATGAAGGAGGTCTGCTAAACATCTTTGCAATTAATTTAGCCTTTTCAAGATAGAAAGAAAATAAGTGTACTGAATAATGTCAATTAAAAGCTACATGGTATTAATCTAGGGTTGCCAACTTCCAGGTACTAGCTGGAGATCTCCTGTTATTACAATGGATCCCCAGTCGATAGAGAACAATTCACCTAGGGAAAATGGCTGCTTTGGCAATTGGACTCTATGGCATTAAAGTCCCTCCCCTCCCCAAACCCCGCTCTCCTCAGGCTCCACCCCAAAAACCTCCCACTGGTGACGAAGAGGGGCCTGGCAACCCTATATTAATCACATAATATTCCTTTGTTTCTTTTCAGTTTTATATCCTCAAAGTTGTTTGTTTTTGACAATCTCTGACTGAAATCTGTTTCTATAGCTCTGTTTTAAAGAATATGTTTTTTTAAGGTAATGAAATAAGGTAAAAGGTTTTTGAGACCATCATTAACCTAAGTTAGAATTCCCATGTTGTCCATAAGAATATGCTGACAGAGTCCATTTATTGCAGCATTATGATTAAAGACACTAGAGGAAAATTAATCTACATTACTTGACCATGAGTATGCCTGCTCTCTGTGGAAGGATTCTATTTCTGGCTAATGATTGAAAACCAACTACACATTATATGGAAGATCCATGTGGATCACCCAGTGCTTTCTTTGTTGCTAAAAAGGGGCTGTCAGCCCCCAAATTGGATCGGGGCCACAGCCTGTTGGAAGGAGCTTTACATTTCCCCCTGAATACACAGAATTTCAAACAAGGAGTACTTTGAGTGATTTTATGTCTGCACAGTTGGAAGTATTCAATATAGCAACAAGCTGGGTAGCCACTGTTGGGTGTATGCTTACAATTTACCTCTTGCTAGGATTATTTATATGTCAGGGTCATTGTGAGCAGGTTGGGTATCATTTAAAGTGAACGATGTTTTGAGTGTATGTGATGTTTTCATGCCTGACATTCATCATATAGGCACATACTCAGATACTACCTCATGAAAATACAGCTCCCAAGTAGCAGTGCAAAGATGGGTGAAGTATTTGAGATCCAGTGTAGATAGGGTTGCCTACCTCCAGGTACTATCTGGAGATCTCCGCAATTACAACCGATCTCTAGCCGATAGAGATCAGTTCACCTGGAGAAAATGGCTGCTTTGGCAATTGGACTCTCTGGCACTGAAGTCACTCCCCTCTCCAAAACCCCGCCCTCCTCAGGCTCCACCCCCCAAACCTCCCGCCAATGGCAAAGAGGGGCCTGGGTACCCTAAATGTAGAGGACTCATTTAATATGAACTTGCTTGGCTTTGGAAGTCAGCCAGGTAAAATGGGAAGCCTGGAATTACTAAATTGACATGCCACACAATCCCTCAGATTTAAGATAACCAAGAAGTATACCTCTCATAAGGTTTTTTGAGGTGGGGGGGTCAGGACAATAGGAGACAGATTCTTCTGAGGGAAGGCAATAGAGGCAAATACTGTAATACTGAAAGAAACCAGAACAAAAGAAAAAAAATTATCCCTAACTAAAGTTTACTGTGCACCAAATATTCAGTTCTCCTTACAATCCATTAATTTTCTTTGAGAACTCGCTCGCTCTCTCGCTCTCTTTCTCTCATAGCATGGACCTAGTGCTTAATAGGTGTATGACAAGCAGCTGGTGAAGTCCCGATACATAGATGGGCAAATATGTATACTTTATTTCTCACTGTTATGAAATACACAGAAGCATTGCCAAAAAAAGTTGGCAGCCATGGACGTTTTAACAGTCTTGACTCCTCTAGTGACCTCATTTACCTAGAATACATATGCAGCTTGACAATCACTGAGATAAAGACGCAGGTAATACTAGAACAGCTGCATGTTTTTTGTTCCAACTACCTCCTTATGCATGAAATTTAACTTTATCACTTCATTTCCTTTCAAGGAAGTTCTTTTTTATTTCTGGCAAAGTTTGCCAGACTAATATCATGTTTGCCTGTCTTCTCAGAAGTCTAAGTGCATAAATAAATTAGTTGAGGATTTCTTTTAAAGTTCTTTAGCATTTGTTATCCCATTTGTAATAATTTCATATCAGGTCTTCACTTTTGCTCAATAATCCCTTCATCAGAAACTAGGTCCACTACTTGAGTTTCAAAGTGTCTTTTGAGATCTGTTTTGAGTAAAATTAAAAATCAATTGGATATATGAGGTTTTTCAAAATAATACTGTAATTGTTTGCTATAGTGTTCATTTCACAATAACATATCAATATAATTATAATTTAGCTCCTGAAGATTTTGTGAAAAGTGAATAAATGGCAAAGTCTGGTCATCTGTCAGTGCTGTGGACATCCATACATATTTATAATTTGCCAGGAACAAATTAGCCAGGTTTTATCTCAGGACATTTTATGACTTGGAATTAAATTATTGTTTAAAAAAATCTTGTGTGTCGTGTATTATAGAAACAATATTTTTCCAATTTCATACCTTAATTAAATATGTAATTCTTTTGTTGTCTTTCATGGAGACATGGACAGAATAGACGGTGTGATAAAGGGCCTAGCCCCTGGGGGAATGCTGAATGCTTTTTAGCCCTCTGCCTTCACTCCCAGACTGGCTGTCTCCCTTGACCTAGCCAGTGGTCTAAAACCTTTAGAAAACCATCAGCTGCCACCTTCTAAGTTTCAGGTACCTTGGGCTCCTTTCACTGACGCATGGCAGGCAGAACACTTTTTATAGTCTATCTCTATAAAGAGCAAAAGAAAGAAAATATGAACAGGGAACAAATCTGTTAGGTGGTCCCAGGTCAAGAAGAGGTGAAGGCTCAAATTCAGATGATAAAAGGGATTCATTGTAAATAGAAAACCTGCAATGTATGTGGCATTTAAAAAGGTAGAAAGTAGAAAACTTATAAAAATACACAATGTAACAAAAGTGAAATAGTCTAAAACATATATTCACTGCTTGGTTGGTACTAGATGTAAATCCAGCCAGAATTCAAAGACAGTAATTTGTTCTAAGATTGTTGCTCAAATGACCATAAAGTCATAGTGTTTGTCCATTTTGGAGATGAAAGAAAAAATCAGCCATGCTGGCTCTCTCCTTAAAGAGCTTCAAGCATACCATTATGATTAACCAATTTCAACTTTCTGCCCACCTCTAACTAACAAATGAGCCGATTCTCTGTGTTTCAGGTGGATTAAAAATGTACAGATTGAATTAACTGGTAAACATAATGTTTTTCAAATGAGAGAAGCTGTAAATCAGCCAATTCCAGGGAATGGGATACAGAAATGATGGATCAGCAAATGATGGATCATTTGCCTGACAGAATAAAGGAATAAAACATTCACCTAAGGATGGTCTAGCTGGAAAGGTAATGTTGCCAGCCAGTGGCTGGTATCAAGCAGGAGACTGAGGTGAGGTGACATGGGAGGTGCCATTAATAGGGTTTCCAGTAGGGTTGCCAGGTCCCTGTTCGCCACCGGCTGGAGGTTTTCAGGGCAGAGCCTGAGGAGTGCGGGGTTTGGGGAGGGGAGAGACTTCAATGCCATAGAGTCCAATTGCCAAAGCAGCTATTTTCTCCAGGGGAGCTGATCTCTATCAGCTGGAGATCAGTTGTAATAGCAGGAGGTAGTACCTGGAGGTTGGCAGTCTTATTTGCCAGATTCCTCTTTGCTAGCAGCGGTAGGTTTTTATGGCAGAGCATGAGGAGGGTGGGGTTGGGGAGGGGAGGGATTTCAATGCCATAGAGTCCAATAGAGTCCAATTGGCCATATCCCCCAGGTGAACTGATCTCTATCGGCTGGAGGTCAGTTGTAATAGCAGAAGATCTCCAGCTCGTATCTGGAGGTTGGCAACCCTAGCCATTACATTGATGTGATGACATTTCTGGGGTGAATCTGGAAGTGAAGTCACACAACTTTCTAGGATTCAGCAGAAGCTCTATGGTTTTACCACAGAGTTTCCCCTGGATCCTAGAGCAACATGACATCACTTCTGGAAATTGTTTCATGCGTCACTGCAACAGTGATTTTGCCTTATTTCCCCCCTGCCTGCTTACTGAGCAGCAGCAGGGATTGGGCACAATAGTAGGAAATCTGGCAACCTTAGGATAGGCCTTTCCAGGCTACAGTAATACATGCAAAATAAGCCTTATCAATTAAACTAGAAAGGCTCCGAGGTTGTCACTGGGTGTATGAGCACAGAGAAAGTCCACATCTGAAATGCCCATACATTTTTCAGAGAAAGAGGAAAGAGCAAAATAGATTCTGAACAACTTACCCAAATTTATAGTGACAAAGAGGTCGAGTTGCCAACAAGCTTAAAGAAAAATGCCCTGTTCCTTTAATAGATGCTTAATGTGTGGCTGAAGTTTTTCATGCCATGGAGATAGGTACATTGTTTACTCACCGCTCTGAAGTGGATCCTATATCTGGGAGTGGTCATAGATTCCACCACCAATTCAGTATTCCTCCCAACAGACAAGGCCCACAAAATTGCGGCAGTGGCCAAGTCCACGGTAAAGTCGTCACGACATCGACTGATGGCTCTGACAAGGCTCCTAGGCCTCATGGTATCATGTCTAGGCCTGATTCCTTGGGCTCGCTTCCACTCCCGACCACTTCAAGCAGTGCTGCGTCCATTCCAGCTGTTCATCACACACAAGATAGACAAGACCCTCTTCCTCAGTCAGGTGGCCTGGACGAGCCTCTTATGGTGGACCAAAGTCGACAATCTTAACAGTCGGACAACCGTATCTACCCGAACAGCCAGTTCAGGTGTTTACAGACGCCAGCCTCGAGGGATGGGGAGCCACGGCCTAATAATATTATAGCAATACATATAGAATGGTTCTAAGTTTATCATTCAGTTTAATGTTGTTTGTACTCCTTGCTTGTGAGTGCCTTTCCCTGTCTCTTGAGCTTGCTGTAGAATAACTGGAAGGGCAGGTGTTCCTTGCCAGGAGACAGGAAGATGTTACTTTAGTCCTGCCTACCCCTAGCAATGGGCAAGAAACACCCAAAGTTCAAGATGGCCTTCTACTTCAGAGCGGGGAAAAAATAACATAACCTGGTAAATAATGTCCCGTTAAACTTTTATTAAAGGGACAAGACATTTTTCTCCAAGAAGCTGCCAACCTAAAAAAGGCCAATATAAACTTCATCAGTTAACGTTTACAATAATGTGCTGTCTAATAAACCTATATAGAAATGTCTGTAATCATTTGTAAAATCCCTTAAAGTAAACCACAGATATCCCATTCCTATGTTTTTTTTACCAGTACTCATCTTCTGGTGGGCTTTTCTTTTGCAATCTGTAGGCCAACTCCCAGAAAGTTGCTATAAAAGAAAACAAAATCACAAACCCTTATAAATCTTATCACAATTTTAATAGCAATATCACCTCATTCCTAGGTCTTCTATGAAAATCTCATTCAATAGTCTTTTCTGTGAGAAAGTGTATACGTGACAGAGATATGTAGCTTATGCTATAATTTATGGCTACTGACACAATTTGATTTCACTTGAATTTGGTTTTGTTATTATTATGAGTCAACTCAAGAGCTATGCTCTGAGGTGGCAAAGAAATGGCTTAAATACATAAACAGCTTACTAGATAAATACATTTCTAATAGCCAAGGGCTGATTTCTGTGCATACGGTTAAAAAAAAACACCACATAGTGGAGTCAGCCATGTCTTCACTTAAATTACTTAGTGGAAGTACCAGGGTTACAGAAAGAAAGAAAAAACCTAAAATCCCCCAAATTTGAAGGTAAGACTTCTTCCCACAACTAAAGTGTGACATCTATGTATGCGCAGATGTTTAAAAATAAAACCTGGCCAGACCAGCCACAAATGTGGGTTACCTTGGTAATTACAATGTATGTTAAGGCAGCCACCTGGAGATTCAGGATGGATCCTCAGAAGTAGTGGCAGTCAAGAACAGGAGGAGGACAGTAATAGTAAGCGAGACTATGGAAACAATGGCAATCAAGAAAATGCAATACTTTTATTGGATAACAAATTAGAGGTTGAGGAAGGAAGGAAGGAAGGAAGGAAGGAAGGAAGGAAGGAAGGAAGGAAGGAAGGAAGGAAGGAAGGAAGGAAGGAAATTGATTATGGGATAAATCCTACAATTCCATTCCACTGAAGAAAGTCTGCATTTATAAGAGTTAATGCTTGTCATTTATGTGCTTTCTGAAATAGGAATGAATACTATGACTTCCTGGATACATCTTAGTGAAATGGAGTAAATGAATGCAACCCATCAGATGTTAGCCTTAAAATATCCCAGTAACTTTCTAGCTCTCAGTCACTTGAATTGACCAACTGATATTCTGGTTTTTGCTTGGTTGTTTGTAGGAAATGAGAGGCAGTCTAGCTCTGAAAGAATATTTCAGGTGAAAAATAGAAATTAACAACTGAAGGACAAGTTGTTCCTCTACTCAAAAGCCGCCCCTGTCTACTCTGCAAGGAATATGCATTAGGCAGTGACCATAGCAAACCATAGTCTCGTTATACTTTTGATAATAAAACACTACAGATTTTATTGTGTATTAACTACACCTTAGCAAGTGTATTCTTTACTGTGCCATTTACCTTTACAAACCTCATAAATGACAAGTTTTAAATCTTGTAAATGAAGAGAGAGAAGAACGTACAGATATCGCTCTTTGGTTTCTGATTAAAATATTTTTATACTCAGAATGGAATTTTACTTAGAGCCGGTATTCATAAAATATGCCAATAAAAGAATGCTTCACTGTCAAGACAACTTCTTTTTCAAACTCAGTTTTACACCCAACATGTGGTATATATTATTCACACATAAAAAATATTATGCTAAAATCTTGTTAGCAGTCTTGGTTGAACTCAGACCAACCGTAGAATACTAAATTCATATTAAAATCTATCTTGTTCCATGATATATGTAGAATTGGCAGAATTGGGAGGGAGACGTTTTAAAGATGAATCTAACTACTGTGTTATCTGAGACGTGCTCAACTTCCATTGATCAGGCAGGCTGACAAAGAGATAGATGTTTTAGTTCTTGTTGTTTATTGCCAAGCAGATACCTAGGGAAGACCAGCTTGTGGTTATGCATCCAAACTTGTTAGAAAAGTTCTCACTAGTAATCCCTCGCTAGCCTTCATCAAGTATGCCTTGGGTTGAATTTGCAGTGAGTAGGAAGTGGTCCCCATAGGCTGCTTTGAACCATTTAACATCAATAGCAGCCATTGCTGACAATAATACTAATATTATTATTATTATTATTAATAATAATAATAATAATAATAATAATAATAATAATAATAATAATAATAATACCAACCTTTCTCATCAAGACAAAATACAGATTACACAGTGAATGACAATGTAATCAGTAGGATGTGCCCTCTAATAAGAAATGCAATTGGAGCAGGATCACATGAATTTGAAACAAAGCAAAAAAGTATGAGACATGATAGTTAAATTAACTAAACAATTAGTTACCTAAGGGAGGCATGATAATGCATACAGAAAAAAGATAATTCATACTATGTGCAATAGTGTAGTCCACAGTTCCATTTTGTTTATTAACACACCCTCCTGAATTATTCCATTATAATCTAGACCTATTACATACATCAATGCTTCTCCAGTAACAGTGCTATATCCAGTACAGCTCTTACAAGAAGAGTTTGTTTTTATATGCCAACTTTCTCTACCACTTAAGGAAGAATCAAACTGGCTTACAATCACCTTCCATTCCCCTCCCCTCAATAGACATCCTATGAGGTAGGTGGGGCTGAGAGAGTGTGACTAGCCCAAGGTCACCCAACTAGCTTCATGCGTAGGAGTGGGGAAACAAATCCAGTTCTCCAGATTAGCGTCCGCTGCTCATGTGGAGGAGTAGGGAATCAAACCCAGCTCTCCAGATCAGAGTCCACCGCTCCAAACTACCACTCTTAAACACTACACCACGCTGGCTCTAGGCACTTGACCGAGTCAACAAGCATCAGATGAACCCTGTCTAAAGTGGGAAGCACCATGCCCTTCAAGTCCTCAGGCTTTCCAACCAGCATTACATCTCTCTTCATGTTTATGAATATAGTGTTCAGTTTTCACCTCACCATTATAAATATCCAAAGAAGAAGAAGAAGAGTTGGTTTTTATATAGGCCGACTTTCTCTACCATAAGGGAGAATCAAACCGGCTTACAATCACCTTCCCTCCCCACAACAGACACCCTGTGAGGTAAGTGGAGCCGAGAGCGCTTTGACTAGCCCAAGCTCACCCAGCTGGCTTCGTGTGTAGGAGTGGGGAAACAAATCCGGTTCACCAGATTAGCCTCCGCCTCTCATGTGGAGGAGTGGGGAATCAAACCTAGTTCTCCAGATTCCACCGCTCCAAACCACCGCTCTTAACCACTATACCACGCTGGCATGTGGTTCTTCAGTAAATATTGCATTAGCATCAGGGTAAGCATTGCCTCACACGAAAAATCTTTGAGGTGCCACCAGAAACTATCACACTATGCAGTAACAGCTGCCATATGCAGCAACTGAAAAAGGGCAATGTGGCCACTTTATTGTATAATACAGCCTCAAGTAATCACAATTTCAATTTTATATCTGGCCTTATTTAATATATGGTATAAATGTAGACTGAAGTGGATAGAAGTGATGCACAACCATCTTTGGAACTCCCTACCAGAGAAGATTCACCTCAGGAATCCTGAGAATAGTGGTGTGCTCAGAGAAAAATATCATTATAACGGACCCAAAATTCAGAGAGGACATCTTTATCATTTATTTGTGTTTTTTGATAGGATAGTACCAGTTCAGGATTCAAATATGTGTTTTTTTTCTAGGTTCCAGAATACTGAGACCATTGTTTTCAATGAGGAACCAATTCATGAGTCTGGGGCAACTTTTAAAAAAAGATAATGGCACCAAATTTGCACAGAACACAGTCCTCCCTTTGACCTAACCCCCCCTTAAATTTCAAGCAGAATTGGCACAATTTAACAGGCCCTTAAAGAAAGTACAACATTACAATGTTACAACAATACATCAATTGCTTTTTTTTAAAAAAAAATTTTTTAAATATTTTTCATGGTAACAAGGGTACAGAAAAAAAGAAAATAGGGGAAGACAGGGAAGGGAATTTAACATATCATTATATCATTTTGTATCTCCAAGCACAGACATAGTCATAGCTTAACTCTTGCCCCATGTTTAATCTTGATTTAAAATTCTATTGTATAATTCTATACTTAACTTTATATTAAAAATTGTTAATCGCTAACAGACATATGCTCTCTTTACATATTTATGTTATTCATTCATCTATCTTTTCATCTTCTAATAATAAAACCAAATACTTTTACATATACATATTCTTTGTTACTAATATATCTTCTACCCCTGTTTACTGCTCCATTATATATATTGTTCCGTTCATGAGTTGCTGATTAAAAAACAACTGAAAAGACTGGTGCCACTGGAAAACTGCCTAGCACAGGAGATTGGGGCAGGGAAAATGCAAGGAAACCTGCCACGTAGAAGCCCTGTAGCTGCTGCAATGTACTGGCAGGCATAGTGGCAATGGGGAAACCACACAATCCTGTGACCATGTGGAAAACCCCATGGTCTTTTCATCCTCTTCTTTGTCTGGATATCACAATGTCCCAAGAGACTTTTTTTCTGTGACTCCACTGAGGCTTTGCCAATGCAAGGAAGGAAGCCTTATTTTAAGGAGAGGAAACAAAGGAAAGCACCAAGATAGAACCTGACTCCCAGAAAGACCAACTTGCCATGATCCAGCCTTGTAGGTAAAGCATAACTTATACAATATTGCACCCATGTAGATATAATCTCTGCCACACATCTCAGAAAGGGTTCCTTGAAGGACATGAATATCCATGAATGTCTCCACAACCATTTATTTTTATAATAACTTTTATTATATGATAATGATATGCAAAAGAGAGGGAACAAGTAAAACAACTCTCAATTTCAGTAGATAATGAGGATGAGTATATGACTACAAGGGAATTGAGTACATTTCAGTGTCAGGATCAGTCTGTTGTTTCTGAAGAACCCCTTTCCCTCCAAGCAGCCAATGCCGGCAATGGTAGAACCAAGTGGATTGTGTCAGTACTTCTGGCTTTGCAGAGCCCATGAAGAAATCATGAGATACGGTCATATGATGCACTCCCATATGCAACTGGGTAGATTATTCACTGATTTTAAACTTTCTTGAAGGGCCAAAAAGAGTCCAAAGATTAGAAATCTCAGAACGCATCTACATACTGAGAACAGAAAGCTGGAGAAACAGTTATGTTGTCGTCACGTAGATTTCCATTTGAAGCCACTATAAAATATTTAAAAGGTTTTCTAAATCATAGTAGGAGTGGGAGTTTCTTTGAAAAGATTATCGGTTTCCTAGAAATGGTATATACTGTGGGACATAAGAGCTCTCCTGGAAAGTACTTTCCCATTTTATTTAATAGGCAAGAAAAAGGTGCCCCAAAGCCATGTTCAGTTCTTGGCATACACATCCTATTAACTCTTGTCCCTAGGGATACAATATATTAATTGCATGTTCTGCTTCTGGGAATTATTAAATAGTCATATTGTGTGTTAACATTTTTAGGGTTTTCAGTGTGCAGCTGACTCTAGTCTTATCCTTTTTGGATTTATGCACTTTTTGGATGTAAAATGGGCACGTATCCAATTGCATTAGGAGGAAAGGATCTATTAAATCACGGAGTAGGGTATTTTACCTTGGAAAAATCATATACTGCACTTTGGCCATTTATTCAAAGTAGCATTCATCCGGAAAGGTATTTGCATTATGAATAGGCTTCCTAGATTCTGATATTCCTTTAGAGTGTGTTCATAAGTCAACACTCCTGCTCAGAATGCAGATTCCAAATTCTGATTTCATGTGATTGAGCTCACACATAACATTTTCCTTTTTCACAGATTCTCATTTTAAAAGCAATTAAGATATTGAATGTTGTAACATTTGATTAAGTAAGACACTGTAGCAACTAATGTGTTCATTATGAGTTGCAATGTGCCTCAATTTAAAAAAACAAAACCGAAATGGGTAACTGACCCTTCTAAGTCCACTGACTTCATGATTTAGGATTGTACTATGATTTTTATAACTTAAAAACTCAAAGCTGAAGGGAGTTTGGGACCCATTCATTTAGAATAGGAGCTGCATCCACTGCTGCTAGGCTGGGCATGCTGAGGCAGGTGATTCAACAAATTGGCAGGTGGTGCTCACAGGCTTCTAAGGCTAAGACTGGAGAAAGCTGAAGCCGAAAAAAGCCGAATACCCATTCGGGTGATTCGGTGATCAGCTATCCGGCTTCAACTTTATTCCCAGTTGTAATATTCAAGTTATATTAAACCGGAAAGAAGATGAAAAGGCCTTTCCCAGGTTTATTTTTGGTTTGGGTTTATCGATATGCACAACCCTACTCATAATCTATAAAAAGATTTATGATGAGATTCACTCTCTGCCCTAACTCCTCCATCCCTTGCATAAAATCCTCTAAAATCATGGAATATGATTTTTTTAATCATAGTATTTGAAGAAGTGAGCTTCAGCTTACAAAAACTGATGCTGGAATAAATGTTGTGAGTCATTAAGGTGACTCTGGACTTCTGGTTCACTTTAATTCTAGGCCTTTTCCAATTAACAAAGTTGTGACAGCCTAAGTGCCACAGGTTTGCTTTCATGTTCTAAGATTAGGGTTGCCAGGAACTCCCTGGCCACCGGCAGGGGATGGGGGGGGGGGTAGAGTTGCCAGCTCCAGGTTAAGAAACTCCTGGAGATTTGGGGATGGAGGCTTGAGAGGACAGGGACCTCAGTGGGATACAGTGCCATAAAGTCCACCCTCCAAAGCATCCATTTTCTCCAGGGGAACGGATCTCTGTAGTCTGGAGATGAGCTGCAAGTCCAGGGAATCTCCAGGTCCCACCTGAAGGCTAGCATCCCTGACTGAGCTGTGTATGTACTTTTCTATCCTGCTTTTATTAATGGTCAGGGTTCTACCATTTAAAAAAAAATTGGGTGTAGTATAAATTGTAAATTGATTGTACTCCACTCTGGATTTGACAGTGAAAAATTGATACTGAGTAACAGAAACTGAATGACTCATTAAGTCTACACAAAATATATAACTAATAACTAGAGCCACTGAATTCTTCTGTAATGCCAAGCCTTGTAGCTTCGTTTATTTCATTTGAGTTGTGCATCTTGGGCAACTTGATTGTGTGTAAGGTTCGAAACAGTGTATTATAAATTTCATTCTTCAAAAAAAGGGGGAAAGAAAGACAAAACATGGGTGGTTGTGCTGAGAACTTTCCCTCTGTTTTGTCTGGTAAGCTTAAATGGCCTATGAAATATTGTGTCTGCTGTAGTCAGTATACCTACTCAGCACTAGGAACCAGGGAACTTCTGTAAATAAATGTGAAAAAACATTTCCAGTGTATGTAATTCCATTATTATTAGCCTGAGCTAGCACTGACCACATTTATGCTCTCTTGTGGAAGGTATAAAATGTCATTTTATATTACTTTTGGCTTATTCTTCAAGAGGAATATTCAATAAGACATGCATCCAGTGACCAAGCTGACCTTTTGAATTTTCAAAAAATACATGTGCTTTGATAGTTTTTATTTGACAGACCTGCAAGACAAGTTAAACTTTGTGTTAACAGCTACAAGGAGAAACAGAATAAGTGTGATGGCTTATAATTATAACCTTTACTAAAGTAAATAATTTTCTACAAGGAAGACAGGTGAGGAAATCAGATATAGAGCAAATGACATACACAGGCAACCCCCAAGTGCATGGAAAAGGTCTGTAGAGTGACAGTAAAAATCTAATGCATGGAACTACAGCACAAGGAGATACTTATTCTTCATCTACTTGAAAGAAAAAGAAGATCGATGTCTTCCTTGGCAGTTGTATTTTCCAACAGAAAGTCCATTTGACAAACTTTTCATTTGTTGCTAACACTGACAGTAAAGGAAGACTGAAAGGTCAAAGGGTAAACAGCCATTCATATGCCTGACTTTTGATGCCTTGTAGTAACAAGTTACTTAGAATGAAATTGAGTCAAATGATGATGCAATCAAAAAAGTGTGTGGGACAGACAGGGCTGTGGGCAGCCATAGCCAAATTCAGGTTGGGAGGCTGCGTTCTCTGTTCAAGGGTCTCTGAGGCCATGTGGTAGATGAGACTGCCTAGAAGCAACTAGCAACATTGGATGAACCTTGAAATTCAGCAGGAAGAAGGCACTGAACTGATAATTAGGCAAAGGCAGAAAGCCAGGCCTGGGAATGCAGACACTTCACACTGCCTGCTAAGCACAGGGGCTGTTATGGCACATAGCTTGAGAAAAAGTTCCCAGGCCTAAGCTTGGTCTCACTTGGATGAGGCCATAAGTCTCCTGTTTTAAGTCCGGGGGTGTGAGACCAGTGTTTGCCTCCAGTAAAATTTAGCTTCATTTGATTTCAAAGTATGGTTCAACCAACTAAGTCTGCTAAGTAAGAAGAACTGAAACATCTGCCCTTTGCTGTTCCCTCACTCACTGCCAGAATTTTCAGCCTGAGGGAAAAGATGTATAATTGGTCATAGCTAATGTGCATACAAACTTGCCCTTTTAGACAATCTCTGTAGACAGCTGGATCGAGGTGGGTCAGGGCTGCTGATTCTTCTTGATCTGTCAGATTCTTCTTGATCTGTCAGCAGCCTTCGACACTGTCGACCAAGATCTTTTAGATCATTGCCTTGCTGACATTGGGATTCAGGGCACAGCTCGTCAATGGTTGTGCTCCTTCCTACAAGGTCAGGGACAAAAAGTGGCACTTGGGCAGGACGTCTCGCAGTGACACCTTTTGGTGTGTGGGGTGCCGCAAAAGGTGATTCTCTCCTTCATGTTGTTTAATATCTATATGTGCTGTAGTGCTGGCGGCCTCTAGGGGAACCGCCCTCTTTTCCTCTGAAGCTTGGAAGGGTCGAGCCACGGGAGCCTCCTCACCCTCAGACCATTCTGAGGGAGAGTCCGAATCGCCCTCTCCCTCAGAAGAAGCCAGAATCACTCTGCTGTCGTTCAGCAATAGGACCTCTGACTGTGCTCCTCCTTGGCCTCCACTCAACTGGCCTGTCCCGGCCCCTTCCCACTAGCCCCACCCCGAGGCCTTATTAGGGCAGAGGCCACATTTTCCCACCCCCTCGCAACCAGCTGGATTTCCGGAACGGCGCAGGCGCGACCGCGCCCCGGATGGGCTCGCCCGCCTTTCAGCTGGGGGGCGGGATTACAGCCAGTGAGCAGCGGCACTCCGCCACGTCTCTGACGACAGGCGTCTCTTTGCTTCCGTTCTGCTCCCCCGTCTTCCCCCTCTCTGGACTTGTCGGCTCGCTTCCCCTCTCCTCCGTCCAGTGGAGGTCCGTCTTTTCGGCCATATCGGCTACTAGACCCCGCTTTGGCCATTGGACTCCAGGGCGTCGGAGTCCCTCCCCTCTCCAAACCCTGCCCTCCTCAGGCTCCGCCCCCAAAACCTCCCACCGTAGAGTGGCAGTTGGGCAGTTGGTCACTCTAATGGCCGGGGTGAGGGGAGCGCTCTGAAGAACTGAGGCTTTATAGAAGCTTTTAATATCTCCGTGGTTGGCCTGCGCCTGTGCAGATCCAATGTGTGACTGCACGAAGACACTCGATGAACAACAGTTACAGGTAAGTGCAACTCTGTTTTTTTTCCTATTGCACTGTGGACTTTGGCCATCCAACCACGGACTAGTGGGTGGTGGCTCCAGGTGGTAAGGGGCCTTGAAGCAACTTTTTTTAATGAGTGAATTTCTCAACAAAATCAATTGAGTTCTTTAGAGATAGAATCATAAGCCAATGGGTTGAAGTACTTGATATTGACTTTAGAATATGCTCTAATACCCATTTCATGTGGCCTGAAAATGTCCCTGGAATTGGTCAAATTTCAAAATTTTCTCGGGGGTTTGCAGCGCCCAAACCCCCAGCTGTAAGGGCTCACTGAGCTTGCCAGAATCTATTCACAGCCTACATTTGGGCAGCTGGATCCTCAAATTCTTTGTTGGTGCACGGCTTAATAGTTCTGTAGTTTTATTTCATCACTGTATGGCCCATTTTCAAGGACTCCACCCCGCCACCCTGTTCTCTGCCATTTGAGGTCCTTGCAAGGGCAGCAAGGCCCTTTGGACCTTGTTGGATGTTTCCCTATTGCTGCTGGTTGCAATGGGGGCCCCATAACAGTTCAAGCTTCAGGGCCCCAAAAATGTAGGTCCTCCACTGTGTACATTTGTTGATATTCTAAAACAATTGTAAAAACTTGGTGCGGAAGGACTTCCCTTTGCAGAAGTCATGCTGATTCTTCTGTAAGAACACTTGTTTTTTAATATGTTTAACAATTACAGCTTTAATAATATTTTCTTCCAATTTATCCAGGATAGATATTAGTCTGGCAGGCCTGTACTTTCCTGTTCCCTCAATTCCATTTCCAAAAGTTTGATCATTTTGACTCCTCTGATAGAAAGATCAATTTTAGTGGTATTTGTATTCAGAGAGTGACAATTACACATTTGAGTTACCACACAATTCTCAGCTACATGCTGTCCAGTCACTGTGACTTGGTAATTTATAATTATTAATTACATCGTCCCAGAAATAGGTGTTTCATGCTAGTATATGTTCAGTGTTTTCTATCCCTGGAATTCAATGACATTATCTGTCATTTCTCTACCCTCTTTTAATTCAACAGTGGTATGCCTCATGATGTGATGCTCCAGAGGGTTCCTTACCTGGGGACAGGGGCTATTCCCAATCATTACAAACTTGGGAAGTCACATCACAAAAACATGCCACAGTCTTAGCTCACAGATGTAATAAAAAGGCCATGTTAAGTAAAGTATTTAAATTCATTCCAGGTATCCTGTGCATAAGGTTGCTTTCTATTTGTCCTCATAACTATTCTGTTTGATTTGGAGAGACAGAGAAAAGTTCCACAAAAACAGCATTAGTTCTCAAATCAAACTCATGCATGTGCGCACTCATATAAAGAAAGGGATATCCTCACAAGGACTGGAAAAAGAAATCAGTGATTTTTATCTTGCTGTAACAGAAAGAGGGAAAAATATCTAGAACAAAAATAGACTGTCACCACATATAAGGAGAAAGAAGCACACTTACAAAATCATTTCTAAAAATATTTACATCCCAGTGAATCAAGCAGAATATAAATAAGTATATCAAGTCATAGAAGAGGCATAATTTTGGTCTTTGCTAGGCAATGGGATCAGAAAGCCTCCGCTAGGATACATGATTGGATATAAAAACTAAAAGAGGTCAATATTTTAGTGAAATTAACTGCTTACCAAAATATATATATGATATTATTAGTGTAGACCTTTTAAGGACAAGAATGATTCAAAGAATGGAAATGACCATTTTATAAGAAGTTATAGTCTTGGTTAAATGAGAAGGGGTTACTGATGCAAACCTGTAAAGTACATTATGTGATTTTATGTGATTATGAGGCTACTAGTTTTTAGTTTATGTATATACTTATTGTTGACTGTCCATTTTTATTAACAATTTTTTTTAAAAGAAGAGGCATAATATTATATGTCATCAAATGGCAATGGTTTAGAAACAACAGTTACTATCTCTGGTGTAGTGTGGTGTAGTGTTTAAAAGCGGTGGTTTGGAGCGGTGGACTCTAATCTGGAGAATCAGGTTTGATTCCCCACTTCCTCCACATGAGCTGTAGACGCTAATCTGGTGAACCAGGTTGGTTTCCCCACTCCCACACATAAAGCCAGCTGGGTGACCTTGGGTTAGTCACAGCTCTCTTAGAGCTCTCTCAGCCCCACCTACCTCACAGGGTGTTTGTGTGGGGAGGGGAAGGTAAGGTGATTGTAAGCCAGTTTGATTCTTCCTTAAGTGGTGGAAAAAGTTGGCATATAAAAGCCAACTCTTCTTCCTCTCTTCATGGAGAACTTCATGGAGAAACCAGGACTTGGTTTCCAAATAGTCTTACTTATCTTCTAGTGTCAAAAAAGTAGGAGGAAACCTCTGAATGACAAAAAAGGGGATACAAAGTACCAGAGGTGTAAAAATGATCACAGAAGTGTAAAAAAACACCAAAAAGTATGTATGTATGTATGTATGTATGTGTGTGTGTGTGTGTGTGTGTATAATTAATTCAAATATTGCTAATTATAATAAAAATAAAAAGAATTATTGCTGTAGTTACAAATGTACAAAGTTATATCATAATGTGTCCAAGTCAAAATGACAACAAGTAGGAACACTATCAAAGGATTTTCAAGTCAAGCATAGCAATAAAAAAGTTTTAAATCCTTTGATTTGAATTTGAGCTGCCTGCAGTTAACACAGTTGCCACATCTGTAAGTTCAACTGGAAAGGCTGTGATTTCATATTAGTGTGTACCAACTGATCTCTAAGGGATCGGGGCCTCTTGAAGCCAAGAGTTGGTTTGGAAGCAAAACCTGGTACAAAGTTTAACAAATGCCAATGTTGTTATGTTTCTGACATAAAAGGACAACGAAGAAAAAGAAAGGGGCGGGGGAATCCTTCTTTTCCTGACCTACTGATTTCAAATTCTTTGTTATTGAAAAACTGGATTTCAAACCTTTTTAAAATTATGATATGGAAAAACGCCTATGACAGAGAGAGGTTTTTTGGATCTTTACATTAGGATCCATACACCCTGGAGGTCTCAATGATAGGTTAGACTTAATATTTAATAGGCATGTTCTTCCTGGTGAGTAGACATATCTTACAGGTTTAATTAGACTTACTAATTTAGTTTTCCGCAGGTATTTTTTTGGGTAGTAGAGTGAGTTTCCCTTTAAAGTTTTCAGTCTTCTTTCTCGGTCACTTATTGCTCTAACCATTCCCTCATGGCCTTGTTAATTTAGGGCAAGTGTGTCCTTCCCTTCTTATTCCTCTTTTTAAGCAGCATTCTCATTTATGTAAACACAATATTCATACAGATCGACCTTGGGGTAGGAGCCACAGTGTAAGTTTGCTATCATGTTTTTCTAATAATGTTGCCTTGTTATGAATTGGTTTCATTTAATTGGACTGATGTTATGTTTATAATTTTCTTATAGAAGTGTCTTTTGAAGTTATGACGTATTATGAATTTGCTCCTGATTTTCTGGTGTATAAATATGTTTTATGTACTAATACTAATATATCTTATGTTATATAATGTGTTTGAATTTAATGGTTTGTTTTATTTGGGTTGTAATGTATTACTTATCTTCAACTGCCTATAACAAGCTTCCAAACTAAACAGTACAAGGTCATTCGTGACTGAAGAAGATTCACACATCGAAACTAGGGTTGCCAGCTCCAGGTTGGGAAATACCTGGAGATTTTGGCTATAGAGCTTGAGGAGGGCGGGGTTTGGAGTGGGGAGGGACTTCAATGCCATAGAGTCCAATTGACAAAGCAGCCATTTTTTCCAGGGGAACTGATCTCTGTTGCCTGGAGATCAGTTATAATAGCGGGAGATCTCCAGCCACCACCTGGAGGTTAACATAGATGCGAAAAGATTAAACAAAGTGCAAAACTTTATAATGCTACACAATTACACAAACCACAACTGGTCATACAAACAGATACAACACGAATAACATCAACATGTGCACCACCAAAAAGCAGTCCAAAACCAACATATATAGTCCAAAAGGTATACAATACTTCAAAAGGTAAGTATTCAGCAGTCCTTTGAAAGATAAGTGTTCACAGTCAACAGTGGTCCCACTGAGGTTTCCACGAAACTTTCAAAGGACTGCTGAATACTTACCTTTTGAAGGACTGTATCTGTTTGTATGACCAGTTGTGGTTTGTGTAATTGTGTAGCAATATAAAGTTTTGCACTTTGTTTAATCTTTTCGCATCTATGCTGATTTCCAAACCTAGGTACCAGCATAGAGATGCCTTGTTCCTACACACCACCTGGAGGTTGGCAACCCTAATCGAAACAGGAACTTAGTTGTCATCCTGTCCTTTGTTCTTTCTTGAGTGCTCTTCAGCTTATAAACTGTTTTATAGAATTGCCACAGTGAAGCTGTACATGATATTTGTATTGAAGTTGTTTGTAATTACAACAATAATTGTTTATATTTTTATTAAAATTTGCAATTTTTGAATTAATTTTATATATACTTTTTTGGCATTTGATGCTTCTATGAACATTTTTAGACCACTGGTACTTTGTACTTTCTTTTTATCCTCTAGGGTCTCCATTCTGAGTTATGAAGAGATATTTTCTTGTTGAATTATAGTGCTTTCTGCAGCAATTTTTGTAACTCGTTTTCGAAGTGAGCCATTCAGGATTTTACGTCACAGATGTCTCTAGAAAGGTTACACATGTCTCTTGAGATTGAACACAGTTTATCTGTCAGGAATTTTTTTAGTGGTGAGATAATCTTGAGTAAGAGCCCCCTGTGCTATTTGAGTCTCCTCCCCCTCCCTCAATTCCATTATTTAGGTGATCTGGGTTTAGGCCTTCTGATGCTATCATTTTGCCACTGGAATCAATATTTAGAACCTTAAAGAAGAAAAATTACCATTTCTATGTTAGTAATTCATCCTGTGAGTGGGGGAGTGTCATAAAATGCTTACAATCTCCTGTGAGATATGTAAGGATTCAGAAACTAGTCAGTTCTTTATTTCATAATTATCTGGCATGTAACCCCATTTAAAGCTAATTTCCTTTCTTCTGGGTCCAGTGGACATAAATTCTAACTCTTAATTTTATGCCAGAGATTTCTATTAGTACGGTTGTAGGGGAAAACAAAAACAAATGAAAGTCCTCCACAAATCTATTTCAAAGTTTTGTGTTCATACATAAGATGTATGGGTATATGGCTCATGCTTAAAATGTATGGGAGAACCATGGAAGCCACTTTGGGCCACCATTGGGGAGAAAGGTGAGATATAATTAAACAAATAAATTAAATGCATTCCAGTTCCGAATCTGTCTGCTGTAGCTCCAGTTTATCACATTTATGTTGCATTTTGAAGACATGAAAGAGCCAAGAAAAAACACCCTCAGATTTCTCACCATATTTGGGGCAAAGTTGTTAACGAGCAGAACATTGCTCCACAGAGATGAGCAAGACTCTCAGCAAAGATCTGGAATCCATTTTTGTGTGTACATTTCTGAAGTAGGCTTGTGAAAAGCATCTTAGGTATCTGTATTTGGCACCTCAAGAGGTCATCTTAATATACTTAAGAGGCTTTAATGGAGCTCTCTGTGCATTCATTCAGTCTGTGGAAAGGGATAGTGGACATGAGCATATTGGCCACACACCCATCTCTGCATGAGCGAGAGCTCATGACACAGTGCCTAGGCATGGAGGAAATTTACATGCATATGCTCCATCCCTGTGTTTATGGATTTTGCTTCCCAAATAGTCCTGATCACAGAGAGGGAGTATACACATATATATATACTTCACACTTAAACACCCTGATCATGAGCTGTTGATCCATGGACAGGAGACAGGCCGGCAAGTTTGAGCCCCCCTTTTACATGTGCATGGAGGAGGTCATGTGTAGAAGGCTCTTATGCTGGGCCAATAGATACCTATTATATTTGTGTACATATGGGAGTAATAACCATACCAATATACATGGATAGGATCATAGTGTAAACTAGTGATAAGTCCAATTATTTAAGACATCTGGGAAATCAGACAACTTTTTTTGTCACACATTTGCCTGTCCTTTTGAGAAACATAAAAGAAGCCATAATTTTTCATCTAATTAAGCTGTTTGTTAAATGGACAGAGTACCATTAAGAATTAAGTATTGTAGTCCCTATATTTTGCAGTAAACTCCATGAAATGCAATATCTTTGGAGAGATTTTTCAAAGTGGGTATTTGACTGAAGTCTTGTAATGACACTTAATTGAGGTTTTTTTAAAATGCCTTTTTCAGTCAATTGGAGTCATTATTAATGTGGAGCATAAATGGAGTTGAATTTGAAGAGGCAGTCAACAGAGCATAGAGCAATATTTGTAACTCCTGTGGCTGCTAATCATCTGGATCTGATTAATTGCAAAGACTGATAAAAATCTCTATTTGCTGGACAGATAATGGCCTTGTCTCATTGCTTGCCTTTGAAAAAGAAAAATAACCAACCCACCAAAACAATGGAAAGAACGTCTGCCGAGTCTTCCTGGTTCATTTCTGTAAGTACAACATGCAAGGCAAACCAAGTCAGAACTTGGGGGGTGGGGGGGAGAGTGATGATCCACAGTGAGGATTTTGTTAAGAAAATGTACATAGAATTAAAAACATTTTCCCTTGAGAAGCTTCATTAAAAATCTCATTGCTGGCATGATTAGGTACTAATCGTACCTGATCTCATTGATCTAAATCTTTCATTTTCTGGCCTAGTTTTTATCACATTTATCCTTTTCTGCTCTTTCGTAATATTTAATATGCCGTGTGTAAGTAGAGGGATGAAATGTTGAATCATGCTTTTAGCTTAGGAGTGTCAAAGATAAGGTCTGCAGGCTGGATGTGGCCCTTTGAGCAATGTTATCTGGCCTGCAAGCCAAGGAAGCCACCCCTTGCTTCCCCTAGCTCCTGATTCTGGACTGCGGGGGCCTTCTGATTAGGGCTGTTGAAAAAAAAAATTCGGTAAAGTTCGGCTTCGGCAAAATTTGGCCCTTTTACATTCGGGCCATGCCGAAGTACGAACTCCCCCGCTTTGGATCCCTGAAATTTGGGCGAGATCTGGAGTTAGGGGGAAAATTCGCCCCCCCCGCAGGCCTTCAGGGAAGCTCTGTGAAGGCATGGGGGGGCAGAGGGGTTTAAAGACCCCCCGCACCTCTTCCCGGGACTCCTGGGAAGAGGAGCGGTGGGTTGTCAAGCCCCTCTGCGCTGTCTGCGCAGGCAGGGCAGAGGGGTTTAAAGACCCCCACCCCTCTCCTGGGACTCCCCCCCACCCCTTTTCCCGGGCTTGGAATAGATATGTGCCTCCCGGCCGGGAGGCGCAGATCTATTTAAAGCTCCCCCCCGCATGCCTTCAGGGGAGTCCCCTCGAAGGCGCGCGGGGGGGGGGACAGATCTGCGCCTTCCAGCTGGAAGGTGCAGATCTGTTTAAAGGGCCTGAATTTGCCGAATTTATTCAGGAACACCCCGAACTCGCCAAATTCGGCTCCCTGTTTCCCCCCCTTTTTTTAGTTTGGTTCAATCCGAACTGCAAAACCGCCGAATCAGGGCAAATTCGGCTGTTTTTTGGTTCGGGCTGAACCGAATCGACAGCCCTACTTCTGATCCATGCTGCTTGCCAGATGGGAACTCCATGTGGAGGTCCAAGCTAACAGGCAGCGGGGATCAGAAGGTGGGGGCTCCAGCCCAGCATGTAGATCACCCTTCCCAGCCACCCCCAAAGTCAGAGGTGGCTGGACAGGGTGATGTATGCATTGGGTTCCAGCCCAGTGCTTGGATCACCCTTCTCTGTGACGCGCGCAGCTGAGCTGTAATGCAGGAGTATACCTGGCAACAATTTCAGTCCACACCAGTTCTGCTATGTACAATTTATTTACAGTATTTACACAGTCCAATTCACAGTTCTCAGTATCAAACTGCTCCGCCATACATCAATTTCTCTCCTACCGCACTTCTGCATGTAACTCATGGACTTATATACAATTACAGTTACATTGTCAACCAATCATATTCATTTGCTGTGTCACTCTGAGTCATCCTGGAAATTCCCTTTCTGGCCGTTCAAGCCAGTTCAGGCTGGCTCAGTCACATGACACTAGTGTCAACTAGATCAGTTTCATATACTATGCAAACTGCTGACTAGTATAACATATGCACATGTTGTCACTCTGCAGCCCCTGAAATCAGGGGTGGCTGGGGAGAGTGATGTACATGCTGGGCTCACTAGCATAGGAAGCCACACTCCCCCCTCCTGGTCTGGGCTGATGAGCCTACTGCAGGCTTGCCAGCTGAGGTAGTCACCCCTCATACTGTTCTGGGCTGGTGAGCCCTGTGTTAGCTCGCCAGCCAAGGAAGCCACCCCCCCCATTTCTGATCTGGGCTGGAAAGCTCTCTGCGAGCTCACCAGCTGAGGAAGCCATTCCCTGCTCCTGACATGGGCTGGTGAGCCCTCTGCGGGTTTGCCAGCCGAGGCAACCACCCCCCACTCCTGATTGGGACTGATGAGCATACTGTGAGCTCACCAGCTGAGGCAACCACCCCTTACTCCTGATCTGGGCTGGCTAGCCGAGGCAGCTCCCTCAGTCCTGATCTGGGCTGGCAAGCCCACTGCAAGCTGGTACACATGGCCCGGCCCGACCAAATGGCATTTATGTCAAATCCAGCCCCTCATAGGGCTGTAATATAGAGGGCTGTAATATAGAGGATGGTGCCGAGTTGTTTTCTGTTGCTCCAGAAGGTCAGACCAAAACCAACGAGTTGAAATTAAATCAAAAGAGTTTCTGTCTAGACATTAGGATGAATTTTCTAACAGTTAGAGCGGTTCCTCAGTGGAACAGGCTTTCTCAGGAGGTGGTAAGAACTCCTTCCCTGGAGGTTTTTAAGCAAAGGCTAGATGACCATCTGTCGGCAATGCTGATTCTATGACCTTAGGCAGATCATGAGAGGGAGGGCATCTTGGCCATCTTCTAAGCATGGAGTATGGTCACTGGGTGTGTGTGGGGGAGGTAGTTGTGAATTTCCTGAATTGTGCAGGGGGTTGGACTAGATGACCGTAGTGGTCCCTTCCAACTTTATGATTCTATGATATGACCTTCACAATTCTCCACTCTCTCTGTTTTAATATCTTTTTTTATTTTGAGGAGCAATCCCCTCCCCCATGTCCAGATTTCATGCTGATGTGTGGGAAATATACTTCTAATTTTTTTTAAAAGATCTTCACAAGCATACCTAATTCTACATAGGAGTAACCGAATACCTTTTACAAACTTAGAAACAAACAAACACCATGTATTTACAGAGGCACCTCTGGATATACCTTATCTCCAGTTCAAAAGTTAGGTGATTCTGTTCTATTATATTAATTGTTTTAAGGAGCTGACTCCTTAAGGGTCATCAAGAAATTAAAATAATAATTGACTAGCTCTTCACAGAAGTCTTGTAATTACACTGTTTCCCCTTCAGACACAAGATACTGTTCATGCTAATAGTGTCTTGCCCAAGAAACACCAGTTTTTTACAGGTTTAAAATACAGAAGCTTTTTTTATGGAAGGAATGGGGTGTAAATGGCCTGTGTATAAATAGAGGGCATGTCATGTGAAAACATGGGGGAAAATCCATCAGACAGGTGGATGAAATGTGGGAAATCTCTGGTGTGAAAGCATCCTTGGATGTACAATCAGAGAAAAGAAATTCAGAGTTGACATGATAATGTCTGGTATTTTTTTAAAATACCATCCAACATAAAGAGTCCTTTTGACAGAAACAAATTTTATGAAGCCCAGAAGTATCATAGACATTCTATTCATGTACATTAACGAAGTTTGCCAAAAAATATTTTGTCAAATGCCAGTTTCCTTAAAATGGGGCAGCATTAAGCACAGGCATTGAGTGTAGTACTTCATATTATACAGTCAATACAATGCAGTGCTTCACAGAGCAACACTAAGTCGGCCTACTCAGAACCCTACTGATCAGTTTGAGCAAGCAAAATGTAAGGTTTGGACATGCGGTGACCACATCTATAAGTGCAATCTTCCAGCAATTATGTTCTGCAACCTGCTTTAATTTACATTAGGCTTGCACTCAGAATGCTTTTTAAATCCCATTAGAGGAGTGCAGGTTGTAGAGAGTTGGAGTCTCATCCACTAATGTTTTGGTTCTTATCTGAAGCAATAGTTAAGTGCCCCAGGCTACAAAACAATATTTTTATGCTGTGAGACTAAAGATTAATATGCTTCTATGTTAATTTTATTCATTTATTTTGGTACATTTTCTTCCCACCCTTCACCCAAGGTCCTCAGGGCAGCATACACAGTTCTCCATTCCTCCCTTTAATCCTCACAACAACCTTGTGAAGTAAGTTAGGCTGAGACTGACTGGCCCAAGGTCACCCAGAAAACATCATGGTAGAATGGGAGTTTGAGTCTTCCAGATCTTTCAGGAGCTCCGTTCGTCAGAGTGGTAAGCTGCAGTACTGCAGTCAAAGCTCTGCTCATGACCTGAGTTCGACCCCAATGGAAGTCGGTTGCAGGTAGCCGGTTCAAGGTTGACTTAGCCTTCCATCCTTCCGAGGTCGGTAAATCAAGTACCCAGCTTGCTGGGGGTAAAGAGTAGATGACTGGGGAAGGCACTGGCAAACCACCCCGTAAACATAGTCTGCCTAGTAAATGTCGTGATGTGACATCACCCCATGGTCAGTAATGACTCAGAGCTTGTACAGGGAACTACCTTTACCATTTACCTTCCAGATCTAGCAAATCCCAAATATGCCTTGGAAGCTGACATTTGCTAAGTTAGTGAAAGAAAATAAGCATATTTCTCAAACCCCATTGGAAAACCGGTGTTAGTTTCTGCCATATTGGTATTCACCTGAATTTAACCATGTAAATTTTATTTTTTTTAATTTAATTTTAAATTTAGCCATTTATCTGAATTTAGCTTTCATATTTCATCTGAGATGGTATAGCAAGCCACTCCTGCTGACAAAGATCCATCTATTAGTGGAGATTTCCAGCAGATCCAAGCCCCAATTACTATCTTCCCAATTACTATCTTCTTGGGAACTTTTCTAATTCTTCTCTGTGAAAACACCCCTGTCACTTAGGTTATTAGACAAGACATTCTATTCATTGCCCCAGGTAGTTGTCAAAACAGGTGTCAGAAAAAAAAGTCACTTCTAAATATTTGCAGAGATTACTGAATGTCGATATTTTTAACAACTACATTTGGTACATTAAATATATTAAAAGACTTGCAGCGACTCAGTTCATATTTTGGTTAGTTAACTCCTGAGTGCACACCCAGAGTAAAAAATGGAATTCACATTCAGTGTAATCCGTGCTTAGGCTGCCCAGTAGCTGAAATCATTGCTGGAACAAATTATACTATTCCTGAGGGAAAGAAACAGGTCATTTGTCACTTGTTAAGTAACCGGCTCTAGCATGATGCTATCTTTTGTCATTCTGTCTATGTAATGTATAACAAGTGCTACATAATATGCAACAACAGACATTGGAATACTTTTTTTTTTGTAATCATCAAGAAAATCCAACTTTAAAAGGGTGAATTTTCTACACAACCATATCTTCCAGCTACCATCCTTGGTTTTCCCTCTTTCAGATTCTGCCTGCAACAGCTCTAAACCTGTCATGTAAATAAAGCCAAACAAATCTGGTTTTGATATAAGGCTTGTAAAGATAGTCATTAAGCTTGTCTCTGGTCCATATATGTGGGAAGGCTTGGAATGGAGAGAAACATCCCATCCAACCCATATGTCATAGCAGAGCAGTGAATTGTAGCCATGTTCAATGTATCTTCGGAAGCAGATGCTTTTATAAGTCTCAGTTAATTAGCTGGCTCATTAGTAATCAACATGATACATATGGCTGTGGACCACAAGTATTGATTTGTGAGGCTGAAGCAAGCCCTGAGATACAGGGATGATTGCAAAGGAAGATTCTAATACTTCTCATCCAAATAAAGAGGAAATTTCTTCCCTTTTAGGCGCCAGACAGAGAATCTTTGATAGGAATACCGCCATTTGATGGTTTTACTGAAGGGAGAAACAGAAAGAAACCCACAACTGTGGTATTTCTTTTTTTACTCTTTGAAGATATTCCCCATGTTAAATACTTTCGAACCATGACTCAGTATGTAGGGTTTTTAATATAAAAAAAGCAAAGGGGAAATTAATAATGAAGGTAATGTTTTAAATTTCTTTAGGTTGCCCTTCTTCTTCCCCCAGCCAGATGGAGAAAGAAATCCAGTTTTTTAAAGATAATGAGTCTTTTTTGCCACTGGATAATAAATCAAAAGTTTAATACCCAGAAAAAAAATGCCTTTTTCCCTATCACATGCAAGCAAGATGTTTTTATCCTAGTGCTGACTGCCAAAAGGTAAAGAACAACTGTAAAATGCACAGTCTGATCTAGAGCCGCTTGAGTACAGATGTGCACTAATAGATTCCAAATGGGAGAGAACCACAAGCCTGCCCTGATTAATGGGAAATGTACAGAATATAAGGAATCTTCACTATATCTTTCTACTGACTTCAAATATAGTGAACCAAACTTTCATGTTAGGCAGGACATTACCGTATATACCCGTGTATAAGCCGACCCGCGTATAAGCCGAGGTGCCTAATTTCTCCCCAAAAATGGGGAAAAATTAGGCACCCGTGTATAAGCCGAGGGTCGGCTTATAACCCCTCCCCCCCCCGGCAGGTTTACCTGGGCTCCCGGCAGCAAGCGGCGCGGGCCTGGCGGCGGCGGCGACACAACCAGGCAAGGGCCGGGGCAGCCTCCCTGCAGCCGCCCCAGGCCGGCAGCAGCGGCGGCGAGGCCGGGCGAGGGCCGGGGCAGCCGCCCCAGGCCGCCCTCGGCCGGCAGCAGCGGCGGCGAGGCCGGGCGAGGGCCGGGGCAGCCGCCCCAGGCCGCCCTTGGCGGCAGCAGCGGCGGCGAGGCCGGGCGAGGGCCGGGGCAGCCGCCCTCGGCCGGCAGCAGCGGCGGCGAGGCCGGGCGAGGGCCGGGGCAGCCGCCCCAGGCCGCCCTCGGCCGGCAGCAGCGGCGGCGAGGCCGGGCGAGGGCCGGGGCAGCCGCCCCAGGCCGCCCTCGGCCGGCAGCAGCGGCGGCGAGGCCGGGCGAGGGCCGGGGCAGCCGCCCCAGGCCGCCCTCGGCCGGCAGCAGCGGCGGCGAGGCCGGGCGAGGGCCGGGGCAGCCGCCCTCGGCCGGCAGCAGCGGCGGCGAGGCCGGGCGAGGGCCGGGGCAGCCGCCCCAGGCCGCCCTCGGCCGGCAGCAGCGGCGGCGAGGCCGGGCGAGGGCCGGGGCAGCCGCCCCAGGCCGCCCTCGGCCGGCAGCAGCGGCGGCGAGGCCGGGCGAGGGCCGGGGCAGCCGCCCTGCAGCTGCAGGAGGCCGCCCCAGGCCGCTCTTGGCAGCAGGAAGCGGCGTGGGACCGGCGGCGGCGGCAGTAAGTTCCCTCCTCCCTCCTCCCTCCTCCCCTACCCTACCGTATTGACCCGTGTATAAGCCGAGTTCGGCTTTTTCAGCCCTTTTTTGGGGCTGAAAAACTCGGCTTATACACGAGTATATACGGTAATAGCACTGATTCCAGTTTATACAACTTCTGTAAGTAATATCTGGAAAATGTTCATAGGTGGTCTTGACTTATTTTATTTTTAAAAGTTTACCTTTTGCTATAAAATCCTCACGGTGACTGTTGGAGGGGCATGTGACCATCGTGACACAGGATGCATTTAGACCATTTGAGCTCTAGGTGCATTCTGTCTGCTGTTCAAAGTTTATTGACTGCATTTCTTGTTTTCCCCTGCCTCTAGTTGTGTTCCCTTGTAAATTCATGGATCCTGAAGGTCTCTCTGCTGTTAGAAGGGCTAAAGATAATACATTTTTAAAATCCTGTTCCTGCAGTAAATTTTATTGTAAATAACTGGGAGTATGCTGTTGGATATTGCCAACTTTAAAAGTTGTCCAACTTACTCAGCATTGGCCTAGGTAAGCTAAATCTGAGGTAGTCAAAGACTTCCCAGAATGAATCCCAGATCTCTTAACACAGGGGTGTCGAACTCATTTGAGAGGAGGGCCGGATTGAACATTAATGGCTCTTGGTTGGGCCGAAGATGCGTGGCCTCCGTGTGTGTGGGGGAAGTCCCTGTTGGGAAGCTTCCCCCCCCTCATGGGGACCAGGTCTACCCATTGGTTTCTATGGTGGCCCATAGAAACCAATGGGTAGACCTGGCCTCTGTGTGTGTGTGTGGGGGGGGAAGTCCTCAGTTGGGAGGCCAGGGCTACTGCCATGCAAACCAATGGGTAGACCTGGCCTCTGGATGGAGACGGGATTTTCCCCCCATGGAGGCCAAGTCTACCCATTGGTTTGCATGGCAGTAGACCTGGCCTCCCAACTGAGACCCCCCCCCCCCATGGAGGCCAGGTCTACCCATTGGTTTCTATGGGCATAGAAACCAATCAGTAGACCTGGCCTCCATGGGGGGGGGAGAAAGTCCCCATCGGGAGGCCAGGTCTACCACCATGCAAGCAGCAACCTGGCTGTGCCCAGGAGAGTGGGGGGGGGGTGACGGGGAAGGCAATCCTGGCCCCCGCCGGAACCAGAATTGCTCGAGAGAGTGAGGGGGAAGGTGATCCTGGCCACTGCCGGGTCCAGGATCTCTCAGGAGAGTGGGGGGGGGTGATGGGGAAGGCGATCCTGGCCCCCGCCTGGGCCAGGATCGCTCGGGAGAGTGGGGTGGGGGTGGGGAAGGCGATCCTGCCCCCACCTGTGCCAGGCGCACCAGGGTGAGTGCGGGAGGTGAAGGTGACAGGAGTGGTGGTGGCGGGGAGGGTGTGCCTGGCCCCCGCCAGGGCCAGGGGCGCCCGGAAGAGTGCGGGGTGTTTGTGTGGCGGGGGGCCAGGCTTGGCTCGCAGGCCGGTGAGCAGCCCTCCAGGGGCCGGATCCGATCCGTGGGCCACCACTTTGACACTCCTGTCTTAACATCTCTAAACAGGGTCACCTATAGAAGGGCCAGAGATAGGATTGCCATTTCCAAGGTGGCCTGCCCTTGCTGTAGTTTTACCACAGAGTTTCAACAGAATGCTAGAATGTCCAACAATGTGATTACATCATTTCTGGTAACTCAGGACATTATAATGTCACTGAATGCTGCCCTGTCTGCCATGAAACTTCTCTCAGGGGTTTCCAGCTGGCAATTCTTGCTTCAAAAAAAGATCATTAATTGTTGAACAGGCTCATATGGGAGAAGGTGTTCTTTATATCTTGGTTCTGCACTGTTTAAGACTTGAAATGTCTTAACCAGAAATAAACTGATGGCCTATGTAGTTTTTTCAATATTAAAATTATTTAATTACAGTGCAAGCCAGTTATCACCCTGGTTGTTTTATTTTATTCTAATAAGTGAGAAACATGAAGAAAAGATAACACTGTTTGAATATTAGTGCTGTGCATATGTGTGCTAGTGCACGAATGAGTATGTTTGTGTGTAGGGCCACTCTGGACAGTAATCAGGGTCCAAACAGCCATTTTGTCCAAAGACTTGTAACTCAAGTGAATCTGGAACTGTTTTGCTTTTAACAGACCATCTCCATGCTGTATCTGTTTTTGAAACTCTCATCGGTTTTATGAACAATTAATCATGTGGCATATGGAACTGCTGTTTGTGGGAAATCAGTCAAAAGCCTCTGAGCGCATGGAGATGGTTACATAGTTATTTGGATCCCAGACAGATAGTTGCTGCTGCTGTTGTTTTTCAACAGTCATATATGCTGAATCAGTACCCCTGACACCAGTCAGCCATTGAGGACTGTGCCAAACTCTGGGGTAGTTGCGGCTTCTCCAAATGGCAAACTGAAAGCTGGCAGGGTGGGCACATATGGCATTGTCTCACAGACTAAGTGTTGTAGAAAATGTTCTTATCTCTTTTTTGAGTGACTTTCCCACCTTTTCAGGTTTAATCTTACTATATTAAATCTGCTTGAGGGAGAGGGAGGGCATTCCTGAATGCATGGAGGGTCAGAATTAAAATCCCAACCGAGTGGAATAATCCCAAATGGGGATTACCATTTTAACCCCTATATTAAAGGAAATGTCTTATTTTGCCCTTTCTTAATTTTTTTTTTAGTAGAATAGGCTTCTTCTTGTGGATCTAAGTGTGCTTTTTTCATTCAATCAGTCACCTGGAGCAACAGAACAATTTTAAATTTATGGTATCATGGATATGTTCTGATAGCAAGACTATTAGTCTGTAGGGGGGCAGGGTCTGGTCCCATCTCAACCCAGCCCCCAGTGAGCAAGCTGCAGGCTTTTGGGAGACTTAATCAGCCTCACTTGGGGAAGTTGGGGAGGGAGACACTGGCAGCCCAAGGAATGGGCTTGTGGTCCATCAGCCATCAATGCAGAGAGCCAAGGATGGCCAGATATGATGGCAGTGGAGTTCAGTTTTTGCCCTCTTCTGCCATGGTTGCCTGTGATGTCATTGGCTGGTAATGGTTGCCTGGTGTTCTCACCAGCCAAGGAGAGGCCCCATGGGGGGCTGGCCAAAATGAAGATAATGGGAGAGCAGCAGGGAACCTTGCTGAGATGATGGCAGCCCCAAGAGAGATGGGGAACGTGACCAGCCGAGTGGCAGCCAGTGGAGCCAGAGGCCTGCAACCAGGCTATACCTGGGTAAAGGAGCAATAGAGAAGAGAGAGAGAAAGCCACACCCTTGAGCTGCAAAAAAGGAGGGGCAAGCTAGGGAAGAAGGGTTGCTTTCCTCCTTTAAGGACTTCAGGGGGTTGTGCCAAGGTTGGATTGTGCCCCAAGCCACGGGGGGGGGGAGCTTTGGGGTCTTATAAAAAAGACTTAAGCCAAAGAGGAAGAATGGACTGGGCCCACACACAGAGAGAAAGAGAGAGAGAGCGCGCGCAAATATGGGTGCCAGAACCCCCTCTCCTTTCCATTCTAAAGCTGGTGGGAGAGACAACCTGGTCCCAACAAGGACAGTGAAGGTGAGGGGCCTGGGTTGGAAAAGGGTGGACCTCACAAGTCCCTGGTTCTTGAATTAGTTTAACAATATAGTTAGTTTTGACAAGACCATAAAATGGGATCTTTTACCCTTGGAATGCAAATATTATTTGGCTAAATAATTCACATACATAAACAAGTGCTAATTTCCCAACATTCTCTGTTCTCCTATAGAGACCTCAGACATCACACTTTAAACATCTCTTTTTCAGAGAGCTCTCCATTTAAGTCCTAGTTCAGATATTCTCTAACATTTGCACTGGTAAAATAGTAATATGCTTACATCTAGAGTTGCTACTGAATTTCACAGCCTCAGAATTTGGACACAAAAGTCCCTGTTGATGTTGTTTATCATTGACCAAATTGAACCCACGAGTTTTTATTTTCTTGCCCTTTTCCACTTCTTCATATTGCATTTGTCAATGTTAGTTTTGCAATATTTTGGCATATAAATGTTGTGTAACACATAAACTTTGTTTAAAAAAATCACATAAATGGCTGCAACAATAACATAAAAAAATCCCAAATGAACTGGAAACAGCAGGAGTGAAAAAGGATGAAAAGGCTCATAATAACATCTGAGGAAAACAAACAAATAAAAGGCATAATACATATAGGCCTCTTTATAATGCTCCAAGGATAGCCTCGGCCCACATATATGCATACGCTCTGAGTGAAGGCTTTATTCTCCCTGTTGTGTACCATGTTCATTTATTGAGCAATGACCTGTCGTACACTGATTAAAATCCAAGAAGCTGTATGTCCTCCTGTTGACAGTTATGGTAGTACACTATAGATGACCTAGAATATGTTATTGGCAGTTCAGAAAACATCTCCACAGCTGCAGTGTATGAAATGCCAAGTTTTGAAATGCATGGTGTGTGCATGTGTGCTTAAGACAAGATATTTCCATTCCCACAGAAAGAACTGACTTCAAGAGGCAGTTGGGAGGGAACTGAATATTGTAGAATGCCAGCACTAGTAACTTACACTAACAAAACAGGGACAGTGTGATTGACCAGGAAAGGTTTCTGAAAACCTAGACTGTCTCTGGTAATGAGAAATAGTAGGAGCTAGGGTTATCACTCTCAAGGTGGGAGTTCTCCCAAAATTGCAATTGATCTCCAAACTACAGTGATCAGTTCCTATGAAGGTAGGGGTAGCTTCGGAGGCTGGACTCTATGGTACCATATCCTACCTGAGCTCCTTTCCCTCCTGAACTTCACCCTCCCATGCACTACCTCCAAAATCTCCAGCAATTTCCCAAACTGGAGTTGACAGCCTTAGTTGGAGCACCTGCATTCCTTGTCTTTATCAGGCTGAGGTGATCTTTGTACAACAGAGAAGTAAGAATGATTCCTCTCGTACAACACGCATGCACACTGGTGCTCTATGTAGAGGCTCCATTTATGTGAAGTATTTTTATCCTGAAACAGGGAATACACATCTCGTCGATTTCCAGTGTCATCATCCTGATCAGTGAATCAGGGGTAATGGAGTGAGGTTTTTGTATTCTGTCTATTCTAAAAATTATAAGTCTATAAAGCATGGTATATTGCATGTGTTTCAGTCCTATTTGGTCCAATGGATTAGGGCTGTTGATTCAGTAAAAACTGAACAGAAAAAATACCGAATAAATGCCATTTTGGTAAATTTCTGGTTCGGGTTTACCAAATCAGCAAAATCCAGGAGGTTGGCAAAGCTGAATTTGCCATTCCCGAAAATTTGGCTTTATCAGGAACACCTTTACGTGGCTCCTGCAGGGTATTTTTTCATGTAGAGGTCCCAAATTTTCAGGGTAGCTAGAAGGAACACTCCTTGCTTGAACACCCAGGTTTGGTAAAGATTGGGTCAGGGGGTCCAGAGTTATGGGGTCTGGAAGGGGTCACCCATCCTCCTCCTTTGAAATGCATTGGCAAAGTGGCTGTGTTAAGAATCTTTAGTGTGATCTTTGCAATATGCCTTTGCAAAGTTCGTTCCATGTCTCCATAGAAATACAATGTCCCCCCAGGAGCTTTGCAAAAAAAAATTCCCATTGCTTATCACTGGTGAGAAAGAACTCATTAGCATTTCCTCCTCTTCACACCTAGGCGTGAGATCTGGGTCACTGCAATTAAGCAGCCAACTTTTTTCCTCAGTAATGATAAGCAATGGGATTTCCCCCCCCCCCCCCCACGGATTGGTATAATGGGCTTTTTTTGCGAAACTCCTGGGGAAGAATTTTTGCAGGTAGGGGTTGCTAATTTTCAGGGTAGCTTGAAGTGACTCTCCTTGCAAGAACCCCCACATTTGAACCTTGAGCTTTAATCTGAGCTGTGTTTCTTAAGAACCGTGTTTAAATGGCTACAACATCTACCATATGTATGGGTGAACTGCAGATTTCCATCCTATTTACACACAACAAATAGTTAACAGCTTGTGAGAATGTTGTCTTCAGACTCCATTATCAACATGTTGGGGCTGCTGCCCATATGTGTTTTAAAGCAGAGGCTCCTAGTTTTTTGCACTTGGAATTCCTCTCATAGGAAACATTTCTGACCACCTAGTATGCAAGTTCAAAAATACCCAGCTGGGATGTTTCAATATGCAGGGTGTAAGGAGAAATTCCTCTTTCAAAATGAATTATTATCTAGAGACTAATTTACCACAGGAATTTTATTTTGCCTGTTTATATCCTGCAATGACACATTTTTCACAAAATCAATACTCGGCATAGATATTTTACAACTGTTTGGAAGCTGGACATCTTAATCTGATAATGGCAGAGACCAGTAGAGGCTTCAGCATGCTTTAATATTCATTAACCATATTTTATGGCTATGTCTAGGAAAGACAATACTGATCATGAAAACTGATAATTCTAGTTAGTTCTATTTGCAGCATTATTATTTTCCTTGGCAAACAAAGTATTTTTCAATGCATTGATTCCAGAAGTGGAAAAATAATATCTGTATTATACTTGGTAGATGGTACTAGTGACAAGTTGGGGGACTATTGAAAGCAGAAGGCTAAAGAGCTGGACATAAAGCACTAGGATTAACCAGACCACAACTTTATTAAAGGGACATGGCATGTCGGAGATATAACTGATATATAGGAAAGTTGAGCTGGCATGGATAACCAGCCAAGATGGTCTCTTGTGTCTTGCTGCAACATCAGATTTTTCTGCTTAAAATGATGCAGTTGGAAAACAGGTTTTATGAATATTATGAATGTCTGGGAAAAGTTAACAGATATGTGATGTTTCACATTATATTGGCTGATAAAAGCAATATACAATATATGATAAACTATAAGAAGTAGAAAAGAGCAAGAATCTAGTAGCATCTTAAAGACTAACAAAATTTCTGGCAGGGTATGAGCTTTCGTGAGCCACAGCTCACTTCTTCAGATACCTCACGAAAGCTCATACCCTGCCAGAAATTTTGTTAGTCTTTAAGGTGCTACTAGATTCTTGCTCTTTTCTACTTCTATTGACAGACTTACACTCACCATGATAAGGTATAAGGTTATATATGAGGAAACTAGTTCACAATATAGTATGAAACCTGCATTTGGAATTCACTTCCACAGTATATTTCAGAACAATTCCCAATAATGTCTACATTCATGGATGGTGTCACAACAAAAGGCAAATAATCAAGAAAACGTGTTCTACAAAACTGAGGTGGTTGTCTCACAATAGGGCCACAATAACATGAAATTCAGGTATCTTTATTCACATCCAGTGATGCTGTCTATTTACTCCATGGACCAAACTAGATCACACATGGAGATCAATGAATTCTCTTGGACATTTTTTTAAAAAATTTGAACAGGTTATAGCAAAGGGGTTTTAATCTTTTCCCTCAACCCATTTCCTGACCTCCAGCTGAACTGCTGTTGGCTGGGTTAGGGAAAACAGACAAGTAGTCCATACGTTTCTCCCAATAGAGCAAACAACAACAAGGGACCACTGAGGATAAGAAAATGGCAGAAGGAAAGAAATGAATCCCCCCTTTCTCAACTGCCTCGATCTGAACCAAGCACCTTGGTTGCTCTTTCCCAATTAAAAAAAAAATGCTTGGAAGATCTAGTCATGCTCTTGTCTCATTTGGCCATCTGACATCTGACATTGTCCAGCTTTTAGTACATGAACTATTTGTGCAACCTTATAAGGAAACTCTCATGTTCTTACGGACTCTGAGATAAAAAATGTTTGACCACAAAAAGCCTTCAATCTGAATTGTCTTCTCAGAGAACGCTGAATAAAAGGTTTCCCTAAATGCAGGACCTTGATAAGTGAATTTTGTAGCCCGTTACAGTGTTTATCTAGTAATTTTGATGGAAGCTTATTCAGAGAGTGTCAAGGTTATCATACCCATGGCCTGAAAATGTTTCAAAATATTTCCAACATGTCAAAATGCATCTGTAGCTGTAGGACATGGCATTTCTTGTCTTTAATATCTTGAAGATCATTATGTTGTATCTGACAGGATCATGCTCTCTGTAATTTACACCAGTGACCTGTTCACTGGGTAAAAAACTGTTTCCATCTATTCAGCACTTTCTCCCAAGATGCCTTCATTGCTTTATTATAGGCTTCATTGTACTAGTCCCCAGAGAAAATTGGACTGATTTTAGCTGATTTTTCCCCATGCCAGAGAATGACAGCATGTAGACCTTTTACACACTGTGGATTTGGCAGTTTTTCAGACTTTCATACTATAGAGTGTATTTCAGCTAGTTGTGGGCCGTTCTGTACAATGATAACTAATGAAGCAATCTGCAAAGATATTGTTATTAATAATTATTATTATACCCACAAATGTATGTGTATTCCTTTTTCTTACAGAATGGAGATAAAACACAGTGCTAGAACCCAAGAGCCAATGTTATGGTTATTAACAACTGTTACCATTAGTTCATTAAAATCTGTTAAACTCTATAGCTGTATAAGAACAGAGTACAATGTTTCATAGCACAACAGTAATATCTGTAACTGGTGTATCATAACTAAAGTATAAACATCTAATTTGGTTTTACTAGTATTCCTGTTTGCTCTGAGATCCTGCCACAGTCTCTACATGGATTACATGAAAAGAGCACTACTGTATGGGACCATCATAATATGGCCCACAGTGGTCAACCAGGTGCTTCTGTAACACAATGTGTTGCTAAACTTTCAGAGGCAAAGTTTATAAAAAGGTAAAGGTCCCCTGTGCAAGCATTGAGCCATTCCTGACCCATGGGGTGATGTCACATCCCAACATTTTCTAGGCAGACTTTGTTTGCGGGGTGGTTTGCCAGTGCCTTTCCCAGTCATCTTCCCTTTACCCCCAGCAAGCTGGATAGTCATTTTACCGACCTCGGAACGATGGAAGGCTGAGTCAACCTTGAGCCGGCTACCTGAAACCAACTTCCTTTGGGATTGAACTCAGGTCGTGAGCAGAGCTTGGACTGCAGTACTGCAGCTTACCACTCTGCTCCACGGGGCTCTTACTAGAGGCAAAATAGCTTCATGAAATAGTACATGCATTTTTCACCTTTAAAACTATGGTTTGAAGTACAATCCTAATCAGAGTTACTCCAGGCTAAACCTATTGATTTCAGTGGGTTTAGATTGGAGTAACTCTGTTTATAATTGTACTGTTATTTTGTTAATCCTTTTTTTTTTCCTGTTTCTCACAGTGACCGTTTAGGTGCCCTGGAAGGCCCACACTCAGTAAAACACATCTTCCCTCTGTTGTTCCCGGCCCCCAACAACTAGCATTCAGAGGAATACTAGGTTGGATCCAGCTAGCTTCTTTGCTCAATCTTGCCCAATTCTCCCCCTTCCTAGAGTCCCATCCCACATGCATTTGTTCACACAGAGCCAATGACACCTTTTTCCCCAGCAGAAAATCTGATAGGATCCAACCTATTGTCTCTGAACATTTAGCTATCAAGGCCATTGAGCACCACAGATGGATCTATATTGCTTGAATTTGTCTAATCTCCTTTCTCTTAGTATTATTTTCCATTACTGAGGAAGTCATTGAGTTTAGAGTGAAAGACATTTAGCTCTTGATGCTGATTCACTCTGGCTTTATCTTGATTAGCAAAATTGTTGAAACAGGGACTAGTTGAGAGGTGATGAATGAACCAATGAGGCTTCTGTTTGGTGCCCTATCTAGGAAACAATCTGGACATTATTTATTTTATTTATTTAGGATATTTCTATGCTGCCTCTTCAGAGTCCTGCTCAAGGCAAACATACTATTAAAACAACATCACAGTATAAAAACAAGCCATTACAAACAAGCCATTGCAAACAAACCATTGGACCTAACAGCATTTAAAACGATCCATAAAACAAAAGTGAACCGCTAAAAAGCTGGTAAGATTAAACCCTTAATTAAAAGCCTGGGTAAAAAGACGTGCTTTGGCCTGGCACCTAAAAGAAAAGTAACCAGGTGAGGCTCAAGCAAGCGGGTGTTCCAGAGGTGAAGTGCCATCAAGAAAATGCTGTCTCTAGTTAGCAGGTGCCTCACCACTTAAGGTGGGGGCACAGAGAGCAGGGCTTGAGAGGCAAATCTTGACTGGTGGGCTGGATAGTAAAGGAAGAGATGGTCCTTCAGGTTCCCAGGGCCCAAGCCATTTAGGGCCTTAAAGGTAAGAACCAGCACTTTGAATTGTGCCCAGAAACTGATGAGTAACCCGTGTGGATCTTTCAGCACAAAGTGTTATATACGCATAGGTGATACACGAGACCAGAGACAGAGTTCCAACAACCGCTTTATTAGCAACCTCGAACTGAACTGTGTTTAGCTGAGTTGAACTGAACCGAACTGAACTGTATGTACACAACACCCCAGCTTATATGACAATCCCAACCACCCAGAGCCATGCCCCCCAAGTCTGCGATTGGCCAGTTGACGTCCATAGTCCAATGGGAACACAAGCGAAGCCAAATCCGTGATTGGGCCGCTATAGTCCATTGTCCAGTAGGAATCACAGGCGAAGGAGCCTGGAGAAGATAGCAAGCTCAACATGAGCCTAGCTTCCCTCTGCATATATAACACAAAGGTTGTACAAGATTCCTAACCAACCCATGACAATAGCCTGGTAGCTGTATTTTGGACCATCTGACATTTCTGGACTGTTCCCAAAGGCAGCCTCATATACAGCGCATCACAGTAATCTAACTTGGATGTGGCCAGATCATGGTTTCTGATGAATAGTTGTTGCTAGTGGGTCAGCCATGGCACTACATGCCATGGAGGAGACCTGAGTCTTCAACTGTAGGTCAGGATCCAGTAGCACCCCAAGCTGGGAACCTGCTCCTTCAGGGGAGTGCAACCCCCTCCAGGAAAGGCTGACTCCATAGAACCAGAACAGCTGCTCCACTGACCATCAGTGTGTCAGTCTTATCTAGATTGATCTTCAATTTCTTGGCCTTCATCCATTCCATTACCTTCTCCAGGCACCTGTTCAGGACTTCCATGACTCAACTGGCTTGGCTATTCAGAAGAAATAGAACTGGGTGTCATCTGCATATTGGTGACACCTCACTACAAATCCACAAATGACCTCTCTTAGCAGTTTTATGTGAATGTTAAAAAGCATGGGAAACAAGACTGAACTCTGCAGGACCCCAAACCATACAAACCATGGGGCTGAGCAGCAGTCCCCCAGCACTTCCTTCTGGAATCAGTTGTTCAAGTAAGAGTGGAACCACCAAAGCATGGTGCCCCCATTCCCAACCCAGCCAGGTTTTCCAGAAAGATACCACAGTGGACAGTATTGAAAGTTACTGAGAGGTCCGGGAAACTGACAGGGACACACTCACCCATCACTCATTATTCAGGAACACCCAGGTTATTTCCATTCCCAAACCAGGTCAGAATCTAGACTGACATGGGTCTAGGTTAACTTCTCTGACTTCCTGAAGTGGTGTAGCCAAAAGTTCCAAAATAGTCCAACAAATCTGTAAAAAGCAGTTGTTCATTGAAGAAGATTTTTCCTGGATTATATATGTTGACAGGAAGGTACATTTATTTCATTTTTATTTTACTTTATTTGTATCCTGCCTTTCTCCAAAATGGGGACCCAAAGCAGCTTGCATCATTCCCCTCTCCTCTATTTTAGCCTCACAACAATCTTGTGAGGTAGGTTAGGCTGAGTGTGTGACTGTCCCAAGGCCACTCAGCAAGCTTCCATGGCAGAGTGGGGATTTAAACCTGGCTTTTCTAGATCTTAGTCTGGCATTTTAATCACTACACCATGTTCGTTCTCTTTGATTTTAACCTTTGGTTTTAAGTAGGCGCAGAGTGGTAAGCTGCAGTACTGCAGTCAAAAGCTCTGCTCACGACCTGAGTTCGATCCCAAAGTAAGTTGGTTTCAGGTAGCCGGCTCAAGGTTGACTCAGCCTTCCATCCTTCCGAGGTCGGTCAAATGAGTACCCAGCTTGCTGGGGGTAAAGGGAAGATGACTGGGGAAGGCACTGGCAAACCACCCCGTAAACATAGTCTGCCTAGAAAACGTTGGGATGTGACGTCACCCCATGGGTCAGGAATGACCCGATGCTTGCACAGGGGACCTTTACCTTTAACATTGTCCTCCCTCCTTTTAAGTGCCCATACATTTCATAAACTTTATAAGATGTTACAGTTTTCTGATTTTTTGTTTCCTTATCCAGATGTTTTCCCTATCATCTGCTTGCATTTCTTATTCCCTCTCCTCATTCTTAAAACCCTTTGCTGTTTGACTGTCTTCTAGGATTTTGTGGTTTGGCTTATTTTAAGAGAGTCTCTCAGTTCAGCCTGATCCTAAGTTACTGGCTAGTACCACCAAGCTTTATTATATCTCATGGCATAGCACAACATTTTCTGCTATAAATAAGCATGTACATGAATTATGCATCAGCTCTTAGGGAAAAAATACCTAATGGAGAAGCTAACTATGGCTTACTTTCACTCTGCCAGAAAAAATGTTCACCATCCATAATACTCTGTGAACATAAGCAATTTCTAAAAGTCCTTTTGGCATTTAAGTAAATTTAAGTCCTTATCAGAATACCTAATGGAAAGGAATAAATAAATCCACAATAAACTGGGAACTCAGTATTAATCTTGTAAAAATTCAGATTAAATCTGAAAGGCAGCAACTTTCACAAAGTCACGCTTTGACTGGATCTCCAAGTTAATTACTGTTTGAACCCTTGTTCTCAACATTCAAGTTCAGTGTTGGATCCCCTAGATAACACTGGTTCTTATGGAAAGGTGTCCCAAACAATAGAAGTACAGATGACACCCCTAAAAAACGTAATGATGGGAAGAAGCTGTTTCTTAATCTAAAGTTACCTCTAAAGGTAAAGATAGTCCCCTGTGCAAGCACTGGATCATTACTGACCCATGGGGTGATGTCACTTCACAACGTTTACTAAGCTGACTTTGTTTACAGGGTGGTTTGCATTGCCTTCCCCAGTCATCTACACTTTATCCCCAGCAAGTTGGGTACTCATTTTACCGACCTTGGAAGGATGGAAGGCTGAGTCAACCTTGAGCCGGCTACCTGAAACCGACTTCCATTGGGATCGAACACAGGTTGTGAGCAGAGCTTGGACTGCAGTACAGCAGCTTACCACTCTGCATCGCAGGGCTCCTCAAAGTTACCAATACTTGCATTTATATATATCCAATATTTCTGGGATTTCTAAAAAATGTTGAGTGGGATTTTTCACTTAGAAAATGCCTGTCATCTTTTGGGGATAGTCACCCATCTAAGGTATCAATGCTTCTGTCTGGCCATTATTCCCATAAATTGGTCCCTATTATATTTTATCCCTCCTCTGCTACCTGAGAATGAGCTAAGCTGCAAGTTCATCTGGGAAATATAAATGAAGACTTGGAAGGCCTTCAGACATGTATGTTCTTTACTTGATAGCAGCAACAACAAGTGATGACTTATGGGCCATCACAGGGATATGCCACTGACAGAAGACTCCTATTTCTTCTCATCACATCAAAGTGCATTGATTTCCAATGGGTATGGTTCATTAGTTCAACTTTATCAAATCTGTGCAGGAATCAAATCAAATATTCAGGAACCAAATCAAATATAGAGAAGTCAATTGTTGTTTGTACGCATATTTGAACTTGTCTAGAGGCTCACTGATTTCTAGAACCCACCTGAAGTGCCCATAATTTCTGACTATGAAGATCCTTATTTGTGTTAAGCCCACACATCCGGTTATTTACTATACCACATTTAATCAATAGTCCAGATTTTAACAAGATCAAGCTGCATTGTCTCACAAACAAATTTCTATTTGCAATTTTACAAGCACCTCACATTTATCACCGTGTGCAAGTTGAACCTAAATCTTGGATTGTTTTAAATTGTTTACCTTTCCACCTGAGCTGTTAGCGAGATTGCATGCTATGCCATAAATTAGCCACCGTTTCTAAACTGCTGATTCATTTGCACGGGTGAAAGGTGAGCGCTCAATGATTTCCACCACAGTTAACATAAACATTGACCTGATCAACTGCAGTGCTCTCTCTCTGTGCTATAACATAGTCACAGATTTATCATTCCTGCCTTAGCTTTGCTCCAGGCACCTGATTAAAAAGCCTGGACCTGTGTTTGCTTTTATCTTCTTGCTTTGATTTTCACTTTTGGAGCACTTTACCAGGGCAGCACTCATGCCCACTCCTGCTGCTTACATGCTTTCTGGCATTTATTGTCTGAGTTTTCTTCTCAGTGTGACACCGACATTTAACTGCATAATATACCTTCTGCATGCAAGGATAATCCGCATCTTCATCATCGCTCCCCTTCTGAAGGCATGGTTGCTTCACCACTGTGGATATAATGGAGAAGAAAGCAATCACAAAGGCCCCCGGGATCTTCAAGTTGCCTTAGAAGACTAATAAAATTCACCATATGTTTCTTCTATCTGCTGTGAACCATGCTTCACATTTTAAATCCATGCAAGAAGCTGAAGGCTTAGTGTGATGATGTCAGCGAGATGAATGGTTTACTAGAGTTGTTGCAATTCATCATGGCTTACTCTTGGCTTGCTTACAGCCACATGGGGCTTAACACTAGCATTTGAATGTTTATTGAGGGGGGGGAGTATCTCTTTTGCAGTTAGGAAATATCAAATATATACCCTGCACTGATAAGAGACTATTGCTTGCTACCAAGGGAGGGGAAGGATGTGGGTCTATCCATCTTAAACTCCACAGCATTACAAAACCTTTGTGCCTGAGCTGGACTAAAGGAAGTGACTCAGGGTCAGACTATAAGTGACATCAGAGTTTAGTGAGTCTCAATATGTTTCTTGGCCTAAAAAGCACCTGGGGAGGGTGGAAAAGGCCAATACAGTGGACTGCAGTGCTAGAAAACGGGTGTTTTCTCCATTGCTTTAAATGCCCCTCTCCAGACTGCTTATAGCTTAAGTGGGGGAAAAGACAGGTTTCTAGGGCTAACAACAGCCTTGGGGGAATAAGTCTGATACAGAAAATAGCAAGGGGGGGAGATAAAGAAAACCCATCCTCCCCAGTGCCACAGCCCTGACCTAGATCATCCCCTAAACTTTCTTTGGAGGGTCAAATTACTTACCTGGAGATCCAGTCATAGAGCTGGAAGCCATGGGCAGTGACAGATCTACTATGCAACTAATGAAGCTTAAGCTTCAAGGTCCCTAATCCCAGAGGGGCCCTGAAGCAACTTTTTTTAAAAAATAAGTGAATTTTTCAACAAAATTGATGGAGTTTTTTAAAGTATTTGTTATTAAAATAAGGCTATTTTAGTGATAGAATCATAGGCCAATGGTTTGAAGTGTTTAATATTGACCTTAGAATATGCTTCATGTAGTATGTATTCTCATAGATGTCTAAAAATAAAAGATTTGGACCTTGTTGGATATTGCCCTATTGTTGCTGGTTGCAAAGGGGGCCCCATAACAGTTCAAGCTTCAAAGTCCCAAAAATGTAGGTCCGCTACTGGCCCTCAGTATGATGAGTCTCTCATCAGTTGCCAGCCTCAAGTTGGCAACCCTGGTACTATTTGCACTGTACCTTGGGCTGCCAACTTCCAAGTGAGGCCAGGAGATTTCCCAGAATTACAACTCATCTCCAGATCATAGAGATCAGTTTTCCTACAGAAAATAGCTGCTTTGTAGAGTGAACTTTATGGCATTGTACCCTCATGAGGTCACCCCCTTCCCTAAATCTTGCTTTTCCCAGGTCCCCCCCAACAAATGTCCAGTAATTTCCCAGTCTGAAATTGGCAACCCTAATTGAACCACCTCCAGATTCTATCATCATCATCATCATCATCATCATTATTATTATTATTATTATAATATAAGGGGATTCCGTGTCAAGAATCCTGGTTTGGATACATAGCCAGCTTGACATGGTGGGTTTCTGATTTTTTTTAATGCACTTATGTATCTTACAAAATATTTTAATATACAACACACACAATGTATTGAAGCCTCTTTTGAAGTGACTCCAATGTTCTGAAAAGGTGCCAAGTTCAAACTGACTCGCAGGGGAAATAAATTCCTTTGTTTATCCACAGAACATTTGGTCATGTGCAAAGTAATTGCTATGATAGCTTCTACAGAAAATCTGATTCCTCCTCATTATTTCTTCATCTATCCTGTGAGGGGAAAGTGTTGCTAAAGTCTTACAAAAACATAAAGGATATGTCAAATGATTGAAGTTCAAATTACAAATATGAGTTAGCTATTGGGCTATGTAACATCCTGATGTGATAAACTCTGTGGAGATATAATTAAACCAGTCTGGGACTGAAATTAAACATTAGACATGATAAAGATTGATTTTGATGCATAAATTGAGCAAGATGCAGAAATTCGAAGAGAGTTAAAGGTTTATAATCTGCTTTGTAGATAGTAAAATCTATTTTTTGATGTATATGAAGGATACAATAAACTATGGGCCATTTCATACTCTGTCCCAGCATATAGGATCTACATGTGATTGGGCAGAGTGATTGATATTTGAAGCCTATATGTTTATTGCAGCAAATGAGAAAACCTTGCTGAGATTATTAAATCACTAAACATTCTATATATTTAGAAGAGGTTTCGAAAGGCCTCTTGCTGGTGTCTTCACAAAGCTCCTCTCTCTTACAGTGCAATCCTAAAGGGGGGGATAGCATTAGGGAGCCAACTGACCCTTACGCTGGCATAAAGGAAGTTACACTGGCACAGGCCCCCAGCGCCACTGCCTTGCTCTCCGGTGCTGGCACTTCTATGTGGCGGCTGCTCACCGGTGCAACACAGGTGCAGGGCTTTGCACCAGCTTTGTTGTGGGCAGACTGCAAAGCATGGCCAGAGTTAGTCTGCTCTCAAATGCCTTTCACCCCAGGAATGCCCTCTGACAGAGGCACAAAGTTTCACAAAGTCGGCTGCACAGCCTACAGGCAGTGATGGAGGGGCAAAAAACAAGTGTCCCCCCCCCACTGCCACAGCCATATCCATGAGGCCCCAAGCAGCTCTTGATGCCCATTAAGGGTGCTACCAATCACCTTCTTCTGCTCTGCCAGCAAAGGCCCTTCCCCAGCACCCATCATGCCCTCCATCTTACAAAAACACCAGCCAGGAGGCCCCACAACTCATGAGGTAGGGCATGCAGCACAGGATGCTGTCTGACAGCTCCCTGCTATGCGGACATAGATTGAGCACCGAGGCACCTTAGTAGTGGGAAAAGCACAGAGAAGGCACTTAGCGCTACTGGCTGAGCATTTTGCACAAGCACCCAAAAGGAAGTCAAAGTCCCCACTTTGCGGCTGACCTCTCTGAGTTCTGAACCCAAACAGGTGCTCCATCTCCTCAGCCAGGACCCCAAAGGGAACTGTTCTCCCAATCTCCTTCCCCCTTTCCCCTCATCTGGGGCCAGGAGCCATCCAGGCCACACCACCTCCTGCACCCAAACCCAGCAGCCAGCATTACATCCATTTTCCTTGCGGTTTCATGGAGCTAGATTCTGGTTCTCTCAGCTCCTTTGCCCCTGAAGCCCTCCAATAAAGTATCATCATTGGCCACAACTCTGCTTGTGTGTGTGTGTTTGGGTATAGTTTGAAGGTGTATCATCATTGGCCACAACTCTGCTTGTGTGTGTGTGTTTGGGTATAGTTTGAAGGTGGGTCACAGATGTTGTAATCTGCCCAGGGAGCGGATGTTACTCATCCTGCTAGTAGCCATCATACATCTGCTTGAACAAACTAAGAGCTCCTATGCTCTCAGCCCCCAGCTGATACCATACACAATGCTACCATGAGCCCTCTTACGTGGGTACTGAGGGACAGAGGGCTTGCTTGTTAGCCAGAATGCTTATTTGGAGTTTAAATTTTCTCCTTCTTAGTCCCCTTTACTTTTTTTTTTACCTCAGAAGAAATGAGAGACCAGAGGCTCTTTCAAGTTAACAAACAGAGAACAGACTTTTATTAAACACTATACAAGGGATAGATTTGAAAGGAAAACTGTAGTTAGGAAAAGCGTAGAACCAGAGCTATAAGTTTCACTTCAGAGAAGGCATGGATCTTAGATGACTTAGATGGTGCAGTATTACCGTTCTTAAATTCAGTTGACTATTTCAGTTCAGTTCCCAGAACATATAGATGTTTTTATTCAGACTCTGCTGCCTAAGCTAACAGGGAGTTGTAGATCATACAATCTCTCTTCCCCGGGCCATTTATGCACGGGAGGTTTTGCCTTGAGGTTGCCACGCCCTAGATGCGCATTTCCCCCATCCAAATTCTCAAAACTCTGCACGGGGGCTTATTGTTGAGTTTGGAGAATTTGGATGGGGGAAAAAATGTGCAGCTAGAGAGCGGCAAACTCAAGGCAAAACCTCCCGTGCATAAACGGCCCCAGAGAAACACAGAACGGTGGAGATTTCTTCTCAAATCTCTCTTCCAGTTCTCACTGTAGATATATCCCACTTCTGTGGCAGTAATCCCTTAACAACACTCTGTATTTGGAATATCTCCTTCCCAGAGCCTGAGAAAGAGCCCTTTTCCTCCCAATCTCTGCCTGTCACTCCGCAGGATTTGTTTTACACCAGTTTAGGCAAATCTGAACGCTCAGGTTCCCAGCGTCAAATACAGTTTCTGAACATTCAGGTTACCAATAACAGAATTCAGTTCCTTTCTTCAGAACTGAGAGAGTTCCTTAGCTCCGTCCACTCCCTTTCTCTGAGCTTCTCTCTAAGATTAACTCTTTGTCATTAATGCATGGTCGCTGTAACCTCCTTTATTCCCTGTTCCAGCCAGGATCAATTTTTTGTAAACGCACGTTACCTCATTCCTTGTCGGCTCAACCCTGTCTGAACACAAAATGAACCCGGCTTTTCCCATTCCTCTTCTTGTCTGAATTAAACCGTTCTTCCTGGCTCATTCCGGAGTCACAGAGCGAACGCACAACTTTCTGGGGTTGAGCTTCGCCCCACCCTTTTCCAAACTCCTCTTCGAGGCAGGATCCAGATAGCCAAACAGGGGAATCACAGAAGATTGGCTTCTCCCACAGCCAATAATGAAGCAGTGTGTAAAGAGGCAGGGATCCAAGTGCTTCCTGCTACCTAGGAGCTCTTTCTGAGTAAAAGAAAGGCTTTTTTAAAACGAGGCTTGGATTTCACCCACACCCCTTCTTTCAGATTGCTCCGTTTTTTGTTCTCAAAAGGCTTTTTTATGTGGCAGTTGGGTTTGGGGGGAAGGAAATCTTCTCTCGCGAGGTAAGCCAATTACAGAGCAGCATTTAAAGAGGTGGGACTTGATTTGAACTTGGGAGACTGCTTTTCTGTATTCATGCTTCCATTAGCACACAGTTTCGCCCCTGATCATTCAAGCCAATACATCGTTTCCCCCAACCCAGGTTACTTTGATCCTGGCTGAAACAGGGAATAAAGGAGGCTATAGCGACCATGCGTAAATGACCTTTGTGTGTCACAAATGCGTAGAGGGACTGCAGGATGTGGAGAGTACTCTTTGAAAAAAAATAGCTGGGTTCTCGGGGCTGGGGCAGTATCTCAGAAAGATGCATCAGTTCAGAACTAGGTTTTGCTGACAGTTCCAAATGATTGGGAGGACACTTGGAATGGACTCTGTGGGTTCATAAAACGTAGTTGGACCCTGTCTGCCCTGTTCTGCTCATGTGGGGGTGAAGTGGATGGCATCATCCGCTAAAAGCTCCTTACCACCAGCGTTTGTATTGGAAGGCTGTCTTTCAGAAGTGGAAAGCAATGTTGGTCAGTTTGGGGGGTCAAGCACTACAAAGGGTGGGAAGGGGCGAATGGATTGCAGAAACCTTGGGCTCATTTGGGTATGTTAATGAAGAGACAAAGCAAGAGAAAGCCACTGTGGCTGGGCTTCTTAGGGAGCCATTAGCAAAACAGATGAGTGCTGTGGCCATTGCGTGTGTCGGGGTTACAGCAGGTGCCCTTGGTGAAAATGATAGCTATTACAAAAAATGTGGTTGTTGTGGGTGGTGTACCAGGTTTCAGATGCCTTTATTTAACACTGGGGCCCAGTGCCATCAGAGCTAGGAGCACCCGCACTTTGTGGGGTGGTTGCTCGGGACTGCACCGTGGAGGGATCAGGGATCTGTACAGATGTGCAGTTCCTCCAAGATCCCAAATTGCTGGATGCTCAGAAAAAAATCTGGTTCTGCAGATGTCCTAAGCCAGCAGGAATAAATCCACATCTTGGTGAAGCAGAATATTTGCTGTTCACAGCATGTGGGAATTCCTAGCTCTGAAGTCACTGTCGCCCATCGCCTTTTCAGGGGAACTAAACAAATGTAAAAAAACAAACCAGAAAACCCTGGCAGGGGCTTTGGAAAACCCTTCTGTCTGAGGTTATGAGGTTAATTACTGGGGCTAGGTTTTTTATGAATGTGGATGTTTTCAACTCAGAGTGATGGTAAATAGAGCACAGGGTAAGAATGGGTGCGGGAATTAACATACTTTACTGGGTCTTAAGCATCCAGGCCTGGAAAGCAAGCCTATACATATAATAGGGTTGTCAGCTCTGGTTTTGGAAATAACTGGAGATTTTTGGGGTGGAGCCTGAGGAAGGCGGGGTTTGGGGAGGGGAGGGACTTCAGTGCCATCAAGTCCAATTGCCAAAGTGGCTGTTTTCTTCAGGTGAACTGATCTCTATCAGCTGGAGATCAGTTGTAACAGCAGGAGATCTCCAGCTACTACCTGGAGGTTGGTAACCCTATTCATATAATAGGATCTATGTGTGTCATCTCTGAAATAAACCAGATTTTTTCAAAAAAATTGAATGACTCTTGCAAGCGTATGTAAGGGGCAGGATCATGCAACTGGGGCTCCCTGTTACAAATGTGTACCAAGCCCAAAGAAATCATGCTGACTGGAAAAAGGACCTAGAAATCAACTGTACTTATGGAACACTGACTGAAATCTCAACTCACTGTTTTATAAATGTACGTACACCATGGTAGTCTAGTGGCCCAGCAGAAGTCTTATGTATGCTCTCTTGAGTTTAAAACTGTAAGCACACTGGGATTTATGCACTCACCCTTCAGTAGAGACCCAGACATAGTGGGAATGAAGAGAGCTGCTTTCCCTCACTGCAAAAGAATGTGGGAAAGCTCCATATCCTTGGCATAATTAATGTCGCCTTTAGAAGCTATCACATCACTAGCACAGGGTGTTACAATAGTTCAGCTAAATGACAAGGGCCTGAATTGCCAGCCAAATTATTATCACACCAAGATAATAAGGGCTGGACTCTGGAGATACCACTTAAGTGACAGAATGCAGCACTTACCACAGATGTTATGCGTTATTTAATGGATGGGAACGGGCTGAACATTACACTAAAATTCCACTAAGCTTGAGAAAAGCTAAGATAATTACTATTATGTGGTCAGTGTCCCAAACACAAAGGCCTCACATCTAAAGTGTTCAGTTGAATAACATATTGTCACATTCATGAGTAAAACTCACTTACTCCAAATATCGTACAGCACAAAAGTAAATCTTTGTAATGCTTCATAGAGCTGAATATCACTAGTATTAAAAAAAACTCAAAATGCTTTTCAAATTGAGATGTTCTATAGTCTGAACAAATACTTTTCTCACTTTCCCTTGGGGGCCTGTATTTGCTGATAACACAAATGAATAAATGTCTCATTGACAATTTTTATCCTGTAGAGGAAACAGAGACTGCTTTTATGCACTGAAGATGTTTAAAGTTTCTTGTCAGCATTCCTGTCCACCCTGAGTATGTTCTCATGTATGGAATAGTCACGTATGAAGATGCTTCCCTGCCAGGCAAACAACTCACACAATCCTTGCCATTCGATACAGGTGGGAGATAATAAGAATCAAGCACCCACCCAGTTAAATGTCAGCATGCTGTGCCTGCTTCATTCATGAGACCATCTGTATGGTGAGATGGCCTGCCTTCTTCTTAGCCTCATGAAGAAGAGTGTTTTTTTCAGTGAATGTATTTACTCGAGCTTAGACAATTAACAGTGCCATCTTAGGCACAGTTGCACTTGAATTCATTGAAGTCAGTAGGAGTCAATTCACACTGCAAATATATGTCCATCTTATGCAAGTTATACTAGTAAACAGCTAGCATATATATAGTAAATAGGTTACAAGTTCATTGACTCAAAGAAACTGCTGCAGAAAGAGGCAGTCACGGCATTAAAGCCAGGAGATCTAATTGATCCTGCCCCTCTTTAAATAAAGCACGAGGCTTCCAATTGGCTGGCCAAAGAGTATGGGAAAGCATAGGGAAGGGGCTCTATATTCAAATTTCATCCCTTCCTAGCAGGCTTTTGCTGCTTGTTGCTGACCCCCCCCCCTCAAATTGGTGGATTAGCTGTTTGCTGTTTGGGGACAAGCAGGAATTTTGGGGGCTTCCCCTGATTGGCTGTGAGAGAGCATTTTTTCACCTGTTTCACAATGTTTGAGGGGGTTGAGGATGTAAATTCAGATTAACTAGTTTAGGCCATAACTAGTTACCAGGGATAGGGTGGGTTGCTCATGATAAAAAGGTAAAGGTAAAGGTCCCCTGCGCAAGCACCAGGTCATTCCTGACCCATGAGGTGATGTCACATCCTGACGTTTCCAAGGCAGACTTTGTTTGCGGGGTGGTTTGCCAGTGCCTTCCCCAGTCATCTTCCCTTTACTTCCAGCAGCAAGCTGGGTACTCATTTGACCGACCTCAGAAGGATGGAAGGCTGAGTCAACCTTGAGTTGGCTACCTGAAACTGACTTCTGTTGGGATCAAACTCAGGTCGTGAGCAGAGTTTGGACTGCAGTACTGCAGCTTACCACTCTGTGCCATGATAGGGATAATTGGAGAGTACCCTTAACCATTGAACATGATAGAGGGCATGTCCTGAACATACCATCACTGGCTTTATGGTGGGATGGGGTTTGGGATGGAGTGCCCTTAGTGCTGAGCAACATCTTTCCAAACCTGATAGTGGCTTTACAGAACATCCAGGAACAGGGCCCCCCGGCACCTCTTGGCACATTGTGTGCTGGTGAAGATAAACGAAGCAGCAGATGCTGCTGACTGAGTTTGGAGCCAGGGTGGATTTGCCAGACAAAACAGCTGTGGTTAGGCTGCCTAGTGCAGCCCGATCCATTAAATATTAGCACATTTAATTGGGTTACGTAGATCAGCTAATTTTAATAAACTAGTTAAACCCAAGGTCTTCTTTATTTGGGGTGCTGGGGCAAACAACATTAACTTTGACAAAGTTCTCACCCACTGTGTGAATATGATATCATTGGAAAAGATAGATAAACATAATCTTCCCTCCTATGGCTCATATATAGGTGAACTCACCCTGCTTTGACCCCAGAGACAGTAAGGATTGTTATGAATGGGAGTTGCTCTTATGCTAAATTGATGCAGGTTTATTTGCTGGATTGGGAAATCAGGGACCTAAGTGTGCTAAGGGGACAGAGCACGGCTTTTTAGTGTGATGGATATGTTGGGAAAACCTAAAGCAGGAAGTGAACCATCTCCTAAAATGGCACGTTTTCTCTGACTGAAGAATAGGCATTTGCCTGTCAGGTGCCAAAGAGCCAGTTTGTCCCATGACCAAATCAGAGGGCACAGACAGATAACCTCTAATCCATGACTGGAAATATTACTGGTGAATTGGGTTGTGCAGGAAATGGAGAGCGAGACTCTCAGTTGTAATTGGTCCAAAAAAGGAGGGGCCACCACCACAATCCCACAAATAGGTGTGCCCAGCCCTTTCTATAATCTTGTTCAGTTTTGGAAACTTGGGTGGGGGCTCAGTAAACCTATTCTGAGAGAGGCAGAGATTATCTCATCCCTAAACCCAGGAAAATGGGAGGGATGCCCCGCAGAGTGTAAATAAATTGCAGCTAGCATTGCTATATGTTTGTTTTTCTAGCCAATCCTGCTATATTTTTCCTTTGATGGAAAATTCTTCCTAACTATCTATGATTCCTGCTTAAATAAAACTTGTAAATGGAATAAGGCTCTTTTTAGAAACTGAACTGCTTGATCCTTGGAAAAATGGGGAATTCCTTGCCAAAATGAATCCACCCCTCATAAGCCTACAGACCACTATGTTATGAGAAGACATTGATAGTTCCACAAGGGAGTGGTGAGCTCAGCTTCTCCTCTCTCACCACTCCAAACCAACACTCTTAACCACTACACCACACTGGCTTCGAATTATAAGTCTGATGTTTTATTACTTTTTATCTCTATTGCATTTTGTGATTTTTATTATGGTTGGTAAAGTAACTTGAGAGCCCTGACCTGGATGGCCCAGGCTAGCCTGATCTTGTCAGATCTCAGAAGCTAAGCAGGGTCAGCCCTGGTTAGTAATTGGATGGGAGACCACCAAGGAATACCAGGGTTGCTGTGCAGAGGAAGGTACTGGCCATGAAAACCCCAAAAGGGGTCGCCATAAGTTGGCTGCGACTTGAAGGTACTTTACACACACAAAGTAACTTGAGGGATGTGGAATGGTATGGTATAGTCTAAGCTCATCAGATCTCAGAAGCTAAGCAGGGTCAGTACTTGGATGGGGGACCACCAAGAAAGATTCTGCAGAGGAAGGCAGGTAAACCACCTCTGCTTCTCAGTTGCCTTGAAAGCTTCTTGCTGGGGTCACCGTAAGTCAGTTGCAACTAGATGGCTCATACATACATATACAATCGCTTGAAACCATCTTTCTGCCTAAACTAATACAGGTGGCTTTGGGTGGTACTTGCTGCTTTTCTTCCTTTGTAGTTATGCACAGTGCTATTCCTTCCATTTGATGTGGAAGAGGGGAAGGAGAATACTTCTGCTGAAGATAAAAACTGGACTAGATAAGTTGCCCACCTGGGAACCATTATGTAAATTGTTCTGAGTTCTTTAGAGGAACATTGTGGTATAAGTGAGATCAATCATCATCATTGTTAAACATTCTGCAGAGATATGCAAGCACAGTGAAAAGTCAAGCGAGATGTATAAGGAAAACAACATGGTACCTTAACTTGCACTCCTCAAGCCACTTGGAATACAATAGTGCACATGCAATCCATGGGATCAATCTGTGGTGAATGTTATCTGTGTAAATTAATTTACAGAATGCTGCCCTTATAATAAATTCATCCTTAACCCCCACAGTTTCTCATCATAGCATTCATGAAGTGGTGTCATTGGTATAGTTCATATTGGTCTTGGTTTCATACTAACATTTAAACTTTTTTGGCTCCTAAATATACATTTGAAAAGTAGCTTTATTGCAGAATGAGTAATCTTGTCTGATTAACTTGGATTTCAGGCAGGCATTAAGAATAACTTTCTTGCAATTTTATGCAATATGTATGGAAGTTAGAGACATATGTCTTAATGCCAGAGGTTGAGACTGCTTTAAGATTAGCACTAACTAGAACGGAAGGAATATGTACACCTAGTTAGCCTGTTGTTGTTGTTGTTTTTAAAAGATGCTTTGTTGTTACTAGTAGAATACAACACATACAATTACATTTCTTACATATTTCTTTTTTTCAAGGTTGTTAGATCAACTTAATGACATTTTTTAAATCAATTATGGTGACAAAATGCAAAAGCTTGAAGTACTTATATAATTGGTTAACAGCTGGAAGCTGATTCAGGGTTGATGTCAATATTACATTAAAACCAAGACTAATTGAAGCATCAGTAACTTGTGTTTCTGATTTCCCACATTTGATGTCATGTCAGCAGTAGGACTAATTGCTATCACATCACTCTGGGAGTTCCTCTTTGATCTGAACCAGTGAGAGTACCTTTCAGCTCTATTGTTTTAGCCTAGAGTTACAGTACATGGATGCTGGGTATCAGAATATTGTAAAATACTTTGCTTTGATTAGAGATCCTCACGATGAACTGTTTCCAAAAAGAAGAAGGCTAGGGAGGTTATCTGAACCACCAGCATCCTTCTCTGCCTAATTTTCAAGTATTTTTAAACTTATACTACCAATCAATGCAAACCTGGGTTCTTCTTCCCAAATATTGGAGTTGGTCATAGTCCATTTAGCTCAGTACTCTACCTGTCAAAGTGATCTGCCAGTTTTCCCAGAGATTGGCAAGGGTGAGCTGGGAAGTTAAAATTGCCCTGGAAAAGGCATAATAGCACCTCCCCCTTTCCTGATGGAGTGTGTGGTAAAGCCAAGGCAGGTAGCTGCAATAAGCCTAGGCAGGAAAGCACTGCAGCTCTTGCTTTTACTGGCTACATTCCCTGCTTGCTCTGGCAGCCATAGTTCATTATGTCAGCAGTCGGACCCCTCCCACTAAAGGGTGCCATGATAGCATGGGGACCAAGGACTGACAGCAAAGCAGGACACTGCTGTCTGCAAAATGGAAGCCTCTCAGAAAGTTTGGGAGCCATTTTGTGTGTATAACATAGGCAGGAAGGTGGTTGACAGTTGTGCATTTTCCCATGTCCCAAAGGTGTGGCAGGCTGGACAATGGGGCTAGCTAATCTCCATTGCCTCACCTTAAGGTGATTTGCTCAGCGCTCTGAGCCGATCATTGATTATCTTAGCTGCATCCATCCTGGGCAATCAATTGGTATTTAGGAGAATAGCCCACTGCATCCTGACGACTCATCATGCCTCCCTTGTCTTTTTGTTCAGACCCCGGCAAAGCAATCAATTCTTTGTCACAGGCCAGTTTTCCTGCCAGCTTACCTCATACTGCCTCAGGACTCATTTTGGGGTATAAATACTAGTCCTTTGGCCATTCATTGTGTGTGTGTGTGTCTTGGATCTATGCATGCACCCCATTTGCGTGTGGGCTCCTTCTCTTTAGCTCCCAGAAATGCTGGCCATTTCCCCTCTCAGTGCTGCCTTCACTGGACGTCTCTTCAGGAATGGTAAATATCACCCATCCCTGAACTATTCCAGTTTTACACCCTTCCCTTCCTTAGCTCTTGTATGATTTGTGTCTGCTTACTGCTTGAAAATGAATCCTTTATTTGTCATTTTCAATAAAAACTCTTTTTGATTTGTACAACTGCCTGCTTAGTTGAGAGTTTTCCTCAGGATTAATCCTGGCATACGTAGGTTACAGATCCCAGTTACCTGCCTCTCGCTCTGTCTCCGTAGCTAATTCCCCCAACTAAAGTGGAGACTGCCTAATTTGGGTAACAGTTACCCCCAGCTGAATCAGCTGAAGCTGTCTAGGTCCCCTGGGGCCAGATGGTGATGAATTGTGGTTGCCAGAGACAGCAAGAGTCATGCATCATGACCAGAGGCAGCAGTAAGAGATGAAGCACTGGGGCCGGGCAACAATGCACCAGACAGGGAGGGATACTGCAGCCCAGCAGCCCTGGCCCAGCACGGGGAGCAGAGTGAGACTGAGGTAAAAGCAGCAACAGATGGACTGTTGTCAAGCACCCTATGGAAGGCGGGGGAATGGAGGTGGGTACCTCTTGGGGATGGAGGCTTGGGGAATGGTGGCTCTCGAAGGCAGCAGCCCACCCAAAAAAATTTCTGTGACTTTAATAGCCATTCTGCCTCTGAAAGCAGGTTTGATTATGATAACAGCCACCCCCAAATTTATAATTCAAGGCATATGGTAGATGGCAGCCTGCTATTTATGAAATTGTTTTACATTTACTAGGAGGACAGACTGTGGGTGCTGTTCTGATTGATAGTGCAGGGGGCCAGAAAGGACACTCATCTTAGTAGTAGACTAGTGGTTTCCCAGAGTGCCTCCTTTTGAACCACAGAGGTTGGCAAAAACCCACATGGGCTGACTCCTTTTTCCTTTTCTATGCCTACCTGCCCTTTCTCAGGGTTGAGAATCAGCTTTGCCATCTGTCTTTCTTACACTTGGGAGGCTTGCAGTGACAACGTTTGAAAACCCTTGGCTAATATCAAATCACAGAAAATAAAGATTCATCCCACCCTTCCCGAATAAGTTTAAGGCATGATGGCCACAGTAGAACAACCTCATGGCATACAAAATAAAATGGAACAGAACTATATTGTACTTGATCTACTGCATATTTTGTAGAAGCATGAATTGGAAGTTATTATAGCGGCATGACATTTTCATTATAAACCCCTATTTTCAGTGCTTCATAATTCAGCACCAGGCATTTGCTCCAGGGTAAAACAACACAGGAGTTTTCAGGCTGGCAGGAAAGTATGTCTAGATATGCATGCTTTTATGTGTGAAATATAGAAGGAAAGAGAGCAGAAGAAACTCATAATTGCAGTCCATATTTGATTGAAATTTTTTTTGTATGGTCCCCAATACCAACATCCTATTTACAGAGAAAAAAATTAAGGGTTATCAGATTCAGCTATGTTGTAGCTGGAAAAAAAAATCAGTATTCCTAATATCCCCAAATTCCAATACCAGTATGGTATTTGGATTCGTGTTTTATTTGGGAACCCAAATTTATTTGGCACCATTATATCCTATGGGGAAGTTGTCTGGGGACGATTTTTAAAGTTAGAGGCACCAAATTTACAGCAGAGCTGCTGGTGCCTGTCCACAGAAGAACCTCCAAGTTTCAAGAAGATTGGATTAGGGGTTCTATTTTGTGGGGCCCCCAAAAGGTGCTCCCTACCATCTTCCATTGTTTCCAATTTGGGGGGGGGAGAGCTATTTTTCCTCCAGGGCAAAAGCAAAGAGGCATGCCTGCAGCAATCACTGTCAATGCCTCCAATGCCAAGAACCAACATAAGCCCAACAGAACCAGATCAGAGGTCAAGAACCCCAGGAAAACCACAAGCCAGTGTTTCAAGTCCAATAGAACCTGTGAGGGTCTCTGTCTATATGTCTCTGCATTCCATCATTTGCTTATCAGTGGACTCGTAAAAGCAGTTCACACCTTCTGGTCTCAGGCGCCAGGCCTGATCGCCCCATGTATCTTCCCCCCCGCTGTCCTTCCTGTCAGTACTCCCTCAGGCCGCTGCGGCCTTGGAAGTATGATAGCCTCACCAGACTTCCTGGGACTCGTCTGATGTTTTGTATTATGCCAAGCTTGTAACTTCCCATAACAATAAGTGTGAACCCCAGTGCCCCAGGGCCCTGGAGTCAATATATTCTGTAAACCCGATTAGCCCCTCACTTGCAACTCGCTACCTGTGCCTGTCTCATCTCCTGATGTCTTCAATAAATCTTTTGTTTCTTTATCAACGTCTGAACATTTGATTTGGAGAAGTAAACTCAGAGAGAGGGGATCTCTCACATTGAGTTGCAAGTCTTTGCCTCTCGAACTGCTGCTGTACCTTTTGGGACAGAATGCCAGGCGATGAGGAAAATACCCCAACTACCCCTGACGCACCGGACGAACCGGTGGTACCGAAGAAACCGGAACCCAAAGAGGAGGGTGCCAAGCCAAAGAAGCCTACGGATCCCATCCCTGACCAAGGCCAGGACGGACGTCCCCGAGGGCTTTTTAACAATTGGCTGGACTCCCCCAAGGGTTGGTCTCTCTCCAGAACCGCGGCGAAGGATCGCCGTTTGGCCTTTCCCAGCACGGGACTTGAAGGGGACCCGGCGCGCAAGGAAGCCCTGATGGAGGAGGAACGCAGGCAGTGGCAGGAGGATCGCCAGGCCATGCAGGAGCAGATGGAGACCATGCAGCGGGTGATGGGTGAGATGGCAGCGGCTCTGGACGCGCTGAAAGTGCAACCGCCTGCCGGCAATCCTCCGGACGGAGCACCGGCAGCCCCTCCCGCGCCTCCTAGTCTCCCGTCCCGCCGAGACCTGAAAGTCACGTATGACGGTTCAGGGGACCAATTGACCTTTTTCATGGTCTAAGTGGACATTTTTATGCGAGAACAGGGCCGCACCTTCACTTCCGAGGAGTCCCGAGTGCAGTACGTGGCTTCCTTACTGCAAGGGGAGGCGGCCGCCTGGATGGTGTTACAGTATGAACTTCGCTCGCCAGTGCTGCGAACGCTGGATGAGTTTATGGTAGCGCTCCGCAACCGCTTTGAGGACCCGACTCTGGGTGAGCGGGCCAAGGCCTCCCTGATGCAACTGCGCCAAGGGACTAAGTCGGTGGCGCAGTATGCAAGTGAGTTCCAGTCCCTAGCCAGCCGAATTCTGGACTGGAGTGAAGCCACCTTGGTACAGTGTTTCAGGGAGGGCCTCAACCCAGACCTCCAACATTGGGCCTTCATGCAAGGGAACCCCCCAGACGTGGAAGGTTGGGTTCGTCACGCAGCCGACATAGAGAACCGCAAACAACTCCTGACCTTGTCCAAACAACGTATCGGACGAGACCCAAGGCCCCGAAGCGACCGGGGCCGAGACTTCCGCCCGGGGGGCAGCGGGGTTCCCTCAGCCGCGGAACGCCGCAAGCGCTTTGAGACTGGGGTCTGCCTGACCTGCGGAGGTAAGGGACACTTTGCATCGCAATGCCCCTCTCGAGCGGGTCGTCCCAACCCCCCACGCCAAGTCCCGACCGAACCGCAGAAGGCGACTGCCGAGGACCAGCCCCGCCGCAGGAGCGGACCACCGGGCCGACGCGCCGGCGCACCCTCCGCTCTCCATGCGCGGCCCCAGGATGGGGCCTCCACTTCTACCGGCCCAACGGGGTCCCGGATTACAAATACCACTTTTGATTCGGACGGGTCCCCGACCGCCACCACTCCTTCCCCCTCTTCCAGCGAGGAGGAGGAGTGGGAACAGCCGGCAAAAAACGCCGTCGGTCTGCTGTAGAGGGGGCTCCGCAGCAGACCGCACCTGTCGTTGTGCAAGGAGCTCCACCGATGGTAAGCGCCCAAGAGGACAATGTGTATGTGCGTGTTCACCTATCCCTACCCAAAGGGGGTCCCAGTTTAGAATTCCCAGCCTTGGTTGACTCGGGGTGTGCCCGCACCATGATTAGCGAGGAAACGGCCAAGAAACTGGGGGTCCGGCGCAAGCGACTCCCGGGACCTCTCCGCTTTTCCCAGATGGACGGGAGTGATTTTAAACGGGGCCCGGTGACCCACCGAACTGCAGCCGTGATTATGTCCGTCGGAGAGCATTGGGAACGCTTGTATTTTACCATTGCCCCTATTGTAACCCCTGTGGTATTAGGGATGAACTGGCTGCGGGGACACAACCCTTCCATCGACTGGGTTAAACGGGTGCTCTCGTTTCCAGAAAACCCCTGTGGGTTACATGATAAGGAACGGGTTGTCCGGACTTCGGCCGCCGCGGTAGTAGGACCTTCCCCCCCAACCGCCGCTCCACCTCAACTGCCCTCCGAATACTCGCAGTTTGCGGATGTCTTTGACGTTAGGGAATGTGACGAATTACCCCCCCACAGAGAAACGGACTGTGCCATAGAAATAGTGGGGGAAGGCAAACTGTCTAAGGGGAAGGTCTACCCCATGAGCCCTAGTGAAAAGGCAGTGTTACGGGACTATCTGGATGCCAACCTGGCGAGAGGTTTCATACGCCCTTCCAAGGCTCCCTATTCGGCCCCGGCCTTCTTTGTGAAGAAAAAGACCGGAGATTTAAGACTGTGTATTGACTTCCGTAGGCTAAATGCCGTTACCCAGTCTAACGCTTACCCTCTCCCTCTTATTCCCGACCTTCTAGCACAATTAAAGGAGGGCCGAATCTTCACCAAACTGGACTTAGTGGAAGCATACCACCGCATTCGCATTAAAGAGGGGGACGAATTCAAAACAGCCTTTTCCAGCTGTTTTGGAATGTTTGAGTACCTGGTCATGCCGTTCGGACTTTCGGGGGCTCCCAGTGTGTTTATGCAATTGATTAATGAGGTTTTGCATGATTTGCTGTTTCGGGGGGTGGTGGTATTTCTCGATGACATCCTCATTTACTCTGAATCTATGGAGGAACATGTGCGCCTAGTGCGAGAAGTGCTCCAGCGGCTGCGGGAGCACAAACTGTATGCTAAGGTATCCAAATGTGAGTTCCACCAACCTTCCATTACATTCCTTGGGTACGTGATTTCCCACCAAGGTTTAGAAATGGACCCCGCGAAGGTCCAGGCGGTACTAGAATGGGAACCTCCCACTACTCGCCGCCAACTTCAGCAGTTTTTAGGGTTTGCCAACTTTTACCGGAACTTCATTCCTAACTTTGCCCAGGTTGCACTGCCCCTAACCGCCCTATTACGTACCAAGGACAAGGGGGTTAGCGCCGCGCTACCCTCAGCCCGTTTGCAGTGGGGCCCCCAGTGCCAACAAGCTTTTGAACGTTTAAAACAGCTTTTTTCATCCGAACCCGTTTTGGCTCATCCAGATTGCACCAAGCCTTTCGTGGTGCAGGTTGACGCCTCGGATGTGGCCATGGGCGGGGCCCTATTGCAGAGGGATGAAGGGGGGCGATTGAGGCCATGCGCCTACTTCTCCAAAAAGTTTTCCCAGTCCGAAATCAACTGGGCGATTTGGGAGAAGGAGGCGGCAGCGGTCAAACATGCCCTCACCATATGGAGACACTTCCTGGAAGGGGCCGAACTGCCGTTTGAAGTGTGTACTGATCACAAGAATCTTGAGGCTCTCAAGGGAGCTAGAAAGCTCAACGCCAAACAGATTCGATGGGCCCAATTCTTCGCCAAATTCCGATTCACTCTCAAACACGTCCCTGGCAAGGAAAATGCCCTAGCCGACGCCCTGTCACGGCTTCCCCAGTATCGCAACGATTTCGATCGCCCTGTAGACTCCCTGTTCACTCCCGAGCAGCGGGGGGAGGTCCCAAGCCTAGCCGTCACTACCCGGTCCCAAGCCCAACGACCTGAAACCCCCCCTTGGCTCAAAGGCATCCCGGAAGCCTTCCAGCAGCGGCTCCGGGACGCCTCCTTACAGGAGGAGGAGCACCATCTCCTCCCCACTGGCTTGGAACGAACCAACACTTGGTGGGTGCAAGGGGGGAAACTATATGTTCCATCCTCCCTTCGCAAAGAGGTCTTGGGACTTGTACACGGTGCCAGGTTGGCAGGTCATTTTGGTTTCATAAAAACGCTTCACCTGGTACGGAGGCAGTTCTGGTGGCCCGGTATGAGAGCTGATGTGGAATTGTATGTGCGCAGCTGCCCCACTTGCGCCACAGCCAAGAAACGGATGGGAAAACCCCCAGGGCTTCTCAAACCGCTTGAGAACCCCTCCCGACCCTGGGAAGTTATAGCCATGGATTTTATCACCGACCTACCTCCTAGCCGAGGGAAAACGGTTCTCTGGGTAATCACGGACCTTTTTTCCAAGCAGGTCCATTTCGTTCCATGTGCAGGTCTTCCTTCAGCCCAGGGCTTGGCTAAATTATTCGTCACCCATGTCCTCAGGCTACATTCGGTCCCGAGGAAGGTACTCTCCGACCGGGGGGTCCAGTTCGTTGCCAAATTCTGGCGAGCCTTTCTAAAACTCATGGGGGTGGAGGAACAGGGCCTGTCCTCCGCCTATCACCCCCAGACGGATGGTCAAACGGAACGAGTAAACGCAGTGGTAGAATGTTATTTGCGTTGCTATGTGAATTTCCACCAGGACGACTGGGTCGACCTGCTGCCATTCGCCGAATATGCGTACAACAATGCGCCTCATTCCTCTACCGGCTTTAGTCCCTTCCAAGTAATATACGGGACGGAATTCGGCCCTTTCGGTTCCGCCCCCGTCTCGCCAGAGCTCCAAGCCACCCCTGATCTTCAGGAGTGGATTCAGGTGGTTAAATCTACCTGGCCGTGGCTGCTCAAAAATCTTGAGAAGGCAAAAAGCAAGTACAAGGAACAGGCGGACAAACACCGGTCTCCGGGATGGGAATTAAAGGTGGGGGAGCAAGTTTATCTGTCCACCAAAAACCTCCGCTCACTCCGGCCTTGCAAAAAACTGAGCGACCGTTATGTGGGACCTTTCCCCATTACCAGAGTGATCAACGAGGTCACCGTGGAACTGGAACTCCCTAAGACTCTCAAGGGAGTCCATCCCGTCTTTCATATAAGTCTCCTCAAACCGTATGTGGCTGCTCCCCAGTTCCACCCCCCTCCCGAACAGGAGATTCCTACTGTGGTAGGAGGGGATACCCATCTGGAAATATCCAAGGTTTTAGATTCTAAATGGAAGAAGGGGAAACTGTTTTACTTTGTTCGCTGGAAAAACCTTGGACCCGCTCACGACGAGTGGGTGGCCGCGCCCCACATGGCGGCCCCTCGCTTAGTCCGGGAATTCCACCTCGCTTATCCCGATAAGCCTCGCCCTCTCGAGGACCCCGGAGGGGGGCCTTAAGGGGGGCAGAATGTGAGGGTCTCTGTCTATATGTCTCTGCATTCCATCATTTGCTTATCAGTGGACTCGTAAAAGCAGTTCACACCTTCTGGTCTCAGGCGCCAGGCCTGATCGCCCCATGTATCTTCCCCCCCGCTGTCCTTCCTGTCAGTACTCCCTCAGGCCGCTGCGGCCTTGGAAGTATGATAGCCTCACCAGACTTCCTGGGACTCGTCTGATGTTTTGTATTATGCCAAGCTTGTAACTTCCCATAACAATAAGTGTGAACCCCAGTGCCCCAGGGCCCTGGAGTCAATATATTCTGTAAACCCGATTAGCCCCTCACTTGCAACTCGCTACCTGTGCCTGTCTCATCTCCTGATGTCTTCAATAAATCTTTTGTTTCTTTATCAACGTCTGAACATTTGATTTGGAGAAGTAAACTCAGAGAGAGGGGATCTCTCACAGAACCAATGTCAAACCAGATAATTCTAGCAGATCAAAATCAAGTGTGGCCAACAGAACCAATGTGTGGCAGAGAAGTCCAGCAGGACCCAGGGCTAATGTGGCAGTGCAAGCCCAACAGAACCGATGTCAAACCAGAGAATCCTAGCAGGTTTTTTGAATGAATAAATTTGTGTACGGCAAAGGCCAGAATAATAGTAGGTTTTTTTAAATAACCAAGGGCAATCCACAGAAGCCCAGCACAACAATCTTCAGCATGGGGGGGGGGGACACTTTTGCATGCCCAGCAGAACCCAAGGGGGTTTTGTGTGCACCTTGATCCTTCTCTCTCTGCAGTCTGCCTACTATCATTGCCTCAGAGGAAGAGTCTTAGGTGCTGCAGCTGCCCTTCATCACTGGCTCTCCTTTTCTCACCTCCCACCCCTGCAAAGAAGAATGTTACACATATGCAGTTTAGCTTCATTATTTATGGTGCTCCTGTGCATTCTGCTGGTTTCTGTTAGGCACACAGGTCCCTATCCTACTCTATCTCTTTCATCTCCAACAAGATGAAGAACAGTTTTGGTGCAGCTGTATTATTTTCAGCTTGAAATTTGGTTTGGGGTGGCCGATGACTGAGTGAGCACTATGACCCACATTCCCCTGTGCCACACAGCTACTAGGTTCCAACTGAGGTGTTTTGGTGCAGGTGGATTTGGAATGGCATTAGGGATGGGGGGGGGGTTCTTCCAATCAAACTGGGTACCTCTCCCCTGCTGCTTCTTTCTAGTGACATTTTAATTTTTGGAATAGGGTTTTGCCCTGACTTTCCAATACAGACTGAAAGAAGATGCAGGCACAAGCATGTGCTCACTTCACTCACCCTCAAAGTCCTGAACTGGGTAGCTGAACAGTGGCAAGTTGACATTCAGGAAAATCAACTGCTCAACTGTCCAGGGAAGTGGGCATGAGCAATGCAGGCAAACAATGTTGCCCACATGGCAACATGCTCATTCTGCATGCCCGTCAAAGGGCGCAAAAGGAGCCTCTGGGCCATGGCAGAGGTGTGGCCGGACTGTCTCATAGTACAGTAGCTTAGTGGATTAGTGGTCTTCAACTCATAGGGCTCAGCAACCCTAACCATTGCAGCCACTGTGTCCTGTCTCATGCACCTCTCACTCACAGGGGGGCCAAGTACCTACCCATTGAGCTCCATTTCTAAGATCATCTCAGCAGTTGCCATGGAGTAGATATTGCCTAGCTAGGGAGGTGGGTGATGATCAGCAGTGGAGCTGCTTTTGCCCCCCTGCCTCCTCTGCTTGTGCCTTGGCCTGCATGCCAGGAGAACTCATTTCTCCAGCGAATGAACGGGTCGGCTTACTTGCCCTTCATGCATGGGTCACATGTGGTCACCAACATGTAGACCTGCTGGGTGTGAGTCTGAAGGCGGGACTCGATACCCTCTTGCAGCCTTTGCACCGGCACGCGCACTGCTGAAAGCAAGTCTGCACATCCTGCAGCTGTCTCCAGAAAGGCGGCCATCTTTTCAACAAACAAAGCAAAATCAAAACAAAACGAGCAGACACCCCCAAAACTAAAAAAAAATACAAAAAGAAAATGCAACCACAACAAAAGCAAAGAACCAAACAGAAGGAAACAAAAGGCATTTAAAACTAAAGAACTAAGACAACATGAAATAGCTTTAAAATGAATCAGTTTGTTCAAATCAATCAATGATCAGTTATCTTCTCCAGGCAGGCAGACCGGCAGGCAGGTAGGTTCCAATGTAGCTCCATTTGCAGCAGACTCGCAAGCAGCACCAGCAGACCTCCAGAGGCTCAGAGCAGCAGCTGAAGACAAGCTTAGCAGTGCACACTCCAGAAGCTTCTCTCTGTAATGGAGTCTAGCTGCAGCCAGGCCCCACTTTTAACCCCTTTGTCCATGCTCAGAAGAATCTGAAAGAAAACCAGCTATGAAATAACTCCTGTGACTGGGCAAAGAGTACTGCTCCCCCTAACATGCAATCCTATTTGCCACTGCCACCTTTCCCCCTCCATCCTGTTCACTTGGAAACCTGCTTAAGGGGGGGGGGAGAAATGAGGTTGCTGGGCCACATTTGAAGCCAAACACCTTGTAAAATAACAGCTATGATTGGACAAACAGTACAGTTCCCCCTAATGTGCTCTCCTATTTGCCTGTGAGAAATGCCTCATCTCCCCTCCCTCCCATTGCCCTGGAAACCAGTCCAAAGGCAGGAAAAGGGCATATGGCAACTGTAGAGCCCTTTAACTGCCACTGTTCAGAATTCCTGAATAATCCTGAACAAACCCGAACTTTTGGGGCGGCGGGGGTTGGGGATTGGAGTAATCAGCTAGAATGGGGGATTCCTTGATGTGTATTTGGCTGAAAAAATTCCCAAAATATACTGGTATTTGGGGGGTAGATTTTTGACTCGAATATACCAATTGCACATCCCTAAAAAAAAAAACCCATGATGATTTATAGACAAAAATAATTATGCAGAAGATATTGCTTCTTCTACCGCTATTACTAGCTAAGTGTATGGTCAAGACTGTTTTAATATGTATTATGTTGACCGCATTTTAATGTATTTATACTTGATGTTAACCACCCTGAGCCCAGCTTTGCCGGGGGAGGGTGGGGTATAAATAAAAAGATGATGATGATGATGATGATGATGATGATGATGGTGATGATGATGATTACTATGACCACGACTACAACTATTATTATTATTATTATTATAGTTTCATTATTTCGCTGAGACAAAAATTTGAATAACAAATATAAGTGAAGGAAAAGACCTGCTGAACTTATAGGTCACAAAAACGCATAAGGTAATGGCATCCCTTACATCAGAGCCTTTTGAATGTCACCTAAACTGGCAAGTTTTTCCCTCCATTTTGCATTATTTTAATTACAGATAAAAGGCAATTATGAAAATTCATGACCATTCTTATAAACTTGACAGTTTGAAGACTCAGGAAAATGTACAGATTTCTTCTGGATAATTTTCAAGGTGAAAATATTTAGCAAATGATGTCAGCTTCATTAGTTGCCCCATTTTTCTCAAGATAACAATGAAGGACTTTCCTACCTTGACTCTCCCCCATCCTTATGCTACAGCCACACAGGATTTTCTTCCTTAAACTACAAGCCAGTTACTGCATATTAACACCAATCATTGGTTGGCAGGGGAATCACAGGGTCTATGGAGGAGGTGAAGCCAACATTGAAAAAAAGCTGCATAAACCAATACAACACTTCACCACCTTCTCCATGGCCCTGTCTGTACTTTGAATTTAGTGCTTACACTTCATGAATACAATAGCTTGAAGCTGTACAGAATTCTAGTCATCCTGGTGGACTGTGCCTCCAAATGGTAATGTGGTAAACTTTCATATGAACATGCACACACACAGAGATGTTCTCCCTTGCTGGAGGTGTAAGCAACTGTAATTTTGGGATTTTTATTCCAAGCCCACATACTTGAAGAAATGCCCAAGGAACAGTGAAAAAAATAAGTTTGATGTTCTTAAAAAAGTTTTCCTTTATTGAGATACACAGAATAACTACCAGTTCATATGTAATGCATAGATTAAGAATTTAGGCATTGAAGCAAACCCAGAAATTTCAGTATTATGCAGTCCCTGAATTAAAAAGACAATATTTTAAAACACCATAATCATCAATACAACACTAACCCAACACAATCAGAGATAAATATTCAACAACCATATACATTTCCAGCTACTAGATCACCCACAATAATTTTGCCAACTAATTTCACCCTCTCCAGAAATTGATCATTCCTAAAAAAAGTCAATTACATTCCCATTGATTAGAAACCTGCATGCCCAGTCCAAGAAGAGCCTTAACTATGCAATCCTAAACAGAGTTGCATAAGTCAATGGACTTTAAAAAGGTATAGCTATACTGCTAATATTTTTAGCTGAAAAATAGTTCTAATCAACTGTTGACAAATTCCTCCCTTCCTTGTATTACTTCCATTAGGTTCTAGTCAACTGTTGACCGTCAATATCAGGGACTCATTACCACTCAAACCAGCCCAGACTGGTGAATGACTTTCTACAAGTCAAAAAGACTGCTTCAAAGGTTACTATGATGTGCTCCTAGCAAGGCCTATTTGAAGCAGCTAAAATGTTACACAGAATACAAAAAGTCCTTGCTCTTAAACCCCAGTACTTAACAGCCTAAAAGCAGTACATGTTATCACAGAAAGAGAACCTTGTAAAGGTAACAAAGGTCTTCAGGAAGAGGCTGATCAACTGTCTGTAGGGGGTATTTTAGTTCTGGACTCTGTGCTTCCTGCTGGATGAAATGCTCTATAAAGCCCCTGCCAATTCTATGTCACTGACTTGACCTCCTACAATACAAGTAAAAATGTTTTAAATAGTCTACAGTGAAAAACAGTGTCATAAATACATAAGGAACATCTGCAGATTAAATTCTAATCCTCCATATTATGGATCCATTTATTTGTTTGTACAGAATAGAAGTGAATAATACCCTTGACATTACTGTAATTGCAGTTGTCAAGAATTAAGCCTTAGCAATTAGCACTCAGCTAGCAAATTAGGCAAATTGCATGTCAGAACAAGGTTGCAACACACACACACAATCTTCCTTATCCTCACCTTGTTAAGTACCGGGGAGAATAAAATGTAACTTCTGTTACAATCTAAGGAGTCTTACTTATGTTAGACCATGCAGAGATATAACATCTCAAAACCTTCATTCGCCCTGCAGCCACTCTGAAAAGTCCCATTTGAAGAGAAAAGAGGATTTTGTTTTGCTTTAGCTCAAACAGGAAAGCCCTAGGAATTCCACAGACACATGGATGTTCTTTCATCTGGGGGCTTCCTACTTTCCAAATTCCCAAAGAGGAAGCAGCCAAAGCCAATTACATTTCAATCCTCATTTTCCAGGTTGGATTTTATGGTTGTTGTACTATTACATTCTAGGTTGTTATGTTGTGTGCTATGTGTGTGCATTTGTATGAAAACAGTAGCATTCTAAAACTAGTGATGTATAATAATCAGAAGAAGAGTTGGTTTTTATATGCCGATTTTCTCTACCTTTTAAGGAGAATCAGACCCATTTACAATCTCCCTACAATAGACATCCAGTGATGTAGGTGAGGCTGAGATAGCTCTAAGAGAACTGTGACTATCCCAAGGTCACCCAGCTGGCTTCATGAGCAGGAGTAGGGAAACCAAGCTGGTTCACCAGATTAGAGTCTGCTGCTCATGTGGAGGAGTAGAGAATCAAACCTGGTTCTCCAGATTAGAGTCCACTGTTCCTAACCACTACACCATGCTGGTTCTCACTGAACCGAACATTCTGTATTTTAAGATAGTTATTGTAACTAAGAACTGGAAAAAATGAGAGTTGGTAATATTATGGAGCATCTGATCATTATTCTGGCATCTGGCTGTCTGGTTTAGAGTTAGGGAAGTAAAAAATGAGTGACTCAGCAGATATGTGACAAGAATGTTCACCAGTCAGCAGAGTTACAAACTTTTTTTTTTTTTGCCAACAAATGTATATATTTAGATAGTTATACCCTGCTTTTCTCTCCAGTGGAGACTCAAATTAGCTTACGGCACCACTGATGGATAGATCTGTCTTTCCATTAGGTTGTCTACACTAATCATATTGCTGGTTCTCTAGCTTGTGGGGAGACCTTTAATTTGAGTGTATATAAGCACCTAGTTTGGCTTGCTACTTTCTTCTCTTTGGATGTACCTGCTACCTGCTACACATGGGAACAGACACTTCCATGTGCACTTCCAGGTAGGCAGTGGGGATTTCAGTACAGAGGAGGTAGAGGTGGAGGCAAATGCCACACTTTCCCACCAAAGCATCCTCCATGAGAAAAACATTTTAAAAAATCAAAGTTATTCTATGTAGCAGAAGTTTTACATTGTTGATTTTAATTACTGTTTTTAATGCATTTGATGGTATTTTATGCCTGATCTTGTCATATCTCAGAAGATAAGCAGGGTTGGCCCTGATATTACTTGGATGGCAGACCACCAAGGAATACCAGTGTCACCATGCAGGGTCACCATGCAGAGGAAGGCAATGGCAAACAACCTCTGTTAGTCTCTTGCCTTGAAAACCCTACCGGGTCACCATAAGGATTGAAAAGACTGTAGGTCACAACTTGCTCAGCTTGGGCAGTGGTATAGAGCCAGCATGGTGTAGTGTTTAGAATGTTGGACTAGGATCTGGGAGACCTGGTTATAAATCCCACCCTGCCATGGATGATATTGGGTCAGTCGCCCATTCTCAGACTACCAGCCCAATCCCGAAGGGGGCAGTTCCATGGCGGCTGGGAGTGGCCCAGCCGCTCTGCCTTCTCCGAGGCTTCCAAGCCACCATAAAGGGAAAAAAAGACCATAAAAAATAAAATAAATTTGAAAGGCAGAAAATCCCCCATTACCAACAATGGGGCTGTGCCACGAAAAAGGTGGCGCAGCCCCACCATTCCCAGGGCAAAAGGTCTATGGAAACTGCCTAAAGGCAGCTGTACCCCTGGAAATGCCCCCCCACTGGCACCTGCTGGCATAGCTCAGCTGGTGGCAAAGGCTGGTGGCGCCTAGATGGTGGTGTGTTTGCCCCTGCGCCAGCGAAGGTGCCACCTTATTCTGTGATGGGATCACGCCAGCTCCAGAGGAGTCCCCCCTTTTTAGGAATGGGCTCTAATCTACCTCACACGGTTGCTATGAGGATAAAATGGAAAAGGAGGAGAATATTGCAAGCCCCTTTGAGTCCCCACTGGGGAAAAAAGTGGAATATAAATGAAGTAGAATAAACAAACAAACAAGCAAACCAGCATTAAGTGTGTGTGTGGTATACAGGTTAGAGCGCAGAATTTCACAATGAACAGTCCTTGAGTGACTATGACAAGTGACTTGAGTGACATTCAGCCTGTAATCGTGTAAACTATCTCACAGCAGGGAATGAGGAAGGGGGGCATGTATGCCATCCCAAGTCTATTAGAGAAAGGATGGGACAAAAATGATCTGGATAGATTAAACCATTTTGGAAGTTTCTCTTACCTATACCACTGGGTGCATTAATTCACTAACTTATGTTGTCTGCTTAAGGGATCTGTCAATTTATAGGATGTGCCTCTTCCTCTTTTGAAATTGTTTTGGATATCTCTTCCCTTCATTGTAATTTCTGTCTATCAGTAGAATGCAAACCAAGTTACCTGCCAGGCAGGCAGTATTTTCTTTAAACATTCCATTTGCAAGGCATCCCCACTGCTACAGAGGTGTAACAGGGAATTGTATTACCTGGAAAGGCATTCACATTGAAATAGTAATAGAAAATTAAAAAACGTGTTTTGGCTTGAAGCGCATTATTGTTGATTTACTGCTCAATAAATACAACAAGCTTCTACTGAGGCTCCCGGGCCAATGGAGAGAAGCAGCACATGTTATTAGATGCTTGCCTAATTACTAACTGGGGCTGATTAGAGATGTTCAGTATGGCTTCCATGCAGCACTTTCATTCCTTATATCTGCACCTGGGAGCCCAGAAAGCTACTTTAGATGAAGAAAAGCAGACTGCCTTGTGGAGAATAAAATATAAAACGTTCCAGCAAAGACATTGTGAATAGTTGTTCCTTGCCATCCTAAATCACCTAGTAATGACACATAACAACTTTGGAGGCTGCATTTATTTTTGTATTCAGGAGCTGCAAAAAATATCAATTTTATCAGTTTTATTTTGATGAAAACACTCCTGTGAATGATAGATATCCCACAGCAACAGTTGGGAATTACATTGGATTAAATTTTCCAGTAAGTACTGCCTGATTGTGCCTTTTCCACAGTATCGATTACGCGCAGTCCACATACAAACAGATATACGTGCCAAAAAAAGAAGAAGAAACGACAAGGATAGTGCAATCTCCTATCTTTTCCCTAACAAGTTCTGGTTTTAAACACTCTCCAGAACATGTACGGCATGACAATTTAAGTGAAAAGGCTAGCCGTGTTCTGATCCTGACTGAAGGAGGAGCGCAACAGGTTTCTTCATGGTACCGGCTAAGCAATCTGCAGTCAGCGTAAGCTAACTGCTTTAGATGTCAATTAGAAGAAGAACTCTTATTTTGTGATTCAGGGCTTGTGAGTACATGGACAACGAGTTCATTTAGGAAAGAAATTGAAAACTCAGAAAGAAAGAGATTAAAGAGAGCGGCAAGGAGGAAGAAAGCTTGCGAAGTGGAAAAACCCTGCCGCTTATCAAGAGCAATGTATCCACTTATTTCTTGCTTTCAGGTTTCTCAGAAAATTAAAAGAGAACCATGCTGTAATCAGTCAAACCAGCAAAAGTTTCTTCTGCTGCAGAATGTAATGGGAGACTCGACCAAAAATGTGCTGCTGAGGCTATCAAAAGTTGCTAAATGACACAGGCTTGCTATTTTTGTAATTTCTAGATTAATAATTCCTTGTTCCTTATTCCCCTTGATATTGTTCTCACATCGATCAAAGGGAAGACTGGCCCCGAGTGTCTGGCCCCGAGACTTTAGTAAAGACCCACCGAAGCAACTCCTTGTGCAGAGATTTCCTCCGATGAAAAGCAGGAAATGCAGGAAACAGGGCTTCTTCTTTGTCCTGGTTCTTAGAATATTTCCTTGCCAGCATCTTCAAAAAAAATTGTTCCTTGGAAACAAATTCAGCTCCATACATCCCACCTTCATTATTGTGCCAGTTCTAGACTCAGCTGGAGATATCCTTGTAGGAGTGACTACATCAGAAGTAAAACACTGCCCCTTTAATTGAAAACTCATCTTCTCCAGAAGGGTGGGGCCAGAGATGTAAAAGTATTTTGCATGTTTTGGGGTTCACTTTGAGCTGTAATGATTCAAATGGATTTTATTAAACTGCGGGATGAAAATACAGCTGCCGTTTAAATGCAGGGACGAACCTGTGGCTGCCAAATATCAGACTTAGAAAAGATCTTCAACAGAACACAACAATATCAATTTTGTTGCCTGCTCTACCGATTGGTAATTTGTTTGTTATGCTAATATTTCTAGGATTGTAATTTAGAAGATAAGAACATTTGGAGGCAGTATGAAGGGAAGGCCCAATTAGAAAAAATGCTGGATTGAAAGAAAAAACACTTTGAAGTCAACTTGGAATTTATCCTCCAAATAATTTGTTGTCACCTTCAAACTGTGCCACTTCAGTTTCCACCTGAATTTTTATCCCACAATTGCTAATTTTCTTACAGCCCATTCCTGAGCTGAGGCAGACAGGGACAGCGGGGAAGAGGTGCAGCGGCGCCTCTTCCTAATCTGGTTCCCGTACGCCGTTTTAAAAAAAAAGCCGTTTTGCAGCTTTTTTTGTTTAACTGGGGCCTTTCGCCCCATAGGGAACAGTGAGGCTGCGTCTGCTAAAATGCAGGTGCAGCACCACCATTCCTGGCACTGGCGGAGGTGGATGAAAGGGGATAGGGAGCCGCCTAACCAGTGACTCCTCCCCCAGCCCGCCCCCAGAACACCCCCCTGCGCCAGCATGGTAAGTAGATATTATTAGAGCTAGGAGTGAAATCAGGAGAAACAAAATGCTAGACATAGAAGTAAAGACCAAATTAGACAAAACTTAACTGACTTATCACTTGACAAGATTCTGCTGTGGATGTTTTGGGAGGATTTTTATAATTGAATAAAATACGAGATACAACACTATATAAAAAAGAAGCAGTTCTGGAAGTAGTTTGACTTTGTTGCAACACTGTGATTTTAAATGTTTGCTTTTCTCACATGGTCTGCAATAATACATAATATACACAGGGAAAAAAATACTCTATGTTATTCCTGCTTCCTTCCTAGCTTTAAATGTGATGAAAACTTGAAAGGTTGTGATTGTTTTCCAAAGCTTGTGTCCATTATGAAATTTGTCTGGAGGTAATTGCTGAGATTTAATTCTTGACAACTGCAATTAAACCTATATAAAGAGTATTAAACAGTCTTTGTTCTCTACAACAAGTAAATGGATTTGAAGAATGGGAGTTACTTTATGTTTCCCCCTATTTCCTATTTATGGCTGTAATTTACATAGTTTAAATGTTTCCTTTCAGTTTTGGTAAGATATATTACTTATTGTTAGCACTATGTATGACCAAGTGCTCACAGAGAGTTAGTGTGTACACATGCAATGTGCTTGATGTCATCAATAGTTCTACATAAGCAAGTGTGTCCACTTCCTTCTGCGAGAGAAGAGAATTCTCTTGCAGGTTGTGCATTCAGATATTTACTAACCAAAACCCAAACTGAAAATAGCCCACTGGTTTCTATAGTTAGTAGTCCAAAATGAAAAAGTCAGTAATATTTAGAAACCTTTGCTTCTGTCAGTTATTCTGGTGCCAGCTGTCTGGTTTTGAGCTCAAAACATACCATGGAGGAAGTGGGAACAAAGAGGTGTGACTCATCAAATCCATCACTTACAGGGATGTTTTCTCGTCAGGAGAGTTGCCGCCAATGTGCCAATTGCTCTATCTTACATTTCAGCTCTATCTTACACTTCCAGGAGTTCTCTGGGAGACTCTGGAAACTGTGAATAAGTGCCTGGAGCCATTTTCAAGTGATGGCTAACAAGCTGAAATTTAATCCCAACAAAACAGAAGTGGTATTGGTGGGGGTAAGGTCTAACTCAGGAATTGAGATGTTTTCTCTTCTGGATGGGTTACACCCCCCCCCCAAAAAAAGGAGTAGGTTTGTAACGTGGGGATGATGCTGGACACAGGTCCATTTTGGAGAGCTAGGTGTCAGAAATATACTGATGTCACCCAGCTAGATATATGTCTTTGTCCAGACCACCAGGGATTGCTATAGCTGGTTGGAGAGAGTGGCTAGCTGCTGTAGTCAAATCGGTAAGGATGAATAGGCATGCCTATTATATTAAGTGCTGTAGAACACAGGCAGGATGCTGCTGCAGTGGTCTTGTTTGTGGGCTTCCTAGAGGCACCTGTTTGGCCTCTGTGTGAACAGACTGCTGGACTTGATGGACCTTGGTCTGATCCAGCATGACTTTTCTTGTGTTTTTATTAGGGTTGTGCAAAAGAAAAAAGAAAAAAAAAAGGTAAATTTCAGGTTTGGGTTTTTTTGGCCTTATTTTTTTCAGTCAATACAAAATAAGCCGAATACCCATATTGGTAAATATGGGTATTCAGCTGATTTTCACGTTTCCTGAAAAATTTGGGCCTATTATAGTAAATGGTTTTTTTCCCAAAGCTCCTGGGAGGCATTTTTGGAGGTAGAGTCCCCAAATTTGTAGTATGGTTGCAAGGGACTCTCCTTTGATGGTCACCAAGGTTTGGTAAACTTTGGGACAGGGAGTCCAATTTTATGGGGTCACCCCCAAGGGGTCACCCCCATCCTCCAAGCATTTGCGAGCTGAGCTGTCCATCAGGTTCAAAAGTTCAATGTTGCCAAGGACTGGCAGAAAGGGGCAATTCCAGGCTGGCACCTCAAAGTCTGGGGGCTGCCTTTGTTTCTGGGTCGCTTTGTATTCAAATGAGCTTCTAAATAGAGGGGAAAAGGCTTAAATGCAAGAGAAATAAGGCATGGAAAACATTTTTTTTGGTGGCAAATGACATCCCGTGAGCAGTCCTTTATTGTGGTCATGAAGAATCTGATTCAAAGAGATGACCACAGTGTGTGGAAACGAAGCCTTTACTTAGGGCAATCTTCTTTTGGAAAGCAGGTTTTCATGGCAGGGGAGACATCGGAGCCAACTGAAGTGATGACCACAGGGCCTGTCTGAAGGAGATTGCTCAACCACGTGGATGAAGAAATCTTTGGAAGCCTGGTTGTTTGCAGCTGTCTGGCTCTTTTTAGTTGGGAGGTTTATCCCTCCGGACAGGACTGGGTAAGCCCTGTCTTTTAAATAACCTTATCTCAAAAGGGCCCCAGCTATGGGGCCCTAACAAAACCAGTCCAAAAAACAAAGGAAGAAAAAGGGGAGAAAGCACAGAGCCAAGCCTCTGAGCAAAGTCAAATAGCTGAACCCAAAAAGCTCAATATCTATTCAGCTTTTTTGGGAATCACCTATCCTGAAATTTACCGAAACAGATAATGTTGGGTTTATTTTCAGTTTGGGTTTATCAATATGCACAATCCTAGTTCTTATGTTCTTAACAAGTTGAAACTGAATCCTGAATGGATTAAGATGATGCTGGAGGGAAGGCTTAGGTCTTGGAGGGCATTGTCTTCCCACATTTGACAGGGTTCAGCTTCCCTGGCTGACTTGGATAAGAGTCTGGGACCCAGCATTATTGCTAGAGAAACAAGTTAATTCAGCCAAAATTGGGGGTTATGTATGCATGCATGTGTGTGTGTGTGTGCATGCTTCACTGGGGTTGCATTATGGGGAAGCTATCAACATGACAAGCACCTGTGAATCAGCCCTCCATTGTAAAAGGAAAGTCAATACACTGAGGCAGCATTTCCATGTTTTGAACATATTATTTATTTAAAATATTTGTGCCCCACTTCACAACTATACAGTTTCTAACATAATGAAAAATATGAGACAGTAATAATGATATTAAAATAGAAAAACACCACTAATAGAACATATGTGGCATACATACTTGCTATGAAATTTTCCAAAGCGATAAGAAATTAAAAGATCTTAAGCACGGAAGTGATATAGATGACATACTTGCAAGGACCGGTCATTGAAGGAAACACAGAAGACAAACCATTGAAATCAGTCATAAACAGCAGAAGCACATAGCCACTAAGAGGGAGAAAAGAGATGGGGAAAGAAAATCAGCACAAAGGCTAGACAAGAAGAAAAGTCATTACGTAGCATTACTGCCTCAGGTTTGGCAGCAGGTCATAGCAGTAGGAGTTCCAAAACTCTGGGACCCCAACTGTGAAAGTATCATCCCTTGTGGCCAGGCCTCCACAGATGATATCAGTTGGTGGGCAAGCTTATACAGGAGTAGCACTGATAGGTGGTCTCTGATAAATCCTGACTCAAATTAAGCCCATGTATTATATGATGCTCCCAGTTTTTTTAAAAAAGGTGATCTTGTTTTTTTTTTTAAATGTGCTTTAAAGTTACACAAATGTATATCTCAAGACAAAAACAAAGCCAACATGGCTTCTAGTTAATTGGAAGACAATGCAGAACCACCATCTTCAATCTGAAGTGTTGTGGTTGATTTAATTTCCTATCCACCTTTACTAGGCAACCTTACTTTTCAGCTTCCTGTCTAGTGTTTTATTTATAGTTCCGTTCATGGCAGCAAAGATTTATGACTTACACAGTTAATTTCAATTTTTTGCCTCAGTCATTGTGCTCAAACACTGAAGATTATATAAACAAATATATTTTACTCTATTTACTGTAGTTTCAAATGCCTTTTCCCCTTTGATAGTGGCTGGTGTTAAGTGATAGTGTGCTCTCTCTCCCTGAGAAAATGCATTATTGCTGGGCTTCACTTTCCATTTCTTCAGTTTCTTGCTAGTTTTAATAGCAATCTGATGCTTGAGGCTTTTAAAAATACATCTATGTTTAATAGCTACATTATGCATATATTTTCACACATAAAAAAGAGCTTTACAATACACTTGTGTGGATATGGTGCATTAGACACTTAACCTCCTAAGAGTAAGAGCTTTAAAAATATAAACCCTTTATACCAATAAAGGAGCTGGCTCTTAGTAACAATCTAGTACAATGGAATAACTGGTGTGTGTAGGTCAATGGTCCATTCTCTATCTTCACATGCAGAGTTGTTCAAGCAGCCAAGAACTGACGTATGCTGTGGGATTATTATGCATCAATGGCAATGAATACCTGAGTGTTCTTTAAAATGCTTCATCTATCTACCTGTCATATTTTTATCCCACTCTTCCTCCAAGGAGTTCAAGGCAACATATACGGCACTTCCTTTCTCTATTTTATCATCATAACAACTCTGTGAGATAGGTTAACAGATAGATTAGGGAGGGATAGGCTGAGCCCTGACCTGGATGGCCCAGGCTAGCCTGATCTCATCAGATCTCAGAAGCTAAGCAGGGACAGCCCTGGTTAGTATTTGGATGGGAGACCACCAAGGAAGGCCAGGGTTGCTGTGCAGAGGAAGGCACTGGCAAACTACCTCTGTTAGTCTCTTGCCATGAAAACCCCAAAAAAGGGGTTGCCATAAGTCAGCTGTGACTTGACTGCACTTTATACACACACACAGGCTGAGTGCCTGCAAGGGAGTGAGACAACTGTTTCACGTCTTCTTTTTAGAATACATGCAACCTGCTGCAGAACATGTTAGAGGCAAATAGAAGGCAGGTCCAAACCAGACAAGACATGGGATCTTTCTTTCCTTTCCCCCTGTTCTTAGACCAAGGTCTTGAACAATAAAACCATAAAACTTAAATAAGACCTATCTCTGCAGCCTCCAAAAACCAAGCCACAAAATAAGTACGCTGAGGGTCAGAGTCCTCTGAGAGGAACTGAACCTTTTGCTCCAAAGTTGCTCAAGAAGATGTGGACCATTTCTTAAAACATGGTATAATCCATTTTAGCCTAAGTTGGTATATGTAAGGACAGTGCAAAAGAATATATACCAAAGAGTCCACTGATTGGACATGAGATCTATGAAGGAGGAGGATCTGTCGTCTATGAGAGAAGTCAGCGAGAACCGTATTTCTCATATCTCTTGGCATCTCTATTTTCATTCAAATTTTTCCTGATACATGTTAGTCGTGGGTAGGGTTGCCAACCTCCAGGTAGTTAGCACAGGACTGGCTAGAATAACTACTGGATAACAATCTGATAAACAAGTGTATTAAAGTACATAAAGTGACTATAAATAAATAAATATATACAACAATATCTAAACAGTCCAAAAGGTACTAATTTCAAAAATTCAATGTAGATCAAGCTGGAACAACGTCTTCATAGACGAATGAAGAGGGGGACTATCATTTCATTTCTTCTTCCGCCCCGTTTTTATTAGAATCATTTCACATGCACATATCCATGTACAGGAATTCAATTATTTTCACTTCTCCCATAGGGATGAAAGTAGCAACTTATGTATAGTAACAATATCAAGTTACTATTGGGAATGGTGTAGTTCGTCTGTGCAACTATGTCTCTGAGCTGATGTATCCTGCATGGAACTTGATATTGTTCACAAACAGCCAAATTGATCAATGAACAAAAGGGGGTAGCTCTTCATTTTCTCCTTCCTTGCGGGGGGGCACAGAACACCGCTGAATTCCACTAGAACTTCCTGCACATATACAAAGACCTAATGTACTGTACCAAGCCCCATGGTGCAAAGTGGTAAACTGCAGTATTGCTGTCAAAAGCTCTGTTCACAATCTGAGTTAGATCCCGAAGGAAGTCGGTTTCAGGTAGCCGGCTTAAGATTGAATCAGCCTTCCATTCTTCTGAGCTCAGTGAAATGAGGACCCAGCTTGCTGTGGGTAAAGTGCAGACGACTGGGGAAAGCAATGGCAAACCACCCCATAAACATAGTCTGCCTAGTAAACGTCGGGATGTGACATCACCCCATGGGGCAGTAATGACCTGGTGCTTGCACAGGGACTACCTTTACCTTTTTAATGTAGTGTAGCCAATGAAGTTTTCAGATGTGTGACATTAGTCTGATGTTCAGGTCAATGATATCATTGATTCATACTATTGAATCTCATAGTATTTTTTCCCCTTATGTGCACAGCAAATTCTGATAGTTCTGGGTTTTGTTTCAGACATTGAAGCGGCCATATCAGAAGCCTTGGTAAATAACCTTGGTCTAGCTTTGATCTAGCTCTATAGTTATACTCCTTTAATGAATCTTTCTGCCATCCCTTGGACAACTTATGCATGCATCCTAATAATACACATTGTTTTGGAGTGTGGGCAATATTCTTCTATCCTGGCCTGAACTTATGGGGAAAGGGATAATTATTAAGTAAGAGTATATCAGGTTCTTTAAAAGTATCATTTGAGTCACTGGCCTGAGAAACAGAAGCACTGGATTTGCATATGACCAGATTTGCTACAATTTGCCCTTCTTCAGAGGAATCCTAACACTGTTCCCTTTCAAATGTTGAGATTGTTTGATACTGGAAAACCTGAAATGCAAAGTCACTCCACTCTTCTAAAGTTTCCCATAACCTTTTCAGGTTTCTCACTGGAATTATTACCTCTGCTTGGGCCATAGTGCATTAGAGAAACTACCCGGGGGGGGGGGGGGACACACTTCATATTTCCAGGACTATGGCGCAATTGTTCTTTTTAGTGTGAAGGTTGAGATTTACAATCAAAAAGAAGAAAACAACGAGAAAGAAAAAAATCAATCACAGAAAATACAATGCCTGTATTAATCTCTTCGGAAGTATACAAGAAATAAATTCTCTGTGCATACTACTGCACAGCTTATATTGGTTTGAGATCTCTCTGCTGATCATTAGCATCAGATATCTGTAGGCCTGGTTACAAATGAACTGTGCAGGATAAAACAAAAGGGAAAAATGTGGCTTTGTTGAAGCGGTGAAATAACTGTGTAGACTGCAAAGATGCCTAGATAAATAAGTACAATTTATTTACCCTGACGCTTTGCTTCTTTCATCTGATTAGAAAAAGAAAAGATGCTGATTTCAAAATGAAATACTTTTATCTTTGCATCTCTGGCAATATAAAACATATCTTTATGATGGCAATAATGCTGAGCAATGATAAAGCCATACAACCCATAATGAATACAAATGAAAGGTAATAGTTAGCTAAATAATTTGTGCTCCATAGATGTATGAAACCCTAATTTAAAAACTCAGCAGAACCAAAGGGAATATCAATTGAAATAACCTAGAGCAAAAAAGAATCAGTCTGATGAATTGGGCTATATTAAAGAGGTTTCACTGCATTTTACCCTTCAGCCATGGAAGAGATAGAACTTTCATGTTAAGAAAGTAATATTTTTTATCCTCAGAAAAATGAAAAATTAGAGACTGCTCCTTGAGGGGAAAACTTTGCATTAAGAACTGTTGGTTCCTTTAGAGACAATTTCAACTTAAAGGCTTGCATACTAAGCTAAGGAAAAGGAATCCGAAAGTTCATTTTCCACAACCCTCTGAGGAGGAGTGTAAAGATGAAACACACACACAGCCCTTGGTATTTCTGTCACTTTTGGTTTGGTGACGTAAGAGGTTGAATGGCCTTTGCTGTTCATCTAACATGACTCATAGGGTAATTAACAACATAGCATGTCATTTTCGCATTTAACCCGTTTGCATTTTTAAAGTGTATCTAGAGAGCACTTCAATTCCATATTCACTGTCATTCCTTGGTAGTGATTCGCAGTGCATATATTTAATACAACACTCATGGACATGAAAGGCTTTCTTTAGTAGCAACCATTTTTTTGCTCTTGGAACTTCACTCTTCCCCATAGAAATCAATAGCTATTACGTTTTTAATGGGAGAGTACTAGTGCTTCTTGTAAATGATTAATGCACCCAGAATATAAAACATATATATTCATTCAACCTCTTTCATTTTGTATGATCCCAGGTTTTGTTAATTTTATATAAAGGGTACACACACACACAAACCCATTTTATTGTTATTGATATCAAAGTCATTCATTTCCTGCGAAATTGTGGCTGAAACCGAAAGGCCCATTTATGCATGGCTGTTTCCTTGTGGTCACTCCACCAACTACTTCAGGGCTTTGCTTTGATTATGCCAGCATTTTCTTACTGTCAGAGGTTGCCTTGCTCTCCCCATGCATTTCCGCACATATTCCCAGTGTTTTCTGGATTCATGTGTAGCCAGCATCCAGAAAGCGTGGGGAAAACGCACGGAAACTTGCGGGGAGAGAGAGGAGACCTCTGATGGTTGGAAAATGCAAGCATAATCATAGCAAAGCCCCGAAGTAGTTGGCGGGGTAACCCTGAGGAAACATCCATGCATGAATGGCTAAAGACTTGCTTTAGGCACATTAAAAGCCTATGCTTGCCCAATAGAATTTCTGGTGTTGTTCTCTGAATCAGTAATACTGTGAAAACTAGTAACTCCTACGCTTGAAATCTGAAAATTATCAGCTTGTAAAGATCATGTTCTATACAAATGAGCATCAGGACTCTTAAGTTCTTTTTCAGCATGGAAGTCAACAAGAAGGAGAGCTCTGGAAAGAAGGAGAAAACGACCTACCATATCTGCCACTAGAGTCCTAGCTAAAAAAAAATGGGAGGAAGGTGATAGACTTCATATCACTCCATACCACTCCAAGGTAGCAGCAGAAACAGCAGAACTTTGCTATAATCTTTAGATGGTTTGGGGAGCTCACAGAGAAGGCATAGCAATTGTCAGAGGGTCCCCCCTTCGGTGAGTTCTGCAGTGTTGCTTGTAGGTTATCAGTCCTTTTCGAACCTGAGCCTGGTGAAATTCACCCATTATCACTTTGAATGCAAGACTCCCATGTCATATCACAAATTTATTTTGTACCTTGTAATTCCTCAGTTTCAGAAAAAGGTTTGCCATGTAGCACTGTAAAACTGCCATTTGACAAACTCCCTTGGGTGAATCTAACTAATCTCACAGTTCTTTGTATCCACTTGTATTTGTCTTTTTATCTCACCAGTTTAATAGTCACCACTCATAATATTTTCATGGCATTCTTGTATTGCTTCATTTGCTCAGAGTGTCCTCCTTCCTCTAATGTAAAGACTCCAAAATTTCAAGCAGTAAGGGCAAAGAAGTTCAGTTTTAGAGACCCCTGAAGTAGGTGCCTCTTGGCACAGATGTACTTCTCTCCCCTAAGTTTCAGAGGGTAACTGTGTTGGTCTGCAGTAGAAGAGCTAGATTTGAGTTCAGTAGGACCTTAGAGACCAACAAGATTTTTTGGGTATAAGCTTTTGAGAGTCAAAGCTCCTTTCATCAGATCCTTATCTCCACTGATTCCCACTGGGTGGGGGGTGAGAGTAGCCCAGCAAAAGACTGCTGTGTGTGTGTGTTAAGTGCCGTCAAGTCGCTTCCGACTCATGGCGACCCTATGAATGAAAGTCCTCCAAAATGTCCTATCTTTGACAGCCCTGCTCAGATCCTGCAAATTGAAGGCTGTGGCTTCCTTTATTGAGTCAAAAAGACTGCTGGTCACTGGTATTTTTAAAAAAAAATCCTGTCTGCATCTTTTATTGAACTATCTTACGGTGACTGACTGATGTTGCTATTGTTGTTCTTTTTAATCTTTTCACTGAAAACTCTTTGTTGTGGTCTGTTATTTTGTTTCACAAAGTAAGGTAGTTTTCATACTGGGTGTCCATTGCAGGGGTACTTTAATTAGCTATCAATAGTACTACTATTTAAGGAGTTCCTGGAGAAGGAGATTATGGTGGTAGTGGGCTGGGGTGTGGGGGAGTCCAAGGGTTAAGCTATATGATATGTGTGTTTATGTGTTGTCTTCAGGTCCACTGCTTTGATCAGAGTCACAAATCAGTTCCAAGACTTTCTGTTTAAAAGCCATAGAAACAGATTTTGCTGACAAGTAGTGGCATGGGTAGATGAAGAGGTTCTTGTATGCCCCCATTATTTCCCCCAATCCTAAAGAACCCCCAGTGGGAAGTTCTTTGCATAAATTTGCAGCTACACATGGATTAGTCAAAATCTGGGCAGCTCAACACAGATTCTTCCATGGAAATTCCTTCTCTGGGGCTTGTTTTTAAAGGCAACTGTCTGGGAGCATTCACTTCCTGATCATTTGTAAGGATCTGATTGGAAGGGAGAAATGCAATTGCCTGGAAAATCAGAAGCATCAAAGAAAAACAAGATGCCTACTGCTGACAGTAAGCACCCAACCATGAAAATCAGCACAGATATTTGAGGGGGGAGGGGGAGTGATGCTTCAGAATCATGGGATTGTGTTACTGTTACAGAAAAAAACCAGGTAACATGAAACAGTGATTTTCATATATATATATATTTGGCCCACGAACTTTGGAATGCATACTTCTAGTGTCTCAACAGTCAGTTTGAAAGTGACATCTAAATAAATATTCACCCTGCTCTCCTTTCATGTGGCTCTCTATTTGTGCTTCAGCCTGTTTTAACTCCTTCATGTTTACAAACAGATGCCTGATGCTGTCAGAAGTAGAAGCATGAACTTTAAAAGGGAACTGTGCCTGCAGCCCTTAGTTCTGGCTATGGAGAAGTCAAACACAATGCAATACTAGATTTTTTTCCAGGTACACCATAAAAAGAGAGGGTTGCCTTAAATTTGTATATAATTTACAGTTACGTCCAGTTAAAAATCAATTTGGTATATAACATTTTTAGGAGGCATCAGGGTTGCCTTCCTTTTGAGTAAAAGAAAAGGCTTTGGCTCAGTGGCAGAGCATCTGCTTGGCATGCAGAATGTCCCAGGTTCAATCCCCGGCATCTCCAGTTAAAGGGACTAGGCAAGTAGGTGATGTGAATGATCTCAGCCTGAGACCCTGGAGAGCTACTGCCAGTCTGAGTAGACAATACTGACTTTGATGGACCAAGGGTCTGATTCAGTATAAGGCAGCTTCCTATGTTCAAATACGGTATGTGCTGTCCATATGGGAACTGACCCAGAAAGTTACTGGTGTATGGAAGGTCCTATATGTGGATCAACCATACTGAATCAGAGTAAGTCTTTGCATAATGAGTCAGAACAGCAAAAGCTGAAAGAGAAAGAATTCTTGATTGCTGTTCAACAACTTCAGAAAAACTTCACCTGCAAACTTGCCAATGCGTTTTTCAAGCCTTGAAAGACCTTTATGTGGGCTAAAAGTTTATGACTGGAGAAGGCTGGAAGGAGGGTGATTTTAACAACTTCATTATACTGAAACTAATTCCTTCCAGCTCTCAGTCTGGTTTCTCTTTTAGTGAATTGCTACCTGCCCTCAGCTATCAGAACAGAATGGAATAGACATTTCAGTACCCAAGTAATATGATTTTTTTGTCGCAGGAAAGTTTTGGTTATACAGTCTTTCCAGGTTGTACCCATATACATCAATAATCCAATATCTGCTCTAATCCACTCATTTTTCTTCTTTATACTTATCAAAGACTCACTTTTCTTCTGTTTCCATATCCTGTAATAGGACTTTTTAAACTCCATGTCTCGTCAATAATGGATACTGTGGAAATACATAATATTTTCCATTTTAAACAGACAGCTTCTTGTCAGGCTGCCTAGCAGCAAGCTATGTGTCTTATATGCATAGTCTGACTGCATGCAAATCCTCCAGCTGTGTTTATTAGTAGGTAGCAGTTTGTTATGTTGTCAAGGTGCCAGCCTGTATTATGACTGGAGCCTTTGATGTAAAGATAAAATGGTTGGTTTAAAAACTGGGAAACTCTGAGGGGGTATCTTACTGTGTGTTTTATTTTTATTTTTAAGCTGTTGAAATAAATGTATTTTGCCCCAAAATGCCCACAAATGCAGACAGCCATACCCTTTACTTACTGAAACTGCTTTATACTGCATTGCTCCATTGCTTCATTTAGATTAGTATCATCAGCTCAGATTGGGAATGGATGTGGCTTAGTGATAGAGCACATGCTTCCAGGCAGCAAAGTTTTGCAAAAAGAATTTTCTCTGCCTGAGATCCTGGAGAACCACTGACAATCCGAGTAGACAATACTGAGCCCGTGGTCTGACCTAGTAATGACAGCTTCTTATATTTTCTTGACCAGTAGCAATTCTTCACCATCTCATGTAGGGATCTTTCCCAGCTTTGTGATCCTGCTATTACAACTAATCTCCAGTGGACAGAGATCAGTTCACCTGGAGAAAATGACTGCTTTTGCAATTGGACTCTATTCCCTCATCTAACTAAACTCTGCCCTCCTCAGGCCCCGCACCAAAAACCTCCCACCGGTGGCAAAGAGGGACCTGGCAACCCTATGCTTGAGACTGACCTGTAACCCTTATTCATGGACCCTACCATGTGCTGTCCCACTGAACCAGGCCTCCTTTAGCAACTAAAGATATTTGTCACAGTGCACTTGTAGTTTTTAATTGGTATTTTTTTATTTATGCCTGTGCCATTGGGTGAAAACGCATGGACACTTTATCCTCCTTTAATCCTTGTTTCAGCCAGGATTCAGCCAGGATCGAACACATGCGTTTCGCCTAATGTGCGTTCGCTCCTGGCTAAAACAGGGATTAAAGGAGGATAACGCGACCATGCGTTTTCACCCATTGAGTCACAACCAAACTACAGTGACCTCAGCAAAGGGCTTTCAAGGAAAGTGAGAGTCTGTAGAGTCTTCCTTGTTTATCCCCCACCCAAGTAACAACTCTGCTTAGCTTCTGAGATGTGATGATGAGGCTATACCATGCCATCCCACACCCCTGGCATTTTTACTGAAATGCAAATTACAGCATGATCAAAAATGAAAATTTTATTTTCCGTGAGTTTGTGCCGTCCTCCTAGAAACTTTTTTTTCCAAAAAATTCTCCTCAAGTTACTTTGTTTTATATACTTCACATCAAAATACTAATTCGAATATAACTCTAGGAGTATCCTTATTCATACATGAAGAACTTAATTAGAGACCTCTCGCTTGCTTGGCTTCTCAATATCTGTTTTGTGATATTCTCGGAATGTTGTCTTTTCGAATAACCTTTTTCTGCTCTTTTGTCTCTTTTATATTCGCCGGATGTCTCAGCCCAAACCAGCTTCAGCCACTCTCATTATTGGCTGGTGAAGTGATTCCTTAGCCTCCCTGATAAGGCAACATCATCAGCATACCTGAGATTACAACATCTGCTTCCCCTCATTCCAATTCCACCATTGTAACCACCCAGATCAACATGCATTCCCATTCCAGTGTAAATTCCTAGCAGATGCCGGGCCACCAACTCGCCATGTCTAACTTCTTTCCAGAGGCTAAATCACTTTGTGGTTCTCTTTTTGAGCTGGAACTGTTACTTCCATATGACATTAAAAATAAAACAGCAGGCGACAATATTTTAAAAATAATAAGCTACAGATTGTTTTAGGAATTCTGTGGTATCTCTCTAAGGTTTAAACACAGGTGGTGGTTTTATATTCTTCTTCCTCTTTCTGTAATTAATATCAGATGTTTTAAAAAAATCATGTATTTTTCATAAGCATAGACTTGTCAATGAAAACATTTGTTCCTAAGATGGCTGAGGACTGTTACTGGGTAACATTTATTAAAATAGTTTTATAGTGCTTTTGTGAAATAGCTATCACCGTTTTATCCCATCCTTCCAAGGAGCTCAAGGCAGCATGCGGAGTTCTCTACCTCTCCATTTTATCTTCACAACAACCCTATAAGGCAGGCGAGTCCAAGAAAGTGTAGCCCAAGGGAGCAATCCAGTGGGCTTTATGACTGTAGGTATTGCTCTCTCAAAACTATTAAAAGTAGTACCTCAAAGCAGGCTACACGTCAAATTAAAATATATACACGAACATGCCAGTCATAGTAGTAGCATCCCAGCAAGCTGAAGTGTACCCAAAGGTGAACCTTAAACACATCAAAAGCAATGAAAAGCAAGGGGAATTAAAAAAGGGTTCTAAATAAGAACAAAGTTGGGTACTTTTGGCATCCCCTGGGGAAGGAGTTTCCCATTCCAGAACAAATGGAAAAGGCATTTCCGTGAACTGTTACAGAAAGCATTTTCTATCATGTGAGTAGACGGAACAGGTCCTCCACTGCAGACGTCAGTGACAGAATCTCTTGCGTATAGAAAGCAATTGAGTTAGCATTACTTTTAGAAAGGCAATTAATGCTATCTACCAACTCCAAAGATGTACAGGTCTTATACTAGAGATTCTCTTTCCATAATTCAATACCTACATACATACATACATACATACATACATACATACATACATACATAGAGCTCTAAGGCTATGATAGTTTATCCCTGTTCCTATCTCCACCGCTGTACAACCTATTTTAAACAATCATCTATACTTCCATTGATTTTGGAGCCATAGATTCAAAACACCATCAGTTAATTACATCTAGTTTTCAAACTATTGTCTTTGCTTGGACTTAAATTATTGCTTTTTTGCTTTCTGCTGCTGTGTCTCATAAAACAACAGGACTAATCATATATTAATAATTAATTACTGAATCAATAACAATTGCCACATATTATCAGGTTATTACACCATCAATGTGCTTGGTGATTTACAGAGTGACATAAGGAGAAACTCTTGTCTTCTCATAATGTGACCAAAGTATGATAACCTAAGTTTAGTCATTTTAGCTTCTAGGGAGAGTTCAGGCTTGATTTGATCTAGAGCCCACTTATTTATTTATTTTTGGCAGCCCACAGGATCCGTAAAACTCTTCTCCAACAACACGTTTCAAAGGAATCTAGTTCCTTCCTGTTAGCTTTCTTCATTGTCAGAATCAGAATCAGATTTATTAATACGGCATATGCCAGTAAAACATTTGTCTAAACATCATTGTCTAACTTTCATACCCATAAATAGTAATGGGGAATACTATGGTATGAATTTTCTAGATCTTGGTCACCACAGAAATATTCTTACCCTCAAGAATCTTTACTAGCTTCTTTGTGGCTTCCCCTCTCAGTCTTAATCTCCTCCTGATTACTTGGTTGATGATGGAGCCATTTTGCCTTTCCATTACCAGTTAGGAATGATCCTTGCTTACCTTAAGTATATTGATTACTCTGGACTGGATCTTGTTTAAAATGGCCTGTCTTTTTAACACATGTACAGGCGTTTCCCACCTTCCCGTTGCTCAATGTTTTTATTTTAATATAAATGCATTGTTGAAGATGGACATGGATGTCTTTGTGGAGGCTTGCTTCATTGCTGGAGAGTGAGAATGAACTCTGCTTTTCCCCATATTTGCTCAGCTATCATTGTCTTCTGCCAGTGGGCGAAGACTTCCAGCCCATTCCTGAGGATTGGGCTGGAAGTGTAGTGGAGGTGGCCTGACCCCACCACCAGCGTAAGTGCCCTCTTATCACAGAACAAGAGGCACTCATGCTGGCGGCAGGGGCAGTTCCGTCGACGCCTGGGTGCTGTGGAGCTGCACAGTGCTCCTCCAATGCCGCAGCCTCTCTGGGACCTAATTCCCAGAACAGAAATGCAGCGATGGCGTGGAGGGGGGGCATTTCCAGGGTGTTCCCAGAGGCGGAGCTGACTGTAGTCAGCTTCCTAAGCTCCTCCAGCCCAGGAACACCCCCGCCAGCAACAGCATTGCTGTGGCAGGTTTTTCTTGGCAAAGCATAGTTGTTTTCAATGGGGCTATTTCCCCCATTTTCAATTTTTTTTTATTTTTTAAAAGGCCTTTTCTAGCCTTGCAGTAGATGAGAAACCTCTTTGGCGTTGCCACAGGGGTGCCTTGGCCATATTGTCCCTGGCCGCTGCAAGACTCAGGAATGAGCTGATTGTTTCATTTGTCATTCCCTTACTGACCCTCCTCCCTATGCATGTTTTAATCACTTTTTAATATATATATACATTGTTTTTAAAGGTGATTAAAAAAATTAACTGCTGCCTTGAGGGCCTTAACTGAGTGGAAAAGCAATTTTTTTTTTTTAATACATACATAAATAAATAATAGAGGTACACCTCATGTATCTGGTGAAGTAAGCTCTGGTACACAAAATCTTATGCAGGAATAAAAATTGTTAATCTCTAAGGTGGCACTGAACTCCTTTTTGTTTTTGTTTTTCTGATTGAACCAGGATATTTTATGAAACAAGCTTTACAGGTTTAAATTTCACAACTTGTACAACCATCCCAATGCAAAAATGTACCAGCCTTGTCTTTGCCTGACCTAATTGCTACAAACCACAGATGAGTAGGAAAGCTGGTTCTAGTTTGTACCATTTGAGGATACCATGGGTAGAAAGGAATCAAATGCTCTTTCACAGGGGCAGCCATTCCTGAAGGCGGGCAGAGGTGGCACAGCCACGCTGCCTCCAGAGTGGCTTGCTGCCAGCGTAGCAAGCTGAAAAATAAACCATAAAGTATTTGTGGAGAAAACTCTTGTGGAACTCCCCATAGAGTTTCATGGGGCTGCACCATGATTTTGCAGATGTATCTTGATGCCTGCAAAATGGATCCTCTACAGTCTAAAGGCACGTCCTCCCCAGGGGATGCCCCGGGAACGCCCCCCAGGACACCGGCATGAGCACTCATGCCAGACATACGCCACCAGGAAGGCAGTGCAGGTGCAGGAGGCTCATCCTGCTGTGCAGCACTCCGGGGCTGGCATAAGTTGCCCTGTGCCAGCATCTGTGTCAGTTTGCACGATGCAAGTGGCACGGATGCTGGCATATGGGTCCCGCCGGTTCCTGTGTGGCTCTGCCCCCCCTTCAGGATTACACAGTAAATAATTTATTCCACGCTGAAAACTAATGTGTCTGGCAGAAGGCTAGGCTGCAAGCCTTCTTCCTAATATCCACTCAATCCATCCATATCATCTGAGACCCCCTCTTATAATCTCTTGAGGTAGAGGGGAGGAATAGGTTTACCAACTCATCGGCTTTATTTGACTGTTTTTCAGTGCATAAAATTTCAGTGCTGGGCAGAAAGCTTGTACCTCTGTTTTCTGGAACAGTATTTAGAGTCCAACAAAATATTGTAAACCTGCAATGATTTTGTTTATTCAAAAATTCAGGGGAAATCGGAAGCATGTTCTCAGTCACATCTTTATTGGCAACACACTGCAAGGAAATGAAATCAGAAGCTGTAAGTAACTCCTGCTTTCTCTGAAAATGTCAACTTCTCTGTTGCTAAAAATTTGGATGTTAAAAGTGATAAGTGTTATATGTAGCACTCACACCAATGGATTCCCAGCCCCGTGGCATCCAGTGATTTTTATACCAAAATAATCACGATTGTCATTTATTCCTCTAGGTAACAATTTATTTATTCTACTTGTTTTACACATTTCATACCTTTTCTGTGCTTATAAGAGCCACCAAGGTGAGTAAAAAATTAAAAACATATATCATAAAACAAATGATGGACCCTGGGGGGGGGGGCTCTCCCTACCTCACTACAGCGTATTTTGAAGCAGTATTGCTTGCCCACCGCTTCTTCACATTTCATCCAGGGTACTGGATTTCCAGACAGCTGAGCCACAGGCAAAGAGCCCTTTAACTCACACCGCAGCTACCAGCCATGGTCTAAGTAGCTGTACCTGCAAGAAGGAAACACAATCAGCAGCAGTGATTGATAAGGAGCAGCCGTCCACATTCCGGCTACCAAACGTCAAGGTTGCTCCCTGCTTCCAAACTTCAAGGTTGCTCCCTTGGGGCCACTGTTACGATATTGAAAATCTCCCCCCCCCCCCGACAGTAGGTACGTTGGGCATCACTGATGGAGGTCCAAGAGTGGGTTGGACCTTTAGGGTCCTTGAGATATCTCATCCTTTCCCCACATCCCACCTGCCATAAGCATGGGCATTTTGCTACTGCATAACATATCTTAGTTTTATCATTGGAAATCTCTGTCTCTGCTCATACCTTGTGCTGGGCCTTGAAAGACTTAAACCAGCCCCTTTTCGGTTAGCATTTCAAGATTTCATTGTCAAGCCAAACACCTATAATGACTGTGCTTTCATTTGAAGAATGTAATGTTCAGCTTCCTTCAACTTACCATAATAACATCTTTCTTGGAGGAAGCAATTTACACATCTTAGAGAGTAAACAAAAGAAAACTTGTGGCTACAACCTACAAGTACTAATACTGTATCCTTTTAATCCGTTGACGTTTTCTGTTGTCATGGGTACATCACTGTGCAGGTGTATCAAGGATTACAAATATTTATCAGCTTTTTCACATTTTTTGTTTCAACAGACAGATCCAACATCTATCAACAGGTTCAAATTGCCGAGCTGGACAATAGTGAAATATCTAAATGTTGCCAAGACTGGATAACTCATCTGTTAAATACAGCCTTAGAAACATTTTATATGAATTATTTGTAGATTAGAGTCAGTGATGAGATTTTATCCTTCTTTAATGAAAGGAAAATGTCACAGAGATCTTTCAGAAAGTTTTTTAAAGCTCGGTATTAGCAATGTTGTTATAGGATTGACAAAATGATGTGTGTTTTTTCTCCTAGTGTTAGGCGACACATTCTCTTATTCTTCATTGAAAAGCTAAACTGTTCAAGGTAAAGAGCATTCTAAGCTATCTCCAGTGAACTATTGGTGAATAAAGAAGACTTTGACAGTAGGAGGTAGCCCTCAGAGAGCTTCTTCAACTTTAAGGGATTGCATAGAAGGGAGCATATAAACTTCTCTTATGGCAGTGCTTCAGTGCCAGGAGAAATTACAGCTGGTGGGTTCTTAATATATGGGAGCTCACTCAGGATCTTGAGGACCTGTTATTACTTTTTAATACACAGCATTGCTTACTTACATATGACTACTTACAGCTGAGTCCTTTGTATAGGAGAAAAAGGAGGTAGAAATGTTTCACAAAAATAGATAAGAAAATCAGCACAATGTGCTATATATGGAGATGCATTTGAGGAAAGACTGCCATCTACCCGCTGGGGTTAGGGGATCCCCCAGCTCTTGCTTTCCGTCTCCACTCCATGCAGCAATGGGAGAAAAATAAACAAAACAAAAAAATAACTGTCAAGCTGACAACATGATGTCACTTCTGGGAGAAGTGACATCATACCTTTCTAGGAATCACCAGAAACTCCAAAGAGGCTGGTGATTCCTAGATGGGTGTTATATCACTTCTGGATTTCCTCTAGAAGTGACATCATGACATTGCTGATGGCACACACACACCCCATTTCCGTCCCCCACAAGGATTCCTGTTGGTTGCTAGGCCACTGAGGACTGTTTGCTAGCTCAAAATGTAGCTCTGGATTGTATGAGGACATAAACATATCTTGCCCATCTTTAAAAATTTGCACCAGCTACCAGTTTGCTGTGGGGGTCAAAGTGCTGCTCAATCCCAATAAGCCCTAACTGTTTGGGGGCCAGGATACTTGAAGGCTGGCATGTTTTCATATCAATCTGACCATCGCTTTAAGATCTACTTCATAGATCCATCTCTGTGCACATCAGCACAGAAAGAAGATCAATGAATGCTAGCAGTAGGGCCTTTTCTGTTGTGGCCTCGGTTATGGGATCCCCTTAGTACAGTGATTTGCCAAGGGCTGAACATGTGCTTTCGGTACCAGGAAAGAACATTTTCACAGACTTTTATGTAGTGACTTTATCTTTTGGCATGTATTCAACCATGCACAGACTTCGCAGACTGTGACTTTCAAGCATCTGCCTCTTGCTGCAGCACACAAATCTCCCTGAGATTTTGTCCCTAGGGCTCAGCAGACTATCTGGAAGAGCGTAGGGGTCTTCAGTAGAAGGGGGGAACTGACAGAAACTGCCACTCCTTTTTTTGTAAATGCTATTCCATTGAAGCAACTGCTTGGCTGAGTACATTTTAAAATATTTTTAATCTCGTCTTTCTGCTAATATTTATTCTGCAATCTTTTTTTTAAAATTGCTTCAAATTGTTGTCCTAAAATCTTTAATTATTGCCTTATTTTAGCCATGTTTTGTTCTTGTTTTCTGATCTATTCATGCTATTGACTTGTTATTATCTTATGGTTCTTAAATGCTGCTTTGAAATTGCCTCAGGAGTCATACTGACGAGTGTGGGGTATAAATGGCATAAATAAATACATAAAGTCAAACTTATTTGTGCTTCTTGTTTGTATTTGGGGAAAAAATACCCAAAAAAAATCCTTCTGCATCAAACCTACCATGTTCCATTGTATGAGCATTTTAATTTAGAACATGCTTTGTTTCAGAATAATTTTTGCAACATGGGCTTGAAGCTTCTGTGGTTTATTCTGGTTTGCTCGTTCTCTTTTTTATTGCATTTGAGTCAGTGGGAGGGTATGTATGTGTGCATCCAAAAGCCAACAAGTTTTGGAAAATTCCATAGTCTCAAATACTCAGTGGTTGTTCTTCTAGACTGATTTGTACCAGCTCTATAACAAAACCCATTTAAGTATTAAACTCTAATGCATATTTCATATCATATTGGGAATGTTGCATTAAATTAGTGAATTTGCTGTAGAAGTGATTATTCTCCTGTTTTCTATTGAGTTTGTAATGCCATGAGAAGAGTAGTAAGTTGATGAGAGTTCTACAGCATTATCCACTTTCTGTCATTTGTAGTGAAGTGTTTTTTTTATTATATTACCACAACCAGGATTTCAGAACTATAGGGAAATTGATTGAATTTTTTTTTAAAAAGATTGTGAAACTGTAGTACTCTACTGAACATTTGATGTCTTTTGTTTTGTGTCTCTGATTTCTGATTTTGATACATATTTGCATTGATTATCCCAGCATCCTATGGGTGAATCATGAGCATATGACTTAATTTGAACACTGTTAACAGTCCACAGAGAACTATCCTACTGATTTTGTTATCATGGGAAAGAATGTTAATAAAGCCCTCAAATTCCATGGATGTTGTTGCTTGCTAGACAATAGCACCCGTTAAAAAATAATCATACAGAGCATTACAGTGAATGAATCAGCTATTAAATGTTATCGGCTGCCTTTCTAAATATTTATCTTTGTTTTAGGTTTTGCACAGATGGAAAACTTTCATTTGTGGCAGCAGAACTGCCAGACATTACACAAGGTTTTGTTTATTCTGTAAACAACATATTGCATATTGGTTAGAAGGGGGGAAAAAGAAGGGAACATTTCACTTCATAGCCACGCTAAAGGAAAAAAAATCAAAATTAAAGATCTGCTTCCCCCTTTAGTACTCAAATTAACTTACATTGCTTTTCACTCTTCAACTGATATGATTTGCATAGTCATTTTCATGTCACATTTAAAAAGATATTATAAAGTCAATTATTCATTTATTTTGAATGAATCTAATGCATTACCAGTGTAAGGTACTAGCAGAAGTGGAATTTGTTTCCATTTTCCACTTTCCCCCAAACCTGTGATTTGAAATGAAGTAATTCTTGGGATTGGGGTTTGAGAGGTAGAGAGGACAATTTCACCTGCTTCTTTCATGTCACATCACCTGCCCTTGTTGAGTAGGGTTGTGTGTGTGTGTGTGTGCATATGAAGGTGCCTCAAATGTTAGCATCATCTGTTCAGTATTCATAAGTGGTTACTGGGAGCAAAAGGAAGACGGGAAAAATTTATTTGCACTAGTTTCTTATGCTGGCTGTGCATGGGATGCAACCCACAAAAAAATAAAAGTCTGTGCACTGTGGGGTTTTAGGAATATTTCAGTCCTGCTCCATTTCACATTCATGCATGAATATTTGACCCACTACGACCAGCAACAAATAGTGGTATATATGGGGCAAATGCTCAACAATGGATATCAAGACATGACCACCCAGGTTGTTTTTACATCAGACTTTTAAGTATCTGAAATATAAAGTTGCTACCACAATCTTGCAAATTCATCACTAAATCACTGGATGACTATTGTATTCTGAAATATATTTTTCTTGTACTCTCATTGTTTTTATAGTTTTACTTTCTTTCTTGTAATTCATATAATTTATTAGGTATTTTATTCTGCCAATGTATACAGTACATGGCCTCCTGGTATTACTGTGAATTTCTCTAAGTCTTGACTTCTTAAATTTCTTGCTCTTCAGGGCTGGGATCAACTATCCAGCTTGGGCTTTATTTCCTGTTTTAATATTCAGCTGAAAATAAACCTGAATAAAGCAGAAATGGCTATTTTCAGGTTTATTTTTGGTTCGGTAAACCCGATATACACAGCCCTACTTATACCTCAAAAATCTTGTTGGTGTCTAAGGTGTTACTGGACTTGAATGTAGGTCATCATGGCAAGAAGATCAACAGGAAGCCCTTGAAGTAGTAGATATCTACACGCTTTCCTATACATGGTCAAGGAAAGGATAGATCTTATTTGTCCCACACACACACACACACACACACACTGAGACCTGGTTTTTTTTGCCTCATGTGACACTCTGGTCTTGTAAAGTCAAAGGCTTGGATGAACCATGCTTCGATATCAACATAGGGTCAGGCATGTATTTCCACAGGTTCCTTCAAAAGGAAGTAATTTGGCTACCCGAGGTCTAGTCTAGGGGAACATTAATCAAGGTTCTTTTGTGTGGCCTTCCAAAGTTCCTTAAACCCTGGCCATGAGTAATGAACCACAACATCTCTCCCTTCCCCTTCTGAAGTGTGGGCACCTGCTGCTCTGTGTGGGCAGTTGGCCAGGTTGGGGTATTTGTGGGAGGAAATGGTAGGACCCATGCCAACACTGGAAGATGTCCAAGGGCTTCTGGTGGCACCTTAATGCATGCACAGCACAGGCATGCCTCAGGATTTCTCTGTGTCAGAAACAGTTTTGAGGAACAACAACAACAAAAAAAGCATGGTTCTTTGTGTGCTAGTTTTTTGAGGGAGGGCAACAATTGAGCCATGAAAATGCCATGTGTGTTCCCAATGAAGCTAACAAATGATGTGACCCCCTTGATGGCCCAATTAAGAGATAATGATGTTGCAGCAATTTATCATTGCATCTGTGACAACTGTTGCTAGTTCATATCGAATTTTTAAAAAAATAATCCATTAATAAAACAGATTTCTCTGTTCTGAAGCATGTTGCCATGCAACAGAGACTACAACAATGGAATTTGGCATTTATATTGGTTCTTATTAAATGGTTATATCCAAAAAACTATACAAAAGTAGGAGTTCTGTAACAAAGAATCAGCTAGGTATGTCCAACTGGAGACAATTATATAGTGCTACTGGTTCACAGATGCCTCGGAGTCAATGTTCAGCTATCAGGAGATATCACCACATTGTGGCTGGCAGGCAACAAGCTAGATTATGGGCAGGGAAAGTTATAACACAATGACGTCTAATCATGTCATGTGTTTTCCCTTACTAAAGATTATAGTAGTCAAAAAGGGCAAGAGTCCAGTAGCACCTTAAAGACTAACAAAAATATTTTCTGGTAGGGTATGAGCTTTCGTGAGCCACAGCTCACTTCTTCAGATACCCTACCAGAAAATATTTTTGTTAGTCTTTAAGGTGCTACTGGACTCTTGCCCTTTTTGACTACTGCAAACAGACTAACACGGCTACCCACTGTAAAGATTATAGGGAAGAGAGGAAGTGGACAGGAGGCTGTTGGAGTGGTGACCATTCAGCAGCCATGATATGCTCTAATTCCATGAGCAGAAATATTTTGGATGACCAGATGAAAGGTAGTTGTTACAATAAAGCCATCTTTTATAAGGGAGGTGAACTGCCCTTTTAAACAAATAATTTCAGGTCCAAACCACACCAAGTAGTTCTGTGGCTCCTCTTCCCAATATGTAATGTTTGTCATAATCAGCCCAACTGTTTTTGTTCTGCAGGGGAAAAGACATTGGATTCCTTATGAGGAGAAAAATACCACGGTGGGAGGGTTGAGAAGAAAGAAATGGCGGAAAAGGAAAGGGTTAACCTCTCTCCCAATCCAAGCATACTCCCAATTTCAGCTTCTTGCAGAGGTTTTCCATTAAACAAATTATATGTAGGAAGAATCATAGAACTTCCCGTCATGTATAGTTTTGCCCTCACCTGAGAACTAACCTGCACAATCAGTTGTTCTGAGATCTAACAATTTAACTTTGTGACTTGCTTTAATGAAAACATTATTAATCAGGGTATAGCGGAAAGTAAGGAAAGAAAAAAATCCCCTCAATAATGACAGACTCTAATTTTTCTTCTGTTGTAGCTATGAACAGAAAGGTGAAGTAGTTAGAGTATTGGACTAGAATCTGTGAGACCTGGTTCGAATCTCCACTTGACCATGGAAGCTTGGACCAGTCACACTCTTTCTCAGCCTAGCCTACCTCACAGAGTTGTTCCTGTGAGGAAAATACTGAGAAGGGAGAATAATTTTGTACTCCACTTGAGTCTTCACCAGGGAGAAAAACAGGTATAAATCAATAAATGGCATATAAACAAACAAACAAACAAACAAACAGTAGCATATTCCTTAATCCCTGACATTTGATACTGTTCTCTGGAAAGTTTTATTTTTTATCATAAAAAAGATGTTTCATAGTTCTTAGTTCAAAGTCCATTGATGAGACTATGAAGTTCATCTAAATGTTGGTGACTCTTCCTTTTAAAAATTCTGCAAATTGTGTTTTTAGTAGGTGCAAGCTAGGCTGACCTTTACTCATCTGAAATTGAACAAGGCCAGAAAATCATAACTATTTTGTTGTAAGCCAACACTTTTACGATAAAACCTTTGCATCCTTTTGTAGCCTGAAAAATGCAGTTTCTTTGAGCAATGAAATTCAAACAAGGATAAAGAACTTTTGGACATATTATTTTTACAGACTTACATTTTGTATATTATAATTCATTGTTCGTATTGAGATTCGGACTACCATTTAATTTTCAGCTCTAACAGATGTGGTGTTCTATTTATAGACACTTAATTTTCTTTTGCTGTTGTTGCATTCAGATCTACTTCTAAGACATTTAAAACTAGGCTGGACATTATATTTGGAAAAGATCCACTGGTAAAAAATGAGGAAGACTTTTCTTTCTTTTGGCTTCTATGGTTCTCTTCATTCCAGCTTCTTTGTAATGAAAGAGCTGTCAGATGAGAGCATTTCTTAAGGGGTTTTTGTATGGAAGGTCAGCAAATGTACTACTGACACTTACCATAGATTTTTTCAGTAATCAGAGAAGATTCAAGTTATTCAAGTATAAGATGAAGACATTTAGGTTTAGAGCAATTCAGGAGACATATTGCAAAGGTGCTTGGGCCATTAAAGATGCTGACTCTGGATGCCATGGGTATAATTAGAAACTGTTTGCAGATGGCATGAAATACTGGACAAAATGGCAATATCTGTGTTAAGCATTTTTCCTACTTCTAAAAGTAGATTTGGTTAGTTATTTGATCCATCCCCAGTTTGTCACATGTTGTAGCTTGATAGGTTTCCAGAAATCCAGCAGTGTGGTTTAGGGTTGCCAACCTCCCGGTACTAGCTGGAGATCTCCTGCTATTACAACAGATCTCCAGCCGATAGAGATCAGTTCACCTGGAGAAAATGGCTGCTTTGGCAATTGGACTCTATGGCATTGAAGCCCCTCCCCAAACCCTCCCCTCCTCAGGCTCCACCCCAAAAACCTCCTCCTGGTGGCGAAGAGGGACCTGGCAACCCTAGTATGGGTCTTTGGTAGCAACTGATTTTCCAGACCAAAAGGTTTTTAGATCCCATATCTCTGGGGCCATTTATGCTTGGTAATTAGCAGCGCATTCCAGGCTGAATTGCCCTGCATATTTTTAAAAATTTTTCATGCTGAACTGTCATTCAGAAAGTGACTACGAAGCTGATGCATACCTGCTTTGCATTTCTTAAGAGCCCTTTTAACACAACCTTTTGTGTTTGCCCCCGCTGCGAAGAATCCACTCAAGGAAGCATGCAAAATCACTGCCGTGTGTTAGCTATGCATACGGCAGTTGCTAATGGCTATGCAAACAGGAACAAAGGAGCAGGTGAGTGGGGGTGTGGAATTTCTCCTTTTGCACTGGGACCGTGAATACGCATTTTAAAGGTCGCATTTAAAAAAAGAGCTTTGAGTGAGCATCAACACTGACCCTGCATATATGGCCTGTGGTTGTAGGGCACTTGATACAGCAACATTGCTAAAGCTATACTGGTAGATCTTGTCGCTGTGTAGTCTGAAGAGTTCCTGAGAATCTTATGTAAGTGTCCGTTTAATTTATTTGAAGATACATTTTCTGTCTTTCTTTGTGCTCAAGGCAATTCACAAAGTAATAAAAAGTACTATCTAATAAAAATTAAACAATTTAGAATTAAGCAGCAAAGTCAACGTGAACACTTAAAAAATATGAACAACAGTTCAGAAACGTCTGCCTTACACATTAATCCCTGCATTATTGAAAAGCTTGTTTAATAAGAAAGGCAACCTTCCATGATGGAAGAAAAGTAGGATGTACATGCAATAAATAATAGTCCATCCAGAATGTGCTTTTTTGGATGGCCTCTAAAATGGCCTTCTGAAATGATTGCAGGAGGGACTCATTCAACTTGACCTGAATCTGCAATAGATGGTTGCATTAAGAAGACTGGGGGAAAATCAGGACCCGAATTCTATATTTTTTGGGAAGACAACTCAGCCATTCAAATGTGCATACATCAATCACAACTGTTTATGCTCTGTCACCAAGGGGTTTGGGTCACATCTTGCTTAATAGTTGTGGTCAGGGAACCAACTGCTAAGCTGTTTGCATATATCTATTCACACAATTATACAGCTTTTTTCATGATATTTGTCTGTCCCCTTCTATCACTCTGTTCCACAGTGGGTGAAGACTTTTTTTAAAAAAAATTGTCTGGTGTTCTCTCAATGATCCCTCCTTCTTGCCCTATGTTTTAACTATTGTTTGTCTGTGTTTTTAAATATGTATTCTAGTTTTGGTCTTAGTTGTTTTTAATTATGTGTTTTATAATGCTTGTTTTTACTGCCTTGATAGTGTTTGATTTTAAAATAATAAAATCAAGTTAATGATTAGATTGCTTTCTTGCAGCGGCAGCACCTGATCTGCCATAGCATCAATTTTTTAAATGTTCATTGTTTTAAAAAACTGAGGGTTTTTTTGGGGGGGGGTTGAGACTTATCTCTGTCTACCTTTAGTGTCTCCCCATAAGTGTAGCGAATCTTGCAATAATTTATTGTGCTCACTTAAAAAAGGTAAAGGTAGTCCCCTGTGCAAGCACCGGGTCATTCCTGACCCATGGGGTGACGTCACATCCGGACGTTTACTATGCTGACTGTGTTTACGGGGTGGTTTGCCAGTGCCTTCCCCGGTCATCTTCCCTTTACTCCCAGCAAGCTAGGTACTCATTTTACTGACCTCAGAAGGATGGAAGGCTGAGTCAGCCTTGAGCCGGCTACCTGAAACCAACTTCCGTCGAGATCGAACTCAGGTCGTAAGCAGTGCTTGGACTGCACTACTGCAGTTTACCACTCTGCGCCACGGGGCAATATGCTCACTTAACAAATAGATATAGCTACTGTACAGGTACAAAAGGCAGGCAATATAGCCACTGTCAGTCACTGAAAGGATGCATCCAATTGCACAAGTGCAAGGATAGGATGAATTATAATTCTATGCTTTACAAATAGCTCAGGTTAATGAATAAATCTTGATCCTCGTGGACATGTGCCCCTTCTTTTGTAAATGTGATGATTTAGTTTGCAGATTGGGTAAAGGCAGCTGCAGTCTGCAACCTATTTTTTACTTAGTTACTAAGGCATAATCTGGTCCTGTAATATAAGCACAGCCATAAAGCTCCTTTGAAATAAAGCTACACCCAAGACAATTTTCAATGGAAATGCCAAAGTGGTCTGATCAAGAGCTCACCATGTGTGTAAGTAAAGGAGTTTAAACAAAGAATCAGCTGATATTCATGTGTCGAATTTTTCCAGATGCATAGTCACAAATGACAATCATGAGTACAGTTTGCTATTATACTTGCGAGCTTTTTATATTCAAACTTTTTAGTTCAAACTGTAAACTGGAAATCAGCTGTGCCTTCATTGCCACAGATACCTGATTTATTCAGATACTACTAGTCTTCACTGAATCTTTTGTAAAAGACGCACAATTCAGGAGGAAGTCAAGTTTAATTGGGTTTTAAGTCTCTATGCTAAAACTAGTTAAAGCCACCTTTCTGCCAAATCAATGACTGTCAATTCTGGATTTTGCTTTCTTTGGCATGCCCCTTTCAGAGGTTTGTGTGTAACGGACAGCATGTTAAATAAACAGTGTTAACCACTTCACAGATCCATTATGGTAATATATTGCTCATCCTGCTTTATCAGACAGAATCAAGCGAACTGAGAAGTTTTCTGTGTATCATCTGTAAATTACACTTAGCTGAGCTAATAAAATTTTATTGTCATGAAACTGTTTTCCACTTCACATGCATTTCAGAGACTAAAATGTAAATTATTGTAAGCGACCTCTATCTGGCTATAGATGTCTGAGCAAATGAGATTTACATGATTGAAAAAATGAACTAAATATTCTTTTGGGACACACATTGTGATCACTATGCCCACCATGGTTGTGAACAGCAGCGGGAGATAAAGGCTGAAAGATAAAAGGAGACCCTGAGTTGCATGTACAATTCAATTTTTATTCATGAAGGCTAGCTAGTGGGGAGAAATATTTTATTTTCCCTGAAGACCTGTCTTACCTAATTCATTTAACATTCTTCCCTGGTATTTTGGACTTCTTTATAGTTTAACCATGCCATTCAAAGATTAAATATATATTTATGTCATAACTTCTTAAGAAAATGTCTTGTTAAAGCAGATAAAGAATCAAGAAATTATGACCCAATTTGTTTTATTTAATGTGGGTCCTACATCAATGCAGATTCAACGGAAGCTTTGACTGAATAATATGCTGGAGCAAACAAGATCTGCTCACCTACATCTTTTGGCCTTTCCTTTCCAAAAAGATCAATGACCGATTATTTTTTCAACTTAACCCACCCCTCCCAGGGCAGAGCCTTTATGTTAGCCAGATTAAACATATTCCCATCAGCTATAGTTTCTGGCAGATACAGGGGTATCCCCTGGAACAAAAGAATTTGCAGCTGTCAGACGACAGAACCAGAATCAGTTGAGCATATCCTTTTGTACAACGTCTAGAATTAATCCTCACATTGCGCCCTTAAAAAACTTAACACATGATGGCATCAAATTTTCATTAGAGGACAAGATACCTGCTGTCACCGAACATGTGGCAGAGTTTCTGATGATTGTCATCAAAAATAAAAATAAGAGGGTAAAGAATAAACAAACAGTTTGAAACCAACCGAGGTAATTTGTAGGCACTGGGCAACATCAACTGGAAGGGTGCCGGTGTTCGCTGCAGTTCATATCTGCTGGCTGGATGAATGTATTGTTATGGTTTTTAGATTGAAGTGTTTTAATTTGATGGCTGAGTTTTGGTCAGTTGTTGTTTGTGAATCGTTGCGGGTGCCGGTATTTATGCTCCCCTGTTGCTATTTTACTACGCCAATAAAGGTGCCTGAATCTGAATCTGACTGAATAATTGGCCAAACATCTAGAGGGGGGGGGGGAAATGTCACTTCGATGCTGTGGTGACAACTGTTCTATAAACTTTTTAGTTTCAAAAGAATCTAGGAGCTAATTGGTTGCTTAGCCTGTTGAAAGCATGGATCCCAGAATCACCTGGGATCTCATTTGCAGGACCATGGGGAGGGGGGCCGGAAACAGAGGCAATGTATCTGTTAGCCGGCTGCTTGGTTGGTGGCACAGCAGCCAATGGTCAGGGAGGCTGCTGTGACTGGGCAGGCTCCCCACTGCCTCTTCCCCCAGGCTGGCCAATCCGGGGTGGCTTGGCATAGCCGGGGTCGAGTCCTGGCTGGCAGATTTTGCAGAGGGAGTTTTCCCTCAGGTAGACCTGCCTGGGATAAAAGGGGCCCTGCTGTTCTGCAACGCCACTTGGCCTTGTGGCTTCACCCACAAAACTCTCTCATTATTGTGCTGTTACAGGCGTTCTTTTATTCCTCGTTGCTTTCATAGTCACAACTGTATTTGTGGTGTCAGCAGGGGTCAGATCCATTTTGGGGGAAACAGTCTGTGTGCCCATTTCCCCCATCATTGCAAATCCCCTTAAGGGATTTTTGGGTGAGGCCTTACAGGGACATACCTAGTTTGTTGTCTGTCAAGGTGCCCTTACTTTCAAGTGGCAGGGGGAAACCACACAGTCGCCTGCACCCATGTGGAATCCCACACACTGCCGTCCCGTGGCATCCCCCAGCAGACGGGCTGGGAGTGGTCTGTATATTGGCCAGCAGGCAGGTTGGCCGATGCCTGGATTCATGGGCCCATGCTGTGTCAAGGCTGTTTCAATGGTAACCAATAAAAGGCTGTGGCTAATTTTTATGCCAACTATGTCTTGTCTGTTTTCTCACATGTTTGGTGGGTCTGCCTCATCATCTTACTGCTCCTTTAGGAGCTGGGCCTGCAATATAATGTTTTTAACAGATTTATTGTGCAAGTTGAATTATATATGCTCAGTAATACAGTACTGACTTAGATCCAATACACACTTTACCACAATATGTATGTGCTATCAAGTCATGACCAACTTATGGCAATACCAGCAAGGGGCTTTCAAGGCAAGTAAGAAGCAGAGATGGTTTGCCATTGCCTTTCTTTGCAAAGTCTTCCTTTGTGATCATGCATCCAAGTTTGGACCCGTCTTAGCTTCTGATATCTGACTTAGGGTTGCCAGGTACCCCTAACATCTCATTTCATTGAGAACCAGCACAATGAAAAAGACTTGCGTTTTTTCACCATTTGGGTTTATAGAGGTAACCCTTTTAATGCAGAAAATATACAAAACATACTGCTTAAACAAGAAATGCGCTTCATTTATCTTTTAAAGTCTTATTTTCATTTTGGGTTAAACAATGAAATAGACCTTTCATGTTTCTTATAAGACCACAGCTGTTTCAGTTTAGGTAGAGTCTTCAGATAAATTACACACACCTGTAACCAGCATTCTAAGCATCTAAGCAGCTAAGAGCAGAGCAGCCCAGTGGGCGCGTGAAACTTCTAACCTCAGAGAGATTATATGAATGGTAACTTATTGAAGGTATGCAATTATCACTGTATCCAACATTATGTTGTATGCTTTATTGAGTACTATAGACTGTGTCTAGTTTAAAGAGTAATAAGCTTAGAAATTTGTTATTATTTTGTTTCCATCTTAAAGGAGCTTTGACTCCAATTGAAAGGAGAGCTGATGAAGCTGCCCACGGGGTAGTGAAAACGCAAAGCATCCGGACGGCGTTCCTCTCCACCTATCGTCCATCATATTTCTCCCGGTTCCTGAGGGAACAATAAGAATATGATCAGTACAAAACTCTAAGAGACTAATAAGTCATTGAATGAGATAAGCCAAAAATATATATATATTTGTATTTTTGTATTGTATTGTATTGCCTCACATGTACTCATAGTTATTTTCATAAGTTTCCTTTATTAGATTGTATGTAATTTTTTCACTTTTGTCACTAAATTCACTGGCTTATAGAATAAGAGTTTGTATGTCATTTATAGAGCCCTTACTATATTTTCTCTCAGTACCTGGAGGTTGGCAACCCTAATCTGACTAGATTGGCCCATACTATGCTAGCTTCCCTCTCTTACCAGAACAGAATGAGAAAAATCTGTCATCCTTAGGATGGGGTGGCTAGTTGCTTCTTTACCATACAGATATTACCAGGGAGAGAGAGAGATTTGCTTGAGAAAGAATCACGTGATTTGCCTGGTCTGCATGTTTCTGACATACAGACTTACAGAACTGATATTTTATTTTATTTATTTAAAAATGACAATTAGAAACACCAGAAGGAGGTTTAGTAAGGCTACACCAGACTAAACAGACAAGTCTTCACCCATTGGCAGAAGACAATGATTGAGGGGAACAGACAAAACTCCTTGGGGAGCGAATTCCACAATTTTATGCTACAATAATGTACAACTGGTTCCTTAGGGGAATATCATGTGACTGTTTTAGGAGATGAGATGGTATCCTTCCCTACTCTTCAACAATTGTTTGCAAATGTTCAAGAATCTGTTATCAGGAATTGCAATTTATTCTGGTTGCAGCAAAGCCTTAATATTGTTACATGTAAACAAGCTAACCTTTTGAATTCTCAGTCAATTAAGAACAAGGGACACAATCTACCATGCGCTGTTGCTATGCAACCATCAGTGTAAGCCCCACTGAAATGAAGGTGTGTGTGGGGGGGAAATAAGATTCTTTGCTAGGGTGCATGATAGATTTTACCCAGCTGCAAACTGCCAGTTCCAATTAAACTTTTGCTAACAGTAATTCTGTTACTACAGAGTTCGTTCAGGAAATTTTGTTATGATAGCAGTGGGAGTTGTGTTTCTGAAAGGGCTGCATGGACTTCTTCTATATCTCTGTTTTGCTATGAAATAAAATATAAGTAAGAGACCAAAGCGAACTATTTGTACTGCTAAATAATGCATTATGCAAATCCTTCCCATTTTTTTAATAATTGTCTGCGATCAGATGCAGATTTCATTTCTCCAATTCATTCCATATTTGAAACTACTCCCAAGTTGTTTTTTTTTTTTAGGTGAATGGATTTCTTGCCTATTTTCATAATTTTCCAGGAAAAGCAGTTTGAACTGGATTGGTTAATTATATAGCACTTTATTTCTTGGCTGGAATGCTTAATATTAAAAAAAATTAATGTGAAAAGAACATTTTAAAAGGCACAATCAACACAGCTTAATTCTAGAAAGTAGTCAGAGAGTACATCTTAATATTTTAATACAAACCACATAAACATTTAAATATGTATATTTTATTATAAATATTAATCTTTTAAAGAGGAAAACAGTGGCCATACTTTCACGTAATGCAGACTAATGATACTAATCACATAAAAAATTGCAACTATACATATTTTTAACGTTATCTCATAAAAATAAGGATTAAAGTTTACCCAGGCACCAGTCCAAAGCAGACATGATACAACAGTTTGAGTTTAACTAGTTTATTTAATTAATTAAACTGATATGCATAAATATTTAAATATGATAAATATTTAAATGAGCAGGCTGTGCTAAGGCAGCATGTCCGAGGCAGCCTTTTCTGGCAGACGTAACCTCACTCCAAACAGAGCCTTCACCCTGTGCTGGCTTTGTTTATTATTGCCTGCACTCAGTGTGCTGAGAGATGCCCAGCCTAGGGTTACCAACCTCCAGGTACTAGCTGGAGATTTCCTGCTATTACAACTGATCTCCAGCCGATAGAAATCAGTTCACCTGGAGAAAATAGCCACTTTGGCCATTGGACTCTATGGCATTGAAGTCCCTCCCCTCCCCAAACCCTGCCTTTTTCAGGCTCTGCCCCAAAAACCTCCTGCTGGTGGTGAAGAGGGACCTGGCAACCCTAGCCCAGACCCAGCCCCCTTGCCTGATGTGCGGCACAGCAATACCGGGTTTGCAAAGATGTTGCTCAGCACCAAAGGGCAGCTCCTTCCCAGCCACACCATGCCACACAGCAAGGATGCAGTGTTCTGGACACTCCCACTCCCACATGGATGTCTCAGGGTTGAGTGCAGGCAGTAATAAACAAAGCCAGCAGAAGAATAGCAATAGAATGAGAAGTCAGAAAATTGTGATGGCAGCCACGCCAACAGTAACATTAATAATCCTCTCATCACTCAGTAGTTGCAACACCGTTCTCACCACAAACACATGCACACACTGTCCATCAGCAAACAGCACTGGCAGTAATCACTGAACCCATTCACACCCATGCCCCACACAAGACACCATCTTGGTACTTGAAATATTGCTCCTTGGTACTTTAACTTGTACACCAGCCACTGTGGCTCACTAGATCAGCCACATAGCAACTTCTTCCAGAAGTATCCCCTGTGGGGGGGAAAGAGAACAGTGCCTTGCTAAGGAAAGCACAAGGACCACTCAGAGAGAAAGAATGCCATTCTAGCCTCAATAGCCTGCTGCCTCCACGCTTTCAGGTATATATTTGTCCCCCCAATCCTTGTACTTCTCCCTTACCTTTTTGAGGGGGAGAAATGTAAGGATCTGGCTATGCCCAAGTTACCTTTTGTCTCATAGGTACTGTCGAAGGATCAAATGTGTGGTCTCAATGCCGCGCTATTAATTTCCAGTCATTGATATATCTATCATATTTCATTTGACAGTACCTTTTCACTTGCATGGACTGTGTACCAAAACTGATATGTGTACATACAATCCCACTGATATTCTCCATTATTTCACTGAATGTAATATCCCTGTTCATGTTTCTGAGGTCTAAGCAGCAAAATCAGGGATGCAGTGGAATGAAAATTCTCGTTTAGCAAGATAAATGCCATCATTCTAATAAACTCTTCTACAGAGACAAACTAAGAGATGGGAACTTCTGTTTGTTCATAATGCTAATTAAAAAGGAGCAATTCAAGCCCTGTGAAAATAAAACTGATCAAATGCATTATGTCCCTTTTCAAGGTGTTGAGTACAAATCACACTAAAAGCACTCTGGCCAATCAGTAAAGTCTGCACATTCTTCTTCAGGTTGGTGAGCTTGGCTCTGGGGGTTGCTTGTGACTCATATATTAAATACATATGGAAAATGGGATTCACAAAGAGGGAATTCATTGTACAAGGCTGAGAAAAATAGTCTCTAAGTTTAATTAAAAGGAAGCAGTGAAGAAACCTTTAGGCACAAATACCTATTTTTTTTAACAAGGTAATTCTTTTTGCAGGTATTCTCTAGAAACAGAGTTGAGTGAAACCTTGGCTCTGAAAGCAGGGCAAATGTAAGGGGGTGGGTTTCCATGAGTTTTTTTTTTTTAAAAAAAATATGGTGAACACATGCTTTCAGAGAACTTTCCCGTTTTCCCCTTGCAGAGAATGTTGCAGGTTTCATTTTATTGCAAATTTTATAATTTTATTTTTAGGAAAAGGTAGGTGGTTACTTGATGACTAAGCTGAGGACACCACTTTCTCCCCTCTGACCTACTGCAATTTTTACAGTCAGCTGAGAGCACACTTTTAATGTTATGTCAGAAAATGACCCTCTTTGCATCACAACTGTAGAATTTCCTGCCCTTGGAGACTTGTCAGATCCACATTTTATGTGGGCTGTCTTTGAGAGGCTTTAATATTATATTTTAGGCTGTAGTATTCAGCAGAACTATCCACTTGTGCCACTACACCACCAGCCCGCTAATTTAGTTGGTATCCTCTGATTTCCCAACAGAGGCACTTCACATTTGGACTGCCCCTTTCCATTGTCTTTTAGGTGGCAGCCTAAAGCATTTATTTTTACCCAGGCTTTTAATGGGAAGGGGTTACTTCTTTTAAAAGTGTTGTTATGACCTGCTTCTAGCTCAGGCTTGCTAATTGACTGCTCCTCACTCACCAGCCCACCACAGCTGATGGTTGTTGCAGGAGACTCCTGGTTTCATTAACTAATGATGTAGGTGAAATAAACCATGCTTCCAAATTATGTCCAAACTGCTGGGTAATTACAAGCTAATTTACTAATCTAGCTATAAAATGTGACAATTGAAATGAAAATCTCACATTCTTATTTTATTTTCTTGCTGTCTTTTCTTATCAGGTACTTTTGGAGAATATTCCATTCATATGCTGGTCTCGCTTAAAAAGCTGGTTTAGTCAAGGAAACAGAGTTATTGTTGATTGTCTCCCTGTGGCAATAGCTACACGTAAAGCATCCATGCTGACTTTGTTAGTTCTCTCAGCAATCTTTGATGTTTTGGGCTGTTGCCTCTGGTATTTTGTGGGATGGCTTCCATTCATCTTTCCATTGCTTAGAAGTCACAAGAGGTGCTAACAAGGGCTCTCCATGTAGTATTCTTTCTTCTTACTTCTTCTGTATTTGTGTGTACTCCATAGGAGATAGTAAATACATGCCCTGTCAGTATTTTCTGTTTGCTATTTGTTCCCTTTAGTGGCAAGAGTAGAATTGGCAGAGGCCCAAGCACTCTCTCTAAGCAGTGGCCTGAATCTTCCAGTGAAATGCTTTTACCTGTATTGCCATATTTCACAATTAACAAGATGTACCTAATGCTAATAGGACTGGATGTAGGTGTGGAGGACCACCTAAATGAAACTCACTCCAGGTATCTACTGTTAGAGATGGTAGGATCCCATTCTTTGTCAGGACTTGCTAACACCAGCATTTCAGTTTATAAATAGGAATACCAGTAATGGGACAGCCCTCTTGCAGGGCTGGTTTGAGAACAATCAGTAAAGGTTGCATGAAGCCTTTAAACTGTCTTGCCTCATGGTGGAGTCAACCTCACCCTCTTCTTTCATAAAGCTGTGTGCATTAGGGCAAAGCAGGAGTGTTTTAGGCACTTCTCAGATTGGCTTAATGAGGTTTTTGTTTGGTTGATTACTTTGTATTTTTGCATGATCTACTCGTGTCCATATGTAAGTGCCATCATGTCACAACTGACTTGTAGCAACCCCAGCAAGGGGATTTCAAGGCAAGTGGGAAGTATAGGTGATTTGCCAGCGCCTTCTTCAGTAGAGCTTTCCTCTGTGGTCTCCCGACTCCCACCCAAGTTCCGACCCCAAGTCTAGCAGATCCTTGCCAGCAGAGGGCACTTGTGTACCCTCCCACAGGCATCAGACTGAGAGAGAAGGTTTCCATCACCCTGGTTCTTCACCTCTCTCCTGACTCTGCTCCTCTCAACCTCAGAAGCAAGAGCCAGTGGGGCTTCTCTGACCTATTTCCCTTTGCCTTATGAGGGGACTAGCTCATCTTGGGGCCAGTACCTTTGAAGGCTCCACCCCCTTCGAACTCTTGTGGGATCTGAGCAATTCCTGTGGAAATGTTAAGATGTCACTGAAGGAATAAGATAACATCCCGGCAAAATGTATACTTCTATTTGGAAATGGATGTTCCTGAAGAAATTTTATGTGATTACTTGGAAAGTACTAGGTTAGCTGACATGAAAAACTTCTTGATTTATTTTCTATTGTTCTTCCTTTTAATTTTTTATCTTTCTTCCTTTAATGTTTTTATCTTTTATAGAAGAATAGCAACAGTTTTGAGAAAGAGCCAGCATGGTGTAGTGGTTAAGAGCAGCAAACTCTAATCTGGAGGACCAGGTTTGATTCCCCACTGATCCACATGAGTAACAGACTCTAATTTGGTGAAACAGGTTTTTCCCCACTCCACCACATGAAGACTGCTGGGGGACCTTGGGCTAGTTACAGTTCTCTCCGAACTCTCTCAGCCCCACCTGCCTCATAAGGGTGGGGCAAGGGAAGGCGATTGTAAACTACTTTGAGACTCCTTAAAGGTAGAGATAAGAGGGGTACAAAAACCAAACACTTCTTCTTCATATATAATTGGATTAATTATGGTTATCAGTTTTGTAGAGCTGTAACTGAGGTAGCTACTTGTAACATATAGAATAATTTTTAAAATGTCCTTCTATTTTATAACCAGCTGACTTTTATATATGAATACTGCCATTGTAAGCAGAGATACACCCTTCTAAGCCAAGAAGGGTAGTTCTGTTTAGGATTGTGCTGTAAAACTGAAAAATGGTTTTTAGTTGATATTAAGTTGTATGTTTACCATGGGATATAAGTATGCTGTTTCAGATATATATATATATATATATATATATATATATATATATATATATATATATATATATATATATATATATATATATATATATATTGATTCTTTTTAGCTAGTAAATATTGAGATGTAGTTTTGTACCTATATTTTCTTATTTTAGGAGGTAGTATTGCTATTTTAAACAAATAAAACATTTTGATGTAGGCTGTGGTTAAATTAAGTAAAGGTATTTTGAGGGCGATTTTCTGTTTATGTGCATGTGTGTTTTGTATTATTTTAAACTTATTTTGGTTGACTGTCATTCTTTTAGTTGTTTATTTTTTCCGAAAATGAAAAAATGGTTTAAAGAATTTTACCAGTTTTTAGATTGAAGTATTATAACAAATATTCAAAAATCAATCATGGGATATATTTAAGGAGAACAAAGCCATCTGTGATGTCATCTTGTATGTAAATACTGGAATTGATAATGACATTCCTATACTGGTCACTGGTTATAAAATGTTCTCTAATAGTCTATCTTTATAACATACTGATTTTGACTTCACTTTGATCTTCTTGTAATGGATAACACAATATTGGATACCGGATGTATCAGAGTTTAGATCTGTATAGAATTTTTATTTTTCCTGAGGGTTTAAAAAGGAAAATGGCATGGAGAGCCACAAAACTTACAAAAATTAATTATATCAAGCAAAAGATGTGATGGATACATGCCCTCCTGGTGACTTTTGACTTTAATTTGAAGCATGGTGACCTTGGGATGTGACAGAGCATAGTGACTTCTGTGGTGTTTTACTGCCTTTTGTCTTTTTTTTCAAAAAGCTGCTAATACCCTAACTATTTATACATGTTCACATTTTGTACAGTAATTCCTTAAACATGTCTGTTTGGACCTAAACCCTTTTTATGACAGAATAAGCATGTCCAATTAATGGTTCTCATTCTGTTGTAAGGTTTAAGCAGATGCAGCCAAGATAACTGGACTTCCTTTGCACAGAGCTGTTATTTGCTGGTCTATGCCCAATCAGAAGGGCTAAATGCAACATGTGACCCTTAAAAATCATGTCCTGTCATTTTTCCAGGTGGGGCAGTGACAGGTGTATTTGTGGATGAAATAGCTTAATGAATGAAAAGCAAGCTCGAGCCACAAGAAACCATTTCAGGCTGTGAAAATAAGATGTTATTGCACCCACTAATACTACTTGGATAAATGCCGCATTTTTTATTTCTTACTCCAAGGCCTCATCCTACTAAAAAGTGTTGAACACCATCAATTGTGAGGAATCATTTAGCAATTTTGTGTTGGGACACAAACGGAAAAGAGACAATCATGATCTGTGCCTTTCCCAGAGCTCAGTTTCGTGTTTAGCTTCCTACAAAGGCAAGCAGCATAATATACTCAACTACCATTGTCTAAGTGTCCCCAGCTTCTCTTACTATTTTTTTAAAAGTCTCTCTCTTGTCCTATTCAAAGAATACTGTAGCCAGCCATGGAAGTCAGCAAACAATGAGAAGTAGCTGCTGCAAAAACTCTGTTCTAAAGGTGCCTTGGCATGAAATTAGGAAGGTCACGGTGTGGCTCCGGCAGCAGGAGCTCATTATGAATGCATATGCATTATGTAGACAGACTGCAGTTGGTTACAAATGGTTAGTGGAGGTGAACAGAGCAGACTCAGACAGAGCAGAAGAGGCCTAAACCACATGAGACAAAGAATGCGTGGCAAAGCATACTGATGACCTGATCAGGTGGGTTTAGGTCAAGCTGTGCTCTGCCACACAAAGTAAAACAGCAGCTTGAATTTACAGGCAAAAGGCCAAAAAGTGGGCAGAGCGCCCCGGTTCTATTTGCTCTGTGCCTAAAATATGCCATTATTTAATGCCATCATTTAATGAATCCTTTTTATTGGAGCAACTATGCGGAGCATAATGGATATTCTGTATTTCAGAAGCCTCACCTTCGAAGTATCCCATCATTTTGCTTTGTTAAACCAAGTTGTATTAACATGCTTGGAGACAAGGGAAAAAATAACTCTTTTATCCTTTTGGACCAAGTTTTTTTTTTGTTGTTGCAATATTTCCGAAAGAGAGTTACAGTAGAGTATTTAAGGGCTTGTATCCAGCAATGTGCTGTGGCTCAGTGGTAGAGCATCTGCTTGGCATGCAGAAGGTCCCAGGTTCAATCCCAGCATCTCCAGTTAAATGGGCTAGGCAAGTAGGTGATGTGAAAGACCTCTGCTTGAGACACTGGAGAGGTCTGAGTAGACAATACTGACTTTGATGGACCAAGGGTCTGATTCAGTATAAGGCAGCTTCATGTGTAAGTGGAAACATAAATGGACATTGTGCAATTCTCCTCGCACAAGATCTGTGCAACACCTAGTGCTTTTCTCTGTATATGTTACAGCATTATGTTACAGAAATCAGTTGCACAAGATTTTGCACAAGCAGAAATGCAAGTGGGGATACAATAAATCTGATTTCATGCAAGTGGCTACCAACGTATTTTTCTTGCATTTGCACTTGCCCAAGAGCTCTAGCTCAAGAGGAAATTTTGCAAAGGATCCAATCCAATGTTTCTAGCATCTGACAAGAGACCTGGAATCTCTCTAGGCCAAGCCTTTTGTTGTGTTAGAACTATGTTGTGATCTCTGATTTATCATATAGCTACATTTTGTTTATGGTAGATAATATATTGAATAATTTAGACAACTTGGCTTGCATTTTGAATCAATGCATGAAATCCAGCCTTCCTTGTCTGTTCATATACTTTACTATCATCACCATGTGAAGCTTCATAGATCCTTTCTCCCATCCTCAATCAAATAAACTATTGTGCTTTCAGCTTTCTATGAATGACACTTCCCCTTTCCGCTAGAATGTTTGTGAAAAATCTGTCACATTACAACAACTAAACCAAAAACTGGGGACAGTCCACAGTGTCAAGCGCAGGCTCGGGACTTACCCTGAGCCCACTTTGCTGGCCTGCATGGGGGATAGGGCTGGGAGGAGACTCCAAGCACTGCAGCTCTGGCCAGTGAGCGCAGCGGCTAGGCTGGGTCCAGGTGGGCCATTGGGAGGCTTGTGCAGCTGTGCAAGTTTCCTAATAGCCTGTTCCCGCCTTGGCCGTCTCTTTCCTGCCTGGCTTCTTCTCATTCAACTGGCCATTCAGGTGTTTCCCGACAAGGCTGGGGAGTGGGAATTAGCTGGCAGACCTCGGCTGCACAGTTCTCCTTTTGGTCCGCCAGCAGGGCTGTTGAAAAAAAAATTCGGTATAGTTCAGATTCGGGCGAATTCGGCCTGTCTGGATTCAGGATATGCCGAAGTCCGAACTCCCCTGCTTCAGGTCCGTGCAATTCGGCGTGAATTCAAAGTTCGGGAAATAAATTAGGCCGAATAAAGCCATTAAAAACACAACTGCGCCTTTCCGCGGCTCCGGGGGGGGCATTTTGGGGGGTAGAGGTCCCAAACTTTCAGCGGAGCTTCAAAGGACCCTTCTTGCAAGACCCCCCAAGTTTTGTAAAGATTGGGTTGGGGGGGCTGAGATATGGGCCCTGAAAGGGGTCCCCCCACCCTTAATGTGCATCTCTGAGCAGAGCTTGCCACCCACGCACAAAGCTCCCAGCCCCGACAAACAGTTGAGCTGCGGGGAGCAAGGGCGGGGCAGGTGCGAAGAAGTTTGCAAAGCAACACAACTGCAAAGCAACACAACTGCAAAGCAACACATTTGCAACCATGCAAAGCAACACCTGACACCTGGGAGTTTGCAAACCATGGAAAGGAACAGAGGCAGCTAGCTATGCATAATGAGCAGGAGGGGGTGGAATTTCCCCTTTTGCATTGGACTCGAGTCAGGACCAGGAAAATGCATTCTTTAAGTCACCATTTGAAAACCAGTTTTGAGCAAGCATCAAAATAGACCTAACAGATCTTATGAATGAGGGAAAACCTGAGGACACACAACTGAAGCCCCCCCCTCAAACCAGGGAAAGAGAGACTCGAGGGGGCACACACACCCCAGGAAGAATGGGTGAAAGCCCCCTTTGGCTTCCCCCCTGACCCAAAGAAATTGCTCCCTCCCCACACACACAGAGACTCTGCTTCCCCCCCCACACACACACACAGGAGAAAGATTATAGATTAAAGCTCCCAAAGGGGTCTTACTGTGGCTGTCTTCTGTTCCATCAGGAGGGGCTGGGAGGACTGGGTAATCCAATACGATTCTATTTAAGCACGGGAGGTTTTGCCTTGGATTTGCCGCTCTGGAGATGCATACAGGATCAGGTGATCCATTCATCCAAATAGGGAAAAGGGGAAAGCCCATATCTCGGGACCCCCTGACCCAATGTTTACAAAACTTGGGGGGTCTCTTAAGAAGGCTCGTCTGAAGCTATGCTGAATGTTTGGGGGCTGCACCCCCAAAAATGCGCCCCCTGCAGCCACGGAAAGAGAAAATGGGGGAGCCCATATTTCTGCCCCCACTGAACCCATCTTTATAAAACTTGGGGGGTCTCTTAAGAAGGCTCATCTGAAGCTATGCTGAAAGTTTGGGGGCTGCACCCCCCAAAAAGCACCCCCTGCAGCCACGGAAATGGAAAAGGGGGGAGGGAAAAGGGGTGGAGCCCATATCTCGGGACCCCCTGACCCAATGTTTACAAAACTTGGGGGGTCTCTTAAGAAGGCTCGTCTGAAGCTCCGCTGAAAGTTTGGGGTCTCTACCCCCAAAAATGCACCCCCTGCCGCCACGGAAAGGAGCGAATGTGCACACGCACCCCCCCCACAAGGATTTCTCTCTCTTTCTCTCCCCGGCCGGGCCGCGCAGCAGCTGATTCGTCCAGTACTCAATCGTGACTGATTGGCCAGAAGAAGACCCAGCTTGGCCACCGATTGGCCGGGGGAGAATGCTGCTTACTGACGGTTATGCTGCTGTGCCCCGAATTTGCCGAATTTATTCGTGAACTCCTGAACTCGCTGAATTCAGCTCCCTCGTTTTCCCGCCATTTTGTGTTCAGTTCGTCCCGAACTAAAAACTGCCGAATCAGGGGAAATTCGGCTGTTTTTTGGTTCGGGCTGAACCGAATCGACAGCCCTATTGCCAACCTCTAGGTAGCAGCAGGATATCTTCTGCTATTACAACTGATCTCCAGCTGATAGAGATCACCTGGACAAAATGGCCACTTTGACAATTGGACTATATGGCATTGAAGCCCCCCCCCCAAACCCCACACTCCTCAAGCTCTATCCCAAAAACCTCCTGTCGGTGGCAAAGAGGGACCTGGCACCCCTAGGCATGAGGTAATTAGCTAATTACTTCTCTGGTAGCTTAAAGATTATGATGAGTATGAAGTCATGTCAGGAAGTCATGTCAGAATCCCTGTGATAGCTTGATTAATAATGACCAGTGATTGCTGGAGTATAGATTTTAAAATGTGTGAAGATGTCTGAGAAGTTGCTCAGGGTGGGTGTGAGTTAGTTAGGAGATAGTTGGCTTAATCTCCTCTGCATGTTAGATGAGGCTGGAGGGTGCATCAGATATGCAAAGGACTAACCAAACTTTTCTGAATAGCGCTGATTGCTGATGGGATGAAGATGTTCATTATCAGTCCAGGTGTCTGCTCAGAGCACTTCATTTAGAATGCGAGGGAGGCTTGTCATTTACTCCCCATTGTTTTTTCAGCCTTTCACACCTCAGGGCTTGGGGAAATGTAAAGTGACCCTTTACTGCCTATCAGCAGCAATGTTTCGCACAGGTCACCAAATGGATTCCAAGATCCCTTGGAAGTGTGGCTCTCTGTGGAGCAGTGACCTGCTTTTCGTGTAAGTCTTGGTCCAATATGCGTCTAAGGCATACAAGGTAGCTGGGGAAGTTCAGGTGCCAACATCACACCTGAACTCCTTAAAGGAAGAGCAATATAAAATGCCATAGATCAAAAACAACTTTCAAGCCATCCAGAGTCGACATTTGAACAAGACAAGTTGATCATTAGAAAATACTCAGTGTAAATGTTTGTCCCTCAAGATAGACTTTGAGTGTACTCTCCCTCCCCCCCTGGAAATTATATACTTCCAGTCCACAGCAAAAACTGACATTTGGTACATATATAGCCACATTGAGACATTTTATACCTAACAGTCCCATATTATGTTTGCCCCATAATAAAGGTCAGCATTATAGCACATAACATGCCAGACATGGGAGCTGGGCTGTGGAAGTTTCATTGCCTCTTGTTAATGTTGGATGTGTGAAATGTGTGAACCATAGTCCCGAGTATATGTACAGAATAAAAGCTTCATTTGTGTATGTGTGAATAAAATTTGAAATAGTTTATCCCACACTGCCTCACATGCATACATTTATTCATTTTCTAAAGAAAAGTGTCCAACTCACACTTGTTTTTTCTGGAGGACATTTGCAAATCTCTGCATTTATATTTTAAAAAATCCTAAAGTGACATAGAAATAACTTGGCAAGTAATTCCACAAGATGCCGTTCTAAATTGCCATTGGTTTATTGTTAGGCAATGGGCAAAGAGTATCCACAGAAAAGGACCAGTCCTTGGGATAAGACTCTCATCGGTTTTTCTCTAGCAAATTCTTCAGGCTTTGCAAAATTATGCCTTTATAGGATCAAGCCAAGCTTTCAAGACTTTCACTCTGAACTTGTTTAATTTGAGATACTGGTGATGCAGAGAGAACAGTGTTACACCGTGCTGCCCTAAATGCATATGTCCAGAGAGATACAAGGTCTTCTCTTTAAAAAGTGAAGTCAGGCAAAAGGAGCCCAGTGACTCACATAAGCTATTTGGCTTTAGGGTCACAGTCTGTGTTTGTTCTACCATCTGCAGAACCCACATGCATGAAGGTAATTTTAGTATTTCTGATGTCTATTGTGGAGAGCTAGCACAGCTGCTGCAGTTCTGTATATTAAGATTTGTACTATTTTTAGCACTGTTGGAAGAAACCAAAAAAAGAAACATGGGTGTCTGTCATTCCATCTGTTCCTCCACCTGTACTAGCAGCGTGTAAAGGACACCTAAGAACTCTTGCTGTAAATCCCATCGAAGCTGTTTAGAGGCAGCAAAGCAAGTGCGACTAACAAAACCAGCAGATGTGTTTCAGTAGCCATCTATCCGCTGATTCACTGTTGCAACTACTGCAAATGTCAGTTCTTTCTAGTACCAAGGAAATAAGAGTCCTGCTAGTATGCTAATAGAGATTAATGGGATATACAGAAATTAGTAGGCAAAATACACATATGATGATCTGGATCTGAATAAATAATTTGAGATTAGATAGACAGACAGACAGACAGAAAGACAGAGTATTGTATTCTGCAAGAATATCTAAGATTCATGCCTGTTGGACAGGTGTGATGTCCCCTTTTGCTTGCAAACCAGGAATAGGATACTCAAGTTCTTGCTCTTAGGTTTTCTTGAGGATGATGCTTAGTGGAATAATACTGTAGCGGAAGCAGTAGTTGTGCAGTCACCCAAGATGTTACAGAATCTGTTATTATACTGCAAGTGTGTACCATTTCAAATCCTTATCATTCACAGGACAGATATATATAAAGCATCTCTCAGAAGGTACTTTTAATCAACCTAAAATACAAAATCCAGATAGAGAAATGACATAGAATGATGCATTTTTAATGTAGAGAACTTACCATGATTGAAGTTTGCATTCTATGGTGGCTCTCACTTGATCTCCCTGAACCACAAATAAATAATAGTTATGCACTTGAAAACTAATTGCAACTGAGACAGTATATAATCCTGAAGAGTTTGGAGAATTCATATGGGAAAATGAGCTGAACTTAATACTGGACCAAAGGAACATTTTTTGAAGAAATTACTAATGCTGTTTTCAATAAGAAAGGAAGCATATTTTTTAGACACTCCCAGTAGAACAGGAAAGACATTTCTTATAAATCAAATTTCAAATTCTTTTATTGGCATAGTACAATCTGCAGTATATAAATTCTTATAAATCTACTTTTGGTTAAAGTTTACCAAAAGAGGAAATCCTAGCCATTAATCTGGGGATTAATTTGCCTCAGTCCCTCTTCAAATGAAGCTCGAGGTTGGATTGGCTGTAAGCAAGAGGATGGTATCCAATGGGTTGGAAGAAGGGAGAGGTTTTAGTAACTAAACTAAAATTTAGTTTGTTGCCTCTCCCTCATGCCTCCACTTTTGCCACTCGCTGGTGAACCCACCCACCATTATTGGAATATCACTGGATTAGTCAATTGCTGTTTGGGGCCAAGCAGGATTTTGGGGGAGCTTTTCCAGATTGGTAATTGGGATTAAAAATAGTTGGCCTTGATTTGCAACCCCTGCTTTTCACATAGGCCATTTTATGTAAGATGCTCAAAAGTACGAGACAGAAAACCATTTATTTTCACTCCTAATGGTAAGACTATCATAGTACATAACAAAGCCTTACTACTATTAAAATATATATCTCGTTTTCATTTCCATAAACAATTATTTATTTATTTTGTTATTATGATCCTTTACCACACATACACAGATGTAAAACTGTTGAATATAATATATAAGTAATAGAGGGTTAGATAAACAGAATTGTTACATTGTATTATATATCAAAATACATGACATGTGTTTACATTTCTTAATAAAACTAATTAAAATTCAAATGCTGCATGTTTTTTTAATTCAGGTGATCTAATTTCTTTCAGCATGGTGTAGTGGTTGAGAGCAGTGGACTCTGATCTGGAGAACTGGGTTTGATTCCCCACTCCTCCATATGAGTGGCAGACTCTAATCTGGTGAACCAGGTTGTTTCCCCTACTCCTACAAATGAAGCCTGCTGCATGACCTAGTCACAGTTCTCTTCGAACTCTCTCAGTCCCACCTACTTCACAAGGTGTCTGTTGTGGGGAGAGGAAGGGAAGGAGATTGTAAGACAGGTAGAGACTCTTTAAATCGGCATGTAAAAACCAACTCTTCTTCCTCTCTTAAAGAATACTCATTTGCTGTCAAACAAAATATACTGAAAATATTATTGGAGAAAAAATATGGTGAAACACTGCTTTCAAGGTTAGCCTGCAGAGTTCACAGGGGCCCAGCACCCATAAAATTATATGGTAAGCACAGCTGGACAAGTAAAATGAACAGGGGCAGGCCCTTAGTATATAAATATCTCACACTGATACGAGAAACAGCTACATCCATTAAAAACAAGGCATTCCAGTTTTCCCCTGCACTCCAGTTTTTTTCTGGTCCTGTTTCCCCATTTATTTCCCTTTCCTCTGATATGTCCTTCAATTGCTTTCTTTCCTTCCCTCCTTCTCACCGTTCTACATCTTGATAGCTGTTCTCCTCCAGGCCATTACCTGCCCACCTTGATTTGCGTGCCCATGCTTCCTATGTCCTGCCTGCCTGCCCATTTGCCTCTTCGTTACTTCCTGCATGGCAAAGGAGAGAGAATGAAGAAGTAGGCTAGCACTGGAGGTAAGTCAGAGCTAGCCGAATCCTCACCTTCTCATTATTGTGTTGCATCTTGGGTTGGTGTAACAGCCCACTGTGCAATCCAAACTTGGAGGGAGGTTGTATAATTTCTGGTAATAACAAACCAGTTTTGAAAACAACTCAGAAACTACAACTGGTGCCGAATGCAGCAGCCTGTTTAGTATCAGGGGCCATAGTAAATATATTACTCCCATTTGATAACATTTGCAATGATTGTTAATATGCTTTTGGATCACAGTCCTTTCAAGCCCTTCATATCCTGTGGCCCAGATATTTGAAGAACCATCTGTCTCAATATAAGCTAGGATTCCAAGACCCCTGCCGGGAGCAGGGGATCCCCCTGCTTTGCGGTCCCTGATGCCCATCTTGGGCCCCAGATGCCTCGAACAAAGGCAAGTGTACAAATCTTTCAAATAAATAAATAAATAAGCTTCCTGGGCTATACCTACCATGAAGGCAGAGAAAGAGAATCACCTATGAATCACTTGAAGTTTCTTTCTATTTCAGTGGCTCCCTAGGTATCCAGAAAAATGGTACTTTGTAAATGTGAAAATACACTTTCTCTATTTTTATTAAAAAACAGCCTGATAAGGACTGAGTACATTCATTGCTCATTTAAAGGAAGAAAAAACACAAAGGGAAAGAAAGATGACCTACTCCAATCCCTAGGAATTTATAGTATCCTGAACGGAGCTATTTAGTTGGGTGGGTGTGAATTTATCAATACTTCCTACTCCTGAGATTTTTCTCAAGTCCTCAACTTGTGCATTTTTGTTAAAGAGTTAACAACCTAAAGGAAAGCTTGTGGAAAGGATAAATGCGCAAAGAGAGTGAGTTTATCTTATTTACGATTTAGTATTCTATAAGACAACTACCAAAAGCTACTCCAGAGACTCTTGATTACATATTGCATTCAAAGGCTACTATATTAAGCAATATATGGAACAGCTCAATTCAAATTCTGACTTTTGGTTTGATTACAATTTGTATACAGTCAAAACAAAGCTTCATCAACTTTTGCTACTAATAAATTCAAGGAGCAAATGAATTCATAATTATTTCAATAATTTCTCTTCCCCCCTCACAACCTGCTTTTTCCTTGCATGATATCTGGTAAAGATTAATCAAAATAGAAAGTTTCTTAATTTTTAGAATTTGTCTTAATAGTCTATCAGCACATGTAATCTAAGAAGAATAAACACAGAGACCAGTTGGAGATGTTTATGCTGAATTTCATAAAATGACCTGGGAAGTCTGTGTTCCAACTAGAATATTTACTGTGAGGTTGCTGAGAAATATCAGAACTATTTAGCAGGACATTTTGGCATGGCTGTGCTCTTCCACTCCCTCCTTCTTTTTACATACTCCCTCTTTCCCAGCCCAGTAAATCCAGGAAAGGAGAAGGGTGGGCCCAAGATAGGATTGCCAACCTCCAGGTACTAGGTAGAGATCTCCTGCTATTACAACTGATCTCCAGCCGATAGAGATTAGTACACCTGGAGAAAATGGCCACTTTGGCCATTGGACTCGATGGCATTGAAGTCCCTCCCCTCCCCAAACCCTGCCCTCCTCAGGCTCCACCCCAAAAACCTCCTGCCGGTGGTAAAGAGGGACCTGGCAACCCTAGAGAAGGTACTGTGTGTCTAAGCAACTGAGGGATTTAAAGGTGAGAACAATCATTTAAAATTGTGACTCAAAACAGATCAGAAGACAGTGAAAGTCCTTCAGTTAAGGACTAACATGTTTCCTATATCCCCTGGCAATAGTCTGGCCACAACATTTTGAACTAGGTTTCAATTCAAAGGCAACCACACATAAAGCACATCACAATAATCTAACCTGGAGGTGATTAGAACATGATTTTCTTTAACAGAATCTAAAGGAATGGCCACAGGTGAGGTACCTGGGGAAACTGATAAGAAACTGATAAGAAGGGCTAAGTACCACAGAGCTTCCAGTTTGGGGCTCAGTTGGAACAACATTCCCCAGGCCATGAATATGCTCTTTCATTGGAAGTGTAAGCCCATCTAGACTAGAATTGATTTACACATAATTCCCTTGTCGGCTTCATCACTGATCAGCAGTACCTAAATTTTATTTGGGTTAAGTTTCAGGTTATTGCCTTCTCTAGACATCTGCTCAGGTCTTCCGCAGGCTCATCTGATCTGGATGTTAAGGAGAAATAGAATTGAGTGAATTGAGTGCTATTGGTATATTGATGGTATATGACTCCAAATCCAATCAGTTTCACACAGATGTTAAACACCGCAGAGAACAGAACAGAACCTTCTAGTGTGTGTGTGTGTGTTAAGTGCCGTCAAGTCGCTTCCGACTCATGGCTACCCTATGAATGAAAGTCCTCCAAAATGTCCTGTCTTTGACAGCCTTGCTCAGATCTTGCAAACTGAAGGCTGTGGCTTCCTTTATTGAGTCAATCCATCTTTTGTTGGGTCTTCCTCTTTTCCTGCTGCCCTCAACTTTTCATAGCATGACTGTCTTTTCCAGTGACTCTTGTCGTCTCATGACATGACCAAAATACGACAGCCTCAGTTTAGTCATTTTAGCTTCTAGGGTCAGTTCAGGCTTGATTTGATCTATAACCCACGGATTTTTTTTTTTTTTGGCAGTCCACGGAATCTGCAACGCTTTCCTCCAACACCCCATTTCAAAGGAATCTATTTTCTTCCTATCAGCTTTCTTCACTGTCCAGCTTTCACACCCATACATAGTAATAGGGAATATGATGGCATGAATTGATCTAGTCTTGGTGGCCAGTGACACATCCTTACACTTCAAAATATTTTCTAGCTCCTTCATGGCTGCCCTTCCCAGTCTCAATCTCCCTCTGATTTCTTGGCTGCAGTCTCCCTTTTGGTTGATGGTGGAGCCAAGGAATAGAAAGTCTTGAACAATTTCAATTTCCTCATTGTCAACCCTAAAGTTGTGTAATTTTCTTGTAGTCATTACTTTTGTTTTCTTGATGTTCAGCTGTAGTCAACCTTCTAGTACCATGCAGCATAATTGCACAGGGCTGAACAATATCCCCCTAGCACCAGCTTTTAAAAATAACTAGTTAAGTAGCAGCAGAAACAGTTGCTGTAACCAATGAATAAGATTAGTACACTTGTATATAACCTGGACCTCTCCATAAATCCCCTAGAAAGCCCATGCATCCTTTTTATTATTTCTTAATTTAGCCTCACCCAAGATTTTCTGTATTAGAAAGGCAAGCATATCCTCTACTTCAAAGGGAGTGTGGCAGAAAGGTAATTGACAATCAGCTTGGGAATGGGTGCATTCACTCACACCCACCATTACTCTAAAAGTAATAGCAGTATCTCAGTTAATTGATTTTTGTATTATATAAATAACATTTGATCATGGTAAGTTCAAAAGTCGCTCACATTTTTTTTACCAACTTTGTGGCATTCCTGTTTAATAGTCCTTAAGTGTGTGAAACCAATCTCAAGAATATCAGCAATGCAAGTAGCATGCAATTATGTGGTTTCATTTTTTAAGAAAACAAATTTCCACAAGTCACTTTATGCCAGCTTCCAAGGTACATGTATATGAGTTAGTCATAAGCATATATGCGTTAATTGCTAGCAGTTGGGAGAAGAGTTAAAATGCAATGAAAGAACATATGGTCTGTCATAACTATGATCAGTATCATGCCAGTTCCATAAATTATCACATTCTAAAGCAGAAACTATTCTACAGTTTGATTGGTAGTAGCATTAAAATGCAATGAAAAATTGCACTGTTAACATGTAGATTTCTTTTTTTAAGTTCAGGATATTCAACTTGGTGAATTTTAACATTTTCAACTTTAGTTTTTAAATTTGGATTTAAGGTATTTTTTAGAAGTTAGGGAACTTCTGAACCCAAATTAGGCACTTTTCCTTCCTATTAATTTATGTTATGCATGAGTTAACTACTTGTTTAATTCCCTCCTTTTCAAATCAATGGGACTTAGAAGTGCTTATCTTTCTCTAAGTTCTACTCTAGCTTTAAGACTTGTTGAATTCTCAGGTAATTATGTTATAAATCAACTTGACAATTTGTTTTCAAAAATACGTTGATTTCTTTTCCAAGATAAAGAGAAATGGAGATAAAGATTACCAATGCAACAAAAATATACAAAGGAAGAAAGAATTCCCAGAAAACAAAACAAAAGAAAACATCTTTATGGATGTATAAGCAAAGTTTTCAAGTGACATTTAGTAATCAACCTGCCATATTCAATACCTTTACACACTGGGACGGATTCAAATGTAAATGTGCACAAAAGCCGTAACTGTGCATGCAAAGTCCCAGTCAGAAAGTTGGCAACTGTGCCAAGCAATGATGGAGAGAAAGCAGGAAGAGTAAATCCTAGTTGTTCTTTCTGAGCAGCTGAGTGTCATCTTTGGCAATTTTATATCCAGGGCTTTTACGATCAGGGAATGTTTAGGAAATATACCTTCTGTACAAATATACCCATCCCCCATCATTTATTCTCATGTGTTTGTTTCATTTATTGTGTTTTAATTGTATCTTAATACTGTTTTTGCATCTTTTAGATGCCACTTTGATTCATCAGACACAGAAGATGGTTCCAATTGTAACAGTAATATTTCTACTGAATTTTGGCCTTTTATGCAGGGACGTTTCCCCACGGTCACCCCCACCAACTGCTTCGGGACTTCTTATCACTTATGCATGCCTTTTCCGCCTGTCAGAGGTCACCTCGCTCTCGCCACATATTTTGCCCGTGTTTTCCAGATGCTGTTTTAGCCAGAATCTGAAAATGCAAGCAAAACATGGGGGGACAGCGAGGGGACTTCTGAGGGGAAGAAAAGGCATGCATAAGCAAAAGAAGCCCTGAAACAGTCAACGGGAGTGACCGCAGTGAAACGTCCCTGCATAAAAGACCTTTGTTAGTATGGTTGACAGGAAAAGATATTCCAGTTTCTTCCCAAGAAGAGAGAAATCTAGCAAACCTAGGGTGCATCCCTAGGAAATAATTGCCACACAGCACACATTTGTGTGGGTAGTTCCCAAACCACTAGGGTAAGGATGTCCAATTTTTTCAACAATGGGCCACATTATCAGAAAATCATATGAGTGCTGGCTGCATGAATTTCTAAAATTGATAGCAGTGTTTAAGTATAGCCTGCTCACTATTAAAGCCCCCCATCAACTTTATTCATTCAACAGGGCACAGTTATAGGCCAAGTGCTAGTCACTGATCAATTTTAATGAAGTCAATGAGATGACTGGTATTTAACAGCCAGAACTATTCATGAGAACTCTCAGGCCACATCGCAATTCTGACTTACAGCATGGACAAAGACTCTCAGGTACAGTTTCATGAAAGAGAACATACTTTCAGAGATGGGTGTGGGTCTGGTCAGTCCTCACATGGGAGACCTCCTTGGAATCCTACGTAAGTCACAAGCTCCAGGGCAGAAGAAAGACAAAATATAAACGTAAGAAATAAATAATTAAATCTGTCTGAATTTCCCTTAATTAAATACTGATCCAAGTTACTATGAATTATAAATAACGCTTTTCCAGAGCTGTGAGGAATTTGTCTATATCCTGAATTTCAAGAGTCCCCTTTTAATAAATACTTACATGGTAGAATTTACTACCTTTATGGATAGATTTAAAAGCAAAAACACTGTCCTTCAGTGTTACTACTCTGAAGATGCCTGCCACATTTGCTGGCAAAACGAAAAGACCACGGTTACACAGCCCAGATAACCTACAAGAACCAAAAACAAATTCATGGAGAATAGGTCCATCATTTGCTATTAGCTATGGTAACTGAAGATAAACTCCACAGTACACCTCTGAATAGTGGAGCTAAGAGGCAATATCAGGGGAAAGCCTTGACCTTTGTGCTCAGATTGTTGGCTGCCTAGGGCAACTGATTGACCATTGTGTGAACTAGGATGCTGGTCCAGGACTAGATGGACCACTGGTCTGATCCAGAAGAGCACCTTTTACATTCTTGTGACTTACAGTTTTCTATACAGCTGTTGGGAGTTGGAAACTGCTTTGGAGGAAAATTGTGAACATGATCTTCGTTACAGCTGGAATTACTTAACAAAAACATGGAAGAGAGAGAGTGGGTAATGGTATTCTAGAAATAAACAGGTTCAAAATGGAGTGCTTGCAGTGTAGTGTACATCCACTACAAAGGAGTGTCCATCCACTACAAAGAAACTAAATAGTTGTTTGTTTTTTACAGCTGTTAATCATAGTTCCCAATGCAGATTATCAAATTGTTTAGAATTATATTTGAGTTTTAATAATAGAAATAATTTGTTTTTTGTATAATAGCAATTGTGGATAGCAACCCTCAAGCATCTCTTCTTTAGCAAACATAAACCAAAATTGATGTGCCAGAAACACTGAGTGATTTTCTTGTTTGTTTTTCATTGACTTCTCTAAAGCTCTTTAAAAGCCATTTAAAGGCTAATGTACTTTCATACTATTTAAAATAAAAAACCCTATCAAATGCCTATAAAGCAGCATACAATCTTCAAAGACATTTCATAATTTAGACAAGTGGTGCCTGAAAAAAAGCAAGGAATTCTTAATTGTACATTTTTATAAGCATTACAGTATCTTAAATTAATTTTAGCATGCATTAATGGGACATGGTTAGTGAAAGGCTTTCCTTTGTGTGCATGAGCAAATCTATGTTGTGTTGTACTTGTGGTCATTGGCTAAGTTGATTAGTCCAACTCATGAACTTTGTACTGTCCAAAAGACGATTGAGTCAGAATTTCCACAGGACAATGAAACATGAAGAGACTGGGGCAGCCTATTCCTGAGCCTTTGGTGGCTGGGACGGTGAGGCTGAAGTGCTGCGGCGGTGCCTCCAGAGCTGTTCCCTGGCTGCCAAAAGGCTCTAAAAAGCCTTTTGAAGGTTTTTAAAAAAAATTTAAATGGGGCATTTTGCCCCATTGAGAACAGCAAGGCTGTGCCAGCAAAAAGCTGGTGCAGCAATACTGTTCTCGCCATTGGCATACCAGGGCCAGAACAATCAAGAAGCAATCAGTCTATTTGTTCAACCCTGATCAACCTAGCAGTAACCTTTCAAACAAAACCAAAATGATGAACCCATTGATATCAATCAAAACAGCAAATTCATGGCAGTACTTCCAAATTTACCAGTGGTGTCCATCTGTTTGTCATGGTGGGCTGGTGGCATTCTAATATGTAATCGTCTCTAATGAAGCATACCTTGCTTGAAAGGGAAAGAGTAGGATCACTTTAGAACAGCATATTGATTTAAGTACAAAGGGCACAAACAAGCCAAATTACTTTCAAGTGCCATTATTATTGAAGAGAAATTTAAGCAGGTACTTAACCCTTTTCACTGAAGATCATAGTACATGAAAGTAGGAGTGTGCAAAAAAATCAGGAAAATTCAGATTTTGGTATATTGGATACGAAAATGTTCAGGATTCCTGAATGTTTCCAAATTCCCATACCAGTATGGGGTTGTTGTTGATTTGGGTGTGTGTGTGTTCATGAATCTGAAAAAAATGTGGCTCCATTATAGACTATGGGGAATCTTTTCAGGGCTCTAGGGAGCTGTTTTTAAGGTAGATGCACCAAAGTTTCAGAGTAGTTTTTTGTGACTCTTCTTAGAAGAACCCACAAGTTTGGTAAAGATTGGGTCAGAGAGTCCAATTTTATAGGCCCCCCAAAAGGGTGCCCCCATCCATTAAAAAAAACAATAAGGTGTTATTGACCTTTTTTTGGTTTATCTTTACTGAATACTCACCCCTACGTGAAAGTCCTTGACTTTTGGCTGGATTGCGGCTCATATAGTGGGGTGAATCCAAGGCGCATTTCCACAAGCACAAAAGTTTCTCCCCACACAGCATGACTTTCATGACTCTTCCCTCCCACAACAACCAGAAATGCCCCCTAAATCCTGCTACTGGGAGAAAGCCCCCCCCCAAAAAAGAACAAGATTTGGGAGGCGTTTTGGATAGCCACAGGAAGGAAAATCCATAAAGGCTGTGCTCCATGGGTAGAAACCCATGTGTCTGTGGAAATCCACATTAGTAACATTTTTACCAAAACAAAAATGGAGGGCATATAATCCAGCACAATCATGTTTTCCAGCCTCTTTGAATTATTGTATCAAACATGTAGTTAACTAACATAGTCTTGGGAAAAAAATGATATCAGATTTTGTTTCTGAAAGAACCTCCTTATTATTAAGAACCTCCTCTAGTTTTACTATATCAGCACATCTGTTTAACACATGAGTAACTACCTGTTTCTACTGCAGAGGTAAGTAAACTATTTCATTTATTACTTAAACAAATGTTTTCCTCATTTGAGAGTGAATTGGAAGAACCAATATATGCTTTGAGAGCCAGTGTGGTGTAGTGGTTAAGGCAGGGGTGGGGAACCTTTTTTTTTTTTTACCAAGGGCCATTTGGGTATCTTTAACATCATTCGGGGGCCATACAATAAATAAATAAATAAATAAATAAATAAATAAATAAATAAATAAATAAAATCATTATTAGATATTTGTGCATCTTATGCAGGTCTACTTTAAATCTTACTCAAGTCCAGTCAGTGGGCTTACTCATTGGAAAATGTCGGTAAGTTTGTCCTGCAGATGTCTAGTATTTAAACCTATTGGTGGCCTACCCATTTTGGACCAGAGAAACTATGAAATATACTTTATTTATTGAGAAATTTTATATGCTGCCTGGATCTTGACTTGAATGGCCCAGCCCAGCCTGATCTCATCAGATCTCAAAAGCTAAGCAAGGTCGGCCCTGGTTAGTACTTGGATATGAGGTCTCATATCCAAGGAATACCAGAGTCGTTATGCAGAGAAAGGCAATGGCAACCCACCTCTGTTCATTTCTTGCCCGAGCCAGCAATGCCGTGGATTGAATTTAAGGTACAGATTGGGGAGGGGCACAGAGTACACAGAGAGAGATGCTGCACGTTTGGTAGCCCATCCTGCACCTGGGACCTTCTGCATGCCAAACAGATGCTCTACCTCTGAGCCACAACCCCTGCCAAGCAGAGGCTCTCCCCCTGATCCACAGCCCCTCACAAGCAGATGATCTCCCCCTGATCCACAGCCCCTCCCAAGCAGATCCTCTCCCCTTGATCCTCAGCCCCTCCCAAGCATATGCTCTCCCCCTGACCCACAGCCCCTCCCAAGCAGATGCTCTACCCCTGATCCACAGCCCCTCCCAAGCAGATGCTCTCCCTCTGATCCACAGCCCCTGCCAAGCAGAGGCTCTCCTCCTAATCCACAGCCCCTCCCAAGCAGATGCTCTACCCCTGATCCACAGCCCCTCCCAAGCAGATGCTCTCCCTCTGATCCACAGCCCCTGCCAAGGAGATGCTCTCTGTTGTGTATGTATATAGTTGGGGAGTAATCAAGGGGGACTCAGAAGCTTGAGTTCTGCATGAAGGATCCTAAACCCTGCTCACCCTATTGGTCAAACAAACGGATCCTATTGGCCCTAAGCCAGCATGTCCCATTGGTCACCGAGAGGGTATTCCCCCCTATCACGGATCAGGGGGGGAGTGGCGGCCGGTGGCCAGGGGGGCATATAAGCAGGGCACGTTCAGTGTGTGTTAGTTCTGTGCTGAAATCAAATAAAGCTGTGTTGTTGAACTCCGTCTCTGATCTCATGAATCCTTCCCACGTGGACTTAACACTCTCCCCCTGATCCACAGCCCCTGCCAAGGAGATGCTCTCCCCCTGATCCACAGCCCCTGCCAAGGAGATGCTCTCCTCCTGATCCACAGCACCTCCCAAGCAGATGCTCTACCACTGATCCACAGCCCCTGCCAAGACGCTCTACTGAAGAGCGCCAGCCGGGAGATCCAGTGGGGAGGGGCTGGCCAGTCGTTCTGCAGAGAAAGGAAATGGCAACCCACCTCTGTTCATTTCTTGCCTGACCCGACAATGCCGTGGATTGAACTTGCAAGGGACTAGATTGGGGAGGGGCACAGAGTACACAGAGACGCTGCACGTTTGGTAGTCCATCCTGCACCTGGGACCTTCTGCATGCCAAGCAGATGCTCTGCCACTGAGCCACAGTCCCTGCCAAGCAGATTCTGTACCTCTGAGCCACAGCCCCTGCCAAGTAGACTCTCTACCTCTGAGCTACAGCCCCTGCCAAGCAGATACTCTACCTCTGAGCCACAGCCCCTGCCAAGCAGATACTTTACCTCTGAGCTGCCAGTTCGAGCCTCCAGTTTGGGCGCGGCTGGGTCGGGTCGAGCAGGAGGGAGCAATATGGAGAGCCCCACCTACTTCTGCTTTAGCTTTGGGAGAGAGCAAGGGGAGGGCCATGGGGGGACCTACGGAGCCAGCAGTGCGGCCAGCATGCCTGTGGGGGGAGATGGCGGTGCAAGTTTTGGGTGCCCCAGCGGCGTTCAGCCGTGGCGCATCCAGCGCGCAGCCCAGGGGATCAAGCAGGGGGGGGGGCTGGAAAGGGGCCTTCCGCCGGCGGCGCGTCCAGCACGCAGGCTGGGGGATCGAGACGGAGGGCTGGAAAGGGGCCCTCCACTGGTGGCACGTCCAGCGCGCAGACCGGGGGATCGAGCAGGGGGGAGGGCTGAAAAGGGGCCTTTGGCTGTCGGCACGTCCAGTGCTCGGGCCGGGGGATCGAGCCAGGCAAGGGCTGGAAAGGGGCCTTCTGCCGGCAGCACAGCCAGCGTGCACGCCGGTGCAGGGGGAGATGGCGGCACAACTTTTGGGTGCCCCAGCAGCATTTGGCCGCAGCACATCCAGGGCGCAGGCCCAGGGATCAAGCAGGGGGGAGGGCTGGAAACAGGCCCTCCGGCGGCAGCGCATCCAGCACGCAGGCCGGGGAATCGAGGTGGGGAGGGCTGGAAAGTGGGACCCACGGAGCCAGCAGTGCGGGCAGCATGCACACTGGTGCAGGGGGAGATGGTGGCGCAAGTTTTGGGCACCCCAGTGGCATTCGGCCGCGGCACGTCCATCGCGCAGGCCGGGGGATTGAGCAGGGGGGAGGGCTGGAGAGGGGCGTTCTGCCGGAGGCGCATCCAGCACGCGGGCTGGGGGGTCAAGTAGGGGGGAGGGCTGGAAAGGGGCCCTCTGCCGGTGGCGCATCCAGCGCGCGGGCCAGGGGGATTGAGCGGGGGGAGGGCTGGAAAGGGGCCCTCGGCAGGCAGGCCGCAGGCCAGATAAAATGACCCCGCAGGCCGTTTACGGCCCACGGGCCATAGGTTCCCCACCCCTGGGTTAAGGCATTGGACTAGGACCTGGGAAACCCAAGTTTGAATCCCCACTCTGCCATGAAAACTTGCTGGGTGACCTTGGGCCAGTCACACACTCTCAGCCATGACCCTGGCTAGTGTTTGGATGGGAGACCTCCAAGGAATACCAGGGTCATGACATGGAGGCAGGCAATGGCAAATAGCCTCCAAATGTCTCCTGCCTGAAAACCCTACAGGGCCGCCATCTACAGGGTTGTCTATCTAGGCTGACTAAATAGCATCAGTGAAGCTCAATTCATGTAATCATGCAAGTTGGATACTGATATATAATGCTCATTTTAGATAATGCCAGTTCTAAAGTTAAACAATGGATCTAGATTTCTTGCTCTTGTGCTGCAACTTTTGGAAGTATCCACAATGTACTCTATGGGTCCCTGAGGGTGATCTTTGATAGAATGAATGAGGCAAACATAATGCTTTAAACATAGACCCAAAGAGAAAATCTATTGTGGTTTAAACCACAGGTTTTGCCTCATTTGAGGAATAAATTACACATATATTTTGTTAGGTTATTCTGAGCTATAACATTTATATTCATTATTTAGTCATTGTTCATGCTTTTCTTTAGAAGTCCTTAGTCTGTGTCATATCTGTACTGTGATTTGTCTATATTTTGACAACTGTCTCTATGAATCAACCAGTGAAGAGAGGACAGTGTCATAGATGATGAATGTGAATGAAGATGATCAAGTGACCTGAGAAATGAAGCTTAAAATATTAAATGTGGTTTTTGTACAGGAATCAAAATTGATGGCCTCTTTCTTTTATTATATGATACTTGTACATTTTTTACTTACATGTTTCAGAGTTAAGATGAACTTTTAAAGCAAAAATATGTGACATTAGCATGCATATGACAAGACTTAATCATTCCAATATAAATGATTCCCAAGTGGCTAATGAAGAAAGTAGGCATTTTTCCCCATTTAAAGTTACTTCTCTCAACTTTTTGAGTGGGAATGCCATAGATTTGTTTTAATGTTTCACTTCAGGATTCCCTAATTAATAAGTTCTTATCACATCAATCAACGAAACAATGCCGAACCCTCACATTCTTTGTAGTCAAAATGTTACTGACAAATTTCATTAATCCAATAGAGATGTGTGCATGTGTATGTGTCTGAATGTATATTCATTTACAACTATGGTAACACATTGGAGACTTCATAAATAAATGAGTACTCTCTTAATCCCCAACCCTACTGATTGAAATTAACAATTTGAGAGTCTGCTTTAAAGCCATTTTGCTTTGGAGGCAATTCAGTGTGTGTGATCTACCTCTAAAGTATATAGACACATCCAGCCAATAGCAGCAGATATAAAATGTAGTTATCCTTCTTGGCAGTTCATGGTTCCTTCAGGAAGGAGGAACAAGAAATCAGAGTGAAGGAAAACTGCGGAAACTTTTTTTGCTCTGCTTTTCTATTTTTCAAATAAGGTTGGGTCTCCTGTAGATGAGTAAGGTGAGTCATGGCTCTGCTGAAAGGGCTGAAAAGTAAGTTTGTATGGCATTTTATCAGAGCTCAAAGATGCCACAGCCGGTAGTTTTAGAGCCAAACTATAGGTTACCCTTTTCCCCCAAGCATTTTCACATATTCCCTGCAGCTACACAGCAGTGGTGGGGAACTTCTGCTAAAAAAGGTAAATGTAAAGACCAAACAGGCTCATAAAAGTGCCATGGAGGGAGGGCGGGCTCCTGCTTCGCCCCCAAGCAGATTTCTCATGCGAAAACCACACAGGGGAGAGTTATTTCACTGATTTTGTTGCTCCACGTTCATGGAGCAGGGCATGAAGTCACTGAACCTACAGGGGCCCAGATTTGAACAAAGCCAGGATCCTGAATAGCCAAAACAGTGCAATCCTTTTTAAAAGACCTTGCCTGGGAATAAACTCTACTGAGTTGTATTAAACTTTATAGGATTCTGAATAGACCAGCTTAGTATTGATCTCAAAAGTTCTATGTAGGGACATGAAGACTATTTTTGCCCATTGTTTTGTTTAATTTTAAATGATTCGTTTTGTCCACAATCCTTTTGGCTTGCGTGCTTCCCTTTAAGCGATGACTGTGGCGCAATTAAGAATTGGACTACAAAATGTAACGAGAAACGCTCAGAGTTTTGCCAGCAGTGTTGATGTTGCTCGTTCTCATTCAAGAAGGGCGAGGGGAGGAACAGGAGATGGAAGAGTTAAAAACAGAGTGGTTTAGAAATGCAGTGTCAGGCTGTTTACCACTCAACCTTTTTTTCTCCAAAAAAAAAAAAAAAAGCTAGACAAGAATGTTCTCATTACGCTGGAAAGACCTCGTTAACTTTAACAAGGCAGTACAGGTGCTAGTGGAAGCAGTCTTTGGACCAATATCGGTATGTTCAAGAAAACAACAATTGAAAAAGTGAGATTTTTACTCATTTGTGCATGCCTTTTGTTTGAGCACAACAAGGCTCCAGTGTTTGATGCTTTTAGGTAGATGGAGGCATTTTGATCATGCCTCACAGTGAGGGCTAATGAAGCATTCTGCACACATTGCGCGTGGTTTTTATTTGTGCACTATCCCTGTTAATAACGGCATCTAATTAAGACACCCATTAAAAGTCCATAATGTTAATTTAATGGAAAAATTCCAATAGAACTCCATTAGACTCCCTGTTAGCTTAACATTATACAACTTTAACAAATGCCTTAATTAGACATTGTTACTGGAAAAAAAGAATATTATACAATGAAAATTAGCCTATATTTAAAATTGAAAGTAGTATTCCCTATCACTACTGCTTCGTTTGTCATGAATTATGGACCCCTGGGGCATTTGTAAAATTTCACTGATTGGATGTCGCATACCTAGTTGGCAAACAGAATTCAGTTCACTTGTGCAGAAGTGCAGCTTTCACCATAGTTAGACAAGTACTGTGAAGCATATTGTGCTTCCCACTTTATGATGGAATTCAGCTGACCTTTGCTGACTCAGTTAAGAGCCTTGGGGTTATACTGGAGTTATACTGAGAGCCAGCATGGTGTAATGGTTAAGAGTGGTGGACACTAATCTGGGGAACCGGATTTGATTCCCCACTCCTCCACATGAAGCCAGCTGGGTGATCTTGGGCTAGTCAAAGTTCTCTCAGAACTCTCTCAATCCCACCTACCTCACAAAGTGTCTGTTGTGGGGAGAGGAAGGGAAGGAGATTGTAAGCTAGTTTGATTCTCCTAAAAACATAGAGAAAGTTGGTGTGTGTATATATATATATATATATATATATATATATATATATATATATATATATATATATATATATATATATATATATATATATATATAAAAGCCAACCAACCAAACCAAAGTTATTGCTGGAGAAGCAAGTTAAAGCAGTTGCAAAAAAAGGCTTTTATCCCAATGCAGCCACGTCTCTAAAATGGCCCTTTATCTTGATATAGCTGATATGGCCACCTGGATCTACACCTCGGTGGCATCCAGAATAGACTACTGTCATGCACTGTATGTTGGTCTTCCCTTAAAATCAATTCAGCTACTCCAGTTGGTGCAGAATGCCATGGCTCAGCTATTATTGAAAGCTAGATGGAGCATCAGTTATTGGGCTCAATGTAAGGTATTGGCTATTATATGCAAAACCCTTCATGGCCACGGAGCCTCATATTTGTGAGACTACCTCTCCCCCTATACACTGCCATGACAGCTTCGCTCATCTGAACAAGGTGTTTTGCAGATGGGCAAAATCAACAACTGCCCGTACATGTGCCTTCTCCCTTGGGGCCTCCTTATGGAATGGCCTGCCTGAGGAGGTCAGGAAGGCTCCCACTCTTCTGGCTTTCCTTCAACTATGCAAAACTGAATTATTCAAGATAGTTTTTTTCCGCAGGCAATAGAGTTGCACTGTGCTAAATGATTCACAAAGTTATTAGGGACTATGGTCTATGCTACTATGTTTAGCTATGTAATTTTTTATAATTAACATGTCATGTTAAGACATGCTTATAGAAACATAGAATTGGAAGGGGCCATACTGGCCATCGAGTCCAACCCCCTGCTCAATGCAGGACCAGCCTTGATCATCCCTGATAAGTGTTCGTTCAGCCATTGGCCCAAAGTCACTCAGCAAGCTTCCATGGCATGAATGGGAATTTTAACCTAGATTTCCCAGGTCCTAGTCTGACACCTTAACCACTACATCACACTGGCTGGCTGTTTAACGTTTTCCAGTCGATTATAATGTCTCCTAATGTGTTAAATTGTGTGAAGTCACTTTTCATAGGAAGAAGAGTGTTTTACCAGGGAATCGTTTCCTTAAAAAATTACAACCAAAGTATGGTGAATTTAAAATTCCCCCCTCATAGGCCAAAACACACAAAAAAACCACCCTTAAAGAAAGAAAAGGAAAACTACAAAAAATGCAGGATAAATAAGAGTAGATCTTTTATAATTTGGAAGCTGGCTAAAAATCAAGTCTCTGGATCCAGAGAGCTTTTTTATTATTATTATTATTAATATCACCATATTCTCAACCTTAATATATTCCTTGTCCCATGTGGCTTTTGTCAATGCAGTTTCTGTGCATAGCCATTTTGAGTGGTCAGCAGGTTCCCCTCCTCCCTTTTTAACCAGTCAAAAAGTTGGTTGGATCCAAACCAGGATGTAGAGAGGAGGAATAAATGTGGAATTTGGTGGGAAGCAATCTTATTTTACTATACATCATACTTACCGCTAATGAGTTATGTCATCCTTCCTCAGGCCCACTGGTAAAGATAGTTTTCGATTTACCTTTAGTTTAAACTAAATCATTAAATACAATGTTTCATGTAAACTGATCATTCATGGCAAAAATAGTGAGATTTTATGTGCCTATCATATTGTAAAAAGAGGTAACATTTATACCCTTTTGCATATCACATGCATTAATTGGATCACTACATTCTACACATGTATTAAGTAGTACCACCATATTCTAGAAAATAAGTGCAAACTAGGGTCAGGTTGATCCCAGAGTATTATCCTAGGTTGCATTCCTTCTGCGTGCCACACTCCCTTGCAAGACACCTTGATCCAACAGTTAATGGAGACACACTATATTTTGTTTCAGGTCCTTTTCAAATGGGATCTTTGACTCACTTTGGCTTCTGAAGGCAAACAGATTTTTTAAAAAGGTTTCACTCTCCTTAAGGATAAAGCACGACGACAACAACAAAAGTCATTTGATCAAAACAGGTTTTCGGAAAACCTGGATTAAGGCTTCATTAACTGTGGGAGGTCAGCATTTAATCCTTAAGGTGCGTGAAACCTTTTTAAAAAAATCCATTTGGCTTCAGAAGCCAAAGCTGGTTCAAGTCCTGAAAGTGACCTGAGCCAGTCTTCCTGTGCAGAACCACAAGTCTAACCAGACAGATCTTCGATGGCATCATCGTAATCCAGACATAAAACTGAAATCAATCAGGCGAATGGAGCAGAGGAAAAATAAGGAAGCAGTGAGATGAGAGATAAATTGTCATTTTTAAAGCAGTAGACACATTTGTACAGAAGACACCTGCAGCCAGAGAAACTTTCGACATTTTTTATATGAAGTAAGAGGGGGAGAAGGCATGCTGACCTGTAATTTTTTGTTATCGCTTCTTGTGAATCTCTGTCTGGCTACATGGGGTACTAATTTCCTTTCATTACCATCTTGAAAGTGAACTGGCAAAACAAATTGCTTCCCTCTTCAGCACAGAATAAAAGGCAACAGTAAGGCATACTGGGCTATTGTGCTTCTTGCCATTCTCTTATTTTGGAGGTTTCATTGCAAATCTTTGGTAGTCATGTTCTGCATTTAAACTCTACATCTAAACATTTTTGTTGTTGATACGGTTCTCTCTCCCCCCCCTTGTTTGGTTCTATGGGCTATACAGATATTGTCTTTAGACCCACCATAACTGCACAATTATTGTTTGTTGTGCCACATACCATTTCTATTGAAGGAAGGTCTTATTGTCCCTACGCTTTCAGCTAGTACATCTGCTGTGAGTGTGAACACTATGCAGAACCCAGTCGCACAAATGTCACAGAGGCCTAATGCCTTTAACGTTAACAATGATCCCCACGCTATGATGCATATAGGTTTGCCAGGTCTCTCTTTGCCACTGGTGGGAGGTTTTGGGGGCAGAGCCTAAAGAGGGCAAGGTTTGGGGAGGGGAGAGACTTCAATGCCATAGAGTCTAATTGCCAAAGTGGCTATTTTCCCCAGGTGAACTGATCTCTATCGGCTGGAGATCAGTTGTAATAGCAGATTTCCAGCTAGTACCCAGAGGTTGACAACCCTAGAAGTATACCTTTTACAAGTATTTTAATTTAAATCTTTAAAGAAAATCTTTATAGGGCATTCAAAAGCAGGAACACTCATCTAGCCCTTTAATAACAACAACAACAACAAAAAATGGCCAACAGCGGCACGGCTTTTTCACTCCCTCACAGCAATTATTCCATTTTATTCCTTGTTTTCAATTTCAATCTTTGAAAACTGTATGCTCCTCCTCTCCCATCTTACTGCATGGCACTGATCCTTTATTGTTTAAAAAAGAACAAAAAAAGGAAGAGAGGAAATAAAAGCATGGCTGTTCTTGGAAGAAGGGAGCACTACATCTCTGAAGTATAGCTGGGATAGGGCACTGTTAGGAATAAATCAATGGAGCAGTAGACGTATGCCTCAAGGGGGGGGGGGATGCTATTTTCCCTCCATTGTCTGGAAAACTCTGTTATCTCCTGCTTCCAATGTGCAATACTACAATAGTCCACAGAAGACATCAGAAAGTTAAGCAGAGATATGCTCATGATACATTTAATAATCAGTTATTCCAAGGAATAACTGCAATATCAAATCCATATCTGCTTTGATGAGAGCATAAAGGCCTTGCAGGACGGTGAATGTGGCGACCAAAAGAAATTTCATTCCTATTGATCCTGATGGCCCTTTGGGTGAATTAACAGAAACCTGCATTTCAGTCATGCTGTCATTCTTGCAGTTACACTCCTCTGTCACTGTCTTTGAAAGAAATGTTTTGTGAAGATCCCCCTGTTATTGCTGGCTGTCAAAATGAGCAAACCAATCCAAGAACTCTAATAAATGTCTCAATTATGTGCTGGTCTTGGTGTTGGGGCTCTGTAAAGCTTTCCTTGTAAAAGCTATGTTGTCAGGGACGTTCTTTGAGGGCAGCCTAGTCTTATCATGTTGGTGCAAAGCCCAGAACAGAAGCAATTACTGACTTTTGAAAACTGAACATAAGAGTGTGGCATTTGCAGTTGCATGTATCCATATCGTGGCTCTAAAACAAAATTTTGTATTCTGAGGGAAGGAAAGGCTTATACTCAAATAATGCTGGTTTGGGTAAAGGAGTGATGTATGGACTACTAGACTACTACTAGACTACTACTCTGATCTTCTATAGCACTGTCGTACTTTCATCTCTTTTTCAAAATGTTTTAAATGTGCTTTATCCCTTCAGTGCCCTCAGCTTCAAAAGTACAAATGGAAGGTTATATGGAATTATGCATAGAAAAGTGTACAAAATATGGATGAATCAGTGGATAGAAATAGATCCTATTAGAATTCAAAAGAGAAAAAATGAGCTGAAAGGCAGGTCAAGAACAGCTAAAGAAACCTCTCATAGACACTTCAGGATTCATTATTGATCAATTCCTTAGGAAAACATATCTCTCGGTAAGTAAAACCCACTCGTTTGAGGTGGGACAAGGATGTTGTCACAGAGTTTGACTTGCTCATGTGGATGGTACAAACTGCAATCCTGAAGAGGGTGTGAATGCCCATAGGAGCTGGTGTGACCCCTATGCCAGCATCCATGTCACTTGTGCCGTGCAAACTGGCACGGACGCCGGCGTAGGGTGACTTACACTAGCCCCCCTAGACTGCACCAGCAGTGAGGCCTCCTGCTGGCTTTTCCCTGGTGTATTTCCCTGCGTTGACATCTTGAGAGGCATTGCTGAAGCATTCCTGGGGGCATTCCTAACCCCTTTCACCCCAGGAATGACCCTCCATGTTGCAGTGGGGCTACGCCAGCAAAATAGCTGGCATAGCTTTGCTAAAGTCTATGGGGCATTTTAAAATCTTTTTAAAGTGTGTTTATTTATCTTTTTTTGTGACCGGGAAGCTTCTGTGGAGGTGGCATGGCTGTGCCACTCCTAGCCACTGCCTGTCTCCTCTTCAGGAATGGGCTGCCCATGGAACAAGACATCACAAGAGGGAATAGGCATGTGTGTCACATGAGCTGCAAAGTCAGTGTCTTCACAGGATGGGAAAAACCACACCCAGGCTGGTTCTAAACTAGTCATTTAAAGTGGTGTTTTGAGCAGTTATACCCTTCTAGTACATTGAGTTATAAAAACCATCCAGATGACTTCCTGGTCAATTTGACCAATATTTTCTAGAATTCCAGTGCTTTCTGGGTTTCTTTTCCATCTTTTTAAAGATATCAGAGGTGCCATTTGTTTCCTTCTTAAACCACAGTTGCAGTGCCAAATTATTCTGTAGGTGCAGTCCAAATGCTATTGAGGCTTCCCAAGGTGACTATCCCATTTGGAAAATGCCCTAATTACTTCCTGTTTTCAGGATTTGTCAGTTTACTCCTAAATAAAGATGTTGTTATCAGTTCCACTTAGGAGAAAGGGGACGGGCAGCCCAATCCTAAAGGGGGGGGGGAAGATCTGTGGCGGCCAGGAGCGGCACAGCTCCCAACTGCCAAATAGGGAGTTTAAGGTATTTAAAAATCAAACCGGAGAAAAATCCTCCGTTGCCTCCATCTGGGCTGCACCACCAAAAATGGTGCATGGGGTGAAAGGGGTGAGGAAGCTGCTTAAAGGCAGCTCCTCCCCCAGGAATGCCCCAGGAACCCCCCCACACCCACCTGTGCAGGCTTTCCTTTCTGGGAAAGCCCTGCTGGCGTGGCTGCACTGGAGGCGGGGGCTGGCAGCTTCCGGATGCCGCCGTGTTTGCCCCCACACCGGCGAAGGCGCCACCTTATTCCATTACACCAGCTCCTAAGGAGCTTTGCCCCCCTTTAGGAAAGGGCTCTTAATTCTTTTTTTTTTAATTATTGCAGCAAGCCAAGTCACTTTATTTCCAATTTTGTCATTTTGTAATAGTGCTATGACCTGAAAGGCCACTCTTCTCGTACCACCCAGCCTATCAGTTAAGATCTGCCTCCCAAGCCCTGTTCAGAGGTGAGCAACTACAAGGCAGGGCATTTTCAGTGGAGACTTTAAAATGTCCTCCCCTTGAGATTTACTGTCCTTTACCCAGACTTCTATTGGACATTATCCTAATCATTTCTAATCCTAATCTGGCCCATGGGGATGGGTTTTTTTGGTAGCTGTAACATTGCATTACCTTTGGAATCTGTATTTCAGTTCTGCTTGAAGCAGAATGCTACAAGAAGAAGAAGAACAAATGAGCAAACAGAACATGAAAACAGTTTGGAAATAGTCTGACTTCTCCAAAAAAAGTACACCTATGTTCACTCAAAAGGTCCTCACAAGTGATGAAATGAGCAGAAATATTTAAGAGATGGTGATCACTATTTAATTGAAGTTAGCACACACACATTTTGGAAGTTTTGGGCACCATCATTCTGTTTCTAGCAGTTGCCATGGGATGGACTATTTCTCCCTTCAAGGCAAACACGGGTGAAGGAGCAGCTGCTTAAAAAGGAAATATTAAAGAAAGGTAATTTGCTCCTCAGTCCACTTGTTATCAATGGGCACATTATTAAATAAGCATGTCCATATTTTTGTACCATAAAATTCTTTGTGGCTTCCATCAAATAAATGAAGCATTTATTGTTATGGAAACACAGCATCATCATTGAGCCTGCCAACTGTATGCAAGCCACAGACATCTTTAGTTTTGTGTGTGTGTGTGTGTGTGTGTGTGTGTGTGTGGGTGTAGCTTTTGTTACATATATGCTGTTGGATTCAGAGTGTTCCATTTAAGCTGTCCAGGTGGTTCTTTCTTAAAGGTTTCTGACCCACTTGTATATGTACTAATGAAAATGTCAGGAGGAGATAAAAGTGAAATATGTGACCTGTATGTTTCACCACCAAGACAGACACATGTTGCAGCTGATATCACTCAGCAAGAGAAATACAAGACTTGGAGCAGAGCCAGAAATCAGATTTCTGTGGCTATCAGCGGTGACAACTAAATGCACATTCCGTTGTCAAAGGCAGGATACCTTTGAGCAGCAGGGTTTATAAACAAAGGTTAGGGAATTTGTAAGATTCCCAGAGGCATTTGGTTAGCCACAGGGAAAAGAGCCTAAGAGTAGAATGACCCCTCATTTTATGAACTACCAGCTGTGTTTTTTTATTTTTTTTTTAATGTGATCCTGTTTTGGTGCTGTAAGACAAAAGCACAAGGAAAAACAATCAGTTGCTTGAAATAGAAATATTTGTAACTGGATCATTTGAAAAGTATATGATTTAAAGGGGAATCCATTCCAGTTACTGAGGCTGAGCCCCTACAAGTTTGACCCTTCCAGTTTTAATTAATCCAAGTCCGACTCAAAATGGGGCTCACCGTCCTCTTAAGCTGGTCAGCCTTGCCAGCCAGTCTCACCTTTTCAAAGGAACAAGAAGGTGAATAACTGGCAGTAACTTGCAATTACATAGACCTCCATCATTTTCAAATAGGGTTGCCAGGTCCCTCTCCCCCAACGGCAGGAGGTTTTTGGGGTGGAGCCTGAGGAGGGTGGGATTTGGGAAGGGGAGGGACTTCAATGCCATAGAGTCCAATTGCTAAAGCGGCCATTTTCTCCAGGTGAACTGATCTCTATCGGCTGGAGATCAGTTATAATAGCAGGAGATCTTCAGCTATTACCTGGAGGTTGGCAACCCTACCTTCAAAGCATTTTGAAAGGCACAGAAAACTGTAGATGGCACCCACCCATTCTCTATGAAGTATATGAACTACTGCGGCAATGGCATAACCAGCCAGTATATACAGTAGATATATGGTATGCTGAAACGTCCAAGCCTTCAATTAGAGCCCTGTAGATATATCCCAAGTACAGTCAATAGAAGGAGAAAGAAAAGAAATCTGAAGAGAATTGGAAAGGCTCTTGAGGCAAAATTGGAGGGGGGAAATTGAATTTCAAAGTAATTTATAACTAGTGATAAAGCCAATATTGAAGGAAGAAGGGGCTAGAAGAATTTGAAAGTTACAGGCTACATAATGTGATGTTAGGACTGTTAGAAAATTGCAAAGGCTTAAGGCAAATGTAAATGCATTGGCTTAAATTTACAGTTTAAGCTTCTGGGGAGACAAGATGAGATAAGGTGATGCTAAAAGGCAGGAGGCTCTTCAGTACTTTTATGTCTATAGTAGCCTTGAGTTACATGCATTGTATTGGCTTCAGGCTTGGTGACTAGTAGAATATTAAATGTTAGCTATGATTAATCCAAAATAGAAAAAGAAAAAGAAAGAAACACTCATGGCCCTTAAACTGGGGATTGATTTGCCTCAGTTCCTCTACAAATAAGGCATGAGTTTGGGATTGGCTGCAATAAGTGCTAGCCATCCAATGGGAAGGTAGGATGAAGGGGCCATATAAGCAAGTCTCACCTTTATTCAAGCTTTCGCCTCCTGCTGCCGAAGAAGGAGGGTGTTCGGAGGCTCGGAGTTGTGAAGGAGACTTGGGGCGAAAACGCATGGTCGCTTTATCCTCCTTTAATCCCTGTTTCATCCAGGATTCAGCCTAGATCGAACGCATGCATTTCGCCTAATGTGCGTTCGATCCCTGGCTAAAACAAGGATTAAAGGAGGATAAAGTGACCATGCGTTTTTGAAGTGGGTGCTGGCTGTGAGCCTAGTGTGAAGAGTGATGTGTGCAGATCTGCACTAGCCCTATTAAGCATTCCCCAGCAGGCCTGGAATGTGAGGTTTCAGCCCACTGAGTGGATGGTAAATTGGTGCCATTTTGTGTCCAGAGCCTGGCGGTAACCATTTTGTACCCTGGTGGTGTACATATTGTTTTAAAAACAAAACACCATGTTAGATACATTCTTAGATAAATAAGTAATTTGTTAGGCAGTTGAGTATACTTATGTAGGGATAGTCAAATTGGGGGGAAATATGAATTATAAAGGTAAATTTGGTGGTTTCTCACTTTCTAAGAATTGTTTTCTTTTAGAGATTACCCCCTGGAAAGCCCATCGAATGGGGGGATGGCTTGCCTTCAAGGAAGTCACCAACCTATCATCGGATGAGGAGGAGAAACCCAGTATCTAGGAGACTGTGGCCAGGACTGAGAAGCAGGAAAGGTCAGGGTGGTCCAACATCCAGAAATGGTGGCTAGGTGAGCTTCTAACAAGTCATCTTCTTTAGCTGACAGGGTGGCAGCATTGGAATCAAGTCTGCTGGAGAACCACATATAGGGTGGCCTGGAGGCAGGCATGCTGTGCAACATGGATGGTGAGTCATATGTGGCTCTGGAGTGAGGAGACAGCAGGCACTGCCACGGTGTAATAAATGAATAAATGACACAGGATTTGGGACCTGCTCAGAGTGCAGTGCTTTGGGAGCATGGGGGTGCAACTAATGCTGCTGATGACCAATGCACCAAAACAAAGAAAGCAGGCTGGAATTTGGTGGCATGAGAATTGATGTAAGTGCAGGTCCAGTTCCACCATGGGCCCAGTCACTGTGGCCATGCATCAACACCTGCAGGCGTGGCAAACTACACTAAGTGGATTACTGCAGGGCTCATACTTTGCTAAATATTTGTGATCAGGATCTCAGGGTGCTTCCAGAGGACAGTAAGAAAAACTGCTAGGTAACCTGCAGTTACCATATTCCAGGCCTTGTTCTAAATATAGCATTGGCAAAGTTGGGCAGTTGATCTTTTTTTCCCCTCAGCACCATCTGTTTTCTCTCCTTCCCTCTACAAAGAAATTTGTTGAAGGCTGTGTTTGAACGCCATTGTGCCAACCTCTCTAACACGAGTGTAGCATGAAGCATCACTAGCTGGGCTAGTGCCCAGCCAATGGTGGTAGGGCTTCAAAGAGGAATTTACAAAAAGAATGAAAAAAAAGACAAAATTAAGGTCCTGGTGGATAAGGTTTCTTTGATGCCTCAAGACTTGCGGATTTTGTGTCAGGCCAGCATCTATGGACAGGGCTATAACAGAACAAAGCCCAGTCTCTGGAGACACTTGTTTCACCTCATTGGTTGGAGTAAATATTGCCAAGCCTCTAATGCGGCACTTATCTTGTGGGCAGGCATATATTGAATGATATCTCATGCCCATTGTTGTAGATAAATACATCATTTTTCCTTTGAAAATCATCTTTCAGTTGCCCTGACTTCCCTTGTCAGGGTCATAAAATGGGCTTTAATGCAAACCAATAAAAGAAGTGTAAATCTAGAGAAAATGTTTGTCAGTTACCTGATTCTAATGGGAGTACTTTCACAACTGAAAAAAATCTGTCTCCCAGTACTCTTCTACCTCTTCCCCAAAACTTGCAATGCTGATATGGACTGCAGATCTTACAACCCTGGCACTATTTTTATGTCTTCTTACTCTTCACTGAAAAGTCAATAGAAGTTCACTGGTTTTCTGTTTACAAAATCACTGCTATATGTACAACAGAACTACAATGAGATTTGAAGGGGGAGGAGTGTTCGCCTTTCAGTCAATGTCTAAAAATCTAGAAAATAACACCTTGAAGCCATGCTGTGACAAATTGAAGCTTTTTGGGAGAATCGCATTAATTCCACATTGTGAAAAAAGGATGTAGAAGGAAGAAAAAAAGAAGCACTTTACTACTTAAATCTATTTAAGTGGTAATCTTTTAAAATTAGTCTCTTCCAACAGCTGTGTCAGCTATCGCTAGAAAAATATTTAATAACTGGGCAGCAAAACAAAACTCAAGTCCTAGGAAGTTATTAATTTTAGTGGCACCTATATTTAGTGTTGCAGATAACTTGTACATCTTAAACAGAATGTTAAAACTAAAATGTTTCCAGACCAAACTACAAGGTATTGTAGAGATCCATGATTGGATTTCCCAGTGTGTAGTTCATCCTTATGAGCTCCATGGCACAGAGTGATAAGCTACAGTACTGCAGTCCAAGCTCTGCTCCCGACCTGAGTTCGATCCCTATGGAAGTTGGTTTCAGGTAGCAGGCTCAAGGGTTACTCAGCCTTCCATCCTTCCGAGGTCGGTAAAATGAGTACCCAGCTTGCTGGGGGTAAAGGGAAGATGACTGGGGAAGGCACTGGCAAACCACCCCGTAAACAAAGTCTGCCTCGTAAATATCGGGATGTGACGTCACCCCATGGGTCAGGAATGACCCGGTGCTTGCACAGGGGACCTCTACCTTTAGTTCATCCTTACAAAGCAGCCATAAAGATAAGGCTGTTACTCTATCCACAGTTTATTATTTAATGGCCACTTTGAAGAAACAACAAAAGTTATAAGCAAGTTATGCCTAAATGCTTATTTGCATACAGGCACTCTTTTTGTATTGGAACTGGAACAAAGCAGCCATAGGAGCGCTTATATAGAGTAGTGGCATGGGTTTGGGAAATAGGTGATTACTCTCCATGCCACTATCAAGCTGCTCCTCCCTTCAGGTTGCTTTTATTCTAGATAAGGACAAAAGACAGAAAGAAAGGGGTGCCTCCCCACCACCACCTAACTATCTAAAAGCTGTCCAGAGAACCAGTTTTGAGCATGAAAACGGTGCAGGAGAAAATAGGAGTAGATATAAGCCAAGGGAAGTCCATAGGCTTCCCATTGGGAACAAATAGCATGGGGCCACATAATAGAACCAAATGTCTTTTTCATAGTTCTGAGATGGAGCCTTTAGGAATATAAACAATCACTTTGATGGGACTAAATGGTTGATTCTCAAAAGAATTGGCGGATTCCAGCAGGGGAGGGGAGTAGAATAATGAACTCATATTGCCATTTCTAGTAACTCAGTGAAGCCGTGGCTTTAGTTTAACCTAGACTTTGTGTCTCAGTACAATACATTGGACATGTTTTTCGTATACTTTACATTCTTCTGACAGTATACATGAGCTTTCACAGCTACACATTACCCTGCCAAGCACTTTAACTTTGACGGTATAGTGTGTGTGTGTGGGGAGAGGCTTCAGTGTAAATGATTTCATGTGAAATGAGCAAAAGGAAGATGTTCTGTTTAACTGCCATTATATATGTAAGGCACAGGGCTACTGAAGCAGATGAAACTTAAAGCTGCAGGGAGATTTGAGAACATTGTATTGCTTGGAGGAAAGCTTCTAACAGGATACACAAAATCACTGTTCCTCTACTATTTATGAGGTTACTGGAACTTTTAGATTACGCATGGAGATATGAGGTCAAGGGCTTTGATCACTGATTTTCAGTCATGCTAAATTGGTGCTGAAAAAGATGTCTCAATATAAAATATGTAGTTCAGCTCACAACAAGGCTCTGCATAAGAAATTCTAATAAATCTCCCTTTTCAGTGGGTCAGTTTGACATGTACAGTAAAGGAGTTTTGGTAGGTAGACAATATGAGTGACATTTTGGTACCAAGCCATATCAATAGTCCTAGTAAGTGAATAAATTGCTACCATTTCTAATAATAACTGGCTATCTTTGTCTTCTCAAGGTTTTTGTCTTTCTCTTTCCTTAATATATAGTAAGCCATACATTTCCTGACCTAAATACTTACATACAAAACCAATTGTCCAGTTGCAATGGCTCTTTATATAGGCTTGAATCCAGCAATGCATAAGTGAAATCCAATAAATACTCTGGAATTGCCTTTTTAAATAATAACACAGAAAATCATATTGGATCCATTCATATCTGGGTTGCTTTTGATGGCAAAGACTTCCTGTGAACAATCCTTTAATATAGTCATCAAAAATCTGATTTCAAGACATGGTCATGGTGCAGCTAAACAAGGACATTACTCAGGGTCCTAGCAAAACCAGTCAAAGATAGAAAAATGGGAGAAGGCACAGAGCCGTGCATCTGAGCAAAGGCAAATAGCAAAAACCCAAAAAATCTGATTATCGACAATATTTTTAATCCGGATATCTATTTGGCTTTTTGGGAATCGCCTATTCAGCTTTGGGCAGATTCCCATGTGTTGGTATTCAGCCAAAAATAAACCCAAATATTGCCGAAATGGCTATTTTCAATTTGGATTTAGCAATATGCACAGCCCTAAATAGGACATTTTGGAGGTCATTTATTCATAGTTTCACCATAAATTGGAAGTGGGCTGGTGGCACTTGACACACACACACACACACACACACACACACAAAAGATATAAAGTGTTTAAACTGAATAAAATAATTGTCAGAGATTCAATAAATACTCTGGAATTGCCTCTTTAAATAATAACCCAGAAAATCATATTGGATTCAAAAAAGATTAGGATTCATTTATGATGGATGTTTTTCTATTTCTTATTACTATTCTAGAGTCCTGACCTTTGTCCCAGTGGGGACTGGATGTGTTTTCCCTCCTGCCATTCTTAGAGGCATCAAAATATCCATAATTAGAGATAACATGTTCAATGGAATAAACCTCATGACCCAATCAATGTTCCTTTGGGGAAGTCTGGATTATGTTGTTTAAATTAGTAAATGGATCTCAACTTCTGGTGTAAATCAATTTAACTTCCAACACCGCAGCTTAACTTTGTTGTGAAATGGTCTGCCTGTTTGTTCTAGCATTCAGTCTGCATAGAGACACTAAGCAGAATGGATCTGTTAAAGCAAAATGTTTGTGCATGCTGATTTAGTATCATTTGTAGAGCTTTGTTTTAGTCTATGTGGAATTGCAGCTTTAAGACATAAATGCCTGAGGGCTATATTTGATTAGTTCATTTGCTTTTGCTAGAGATTTATATCTATCTATCTATCTTTGAAATGAACTTGGATATATATTTTTTCTCTTGGAATTTGATGATTAAACTGAGATTGTTCTTAATTAAATAGTAAATATGAAAGTGGATGATCACATCTGTAATGCTTTTCAAGGTGGTTCTTTAAAACCCTTAACATAAAAAGCATGATGTTACAAAGTGAATCCTATGTTACTTCTCCAGGGTTTTGTTCTTGTTCTTTTTAAATGTAAGAAACTTGTTTGGAATAAGCCTAATGTAGGTGAAAACAATTATTTTGATTTCACAGGAATAAAGCAATTTCACGTATATCTGAATATGTTTATGTAGGTAATGTGATATGAAAGTAGGTTATATCAGACATATGTCATAAACAAATCCATCTTTATCCTAAAGAATCCCATTTTCCACTTGGAGAAGAAAACAAGTTAGACATTAATATCTTGCAACACAGTTCAAAATATATCTACAGTCACTAGGGTTGCCGGGTCCCTCCTCTCCTCTGGCAGGATATTTTTGAGGTGGGGATCACATGTGTACGACCGTGAGCGGCACAGTCGCATTACTTCTGGTTTACTTCCAGAAACACCACAACACAATGGGACGATTTACCACTCAAACCCCCATTTGAGTGGTAAATCATCCCGTCATGCTGAAGCACTTCTGGAAATAACAAGATCCCATTGCTTGCAGCCATGCATGCATGTGATCCTTGCTGTCAGCCAGCAATTGCCTGCCATTCTAAGCCACCTGGCAACCCTAACAGTCACTCAGGTGTCTTTGACTAAATGTCCCTGATCTGGCTATGCAATGGCCTATCAGTGCCAGTCAATATTGTTAACTGTCAGCCGGCATGACTTTCAATCAAGTTATTGGTGCTTTCAGTGTCCAAAGCTCTGGTCATCATGGACACAACAGTTAATATGTCTGAGTTAGTGGTAGAAGCCATGTGCACACCTGTGAAAATAAAGCTGCAAAAAAATACATATACATCTGTTTGTATGCACTAGCAATGTTCAATCAACTGCTAGTTTGGCTCATGCCATGTATTTCAGTCACAAGGTGATCATTAGGTATATTATATCTGATTTATACAATTACACCACTTTCTGTCTTGACTAGAATGCTTTCTTTCAGCTAACCCCCCATCTTCTGATTTTTAATTTTTAAGTTGATTCTTTTTTACTTTGGTGTCTCTGTGTGCCTTTGGTGTCTGCCGCCAGATAATCTTGCAGTCATTTCTTGTGATCTTTTCTCAGATAGATGCTACTGACTCCATAGGCACAATTAATTAATTAATTTATTTATCTATCTATCTATCTATCTATCTATCTATCTATCTATCTATCTATCTATCTATCTATCTATCGATCTGCTTGCTTGCTTGCTTGCTTGCTTGCTTGCTTTTTAGATTTCTATCCTGCCCTCAATTTTCTGCAGAAGCAAGCAATGCAAAAAAACAAGCAATGCAATATATCTAATGAAGTTACATAAGAACATAAGAAAGGCCCTGCTGGATCAGACCAAGGCCCATCAAATCCAGCAGTCTGTTCACACAGTGGCCAACCAGGTGCCTCTAGGAAGCCACTAACAAGACGAGTGCAGCAGCACAATCCTGCCAGTGTTCCACCGCACCCAAAATAATAGGCATGCTCCTCTGATACTAGAGAGAATAGGTATGCAGCATGACTAATATCCATTCTAACTAACAGCCATGAATACCCCTCTCCTCCATGAATATGTCCACTCCCCTCTTAAAGCCCTCCAAGCTGGCAGCCATCACCACATCCTGGGGCAGGGAGTTCCACAATTTAACTATGTGTTGTGTGAAAAAATACTTCCTTTTATCTGTTTTGAATCTCTCACCCTCCAGCTTTAGCAGATGACCCTGAGTTCTAGTATTATGGGAGAGGGAGAAAAACGTCTCCCTGTCCACTCTCTCCAAACCATGCATAATTTTATAGACCTCTATCATGTCTCCCCTTCTTTCCAAGCTAAACAGCCCTAAGCGTATTAACCGCTCCCCATAGGACAGTTGCTCTAATCCCCTAATCATTTTGTTTGCTCTTTTCTGCACCTTCTCAAGCTCTGTAATATCCTTTTTTAGGTGTGGTGACCAGAACTGTACACAGTATTCCAAGTGTGGTCTCACCATAGATTTGTACAAGGGCAGTATGATATCACAGTTTTATTCTCTATTCCTCGTCTAATTATAGCCAGCATGGAATTTGCCTTTTTTACAGCAGCCGCACACTGGGTTGACATCTTCATTGAGCTATTCACTACCACCCCAAGATCCCTTTCTTGGTCTGTCGCTGCCAGCACAGATCCCATCAGTGTATATGTGAAGTTGGGATTTTTTGTCCCAATATGCATCACTTTACACTTACTCACATTGAATCTCATTTGCCATTTTAATGCCCATTCTTCCAGTATGCAGAGATCCTTCTGGGGCTCTTCACAGTCCGATTTTGTTTTAACCACCCTAAATAATTTGGTGTCATCTGCAAACTTGGCTACTTCACTGTTTAACCCCAACTCCAGGTCATTGATGAACAAGTTGAAAAGCACCGGTCCCAACACAGATCCCTGAGGCATCCCACTGTTCACATCCCGCCATTGGGAGAACAGACCATTGATTCCTACTCTCTGCTTCCTATTTTTCAGCCAGCTCTCAATCCATAGGAGGACTTGTCCTCTTATCCCGTGACTATGAAGTTTGCTTAGCAGTCTTTGGTGGGGGACTTTGTCAGAAGCTTTTTGGAAATCCAAATACACAATATCCACAGGCTCATTCCTGTCCACATGCTTATTGACATTTTCAAAAAACTCTAATAGGTTAGTGAGACAGGACCTACCCTTACAGAAGCCATGTTGGGTTTTGTTCAGCAGACCTTGCCCTTCTATATGCTTGACAATTCTATCTTTAATAATGCTTTACACTAATTTACCGGGAACAGACGTTAAGCTAACTGGCCTGTAATTTCCTGGGTCCCCCCTGGAACCTTTTTTATAAATGGGTGTTACATTGGCCATTCTCCAGCCCTCTGGTACAGAGGCTGATCGAAGGGACATATTACATATCTTTGTTAGAAGTTCAGCAATTTCCCATTTGAGTTCTTAAAGAACTCTAGGATGAATACTGTCTGGTCCCTGTGACTTGTTAGTTTGCAGTTTGTCTAGACGTTCTAGGACTTCCTGCCTTGTTACCACTATTTGCCTCAGTTCCTCATTTTCCCCTCTCCAAAATCTCTGTTCAGGAGAAGAAATCTGCCCTAATCTTCGACAGTGAAAACAGATGAGAAGAATTCATTTAGTTTTTCAGCAATCGCTTTATCCTCCCTTACAGTTCCTTTACTCCCATTGTCATCCAATGGTCCAACCGCTTCCCTAGCTGGTTTCCTACTCCTAATATACTTAAAGAATTTCTTATTGTTTGTTTTGATGTGTTTAGCAATATGCCCCTCAAAATCTTTTTTTTTTTTTTGCATCTCTAATTATCTGCTTGCATTTCTTTGTGCAAGTTTGTGTTTGCTTCTGTTCGCCTCGTTTGGGTAAACCTTCCAGTCTCTGAAGGAAGACTTTTTTTCTCTAATTGCTTCCTTCACCTTACCTGTTAGCCATGGTGGTGACCTCTTGGATTTATTACTACCTTTCCTGACCTGCGGTATACAAGCTAGCTGAGCCTCTAGTAATGTGGACTTGAGTAACCCCCAAGCCTTTTCAAGAGATTTAACCCTCCTAACTGTTCCTTTCAACTTCCTCTATAGGACACTACCAGCTACATAGGCACAAGGATGGAACAAACAGCAAATGATTCCATGTTTTGCAACAAATCAGTGCATTGCATGATCCAACCATGATGATGATTTAGTTCTTGGACTGGGCAAGAGCAGCCATAAGCTGCAACGATGTGGCCCTAGGACATATGTGGCTACTGTGCAAGCACAAAGCTACTCAGCATTGCTGAGCTTGAGACAAACTTTGTCAGGCAGCACTTAGATGATCTCAAGCTCATCTTTTGTGTCATCAAAGAAGGTCAAACAAGTTGAGTTTCCCTAGTGATTATGTTTATGTTAGTTCTCAGTATGCCCAGTGGGCATGGTTCTTAATCCAGTTAAGGACATGCACAGGAAGCTTGCTTCATTCTACTTTTAGAGAGACATAATATTTTATTTCTAACTGCCTTCTCCCCATATCTATTTTCTTATTTAATAAGCATAATTGCAGGGCCATGTATTCCATGTGATTATGAAACTCTAAATGTGCATCAGAGATTCTGAATAATAATCACAATGTACTACTGTGTTTTAAGGGTTTTTCTCTCTCTTGTTTTCATGGAGATCATTTTAGCAAGATAGTTGAAAAAGAATAGTAGTAAGCTGTAATACTATAATTAGGCTTTAATTAGCTTTGCGTTGGCTGATGCTAGCAAAGGTGGCCACAGCCCATCAAATGAAGGTTACTAAAGTGTTAAAACACACTGGCATGGTTTGTTAATTATATATATATATTGATTATTTCAGGACATCATTGGGTTGACAGGATAAGAAAAGGCCTACTTGTTTTCCATTTGGTCCTTTTATTTCTCTCAAGATAGATGAGTTAATAAACAAGGAACAAGCATTCCCATAAATTCAGCATCAGTAATATTTGTCACCTTCAAAATTGCTTGGATGAGAGGAACATCCTTTATGTGAATACACAGGAGAGAAGTCAGCTGACTTGATCTGGAATCTGGACTTTTCTGATGATTAATACAGTGTTAATGTTTAAGGCAGGAGCACCATCCCATGAAAACTCCGGGAAAAGGAAGCAGAGGCTTCCATCAGAGCTTCTCTCCGCCTTTCTGCCATTCAATTCTTTCTTCTAGGTATGAAAACATATTTTGCTTTATAATTGGAATCCATTCCTCAATGACTTGCTCTACTGCTACTAGGGTCGTGCAAAAAAAAAAAATTGGTAACTTTTGGGTTCAGGTTTATTGGGCCCAATTTCCCCCCCAGCAAACTCAGAATAAGCTGAATACCCATACCGGTAAAGGGGTATTTCAGCTTTGTTTCCAGGTTTACCAAAAAAAATTGGGTCTATTATAGTCTTTGGAGATTTTTTCAAAGCTCCTACGGGAACATTTTTGGAGGTAGAGTCACCAAAGTTGCAAGGAGGCTGCAAGGGACTCTCCTTAGATGGCCATCGAAGTTTGGTGAACTTTTGGACAGGGGGTCCAATTTTATGGGCCCACAAGGGTTACTGCCATCCTACAGGCATTTGTGAGCCGAGGTGTCCATCAGTTTTTAGGCTCAGACATTCAGTGGAAAGAGGACTGGCATAAAGAGTTGATTGGCAGGCTGGTGCTTCAAAGTCTGGGGCCTCCCTTCATATCTGGGGCACATAGCATGAGGTCCATACAAATTAGCTTCCAAACTGAGGAAAACAGCTTAAAGGCAAGAAAAATAAGGCACAAAATACATTTGTTTTTGTGGCAAATGACATCCTGTGAGCAGTCCTTTATTATAGTCATCAAAAATCTGATTTCTGATTGGTTTGGGGCAGATTCCCAGGTTTTGGTTTGCAGTCTACCTGAAACCTGAATATTGCCAAAACAGCTAATTTCAAGTTTATTTTTGGTTTGGGTATATCGGTATGCACAACCCTACCTGCTATTCTGACACAAATACTCAGAATATAAAGATAGTTTGCCTAACAACCTTGTTTAAAGTTATGTTCATACATCATTTAAAACTTAAGACAGGTGGTTAATATTGTTATTTCCATTGGTTTGAAGTGCAAATGTATTTCTGTCTTTAACTTCCTCCTATATCCAAGGGAACTTCCATACAACTTTCAGATAGAAGAGAGGATGTGTTCAGTCTACAAGCATAGAAAGATACAATACATTTGTGATTTAGTGTAGTAATAAAGCTACTGATGGCTTCTCATCGCAAATCACTTGAAAATCTCACCTAGTTGGTTTAATGCAAATGCTGCATTGCCTAGGGCTGTTGAAAAAAAAACAATTCAGGAAAGTTCGGCTTCGGCAAAATTCGGCCCATTCAAATTCGGGACGTGCCTAAGTCCGAACTCCCCCACTTCAGATCCGCGAACTTTGGCGCGAGATCCGGAGTTCGGGGAAAAATTTGCCCCCCCCGTGGGCCTTCACCGGGCTTCCATGAAGGCGTGCGGGGGGCCTTTAAACAGATCTGTGCCTTCCAGCTGGAAGGCGCAGATCTCTTTAAAGAGCCCCCTGCGCGCCTTCAGGGAAGCCCCATGAAGGTGCGCGGGGGGGCTCTTTAAAGAGATTTGCGCCTCCCGACTGGGAGGCGCAAATCTCTTTAAAGAGCCCCCCACGCGCCTTCATGGAAGCCCCGTGAAGGCGCGCAGGGGGGGAACAGAGAGCGGGAAAACGGCGAGCTGAATTTGCCGAATTTATTCACGAACACCCTGAACTCGCCGAATTTGGCTCCCCGTTTTCCCGCCTTTTTTGTGTTCGGTTCAATCCGAACCAAAAACCCTCCAAATCGGGGGAAATTCGGCTGTTTTTCGGTTCAGGACGAACCGAATCGACAGCCCTAGTATTGCCTCAAAGATGTCAGTAGTTTTGAAAGCAACCAGAATCATGATCACTGAGAATGTCAGTAGCCCTGTGCAGAATATATAACCATGTACAATTGACACATGGAGAGGGCATAGCAAAATCATGTGCTACCCATACTAACATCACACAGCCTATGGGATTGGGCACACTACTTTTCAAGAATTCCTGATTGCAGGGAGACAGTTTATGCATGTATAATTTTATACATTCATAGGATCTGTGTTGACCACCATAAGTAATCATCTTGCTCCTCCCACTATTTGTACTGCCTGAACATGATTGTGTCATGTGTACAGGACCAGTATGGGTCAACGTCAAGGTAATCCTATAGTAGAGTTATTTTCAGATGACAAGTCTACAAACTGAAGAAAGGAAAGATCAAGTTAAAGTAATCTAAATTTAGGTCAAAGAGACAACACTTAGAATCAAATCCCATGCACATGGGCAAATGAAGCTGCCTTATACTGTCTGAGTCAGATTAGCAGTCTATTACTATTCCCTGCTCTGACTGGGACTGTTCTTCAGCGTATCAGATAAACGTTTTTTCATATCACTTACCACTTCAAGCCAGAGATCATGGAGATGATCTGGAGATACCAGAGTTTGAACCTGGGACCACTGCCTGGGTACTTCTAAGTTAGTATAAATTTAAGCGACTGCTTATATTCCAATGTAGTTCTACAAAAATGTATTATCAGAAAATCTGGAGCCATGATTTTTCTTTTTGTAATATGAAACAATAACCCTCCTAACACACATAACACAAAACCCCTAAAGGGCTGTTTTGGGCTTGCTTTTCTGTCATTCAGTTAATAGATGCAGTAGTTCATGTATTCCAACAATACTTATTATCTGTCTGCTTATGTATAATGGAAATATTGTTATGGTCTTAATGCAAATACTTCAAGCCGTCCTGTAGAACTAGCACAGCATTTTGTCACTGTGCTGTACTACTTCAACAAGGGAAATGTAATTACCTGTTTTTGAGTTTCAGATACTTTTTTTTTCAGAGTCAGGGTTATTCCAAATCATGCTGATTCTCAGGTGAATGTTCACTTTTTTATTAAATAAAAGACAAAATATACTGCACCATAAATTAGAAGGGAAGCAGAGATATGTTTGTTATTTTATGAAGCCCAAGCAAATCAAATTCAGCTCCAGGGAGCCGAAAACCAGCCATAAAAAGGGAATAACGTTTGGAAATCTCATTCTCTCTCTAAATATCGACTTGGCCAGTGCTTCTGTGGGGATTTAAGGCCTAAATTACAAGACCTACTTCTAAAGATAATTATTGTTTAAAAATTCTGCAAGTGTCTTTGACCCCCGGGAGTTAATTAATAGGCTTTCACTTTTGTTTTCTCTTCCCAATTCTGAAGTGAATAGTCAGTCAGAAAAACATGCTGTCATGTTCTCAGAGATCATTACAGGAAAATATCAGTGCTCCTAGCTAGCTCAGGTTATATGCCAATGTTCACACAACCACATGCCAAAGTTAGAATTGCTAACCTCCAGGAGGTGGCTGGAGATCTCCAGCTATTACAACTGATCTCCAGGCGACAAAGATCAGTTCCCCTGGATAAAATGGTTGCTTGGCAATTGGACTCTAGGACATTGAAGTCCCTCTCTTCTCCAAACCCCACCTTCCTCAGGCTCCACCCCCAAAATCTCCAAGTGTTTCCCAACCCAGAGCTGGCAACCTGAGCCAGAGTAAAATGAGGGCATACTATATGGAGCACTATTGTAATGTTTGGACTGACTTGTGTGCTTTTAATTTATAGTAGTGAGAGTTCATTGAGCTGACTCCAAATTCATGATTAACTATTTCTTAGTAACTGGCAGAGGCTAAATTCAATCACCATAAAAACCAAACCTTGGTTTAGTTTAACTATGGCTAGTTTGTTAAGCAGGATTCTGCTTGCAGACAAACTAGTTTCCTTGCCTTCTGCCTGACCCGCATCTCTGTAGGCAGGGTATGCATGAGGGCAAAAGTGAAAAGAAATCTATGATAAAGCCGAAATTTCTGTGTTCATATGTCACAAAAACCTATATTTAGGGCTAACTAGGGACAATAAACCAACCTAAAAGAATGGTTTTAGATCCTGGTTTGATGGATCCTAATTAACAATAATTAATGGAGTGGCCTGCATTTAGTCAATCATACAGAACATTGCTAAATCACACCCTGTTTAGCTTGATGTCTGAGCCACTCAGAGCTATCATAACTTGAAAATAAATCTAATGTTTTCCTTTGTTCATATCAGGCACACACAACCTCAGTGAGGTTTGTAGTGTGAACTAGCAAAAACAACAACACATCCTTAGCCATGATTGCTCTTCCTGGGAAAGTACAGCCATCATCAGATGAGATGACTGCTATCTCACACTTACCTTCTTCCTTATAATAATGTACCCAACCACATGAAGGATTGTAACTGGACTGGAAGAGCAATCCTAAACAGGTCTACTCAGAAGTAAATCCTATGTTAGTCAATAGAGCTTATTCCAGGAAAGTGTCATTAGGATTGCTCATCCACGTGGATGAAGAAATCTCCTCTGGAAGCCTGGTGGTGTCAGCAGCTGTTGAAGCTGGCTCTTTTTATTTGGAGGGTATATCCCTCCGGATGGGACTGGGTGAACCCCATCTTTTAATGACTCTTCTGCTTGCAGACTAGTCTTCTGTTGGGTGATATACCTGGAAAGCTGGTCAGACCATGTTGGCTCCGATTACATGATCCCCGCCTCAAAAGGGCCCCACCCAGGGGCCCCAAACAAAACCAGTCAGAAAGAAAGCGAATAGCCAAACCCAAAAAGCCCAATATTTCAGGAATCGCCTATTCAGCTTCGGCTTTATCCCCAGGTTTAGGAGTTCAGTAAACCCGAAACCCAAAATTTACTGAAACAGCTAATTTTGGCTTCATTTCTGGTTTGGGTTTATCAATATCCACAACCCTATTCAAAGAGCTACTTCTACTTGTACATTGTACTTTCTATCACTGCCTTTACCCTTACCACTTGAAAGATTGTTTACAAGAGTCAGAGCAATACTGAGTAGGGTGTAATGCTAATATGTGCACAGAAGCAGTAGATTTTTCTGTTCTGACTTTTGAAGAGCAACTTGATTATCAAAAGTATGCAGAGGATGAATTATGTCCAAGCTTAAATGGAATCCTTATTAATATCTACACCACTGGTTTCAAACCTGAATCAAGAACCATGCTGGTGATCTTCTTACCCGTGAAATGATATTTCATTGGAATTTTGTGGCTTGCACAAAGTTCCAGACCCTTGTAATTTCCTCTACTGTATGTTAGCAACAGAGGAAAGAAAGATGTTAGCAAGATAAGGAAGCCTCAAATTAACTACACTGATGAGCATTACTATCTTGCGAGACTAAAATGACTGCTAAGGAACTCTGCTAGTTCCACTAGAAATTTTAAAAAATAAACCTCAAGGTGTTAAGGGAAAGAGCTCATATCAATTTATTGAGCATTTCAAGTGTGTTACATTGTTGAGAGAAAAAAATTAAATTAGCGTATAGGTATTTGGAAGGTTTTATAGAGATAGCTTATCTCTGAGTCACATAGCTACCTAAATAATAATTAGTTATGCATAAAATAGGGATTAAGGGTATCCTGCAGCTAAGTACAGAATCCTTTTCTGATTCAAGATTGAAATTAACTTGTACTTATTACAGTACTTATAACTGTGGTAAGGTTCTCATCTGTGGAAATTATTGTTAGGATGTCGGGATTATTTTAATGGATAAAGAGAAACCCCTTAACGTGTGTAATTTTCTTTGTTATAGTAGTTGAGATACATGATTTTACTAAGTTTGTTTTACTGCTGAAAACTTCACTGATTTTATTCATGAGTTTTAACCAGTGTTGTTATGGGGTCTGTAATTTCTTTTTTGCGATATAACTGTTGATTGCTCTTTCATTCCTCTTTGAAATTAATCCATCCTTTTGGAACATTGCTGTTGTTTAATGTTACATTTCACAGAGTGGTGCTCTAGCAGAAGGATAGGTAGGTTTGGGAAAACCTTCCTGCCTTTGAGCAACTACTGTATAAATTCTGAAATGTTGCAGAGCCTCCCTTTCTTGGCCCTACTCTCCTCAAATTTCTCTTTGACTAAAATTGAATTGATTAGAAACTGATTCCAATTTTCTTTTAAAAATAAAAGAAATTGGGTAAAGGGAATTAAGAGAATACAACCCTCATTTTAAATATACATAAATAGGGTTGCCAGCTCCGGGCTAGGAAATACCTTGATATTTGGGGATCAGAGCCTGAGGAGAGTGGGGTTGGAGAGGGGAGAGACTTCAATGCCATAGAGTTCAATTGCCAAAGTGGCCATTTTCTCCAGGTGAACTGATCTCTGTCGCCTGGAGATCAGTTATAATAGTGGGAGATCGCCATCCACCACCTGGAGGTTGGCAACCCTATACATAAAAGCATGTTACATGTCTGTAGTCAAAGGGATAATGCACGCTATTTCACTTTATGGCTACTTCACGGTAGACATGTGAAGAGAACTTCCTTATATGCTAGTCTTCTAGTTGTCCACACAGCTGATGGACTCCAGTGTAGACTCCAATGGGTTTTCAACTTTATGCATGGTATGTATCCGTCTTTTTCAGTAACACTTCCCATAAAGGCTATTGGGAAGAAGAGTCCCTAACTAGAAGCACTGAAAGCTCCTATAAAGTGACTGGCTATAAAGCAAATTAGGGCAATCTAGCCACAGGGGAGCGAGTAGAAGAATTTTATATTGGTTGCACTGCAGTCATTACCTGGATTAGTAAACATTTTTAGTAAACTAATGACATCAGTGGCATCAAGTTTGTTAGCACATTCTCATTATTTATATAAACATAGACAGAAACATATAAATAAACATGCACAAATGTGTAATGTTAATCTACGCGGGATGAAGGCGTCTTTCTTTGCAGATATCTGATAAGTATTTCAGCGTCTGAAGTCTAAATATTTCTCTCATACTGGGTCATGTGCCAATGACCATGATTATACATCATCTATAGCTGGAAATGTGAAAACAAAGCTGTGTGGCAACAACAACAACAATAAAATTATTTGTACCCTGCACTCCCCTGGCAAGCCGAGCTCAGGCCGGCTAACATAATATAAAATACTTCCTAGTTACATAAATGATGCTACCATACAATTTAACAATCTAAAAACAAAACTAAAGAACCAAAGTTGAATCCCACTCTGATGGCACCTGGTTTCTCCACATTTAGGGAGGATGTTATACTAAGGTGGCCATGCATCCATACCCCATATCGACAGGGTTGCCAGGTCCCTCCTTGCCACCGGCGGGAGGTTTTTGGGGCAGACCCTGAGGAGGGTTTAGGGAGGGAAGGGACTTCAGTGCCATAGAGTCCAATTGCCAAAGTGGCCATTTTCTCCAGGTGAACTGATCTCTATCAGTTGGAGATCAGTTTTAATAGCAGGAGATCTCCAGCTAGTACCTGGAGGTTGCAGCCCTACATATCGATGTTTCACTACCGGGTGGGGGGAGAGGATGGAGACAAAGGAGGACCACACAGGAAGAGACAGGAACCACAAGGAAGGAAACAACAGGGAGGGAATTTGAGGAAAAGGGAGGGAAGAAGGAAGGAGGGAGGGAGGCTAGCCTTTTGTGAATTCCTGTCGCTGCCCTCAACCATAAGCTTGTCAGAACCACTGTAATGATGTTGATTAGCCATCTCGAGAGATCAATTTTGGAAAAAGTATGGGGCTGGAAAAATATAGAGCACTTGGATTGTAACAGTGCAGTCCTAAGCAGACAGCACATTCCTGAGAAATGGACTGAAACTTCTTTGGAGGTGGCGTGACCCCGCCGCCAGTGTATGTGCTCTCTTTTTCTGAGATAAGAGGCACTTATGCTGGCGGCGGTGGGGGGGCAGTTCCATCAGCACCTGGGTGCCGTGGAGCTGCATGCAGCTCCCCCAACACTGCAGTCTCCCCAGGACCTAAATCCTGGAGGAGAAATGTGTATGTGTGTTCCCAGGGGCAGAGCTGATGTTAGTCAGCTTTCTAAGCCCCTCCAGCCTGGGAAACGCCCCTCCACCAACAGCATTGCCTCACTGTTTTCAATGGGGGGAAATAACCCATTTCCGAATTTTAAAAGTTTTAAAAGGCATTTTAAGCCTTTCTGTGGCCGGGGAACCTCTCTGGAGGTGTGGCAGCAGTGCTTGGCCACGTTGTCCTCTGCCATCCATCCATCCATCCATCCAATCTTTGAAACTAGTTCAACGTGGGAAAATAGAGCACATGTGTGTGATTGAATGTGATGAATCAATCATCCAATTGCTGTGGGACACATGTCTTCATGCTGGGCAGAGATATTTTAATTAGTAATTAGGACTACTACTATTTAAGGAGTTCCTGGAGGAGTTGGAAGAGGTGGCGGCAGAGGGCTTTGGTGTGGGAAGTCCAAGGGCTAAGCTACATGATATGTTTGTTAGGAGTTGTCTTCAGGTTCACTGCTTTGATCAGAGTAACAGCTCTAAGAATGTTGAATAATTGTCATATAAGCTTATTTCAATGATGAGGGGGAGCACAGGTGGAGGAGGGGGTCTCTTGCTCTTCCCCCAGCCTTTTTCCTGATCCTAAAGAACCCCCAGTGAAAAGTTATTCACATACATTTGGGGCTGTACATGGAATATTGTGTGCACTCAGAGCTCAGCAGAGACACCTCCATGGAAATTCCTTCTCTGGGTTTTGTCTCCATAGGTCAGCTGGGAGTACTCACCTCCTGATCACTTGCAAGGATCATATCAGAAGGGGAAAATGCCACCGCCTGGAAAATTTAGAGAATCAAAATAAAACAAGATGCCTGCAGCAATGCTGACAGCAAGCACCCAAACACATACACATACACACATACACACACACACATTTTAAAATAATGTTATTCATAATCCTTGATTTGTGTTACCATTCTGAAAAATCATGGTAATATCCCAAAACAAAAATATTTCGGTGTATATTTTCTGCTCAGGAATTTTGTATTGCATACCCCTGATGCTATTTTTGACAATTTTGGCCACTGTAGTAAAAATCTCTATAGTGTCAAACTACTTTTTCTGTTTCTGTGAAACATGGAAAATAATATGGTTTCTAAAATAAGAGATAATTCGGAGGTCTTCATAGCCACTGATACCATTCCAGGTTTTCAGCAAAGCAGACATCGAAATAAAGGTACCTACAGGTCCAAAAACCGGTTCACTGCTTCTGCCACCCAAGGAGATATTAAGATATTAACATCATCATCTTAGTCGAGCTAAATCAAAATAAATGATCATCCTTGAAATAATCATTACAACCATTAGAAGAACATTTGAAAAAGATATTAAAATGAGAAGTATTAAATATTAACAGGTTTTCAGACCAGAAGGTACTCACTCAAGGGGTTTGAATTGTCTGCGAGACAATGAGAATTGGAGCTAATTAAGCAGAAAATTAGTTCAAAGGTACTGAGGTAGACAGCTATAATTGGGTGATGGGTGATGAGTAGTGATGCACCCTTAAATATGACACTGACATTGTCTCATTGGGTGAATGCAGTGTAACACCAAACGCTTGTAGTTTAACTTTGCTGGAGGATGAAAACTTTGCTGGAGGATCCTATCTCTTAATCAGTAATCATTGCACTTCAATATATTTGGGCTGTGTAAACTCAGCATTGTCAAACGACTAGCCTGAAATTCTTTCATGGTTCTAGTAGAACCAGGAACACCATTGAATCTACCCATTTAGCTTATCGAAAGCAGGAGGCACTATGGCCTAGGTATGGCTAATAACCAATGGGAGGGTGAAGCCTGTTTTTCTAAGCCTGTTTCTCCTCCCCCTGCAGTCATTGCCACATGATACTGACCCATCCACTCACCTTTACAAACAATGTGGAATTAGTTCACCACCTTGGGGGCTTAGCAGGAATTTTTTAGATGTCCTCCAAATTATCACTCAAATGGGATTTCTTTTCACCAATGGTTCATGCAGTGTGGTTAACAGAAACAGGTCTGGTTTCTGTGATTGCTCAGGCCATAACTAGTGATTACAGGAATAGTATAGGTTGCTTAGAGCATAAATAAAGATAATTGGCAACTGAGTCATCTAAGGGCCAGCTCACATAATAACAGAGTCCTTCTGGCAGCTGTAAGGATTTTAGAGCATATATGTGCTGAGAGTTCCATGCTTCCATGGCAAGTGGGAGGGAATTTAGATCAGGGCCATAGCATCCTTGCAATAGCCACTTTGGATCATGTTAATTGATGAATGGCTGTTCTCAAGACAACTAGCTCCGATCATCACTCAATCAACTGGAATTGGTATGCAGTGTTTCCTGGCACCCTTGATCCTAGTTCCATTTTAGAAATGTTTAGAAATAAAAATGGCTCTTCTTAAGCAACAGAGACATGACTTCTAAAACTGAGATTTTCACACCCTATCACTAGAACTTGAACATGGGACATTTCTTGGGTGTGGAGACCTTTTTGGATTTCTTAAAAATCAAATGGACGGTGGTAGAGTTAAAATGGTTTAAATGCTGGAGATAGGTTTTTTTGTGTCAGCATATTGTTTGAAATATTGATGGGTTTAAAGTATCTGCAGGGTGAGCAAACAAAGATACAATGCAGACATAAATAGTATATGGGAGCCCTTTTTACTGAAAATGTAAGAACTTAACCTAGAGCCAGCATGGTGTAGTGGTTAAGGTGTTAGACAAATATATGGGAAACCCAGGTTTGAATCCCCTCTCTGACATAGAAACTTGCTAGGTGACCTTGGGCCAGTCACACACTCTCAGCCTTGACCCTGGCTAGTATTCGGATGGGATACCTCCAAGGAATACCAGGGTCATGACACGGAGTCAGACAATGGCAAACCACCTCCGATCGTCTCTTGCCTTAAAAACCCTATGGGGTCTGCAAGAAAGAAAACTTAGCCAAAATAACTAAAAAATTACACCACAAAACTAAGGTGTGGCAAAAAGAGAGTTGAGAAGGCAGAGATCCACTTTTATGCCACCCTTCATAGCTGGGCAATTAACTACCCCAGCTAATCAGTGCCTTATGTCTAATTTTATTTCAAAGGAGCTGTGACAATGGTTTCCCTGACCCAATGGCCATGAATGAGTTTGTATGGTCATTTTTAAAAAGTGCTCAATGTTACCAAGATGACATTTGTTAACTGCCTTGGTGTCCCTTATGAGGGCAGAAAGAAGGGATATAAATTTTATAAAATAAATAAATATACCTGTGATAAGCAACATCATTAGAGAATTTCCAGCAGGGGGAAAAGGTTTGGCTTCCATACACTCCTCTTAATCTCTTCCTTATTGCTGATGACTAATAAAACTAATTCTCTGTTTCCTTCTAGTTGACTTTCTGAATGAATATTAAAAGATTTTTACTCAAGAAAACAGCTAAGGAAGGCAGAGGATATATATATATATATATCCTGTGCTGAATAATGAATTGAAGAGAATGAGGTGGATGATAAGACCTTACATATACCCACACTGTGGACTATTAGAAAAACCAGGGTATGAATACTAATAGTTTTGGAACAGTTATAAATTTGATTGTATGCTATGTGATGTACATCTATAGCTTATCAACAGAAGCCATGACAAAAAGGAGGTGGAGATTTCTGCTGCTTATCTTGACAATTTTCAATCTATACATTAAACCATGCTGGGTCATGAGTCCCTACAGTGCTGCCACTTTTTGTTGCTTTTGAAAGGATGTGGTATGAAGGGTGCTATGCCTCTCACATCTTAATAATAATAATAATAATTCTTAGACATGTATACCAATAAGTGAAAAACCACCTTGAAATTCACCACAAAAGGCTGTCCGGAGTCCGGAGCTGTCACACACTCCAGTGTTCCCGTCAGTAGACTTTGCTTTGAGAAGGGCTTCAGAAAAGAGTGATGAGGAGTTTTTATTTACACCCTGACCCCACTCCCATTCCCACCAGTCGCCTCTCCTTCTATTCCTCAGGTGAGGACTGGCAATTCCTCCCTGGCTCTCTCTGGGTTCACCTTTTAAAGGGGTTCCTAGGGGTGGGACACCTCTGGCCTCCCCAATCCCTCTAATCCAGGGGTTGTCCCTGAGGGAGTGATGTGCCTGACAGAGTGGTAAATCTACAGCCCAATGCTGGTTTGTGACCCAGCTCACCTGCACCTCCCCCTGTGCTGTGGGCCTAAGGACACCTCTCCTGTCTGTTCCCACCCCCAACCTTCCAAAGGAGCCTATCCCACTCCCATGATCTGCAGGGGGTTGGGCCCAGGTTGCACCAGGCTCTGACATGCCTCTGCCATCTTTGCCAACTCCTGTTGTTGCCATTTTTTGTTGGCTGGATGCTGCCTCTTCGCAGCCACCTCCAATAGTCCATCCCCACTTGTGATTGTCCTCCCTGCCTTGCCTGCCTTCTCCGGGCAAGGCGAGGAACAGCTCCTACAGCATCGGACTGGGCTTTTGTGGACTTCTTCCAGCAGCTCAACCTCCTCCTCCTTGTGAGTAAATGTGGGTAGGGACGTCGATTCGGTTCGGCCCAAACCGAAAAACAGCTGAATTTCCCCCGATTCGGCGGTTTTCGGTTCGGATTGAACCGAACTCAAAAAAGGGGGGGAAACGGGGAACCGAATTTGGTGAGTTTGGGGTGTTCCTGAATAAATTCGGTGAATTTAGGACCTTTAAACAGATCTGCGCCTTCCAGCTGGAAGGCGCAGATCTGTTCCCCCCCGCACGCGCCTTCAGGGAGCTTCCCTGAAGGTGCGCGGGGGGGCCTTTAAACAAATTTGTGCCTCCCAGCCGGGAGGCACACATCTGTTTAAAGACCCCCGTGCGCCTTCAGGGGAGTCCCGGAAAGAGGGGCGGGGGGTCTTTAAACCCCTCTGCCCTGCCTGCGCAGATAGCGCAGAGGGGCTTGACAACCCATCCCCCCTCTTCCCGGGAGGCCCGGGAAGAGGGGTGGGGGGTCTTTAAACCCCTCTGCCCTGCCTGTGCAGAGAGCGCAGAGGGGCTTGACAACCCATTCCCCCTCCTCCCAGGAGTCCCGGGAAGAGGGGCGAGGGTCTTTTCTGGATCTCGCCCAAATTTCGGGGATCTGAAGTGGGGGAGTTCAGACTTCGGCACGGCCCGAATCAAAACGGGCCGAATTTTGCCGAATCCGAACTATACCGAATTTTTTCCCCAACAGCCCTAAATGTGGGATTGAGAGTGCCAGCTCCAGGCAGACAACTGCAGGTGTACTGTGCAAAGTTTGTATCATGGGTTATAAGTATGCCCACCTAACGTTCAGTTTGTATAGTTTCTATACTTTAAGAAACAGGACATAATCATCCTTGTTTCAGTCCTTATGTTTTAAGCAGGGAAACATTGAACTGACTTAGTTCTGAAATTTAACTGCTCCTGTTAACAATTAAACTTTTGAATTCAATGTTTAAAAACATAAAGGCAATCTTTAACATTAGGAACAAGAGAAAAGCAACCAGTGAATGGTAGAACATACACTTGGTGAGCGTAAGGTTGTAGGTTTAAGTGTAAATACCACCAGTTACATTGGGCTGGAAGAGACTGCTTCAGACACTAGAGACTGCTGTCAGTCAGAGAATACAGTTCTAGGCTAGATGGACAAATGGCCTGACTTGGTGAAACACAGCTTTACATGTTTATTACGGACAGACTGGCTGAGATGGACTGCTTCCCGATCTCCATAGACTTCTGATGATTTAAGTGTCATTTAACTGGAGAAGAAAAAGAAGTAGCCATTTGTAGCACATCATAACTGAAAACACATTGACAGTCTTCAGAGTATACTACAATTTGGATCAATGTCTTCGGCCTAGGTTTCCTGCTTGATGTTGTATTATTCATAAGCTAAACATCATAGAAATCCACCCATGCTTTTACATATCATTTAGTATTTTCACGGGGGTCTGGACAGCAGAATATCCTGTTTTCTTGTGCCCCTAAAATTAATATAAGGTAACAAAGATATTCTTATGAACTAGCTAAAGTAGTAAACACAAAAACTCATTGTTTATGATTAACCTAGAAATAACGATTTGTTGATTCCTATGTTCATGTCATGTTAACATTGGCATGTGCATATTTGTGAAAATAGTTGCAAGATCTAAGTTCCCCACTCCTACACCTGAAGCCTCTTGGATGACCTTGGGCCTGTCACAGTTCTCTCAGAACTCTCTCAGCCCCACCTACCTCATAAGGTGCCTGTTGTGGTGGGTGGGGGTGGAGGGAAGCTGGTCTGAGACTCCTTAGAGAAAAGCAGGGTATAAAAACCAGCTCTTCTTCTTCTTCTTCTGTTGCTTACATACATATGATTCTGGCAGGAATGTTGCTATTCATCACTTGCTATTCTCCTACTTAAAATGCCTGGTCAGAGAGCAACTGACCCATCAACACTTTTTCTTTCTTGTATTTGCTGAGAATGTATTCCTAGTGCCAAGTACTGTGAATTTGTAATGGGATGAGAAGTGAGGTCAGCAGTTTCGGCTATGACTTCTTTATCCAGGCCATGATATACAGGGCACCTGCCTAGAAGTAATATGAAATACAAGGTCATAAACTGTCTATTCTACAAAAGTATAAACCCAACTGGTTCCACTGACTTCATGAGATTGACAGTTACCAAACTGATATTGTTTGATTTGTTGATCATAATTCAGGAAAAGGTGGGCTATAAATCAGATTGATAAATCAATAGTAGTTTAAAAAAATTAGGAAGCCTGACAATATGGAAACCAGTAACTGCAATAAAGATTATCTTTTAAAATGACATTCCTTCTGCCCTCTAATGCATAAACTATTACAATGATACTTGTCTATAGGGGAAGGAAACAAAACCTTACAGTGTTTTTTATATGCCCTACAGGACATATTACAAGGAAGATAGCATTGTTTCATTGGTTATTCATGATTAATATACATTTTATCTAGAGGCAAAAGGTTCCCCATTCCTGAGATCAGACTTCATCTTTAACATTTGTTAGACAGCTATATCATTAAAACAATCCAAATCATAACAGATATTTTCATTTGATGGCTTTCAGTAATATATCCGTTGTTCTTGTGATAACTAGGTTTGCAAATGCAAAGATTTATTCACTTGCACTGTAGTCATAGTGCTATTGGACACTAAAGACATGATCCTTTTTGACATTGATATAGGAAACTGAGAGGGATATATAATGTGTATTTTTTATTCATTTTCATGCATGGTCAGAAGACCTGTTATTTTGTCCTGCCTATTTTCTTTGCATTTTTTAGTTTGATTGGTTTTTTTACAGCATTTTAACGTCGTTTAAGTGCCATCAATGCAAAAGCAGCCATCAATTTTGATGACAATATTTCCATTGAATGTAATTAGAATGTTATGCAAACAGGAGTAAACCATAAACAGGTATTTGGATAAAGGATTGCTATGAAATGTGGTTAGCATCCATAGAAATGGAGTTGGTTTTCTCTCTAGAGATGATGCAAAACTAGAATTAAGGTTTACAGAAGCATTTTCCAGATCTGCCCCAAGAGCCGTTCTTCACACCCACATAATGTGCCATTTGAATATTTGCAATCTACATTTACTTCTTTTTATGGAATTGAACATTTAATCCATCATGCTGAACAAGGCCTAACAAAATCTTATTCCATTTATCCTATAGTAACTGGAGTAACTGCGCCACCTCCAGAGCAGCTTGCTGCCACTGCAGCAAGCTGAAAAAAGGTAAAAACAAGAGGTTTGATTTTTTTTAAGCCCCATGGAACTCTCCATAGAGTTCCATGAGGATGCACCATGAATTTTACAGGTGTATCTTGACACCTGCAAAATGAAGCATTTTAAGCCCAAAAGGGGTTACGAAATTGCCTAAATGCAGCTCCTCCTCTAGGCATGCCCCAGAATGTCCCCCAGGATGCTGGCGTGGGGAGATATGCCAGGGAAATGCCGACGGGAGGCTGCTCCAGCCTCCAAGAGCCACACTGCCACCATAGTCTAGGGGGGTGGCATAAGTCACCCTACATGCCAGTTTGCGTGCCGCAAGTGACACAGATGCCAGCATAGGGGTTATGCTGGCTCCCATGGGCATTCAGCTCCCCATTTAAGATTGGGCTTCCCATATCTATAAAAAACTTATCTTTCCTATAATACTTCTAGCATGCAAATTTAATTCTTTAATGATATTGTTCACATGGCCAATTCAGCCCTATGCAAATTTAATTATCATTTGTATTGCACTCATCCTTAGAGGATTGCTAGGAACAAGTCTAGTTGGTAAGTAATAGCAAATGATAACATATCTAAAATGATTGTTTGTTGATGGAAATGATGACATTCTAACAAGATTTTGAGTTTATAATTATGCTCATACTCCAAAACACAAAAGTTTGTTTGATTAACTTTGAAATTGCCACCCATAAGAAAAGAGATATAGTCTTACAGATATCTCGCATTAAATCTGTACAATCCCAAAACTTTTTTTTTGTTCCTAGTACTTCACTGAAAAATGTAGAATCTCAGAGGAAATATTTAACACATGGATGTAACTGAATATTTTGACTTCTGCCCTCCTAAACATTCCATTTTTATTTCTTCAGGAAAGACACTGATGTCTCTCACCCCTTTTCTAAAACTGAACATGGAATTAAAATATAGTGTCATTTGACGCTATTAAAAAGGCTGAGAAATGCTACACGTAAACAACACAGAGTGATGAAATGCAGACATTACATTTAAAGTATAACATTTTACTCATATTTTGTGAAACTGTAGAGAAACAAAGTGCTGATGGTAAGACCTGGGAGTGTTAAATTAAACATTAAATTAATGCCAGTTAAGAGGCTAGCTCAATTCAAGGCTTGCTGCTACTCAGCGGGACCCTTTAAGCATATCATGCATTCTTTCAGGAGAACTGTAAACAAGTGTGAAGCATTCTGTCACAGCAGGTTCATCCTATGCATGTAACAGCTGCCAGTCAAAGAGACTTTACTAGGCAACTCTGCTGTCACTTGATAGGAAATCCGACGTTCTTTTTGACATAAAACATCAGAGCTCTTAAGAAAGAACAGATAAATGAACATGAACTAGGTAATGTGACAGGTCTGCAAAAACAGGTAGAATATCAGAAGAGCCATTTTTAGAAGTAAAGATCTTACAGTACAACTGCTATTGAAGGACAGATGATTGCCAGCCCAGGGCTAAAGAAGAGGGGAAAGAAGCAACAGGCGGCACCCCAAAACCAACAATGCCTAACGCAATGATGAGGCAGAGATTGGTCTGGAGAAAAATGGCCACAACTTATTTATTTATTGGCATCAGCTGAAAGCTGCATTGGTGCAGCATGCGGGCTGGTACAGGGACATCTGCCAACCCCAATGCGGCCTGATGTGCACCTCCTACCCCCAGCGAGTCCACTGGGAGTAGCTTAGGATGGCTGTACTGGGATTTCCACAGGGGCATGAGCCACTTGGTGGTTTCCCTGCCATTTGGGATGAGGCTGCCTGGACAGCCCCCAAGCTTGGTGTGTCCATCCCTAAGCCTACCCCCAATTCCCTTATTGGAATCCCCAAAACCAGGGAAAGGGGCATGCAGGCCGCTTTCCTCCCCAAAACTGTACCAGCCCCATGCCAACACTGCCTAAGTTGTGACTAAACCATCAACAAATTGAACATGAGAACGGGAGGGAGGGCCGGGACAAAGCCAAAGGCAACTGCAGGCAGGAGGCAAGGCAAAGCCCTTAAAATACAAAGCAGACGGATTGGAGGAAAAACTCCCTCCCCACATCCATCTGCAGCATCCTCGCCCACTTTCTCAGCACGAGCCTTTATAGGCTTGTTTGAGCCCCCAATGGCAGGGCTGATTGGCTGGGCCCAAAGGCCCTGCGGAGCCCATACAAAGCCGTAGCCAGGCACACTTGGGCAAGCTGTGTGCCGTGTGTGAGCTCTGCTCGCACCAGGACTTGCCCCTTCCCCTCGCCCGGGCCAGCAAACAGGGCTCCAGTCAGTTGAATTGAACTATGAAAAATTTAAAGTTCTTGTTTTTTTCAAGAACCTGGAAACCTCATAGGTGGGTAATCAATGGTAACAGGTTAGAACAGGTTAAACATTTCAAGTATTTAGGCATACATTTTCAGTATAATGGTTCCTGGACTTTTCATCGCAAGTCGGCAATGAATATAATTAAAAGCAACCTTTCAGCCATCATCTGATTCTATTAAAACAGAGGGACCCAATATGTACCTGCTGCTCTGAAGATTTTTAATGCCAAAATAAGACCAAAGTTACTTTTCAGCATACCAATATGGATCGGTGCTTTCGATTCTTCCTTAGAATGCATCCAATCCAAGATCCTTCATAAAATCTTGGACATGCCTAGCCACGTACCCTATCAGCTCTCTGTTTGGAAACTGGCCATAGGTTATTTTTAACCAGTGCTTGGCTCACTATCATAAAACACTGGTTGTGGTTTTGTGGCTGCATTATAATTCTGGCCCTACTAGCCTTACTTACCAAATGCTTGTAGATTACAAATCCTCTAACTGGTTAGTTTATATTGAAGAGAAAATTAGATCAGTTGGTCTATCGACTCGTTCCTTATGCTCTCAGCCACAGAGGCTTTCCAAATAATAAAACACAGATTTTTGGAGATTGAACACCAAAATATCAATAGAACAGCAATTAAAACTTGCTCTCCTCTTAACATGAGGATGTCCCTGGAAGGGGGCCAACCATCCTCGTATTTCTCCCTCCTGTAAGTTCCGCAGCAACGCAGAGCCTTCTCCCTTGCGAGATTTAATGTCATGCCATCTTCATTCTTCTACAGATTTCAAAGTCTACCCCACTCAGCAAGAAATTGCCCCTATGGGAAGAGCTGTGTTGAAACAATTTCACATATGCTTTTCTATTGCTCTTATTATGATGAAATTCGATCCAAATTGTTAGCACCTGTCTTGGTAAACAAGACTGGATTATCTGATCCTGCAAAGGTGTCTTTTCTCTTGACTAATCACTCTCCCAACATAATTGAGAAAGTGGCAAAATACTTTCAGAGTGTCATAAAAGTACAACATGACAAAACTCAGGGATGAATATTGTTTATGCTTGTAACATTATTCGAGCCATATGTAATCTTTTATTGTATAACTTAAGGTTTCTTTTTTATGCCATTAAAGGTATTGGTACTTTAATACCAGCCCAGGGTGTGCTCCCCTCTCCTTTGATCGTGGGTACAGAAAAGGTGTAACATTGGCTGTGTCTAAGCATCATCACTTGTATCATACCATATCTGAAAACAAACTCATTGCCAAGATAGAACTGGGGCTGTGTGGGTCATGGAGTGAATCTATTAATCTGTTTGTAAAAGAGATGCTGACACCATTGCAAAAGCTATTGCCTCCGTGCATGTTCCTCATTACAACAGTTAGTAATTAATCTGGATATATGACCAAACCCAAGCATTTATCTCTGCACATCATCACCTGCTTTAATCAGTGCCACTTGAACACTACAAGGCATACCTTCCTTGTTGTAGTATTTCACACAAGCAATTCAGATGGGAAATTGTGAAAGCAAGCCTTGCACATAATTCTCTGAGTCCATTATTTTCATTAGCAGAGACTTCACTTCGATTGGAGGATTGAAAAGACTGTAAGCATCCACATTTTGTCATGAGGGTATTCATTTTTCATAAAGTTCACACAAAGTAACAGTTTTCCAAATTATGCTCTTCTACAATGGATCAAAAATGACTGACAGTCAAAGACCAAAACTCTCATTGTACCATCCTACATAGAGTCACACCATCCTAAGCCCATTGATTCAGTAAACTTCAGTGGACTTAGGCTGGCATTTAAATTTGTGCTTAAAAGGTCGTATTTTTCTGTTTGTTATTTGTATATTGGATTATTTATATGCCACCTTTCTGTAACTAAAAGACACTCAAGATGGCCTACAAAAGTAAAACACATACAATATATAATTCTTTAAAAATTGAACCCTAATAAAATATAGGAAACATAAAATCCAGAAATGATATAACATTATATCTGAAGACTTTTCAAAACAAATAGGTGATTAAAATTTGTTTGAAAGCCCATAGTGTGGAGAAAATGATGAAGGTCTTGGTGAAAGGAGTGTCACAATTTATGTGGCTGCTGAGAAGACCTTCAGATGGTTCCTTGGGTTTTTTTGTAAAAATATAGGCACAAATAATTTTCTTGCAAAAGTCTACTTTTTTGTGCATAATTCAATGGAAACTAGATGTACAAATGAACATGAATTCAACTTGAGAACTACTAAAAATGACCAACCAAATTCTGATAAGCAATCTGTTTTCATTTGATAGGTGTTTGGAACATAAAGTATACTGATAATTTCATATAAGTTGGTTTTCCTATTGCTAATAGTATGATTATCTGTGCATTAATAATTTTCTACATACATGTTTTATTATGGCTGCAATCCATAACACATTCTTATGAAACCCAGTGATGAAAATTCTGGGATGACGGTGGTAATTACAGTACAATATTATGCAAAGCTTCTGCAGTCTAAGCATATTTGTTTATTTTTGAATTTGTAGACTGCCCTCCATCCCTGGCCAAGGCCGGGCTCAGAGTGGTTTACATCAAGCAAGTACCATTTACAATAAATTCAAAAGGTTTAATCCTAGTTGAAATTGCTAGCATCAATCTAAAACAATTTAAAATAATTTAAAAATTTAAACAATTGAAAACAATGGCACTTAACTATCTTCACAAAGGACCAAGAGCCAACCTATGGAAGCAATCAGGGTCCCCCATTAAGATCAGATGGAAAAAGAGGAAGGGGAGGGAGGCCAGCTTTGATAGAAACCATTGCTGCCCTCAACCATAGGCCTGGCGGAACAGTCCGGTCTTACAGGCCCTGCGGAACTGTATTAAATCCTGCAGGGCCCTGGTCTCATTTGAGAGGGAATTCCACCAGGATAGCCAGACACTTCTTCGGCAGGGGAAAACCAGTAAGTGGGTGTTAGATGAGTGCAGTACTCTCTGGGGGGCATATTGAAATCAATGGCCTTAGACTGAAGTAACTACATAGGATTGCACTGTTAAATGTTGTTATCCCAAGAACTCTCCCCACCAGAAACCATGTTTTGGAGTTCCCCAAGAACATTTGCAGATCTATATCAAGCTTTTGTCATGTCTTTGTATACAAAGGTCCTCTTTGTAGATAGTATATGATGTAAAAGCATAGTGGAGCATCTTGAAAACTTATTTTGTGCCAGTCATTCAATAAAATCTGTACCACATCCAGTTTTTTTTAAAAGGTGTAGCAACACTTACACATTTGTACCTTGATAGGGCTTTCCATTTGGCAACCATGCTGAATATCTGTTGTCTGGTATCTAAACAGACATACGTTGTTTGGTATCGAAACCTGGATCAACACTGAAGGCATTACAGACTGTGAAAAGTAAGCAGTTTTAGAATTCTCCGGGGGGGGGGGCATTTTTCAAAGGAGAGTCACTAAATTTGCAGCGTAGCTTCATGAGATCCTCCTTGCATGAACCCCAAAGTTTGGTAAAGTTTAGTACAGGGGTCCTATTTTAGGGGGTCCGGAAGCAGTTGCCCCCTATCCATAGAGTAGTAGGGTAAAGTTTACAATGCTTCTCTATGGAGGAGGGAGTGACCCCTTCTGGACCCTATAAAATCAGACCCCCTGTCCCAAACTTTACCAAACTTTGGGGTTCACAGAAGGAGAGTCTCATGAAGCTACACTGTGAATTTGGTGACTCTATCTCGAAAAATGCCCCCCCTCGGAGAACACCTGCACTGGCATGGGGAAATCATTCCCAGGGCATTCCCAGGGCAGAGCTGCTTTTGGGCAGCTTCCCAACCCCATTTGCCCCAGGAATGCCCCCTTGAGCTACGGTATGGCTGCACCACCTTTTTGTGGTGGTGCAGTCTCGCTTTGTTGAAAGGGGCATTTCCCCTGCTTTTTGTTTTTATTTATTTTAAACTGTTCTTTTCCCCTTCACAGCGGCTGGGAAGCCTTGGAGAAGGTGGCACGGCTGCGCTGCTCCCAGCCGCTGCCTAACTGCCCCCCTTCAGGAATGGGCTGTTTGTGTTGTATACTTATGTTCCAAATGAATATAGAATAAGCCCGTACAAGCACAGACCCATTTCAGATGTTCTCATGAGCCAAAGGTCCTGTTCCTGTGGTGGATTATGAGGACATGCCTCCTTCGTCATACTTGTAAGGTAACATCTTAAAACTAGCTAATGCTTGTAAGATAACATTTTCAAACTAGCTCAAGATGAATATGAACAGCAGTCTGGATACAGCAATCCTTAAAAAAATGAAAAGATGGAGAAGTATATGTATATTACATCTATATGTATAGGTTTGGGCATGTGTGCTCTTGTGAACATAAATGATAGTGTATGCCTAACAATTCCTTCCCCAGAGAAACAGTATTATCATTCCAGATAAGCATCTGAACCAGACCATGATGTTGGGAAGCCTTCTAGTTCTATTCCTTGACCACCCACCCAACTGACTAACCCACCAGCCTATCTAATTCCTATTATATTGTGGTATAAGAGGAAAAAAAACACACAGAAGAAATGTGACCAGACTTGAGATGCCTGAAGAGCAAATACTTCAAAAATAACTCAAATGAGATAAGACACAAGACATAGGAGGGAGGTGAAAAGCTCAGTGGTCATTAGCCAATCTTCGCTAAGAGAAAATTCCTTCCTGTATGTCATTATGATCACTGGACATAAAAAAACTTGAGTGAAACCATCTACCAAAACTCAGTAAAGTGCAGGGTGCAAGTCTATGTCATTTCATATCCTCTCTCTAGTTGTGGTAATCCTATTGCCTCTTCAGTAGGATTATTTGTAGGGATATTAGTCTGAAAAATGCAACTATATTATACTGCAGAAGCCTATCTGAGAATCTGAGACTAGGAAACATTTCTATCTTCATAAGCTGAAAGAGCCTCCTAATTAGCAAAGCAAGTTTATGAAATACATTGATTTTACACCATTTAAGCTCCTCTAGAGCACCCATTAAAATTCAACTAGCAGCACTAATGTAAAAAGCCAAGCACATCCTCAGCTGAAATATTGTTATAGCCTAAATATATGTCTATATACTTTCCTTGAAATCCAAATAGCATGCCTATTATGCATCCCAAATTACTGGGTTACTTGGCAGCATCTTAAGCTGGACTTGTACAGAGTGACTCTAACTACAATGTTTGATCTAACATAAATCTTGTTGGTCATTATATCATTTACTGTTCATTATATCGAGAGATACACTGCAGAAATGTTAATATTGTTAGTTCAGCTTGGCTGACTTCTTTAGTGACACTGATTCTATAGAGCAGTTGGCAAAATCAATGTATAAACCACCATTTGTATTAAATTATACTTGTATGATTGAATCAACACTACACAGAGTTTTCTTAAGTTAATTGATCTGTTCCAATGTAACCAATTAATATGATGCAGGAAACCTACATCAGAACAAACCAATAAAAAAGAGCCAGAATGATCAAATCAAATGGCAACCAAAATCCATTAGTTTGCTTAAAAAGTCAAAACCACATGGTTACACTTAGTGCTCTTGATATAATTACAGATTCTGAGTTTAAAATAAGCAATAATTAAACAGGAGGGGGGTGTTCATGTTTAGCAAGTGACTTCCCTCATTGTACAAATTAATTTTGAACCTCAGTTTGACTATGTGTCATTGAATATGTATGTGTGAATAATCTTACCTCTGCTAGGTAAATTGTGTGATTTTTAAAAAAAATTCTTAAATTGTTATCATTATGACTTTACAGGTTTTAGGCAGAGTGTTTTGCTGATATGAGGCCTGAAAGGTTCTTGGAGGGGGGACTACATATATACTTACTATTACATGAACCTCAGCATAGTGTTGTTGCTTTTTAAATCAGACCCTCAGCTTCCCATTTCCTTTGCTAACACAAATTTTGCCTGAAAGGGATCTTTTTAACTACTTAACAGCTCCCATTTATTAACTGAAGAGCACCATGGGGGAGCATCGTTAACTTTTTTGATTTTAAAAGGAAATGCAATTGCTAAATTATTCTCTTAGATGAAATTAACATGATTTACAAGACTTCTAAGTAGCCTAATAACATTGTGCAGCTTCCTGTCTTCACATTACATATATTCAAGTCCTTGTAAACAAGTTAGACCATTTGTTATATTAGATAAGTCCTTCTCTGAAGATTTTGTATGGTTTCTGGACACTTATTGGTATTCTGAGGTTTTGATCATCATGATTTAAGGACATCGTTTCTTTAACGTGCATGTACATTACAGAGTAGGAACCCCGTGGTGCAGAGTGGTAAGCTGCAGTATTGCAGTCCAAAGCTTTGCTCACAACCTGAGTTCAATCCCAACGGAAGTTGTTTTCAGGTAGCCGGCTCAAGGTTGACTCAGCCTTCCATCCTTCCGAGGTCAGTAAAATGAGTACCCAGGTTGCTGGGGGTAAAGGGAAGATGACTGGGGAAGGCACTGGCAAACCACACCGTAAACAAAGTCTGCCTAAAAAATGTTGTGATGTGACATCACCCCATGGGTCAGGAATGATCCGGTGCTTGCACAGGTGACCTTTACCTTTACCTTTTTACATTACAGAGTACAGGAATAAAGTTCCCTGAGCTTGCAACCAGAAATTCAACAAGAGACATAAGAGAGCCAGCAAGTGGAACAGGGGGATAGAGGACAATTCATGCATTCCAATTAAAGATGTTTAGACTTAGTTTTAGTACAAGGAGGGGACGAGATCTATGACAAAGCAGCCTAATCCAGGATCTTGCAGAGGTCTGAGTAAACAGACAGAGAAAGTAAGCAACAGAGGGGAAGGGAAAAGTGCTAGGCTCTGCTAGCAAACACTGCCATGGTAAACCTCTAGGAATGGTTTCTGCTGCTCTCTATCTCTCTGTTACTCCATAAGTAATGAAACCAATGGGCTTTACTACATAACTTGGAAAGCAAAATGTTTTCTTTGGGGAGGATCAATTGGTTACTTCAGCTTATTAATGCTATTATTTGTACACACAATTAATTATGTCAGTGACATTCAGAGCCACAGGTAACTGGAAAGGCACAATTATGATTTAACATTACTATATTTAGAAATAGATTATAAGAGAATGAGTTGCATGACAAAACAAGCCTTCAATAAACACCTGCAAACTATTATGCAAAAGCAGAGAAATGTGATTAAAATTTCCTACCGTGAAAATAAAATATGAAATATTTTGCAGGCCTAATTTAAACCCAGGAACTATGAAGCCATTGTGTTTTAAAGAACATCCAGTCTGCATTTGTTTCAGTGGAATAGCATAAATCTAGGTTCTTCCGCTGATGTCGTGGGTCAGTCTGTAAGATTACTGTTTTCTGTTGAACTACACATATGTTGTCCTGTGCCACAGCTAAGAGGTTTAGATACACATAATAAATGTTGATAAAAATCACAGTAATATAAATGCTAATGGAATTATGACACACTCCCTACACATAATTTCAGGAGTACAGGGTGAGCTTTTAGGTGACCTTATTATGGAGAAGATGTACGAGGTATCTATGTAGATCTATGACAAGATTGCTTTAGCAGTGGAAATTAAAATTCTTACAAGTGCATCTGGGCAAAGTAACATGTATAGCTCTGAGTTCTGAGTAATTATGTCTGAAAAGCCATGGAGGACAAGAATGATCTCAGCTGAATGGAGGAGAGAGAAGAGAACACAGTCTATCTTCAGTAAGGAAGACAGAAAGATTGTGGCTTTTTAAAATGGCTTGTTGTTTGGTACTGTGGTTTTTTTATTGACTTGTGGTTTGGTACTATGGTTTTCAATTGTAAGCCGTCTTCAGCAGGGCTCTGAAGAGGTGGCACAGAAATATTCTAAACAAACAAGCCAGCAAGCAAATACAATGGTTAGCTTGAGTGAAAAGCCTGTGAAATTAGAACGCATTATAAAGTAATCAGTTCTAAAGCAGAGAAAGAGGGGGAAATGCATCAGTGAAATGGAAGGACGGTTTTCTCTCCTCCTGCTGGGTTGAAATGAAACCTAAGCTGCGAGTTTACCAAATCTGTCACCTACAGTTGTAACAGATATTTTTGAGAGTTCTTGTGGATGTCATTGTGTGTGTCATCACTTAGACTGCTAAGCAAAAGCACCTTGAATGAGAGAGCCAGAAGGCTGCATACATATTGCTGTGCTCATGGAGGCACAAAAATTTACCGCGGAAGTTTGCCCAAACGCTTCTGCCTGGGGTGCACATTTCTATCTGCCCGTGAAGAGGCTTTACAGTCCATCTCAGATGTAAAGCCAAGCTGACATCACTTCTAATTTTATCACTGTAAGGCACAGTCCATTGAAGTCAATTGGGTTTAGGATCCAGTCAGATCCATATGTCTCTGTGGGTGGACCATTTTAACCCATACCCCCACTCCTGCAGAATGCCACATTCAGCTGTGCCTTGAAACAGTGTTAGGGTTGCCAGCTCTGGGTTGGGAAATACCTGGAGATTTTGGGGTGGATCCTGAGGAGGGAGGGGTTTGGAGAGTGGCCAGTAGAGTCCAATTGCCGAAGTGGCCATTTTCTCCAGGTGAACTGATCTCTATCGGCTGGAGATCAGTTGTAATAGTGCGAAATCTCCAGCCACCACTGGAGGTGATGTCCTAAGCAGCAGTGGCCGGGCTATGGCATGGGTTTAACTTTCAGCCTCCAAATTAATCTTCTCCCAAAGGCTCAATGCAAAGCATTAAGCAGGATTATGCCCCTCTAAGTTCATTGATTTCAGTGTATTTAGAAGGGTATAACTTTTCTTAGGATTGCACTGTGATTATTCATACCGGAAAGCCAGACAAAGCAATTATATTTCAATTTTTTAAAAAAATACACATCACTAATTGGATCTGGAGAAAACTTCTCACAAAATACTAGAATGACAGAGGTTGGCCAAGGTGTCATCTATATTGTCTGTGAAAATACATGAGTGTGCAGCTCACAGTATTTTCAAACTAAAGGTCCAGAATTCTCCCTAAAACAAAGCTTTTCAGAGAACCAATGTACTACTGAGAGAAAGAGAATACAACAAAAGCATTGACCGAGCGGTGCTGTTTTGTCAGTTGCTGCTGCTGGTTTTTGCGCACTAAGTCTGATGCACGTGTGAAGCTATTTCCAAGCACGACAATTGCATTGGTTGGATCAGAGCCATGGGATGTCTTTTTCATTGGTTTTATGTTGCTTAAATATACACATGCTATCTGCAGTTATTTAGATAGACAGAAAATTAGTATTGCATGAAATTATGCACACTAATGTTGCATCTTTTAACACTGTGATGAAGCATAAAGGAAAATTGCCCTTCATTGTTTGTAGACGGAGGCTTTTGCAAAACAAAAAGGATGCCAGTTGATGGTTTTTCAGCAAGTTCATTTGCTTACCCACATTAGACATCATTAGTATGTTTCATCCATAAGTTATCCTTAATTACCTGAAGAATATTCCATTTACTTTTGCAATTTATGGCTTCACAAAAAAAGAAGTTGTAGAAGAAACATTTTCCTAATTTGCATGTGCTAATTAGGAGAATATTAATTGCTTATTTTACAATCACTAATTTGATTGGGGGGAAACTAAAGACAAGACACTATTTTCAATTAGTTAAACTAAATTGTTACCAAGCAAAGTAGATTTTAACGTTTCTTTGAAATCTATTATGAGAATGTTTAGCTATATAAAGGGTATCGTTGTACATTGTTCAGACCTCTCTGCTCTGCCAACATATGCCCAATTTTCTCTCCATTTTTCCCTTCAGATGAAGAACTTTGTGATTAATATCATTGGCTAGTACGTCTATGTCTGCTAATGAAATATATTGGGTGTTCCTTTTACTTCCCAGATTGGGAACTCACACATACCCAAATATTGTAGGCGAACTCTTTATAAACTCTTCTAATTGGTTAGGAATAGTGTTTGAAAATCTCAAGTAATTTGCCATTATTATAATGAATAGCATAAACTGTAATTTTTCATAGTAATTAACTTGTGTCAGCACCATTATTTTTCATTAATTATAAATGAAAAAGAATGAAAGAACACCCAGAGAAACAGATGTGTGAAATTGTCTCTGAGGTTCCATTCTAGGCTTTCCACCTTTTTCTCCTTAATAAATTGTACGGAATAGGGGACCCAGCTATGCAAGTATACAGATGGTGCTAACTATCCAGGAGAGAACAGGGCAAAGAGCATTTAATATGACTGCTGTGTGTGAAGTCCACTGTTCAAGGCAACAAATACAATTGTTACTGGCGCCAGAGATAAACAGTAAATGCAGAGTGGAACGTGTACTAGAGACAGCTGTGGAAAGTCAGGTAAAACCAACCTGACAGGAAAGCTCTCCATTTGTTTAAATGACAAAACAACACTATCTAATTTTGTCAGGCTTGTAAGCCTAGGGTGCGTTTCATTAAAGTCAACAGAAGTGAACTACACGCTTTAAAATAATATGAATGGCCCTCTAAGTCAAATATTAATATTAATTTGTTTACCGTCCTGCCTTTCCTGAGGCTCTTAAACCGGGAAGATTTAAAGTGGACCTTTAAGTGGAATTAAGCTGTAGAATTGTGACCTCTCACTCTTTCATTTCTATAAGATTTGGGATCTAACTTCCTGTTTAACAAAAGCAAAATTGTTTCTAGACCATTATTCAATTAAAGTATTGATGTGGTCCTGCATATATTCTGAAGGCTGAATGCTCTTGGGCACATGGATTTTATTTTTAATCTTTATGTGTGTTCGGTGCACATAACCCCTAGATGCTATTTTGCATTCACAATAACAACAAAAACCAAAGCACTCCTTCGATCTATCAACACACCTTTTGCAAAATTACTTTTACTTGTATTTCTAAGGAAAACATTACACTGGAATCTGTGAGATTGTATTTAAAATGTCCGAAAGCAGCTGGAAGACCAATTAGTAATGTGGATAAGGCATGGGTCATTGATTTGAAATGGTCTATTTCCTAGGGTTACTAACCTCCAGCTGGGCCTGGAGATCTCCCAGAATTTCAGCTGATCTCCAGACTACAAAAACCAGTTCCCCAAATCTCTAGGTATTCCCCAATACAGAATTGGCGACCCTACTCTCCCCAATACATATAAGCCTAATATGGAAAAATACATGTATCCATATTATAACTGATCTCCCCACCCCAGGATTAATAATAGTTTAGGTGAGAATTTCTGCTAAGGAAACAGTGTGGATTAATCCTACCTTTCCTCGAGCACAATGAGCACAATCCAATATGAGGGATGTCTTTTTATCCCAGTCTCACACTATAAAAGATGTTTTGCCATGAGCTGGGTAAGGGACACACCCCTAGTCAGGGTTCTTCAGACTGTCTCACATTCACTGCAGCCATTTTCTTATACCATTTCCCTGACCTGAAACAGCCATGGGGCACTTCTTGCTTCATTAGAGAGCCTACACTGCAGTCATCAGCCTTCCAGTGGGGCAAATAATCTTCTACCAGGGCCATTCTTGTCAGAAAAATGGCACAAAAGGCTTTTCTGCAAGCTCAATTTACTCCTAATTTTCTTGGGGATCAACCCACAAGCATTGGAATTGGTTTGGGGACAGTTCTACCACATGTCTGCCTTCCTTGTGCTTTTTTACACTGGTAGAGTCACAACTCATTCCTGAGCCTTTTGGTGGCCAGGGAAGGTGTGGCTGCGGTGCCTGCAAAGCTGGTCCCTGGCTGCCAAAAGGCTTTAAAAAGGCTTTTAATTTTTTTTCCTGAAAATGGGGCATTTTTTTCCATTGAAAACAGCAAGGCTGCGCCAGGAAAAACCTGGTGCAGCAATGCTGTTGTTGGAGGCAGCTCTGCCCCCAGAACACCCTGGGAACACCCCCCTGGGACAACGGTGTGGGATTTGCGCCACTGGGACGCCATTGGGAAGCTGAGCCAGCATCCCAAGGTTGCGCTACTGCGTCAGCGCAGGAAGGCCAGTGTGAGCGCCTCAACGTCGGCGTCCCTGCCTCTCTCGGTGGCGCAATTGGCCCAGGCGCCAGCGCATTCAGTCCAGACGCTGGCATGGCCACTTGTGTGCTTCCTGGGCTCTTTTGGCCCCAGAGCTCAGTGATGGACTGCCCATCTATTTTCTCCCGCATGTGCCTTCAATAATAAGGATTTTCAGGGGAGGGTGTTGTCATCATCAGTGGTGTTATTGGTGGCATCACAGCAGCCCCCCCTTTAAAAGGCTCTAAAAGATTGATATGTCATTGGAGCATTGTAACAAATGGCTTAGCAGGTTCTCTGAATTCCCGGCTTTCCTTTTTTAAAAAGTTAGTTTCTAGTTCCTTCCCTCGTGGAGGTATGCCTTTTCCCTTATATCTGCAAGGGAAAGGGCTGGAGATTTACTGGGTTTTTTTTGGGGGGGGGAAGGGAATGAAAGTTGAGAATTCAGAGAGCCTATTGTTATAATGTCTAGTGATGTGGCAATATTTTAGTGTTTTTTCCCCTAGAAATTTCTAGTTCTCAGGGTGAGAGGGGAGAGGAAGTAGTTTGACCACAACAGTCCAGTCATGAAACAGTGGGGTGGAGGAGGGTGGGAGTCGGTGGGACAAGGAAAAGCAACAGAAACATTACAGACGAGGAAAAAGTCAACGCAGAATTAATTTCCAGAAAAAGATCAGGGCCAAAGTAGTCTAAAAAGAAACATAAAAAAAATTGGGTGGGGGGAGAGAGAAGTGAAAACGAAAGGCACAAAAATGTGTGGGGAAATCTGGGGATAAACCAAAGCAGTATGGAGTCAGAACGGATGTAAAAACCCCATGCAGAAAAGCCCAAAGAGAGGCTAAAGCCCCTTCTACATCCCCCCGCCCATTCCAAATCCACATTGGGCCCCATGATGCTTCAGGAGTAAATTTCTACAGTTGCTTTATGACTGTTGGGAATGTGTCCTCATCTGACCCATGGCAAAACCTTCCTTGTAATTCAGGGCCCAAGGTTTGTATCACAAGGGATCCAGTCATAAGCCACCACTGTAACAGTTTGATTTGGTCCCTGCCCTGATAAGTATTCTAGGGATGAAGTGAAAAGAGTAAGATGTCTGATTTGATTCAAATGCACCCAGTTTAATTTCTTTTTCTCCTTGCGAGAAATCCATCTTTGTGTCTTTGTTTTTGCACTAGTTTCTCTTGCAACACAACGAGTTTTTCCTACGAAAATGAAATATTTTCATCTATTTGTGGCCATACTGTTTACTTATTCATTTACTGTAGTTATAATCTGCCTTTCTCACTGAGACTTAACTGGATTGCAAAATCAGAATAAACTATGGGATACAGAAAGCAGTATGAGACATGTTGTAAACCATGCAGCAACTGGATTACAATAATTCTAAATCAATGCAATACAAACAATATAACAAATACAGGAAGCAGTGCAATAAACTACAACATGCAGACAACAGTGCAATAAAATTATTCCTTATAAGAAAGCACCTTCCTGACTAATTCCACTTACTACAACCCTGCACCCTTTATTACAAAGGCCCTCCTGCACATTCAAAAACAATGCTCTGCAAACAAGATAATACATAGTGGGTAGCCGTGTTAGTCTGTTTGCAGTAGTCAAAAAGGGCAAGAGTCCAGTAGCACCTTAAAGACTAACAAAAATATTTTATGGTAGGGTATGAGCTTTCGTGAGCCACAGCTCACTTCTTCAGATACAGCTAGAATGTGAATCCATTGGTCTTTAAGTAGAGGAACAGTATGTAAATGTGAATAGCAGGCTTGATTGGATTAGGTGGGATATGCAAAAGGAACACCATCTCTGGACCCACCAATGTCAGCCATACTATCTCAGGTTCATATTCCTGCTCATCTTCTAATGTGATTTATGCCATCACATGCCAGCAATGCCCTTCCACAATCTACATTGGACAAACAGGTCAGTCTCTTAGACAAAGATTAAATGGACATAAGTCTGACATCAGAAACCACAATATTCAAAAACCAGTGGGTGAACATTTCAACCTTCCAGGACATTCTGTTGCAGATTTAAGAGTAGCAGTTCTCTTACAAAGGAATTTTAAAGGGAGATTGGAAAGAGAAACTGCTGAATTACAGTTGATATTCAAACTAAAGTCAATGCATTTACCTGGGCTGAATAAAGACCTTGCATTCATGGCCCATTACCAATGCTGATTTCTCCACACCCATCTCTCCCCTGGACATCACAGACTCTTTTGCATATCACACCTAATCCAATCAAGCCTGCTATTCACATTTACATACTGTTCCTCTACTTAAAGACCGATGGATTCACATTCTAGCTGTATCTGAAGAAGTGAGCTGTGGCTCACGAAAGCTCATACCCTACCAGAAAATATTTTTATTAGTCTTTAAGGTGCTACTGGACTCTTGCCCTTTTTGACTAAGATAATACATAAAATGAACTGTGAAACAGGACTCTGTTCTGTTTATCAAGGTGCCCTCCAGACCAGACCACAACTTTATTTTCCCTATAACAGGAATCCCTAATGCTGACATCTTTTCTGGCACCCGCCAAAAGTCTTCAGACAATGGGTGGGTCCTGGCGGGGCTTTTGCCTAGAAGGGCTTCTGATTGGCTACTGGAGATCAGATTGGCTGGGCTGCTTTTTTTAAAAAAAGTGGCTTCGACAGCAGTTGTCACCACCGCACAAAGGTCTTTATGACTTGACTAAAATTGATCAGTTGGTATGCAAGAAAATATTTTAAATAATGTGTTCATGTTAAAGGGCAACCTGTTGAACAGAGCTTATGTCTGCAATGTTGAAGAGTTACGCATGACCTCACTCCCTGACATTTTGTGGTTGTTTCCACCTCACGTGTCAGACAGTTTGCAGTTGTGCCTACCACCCTGTGTCAGAACTCTACAGGTGCCTTCAGGCTCAAAAGGGTTAAGGGCCCCCGCCTTATTTATTTATTTATATTTCTACCCCGCCCTCCTCAGCCAAAGGCCAGTCTCAGACAGCTCAGGGTGGCTTATAGGAATGTCTTCCTGAAGAATTCTGTTTTAAGCATTCTGCAGCACAACAGAAGTGTGGGAGCTCCTCAGGCAGGCCGTTCACAAAGTGGGAAATTCAGGACTTGGGGATGGGTAGCTATGGCTCTCCAGTTGTAGGGTGGCTGTTTCAGAAGACCTTGGTCACATAAGCAAACCTGTCATAGAGCGGTGTATCAGAAGTGTTGTCCTTTAATTCCTAAAGAAGATCCCTTACAATGGTTATGGAACACTGCTAAGAACCATTCATTCTGTCACAGTAACTCCTTTCCCACCCAAATTGCTCTGAATTCAGATAATTCCATTCAGCAGAAGCAGGATCCAGAGCAATGCCTTTTTATTCCACCCCAAGAGAACAAAGCCATTTAATCATATTGCCTGCTCTCTGCTAGTTTGGGGGCCATTTGGAAAATAGTACGGTATTTAAGTTCCTGGTACACTGTTTTACATGGGGGCCAAAATACCCTAGTGGCCAAATGATATGTATTTGTAGTTTGATGTCATGAATGAAGAAGCAAAATGAATGAACAAACTTGTGTATGGCTATACAAATTCAGATTCATGCATTCACTCACATGCACAAATTTTGCATTTGCCTCATTAACTTGAAATGGCCACTTTGTTTCAGCTCTGTTGCTTTCTAATTTAGGGACACTGAATGAGAATAGGGTAATTAAAGAGAATCCTGTAATTACAAGCCACTCTAAATGCAACCTAGGCTGCAGCAAGTTTTTTTTTTTTTAAAATATAGCTATACAGTGGTAAAAAATGGAGCTTGCCGTCCCTGGGATCTTGTTCAGTGAAGAAGTATTGTTATACTTAAACACTGTATTATCATATCCTTGTTAACACTCCTGTAAAGTTATGGGTTTCTGAAAGCTTTCAGAGATTGCCAGATCTGTATTTGAGATGGGCAGCCCATTCCTGGAGGGCGGGTAGATCTGCAGTGGCTGGGAGTGGCACAGCCACACCTCCTCCTCAGAGGCTTCCCAGGCACCGAAAAGAAATTAAAACTATTTTAAAAAAATTAAAAAGAGAAAAATCCCCCATTGAAATCAACAAGGCTATGCCACCAAAAAAGGTGGTGTAGCCACACAGCTGTAACAAGTGGCATTCCCGGGGTGGAAGGGGTTAGGAAGCTCCCTACTTGCTGCTCCACCCCTAGGAACAGCCCAGGAAGGTGGTGTGGCTGCACTTGAGGTGGGGGCCAGTGCAGCTCTGCAGCTCTCCAACACTGGTGCATTTGCCCCCAGGATGGGGTAGGTGCCCCTTATCCTAGGTTAAAGGGACACTTATGCTGGAACGGTCATGCCAGCTCCTAAGGAGCTCCCCCCCCCTTAGGATTGCACATTACATCGACCAGCAGCGCATTCCTGAAAGAAATGCTTGCACCGGTTTTAGGAGGCAACCCAGCGGCGTTGCCTCCTAAAGAGGTTTCAGCACCACTGAAACCTCTACCTGGCACCAAAAGGTCAGCTACAAGCTGACTGTCAGAGATGGTTGTTAAACACAATGTGATATGAAATTTCAAAATAAAATAAAAATCTGCCTTCCCTTGGATCAAATCATGTACCACATGACTTCCAATGATCACTCTATGTTCATCATTGTTTTTATCCACTGCCACACATACACACACACCAGTGTCCATACAGACACTTGTTTAATTTCACAATTTAGTGATCTTGGGAAGCCAAGGGTGCACATTTGTTAAGATTTCTAAATTGGAAGATCACACAAGATATAATTTTCTAAGTGCTAATTTAGCACCACTGAACCCCAAAGTTCTGAATTAGCACTTTTTTGGATGCCAGAGTCACTTTTAGGGCGAAAAAGCATGGTTGCTTTATCCTCCTTTAATCCCTGTTTCAGCCAGGATTCAGCCAGGATCGAATGCATGGGTTTCGCCCAGAGGCAGGTAATGTCTTCCTAAACCTTCCTATCTTTCTGCCACAGCATAACTCTGAGGTGGGCAACATAAAACAACTGCAAGGACAAAAGTTCCAAAAGGATGCAAGACTGCTTTTTACATACAGGTAATCCATAAGGAGCATCAAAATTATCAAACATGTAACATTATGAGATAACAAGTGGGGGATCTTCAAAGTTTGTGGGGGGCAACTTATTTCTTCCTTTCCCATTATTTTCGCTTTCCCTTCCCTGAAAGCACCCATAGCCTCTCCCGCTTTTCCCACTTCCTTCTCTCCTTCTCACCCAGCCACTAGCCAACCTACCTTTATCTACCCCCCACCCCCATCTTCAGCTTTCCCTCCTTCTGTACCTCTGGCAGCTTCTTTTGTGGAAAACTACAGCCCAGTTACACGGTGCTGGCTGCCAAGTTTGGTCCAGTTGCATCATAACAGCTGCTGGTCTGGGTCCAGTTACATGGTGAGGAAACCTTTTTTTCCCTTTACATCACCTTCAATACACTATTCCATTTTTCTTTCCTCCTGGATATCCCCATATCATATCCTCACCTTTCCATGCTTCCTTTTCTCCTTCCCACCCGCCAACCAGCCTACTTTTTATCTGCTCCAATCTTCTGGTATATTTATTATTTATTTACTTCATTTATACTAGGGATGTGCAATCAGATATGCAAAACTGAAAACAACAACAAATAATTGCCTTTTCAGCTCCCCCCCCCTGCTTTTTTTGCTTTTGGGGGGCTGAAAAAGGCACCCTTTAACATGAGCCTTAAAAAGCCAAAGCTGAAAAAGTGAAAAAAAATGATTCTTTTTTTTGTGATTCCCCATAGATTTCAATGGGAGCCTTTAAATCCCCCCACTCCATTATAATTTATGGGGAATCTTTGCAGGGCTCTGCCAGCATGGTGTAGTGGTTAAGAGCAGTAGACCGGGTTTGATTCCCCACTCCTCCACATGAAGCCTGCTGGGCGACCTTGGGCCAGTCACAGTTCTCTCCAAGCTCTCTCAGCCCCACTTACTTCACAAGGTGGTTGTTGTGGGGAGAGGAAGGTATTGTGATTGTAAGTCGCTTTGAAACTCCTTAAGGTGGAAAAAATCGGGGCATAAAAACCAACTCCTCCTCCCCTTTCTTCTTGGGCTATTTTTTTAAGGAAGAGACATCACATTTTCAGCATAGCTGCTGGTGACTCTCCTTAGAAAAACCTCCAAGTTTGGTAAAGGTTGGATCAGGGGGTCCCATTTTATTGGCCCTCAAATGTAGAAAAAAGAGGACCAATAAAACTGGAACCTCTAACCCAGTCTTTACCACACAGAGGAGTTCTTCTCATGAGAGTCACCAGCAGCTATGCTGAAAATTGTCATTGCTAATGAAGGGTCTAAGACAAGTGAGGAATTGGCAGAGTTGCTGGGGTTCAGCTCTGGTTGCTCCTGACTGCCAGAGGCCCTCTAGGACAGTACCCACTGGCAAATTTCCCTATAAATTCATCATCCAGTCAGTCTCTGAATTTAATACACTGGAAGTTTATACATGGTGATAAATCAGCACATGGGGGGGAAAGTGGGACGAATATGTGGCAGTAGTGAAAAGTTGCATCAAGTTGCAGCCAACGTATGATGATCCCACAGTTTTCGAGGCAAGAGATGAACAGAGGTGTTTTCCATTGCCTGCCTATACATAGCAACTCTGGACTTTCTTGGCAGTATCCCCTCCAAATACTAACCAGGGCTGACCCTGCTTCGCTTCTGAGGTCTGATGAAATCAGGCTAGCCTGGGCCATCCATGTCAGTGTGGGATGAATATAGAAGAGTTTGGATTGAATGTTACCCGAAATAGTCAGTCTCCACTTTTAGTTGGGGGAATTAGTTATGGAGACAGAGCAACTGGTGGGTAACTGGGATCTATAACCTATATATACCAGGATTAATCCTAGGGGAAACCAGCAGTTGTACAACAAAAATTATTTTATTAAAGAAGAAAACAGTAAAGAATATATATTCTCAAACACAGAGGTAAAAACACACAATGCATACAAGAGCTAAGGAGATAAGGGGGGAAATTGGAATAGATCAGGGATGGGTGATGTTTACCATTCCAGAAGAAAAGATGTTCAGGGAAAGCAGTGCTGAAGAGGGAAACAGCTAGCATTTCCAGGACTGAAAGAGAGCTGCTCACATGCAAATGGGGATTTCTGCTCAGATTGAGGACACACACACATTCTATGAATGCCAAAGGACTAATATTTATACCCCAAAATGAGTCCTGATGCAGTATGAGGTAACTGGCAGTGGAAACCTACCAGGGACAAAGAAATTGATTGCTTCTCAGAGACTGTAGAGGCTTGTTGTCAGGATGCAGGAGAATGTCCGTGTGATCCTCCTGAATCCCGATTAATTGCCCAGAATGGGTATAGTTTAAAGAGTTAATGGTCAGCCAGGAACGCTAATTAAATCACCTTATAGTGAGGCAATGGATGATTAGCTAGCCCTATTGTCCAACCTTGGGCCATGGAAAAATGCACAGCTGCCAACCATCTTCCTGCCCAATTCAGACACACAAGATGAATCCCAGGCTTCTCTGAGAGGTTTCCACCTTGCATGGAGCAGTGTTCTCCTTTTTGCCAGCCTTTGGCCCTTGCCTTCATGGCACCCTTTAGTGGGAGGGAACCGGCTGCTGACATGAACATCAAACCCATTCTCAGTAGCAAACAAGTGAATGAATAGAGTCAATACAAGAAAGGGAAAAGTTACCATGGGTTGTATTTAATGATATCTTTTGGTGTTTCAGTTCTCCTTGCTACTAACAAGAGAAAAACAAGAAAAATACAACTTTAACAGCCATTTTTGCTGTTCTCTTGAAGCCTAAAAATAAGCACAGCACCACTGACCTGAAGATTTTGTTAAAGGAGGACACGGTAAGTGCATATTTAAAGCAAAGATGCTGAAAAATTAGTAGCTAAAACTAATGTCAAAAATAAGTTAAGGGACTTCACCAAAGAAAATATGAATAGGCCTTTTTAAAAATCTGCAGACTTTACAGCAGGTGGTTGGCATTTATAACAACATTCTTGAAATAACTCTGATTTGGATAATTTCATCACATTATGGCTTAGTTTCTCAAAATAGAATTTCCCCTCACCCCCAGCATGTTCTGCAGCTGTAGTTATGTTCATTACATGGAATGAGTGATAGTTCACATGACCAGAGTTGACGAGGCAGTTATCAAGCTCTCTACTTAATAAGCTTGCTCCCTTTGATGAAGACAAAAACCCTCTGCCTGTGATAGCTGATGTATGCTGGATACTGCATATAAACAAATTATCACGATAGGTGCAATGCTCACAAATAGGAAGTCATGTTCCAGAAATGATATTTTAACTGCCGATAAAAGCTTTCAACCCCCATCTAGTGGCTCAGAGGAGCAGGTAAAAGTCATCCAAGCAATTTTGATGTGATGATTGTTTATTTTCTTTGTTGTGTCCTATTTTTTGGCATAAACGGATGGCTCTGGGAGGCAACAGTTGCATCTCAGCTACCTGTAGCTACTTATCTTTTCAAATGTCATGTAATTACTCTGTGTTTTACCCTCTGTCATCTCTGCTTACTGCCCATCAATGTTATCTGCCAGCTGAAACTGTCAGGAGAGATGTGTTTTTCATTCGTGTGCAAATAAACAACATTTAAAAAAAAATCTTATGCTGATGCCAGTCTGCCTTATTCTGGAAAAACAATGACCAACAACAGGTATGGGCAAGTTCCATGAACTGAGCCATAACTGATGAACCCAACTGATGACTTTGTATATGCATCTTTATCTCAGCAATCAAAAAATGTGTATCTGCTCTGGTATCTTTGTAACTGGAATTTAGCACATTATATCTGATATTTATCACCAGATGCGGTGGACTCTGATCTGGAGAACCGGGTTTGATTCCCCACTCCTCCACATGAGTGGCTGAGGCTAATCTGGTGAACTGGATTTGTTTCCCCACTCCTACACACGAAGCTAGCTGGGTGACCTTGGGCAAGTCACTCTCTCTCAGCCTCACCTACCTCACGGGGTGTCTGTTGTGGGGAGGGGAAGGGAAGGTGATTGTAAGCCGATATGATTCTCCCTTAAGTGGTAGAGAAAGTCAGCATATAAAAACCAACTCTTTCTTCTTCTTCTTCTTCCACTACAACTTGTGTGTACACCAATAATATGAGGATATAGCTAATACTGAAGGTCCATAGGTGAAGAGACAGTTTAAAGGGTAGTTGTCTGCATGTATACTAAGGGTGAGCTCTGCTTGCCCATAAGGGTGTGCATTCAGCAAAGCTGAACCTAGAAAAGCCCCCAAAAAAAGGATTGGGGGGTGGTTGTTGTTTTTTGTTGACCAAAAAAAGAGAGCATTTTTAACCTGTAGCCGGAAATCCCATTCCCAAAAAAAGCAAAATAAATAAATCATTTTGGGATTGCCAGCTACAGATTCATGCCAGGTGGCCAGGCGGCGGGTTAGGTGGCAGCTCTTTAAAATTTAAATAGCACAGTTCCATTGGAGTTGATGGGGAATATTTCTGGGGCTCCGAGGGGTTGTTTTTCAAGGTAGAGGCACCAAAGTTTCAGCATAGCTGCTGGTGATTCTCCTTACCAGAACCCCCAAGCTTGGGGGTAAAGATTGGGTCAGGAGGTCCAATTTAATGGGCCCCTATTTTTCCTCCATTGCAAACAATGGAAGATGGATGAGGGCACCATATCAGCACCACAGCTACTACACAGCCACAGAGCTGATCAGCCCATTACTTCTATAAGGTGAATGGTGACAACAAGCTAGGCTGATCTGTGATTCATCTCATGAGCTTTTGCAGCTATGAAAAGCTGTATGTTTACCACAGGGGTGGGGAACATCAGGCCCGGGAGCCGTTTAAGTCCCGTGAAGTCATTTGGTCTGGCCCTTTGTGGGTCCTGGCAGATCTCTAACTCAGAAGGATCTAAGACTGGCGATCCGCCCCCTCCTGCGGACAGAGACAGCCTCTATTCAAGACAGATTTGAGTTTGTTTTGCCAAGAAAAGGAACCTTTTCCCCCCTTGCAGAAGAATCGTTAGCTATTGAGCTGCTAGGACCGCCCAAGAAACTGTGTTAACCCTTTCCCACCTGGGCCATGGAGAAACATATTCCCTCTGTACTACAAGAGGGCTGGGGGCAGAAGTGGTGACAATGGAGGGGTTAAAGGAGGCAGGGCCAGAATGCGTGGGGGGAGGTAAGTTCTTAGCCAGTGTGTCCTCATTTCATCCCTGCAAGTGGAGGTAGCAAAAGCCGGCTGTAGAATCCGGCCCCGACCATGCAGAGCACGAGCAACTCTGGCATGTGGCTGGACGGCTATGCCCAGCTGGTGCAACAGACCATCCTGTGCCACCAGGTGGGTGTGTGCACCACTGGTTGGATGCCTGCCTGCTTGTCTGTGCGCGCAGGGGGAGGGTCATCTGGGGCAGCTGCCTGCTTGGGGATTGGTCGGCCAATTTTTAAGTTGATAATTTTGTATGGCCTGTGAATGATGTTATAAATATTCAAATGGCCCTTGGCAGAAAAAAGGTACCCCACCCCTGGTTTACCAGGTGAACACAATCACCCCAAATTTGCCAGCCTTCCTATATATAGGCCTAATTCATAAATTGATATTTCAACAGCCACCAGATCATACCTCTGGCTGGCCTGTGTTGAATATATCACAACTGTAGGAGTTGCCTGTGTTTCAACTGGGCCTATGTTTACCTTGAAAGAAAGTTTTTCATCAATAGTCCACAGATTAGTAGCTCTTCACTGCCAAACTAGATATTGAGTCATGGAATGGTGAAGGTTTTACTGGAAACAAACAGCTTTCACCCACTCTATAATGATCATAGAATCATAGAGTTGGAAGGGACCACCAGGGTCATCTAGTCCAACCCCCTGCACAATGCAGGAAATTCACAACGACCTCCCCCACACACCCCCAGTGCCCAGAAGATGGCCAAGATGCTCTTCCTCTCATGAATTGCCTAAGTTCATAGAATCAACATTGCTGGCAGATGGCCATCTAGCCTCTAGATTAGGTTGCCAGCTCTGGGTTGGGAAATGCCTGGAGATTTTGGGGGTGGAGCCTGAGGAGGGAGGGGTTTGGAGAGGGGAGAGACTTCAATGCCATAGAGTCCAATTGCCAAAGCAGCCATTTTCTCCAGGGCCATGTCCGCACTGCACGTTTGCGGCTCTGAATTCTACGGGCTTTCCTTGCATGTTCCCACTTCAACTTACCCAAAGGATTCCGAGGACGTTTCCAGAGCGCAATTTCGCCACATTAAGAGCATCTGCTTATTCGGCGAATTTAAAAAATAACACGTCCTCCACACCCGGTGCCTGAAAGTGGGAACATGCAATGCGTCTTTGATCCACTTCCTGCTGCCAGCCAACCCCCGCACTACCCCCGCCTCCCTTACTAACGCTGGACCAATCGCCGTCCTTGCTTGGAGCTCCGACTGGGCATGCGTGGGAGTGTGCCAGTCTGGGCTTTTCAAATGCAGCGGAGAAAGGCAGCGCGGTGGGAACAGAAATTTAAAGTCGTATTGGATTGGTTCTTTTAGGTTATCCGGGCTGTGTAACCGTGGTCTTGGTATTTTCACTGTCCTTCAGTGTTACTCCTCTGAAGATGCCTGCCACAGCTGCTGGCGAAACGTCAGGAAAGAAAATACCAAGACCACGGTTACACAGCCCGGATAATCTACAAGAACCAATGAACTCTGACCGTGAAAGCCTTCGACAATATTTCGTATTGGATTCTTTTGTAATGGATGCGTGTAAATTGCGAGGTAAGTTTCTAGTGCGTTCACGGGCCAGGAGAACTGATCTCTGCACCTGGATATCAGTTGTAATAGCAGGGAGATCTCCAGCTACCACCTGGAGGTTGACAACCCTAATTAATGACACAGTTTAGATTGTTTTAGTAGTTACAAGTTGAATTTGAGAGCTGAAGTAACCTAATACTTTGCATGGATCCACTTAATCTATGTTTGCAGTGTGTTGATTTTGGTCATGGAAATTGGCCTTTAGTCTCAAGTCAATATGATAAAGAGCCATAAAATGAATTAAATATTTGTCATTTTAATACAAATGCCACAAGTGTAGCCTTTGAATTATTGAAGGCAGGAATTAGAGCGTTAGTCACAGTTGATGAAAATAAGATCTGTAGTAGGTGACAAAATCCATGACAAAAGTCAGAAACCTGGAAAGAACTGAATATAAATGGAGTTGTAAATGTAATGATTTTAAAATGTTTGCTTTCCTTGACAGATCGCTTGTAGAAAAGCACTGGAGAAGAATGTCATACCCCTGTCTTTTAAATGTGTTGGATGAACTCTTCTTGACTTGAGAAATGCAAGAGCCAAAAAAGAGGAAGGGGAAAAAAAGTTTCAGTGACAGGTTTGGTGGGATCTTTACTTTTAAACATTTAAATAGCACGTAGATACTTCTCAGAGCACATAGAGCTGCATATATAAGGATATGCACTATTTGTATGTAATATTTGTAATGCTATCTTGGGTGCAATGCAATCAGAAAGTACCTTGCAAGCCATGGCTGAAATAATTAGAAGCCACAAGGTGGGGGGGGGGGAGGAGCAGAAAAGTCCAGGGATCTCAGTGACTGTGAGGCCCCATGGTGCTGGACAAGTCATATGAATTTGATATGATGCTTCGGGTGAACCTGGGTGATGTTTGTGTGGAAGGAACACAGAATCTTTTCCTGGAGGCCCATAGTAACTCTTGACAGCTTCCAGCAGCTTTTACTGGCACTGTACATGAAAGGAATTGCAGGCACAATACCATATGTAAACTTGTCTGCAGGCCTGCACAAAACACAAAAGACATCTAACAGCAATTGTACATTGGGATTTATGAGGGCTGGCAGCGAAGTAATCTCTAGTGGAGGGAAAACTCATGCATGACTCCAAGGAACAACCGAGACAGACCGGTGGGGGGGGGGGTTGAACATGAGTGAAAGTACCTTAATCCCCATGATTAGTGGTTAAACTTCCATTTCCCAACCCCGGCAGAGCCTCTCTCTCTTCTGTCTGAAAGAAAGGTGGCATCCTACTATTTGGTATTCCAAACTCTGTGGGTTAGGAGTGACTTTTGCTGCCTTTTGTTCTTCCCTTGCTAGCGTCATCTGTAGGGTTGCCAGGTTCCTCTTTGCAACTGGCAGGAGGATTTTGGGGAGGAGCTTAAGGAGGGTGGGGTTTAAGGAGGGGAGGGACTTCAATGCCATAGAGTCCAATTGCCAAAGTGACCATGTTCTCCAGGGGAACTGATTTCTATTGGCTGGAGATCAGTTGTAATAGCAGGAGATCTCCAGCTAGTATCTGGTGGTTGGCAACCCTACTTATCTGCATTTCTATGGTGGCAGATGTCTCAGTATCGAGGAAGTGACTCCTACCTACTTGTAGGGCTGCCAGGTCCCTCTTCGTCACCGGTGGGAGGTTTTTGGGGTGGAGCCTGATTAGGGCGGGGTTTGGGGAGGGGCTTTAATGTCATAGAGTCCAATTGCCAAAGCAGCCATTTTCTCCAGGTGAACTGATCTCTATCGGCTGGAGATCAGTTGTAATAACAGGAGATCTCCAGCTATTACATGGAAGCTATTACCTGTATCTGTGTCAGAATTTGAATAACCACATATGTACACAGAGGTGTCTGCTTTGAATTACCTGGAAGCTGGCAAGCCTACCTACTTGTCTTTTCCCTTTACCCCTGTTAGCAAGCAAAAAGGACTTTGTAGCTCCTGAATTTGTTGAGAGTGCAGACCCAACCATTGTAAACACTGATATAAATTCTGGGCTGTAAAGTATTTTACCACATCCTCCATCAGCAAAAGCATGTCTGCTTTAGTAATGCTAGGTAATATTTGTCCATGGTGAAGAAGGCCAGCCTTGTATACTTCAGTCCTATGTAAGTTTACTTGGGAATAAGTTCTAATGAATTTAGCAGCAGTTAATTTGAGAGTGCAGTTTCACAGCCCTAAAAGTTATGCAAACAGGCAGAATTATGGCAGAAGACAGAGTGATAAAGTGAGGGATAGTTTTCTAGAGGCAGCTCCCTAAAACATGGAGGATTTCTTTTCTTAAAAAATTGAAATCAGGTGAGTAGATAATACAGTGAAGAAAATACTTGGGGTCTGCAGCCCTTCCTAACAAAAGCTTTAAATAAGTGAATGACAGCTATACAATTAACTCCTTTTTTCCTGAAGGTGTCTCCACAAGTAGATAGGTCAACACTTTCTTTCTAGGGAAAAGAAATATGAGAAAATTAGAACAAGTTGCTGAACAATATTGATGTGAAGACTAATCAATACACTTTAACTTTAATAGGATATATTCTCCATCTGTCATATTCAGTATGGAAAGGAGAAAGGAATTGGATAACTTTTGAGAGTCCTCTAGAATTCTGCAAGGAAAGGAATAATTTCTTCCCCAAAGTTGTTAGAAATGTTTTAAAGATGTTGAATAGGCCAGATACTTAATAAAATTCTAGAAAGAAATGAACTGTGACAGGAATAACTCAGAGGTATATTATTTCTATTGTACTTGTATTATTGATGTATATTATAACAATACATGTATAAAGGTTATAATGTAAGATAGAATTTGAGAAGTCAGAACAAGTTAAATATGTTATGAAGGAGGATATTTTAACAAGAATCCATATGGAATAAAGAAAAATGATGGTAAAGCTCACCCCCCTTTTTTTGTTGGGTGATATCTGTGGTGAATGAGGGGCAGATGGGCCATCCACTCTAAGTATACATCCATTTGAAACTCCCAGCAAGGAGAGGGGAGCAGATCGATGCTCAGGATTTGTAGGTCTCAAATAGGTGAGTTGCCTTTCTTTCTTCTTTTTCTCAGTCCGTATCCTAGTATCCTGGCACTGTATTTACTCTAGAGTTGTATATTGTGGTAATAAAGTAGATTTAGTTAAGACACATGGCCTTGATTTATGCCCATGGCCTGACTGCACTCTCATGAATAAAAAATGCACCCCTACCTTGCTTTACCTCATGGCAGCAACCAAAGGAAGGGGAAGTAAGAATTGGGAGATAGTGGCAAGCTACTCGAAGGAAATCTCCAAATACCACTTAATGGGGAGTTGGGGAGCACGAGGAGCTTCTGCTGAGATTGTTGGATCTCTCTCGCCCTAAAGAACAGCTTCTGTCCCAGCCTCCAGGCAGAGCTGCATCTCTCTCTCACACACACTCACTCACTCACTTTGAAATTCTATGGGCGAGTTTCATGGGGCTTGGGAAGAAATTGCTTTTTCCCCCATGCTGCTGCAAGCCAGTCAGGAGGCAGTGCGGCTGCACTGTCCCCAGGAACTTCATAAGTACCCCCCTTCAGGATTGGGCTGCCCATGTTTAGTTATTTATTTAAGGACTTGGCATTTATTTCTCTCCTGCATAACAAGCACAGATTTCTTCCAACTTCACAATGCTTTTGAAAGACAGTTTTGACAATTAATTGAATAACTGAGTCATCTGCCCTTCTCCTGGTACTTTTAGAAGGTTTATTCAGCCTTTTAATTTTTTTAAGAGCTACCAGCAGGCTTATCCAATGTAATCACACTGATGGGTAATTTAAACAACTGCTTCTGAGCAGGAAGTGATTTTTTTTAGAAAAAGAATATATTAATCTCCACATATGTATAGTGGCTTGCTTTCCCTGGAAAGAAAGTATTGATCTGGGGATGTGCCTCCTGAAAATGAAATGTGTGAATAGAATATTATGAGTATCAAAAATAGCCCCACCATTCAAAGTACTACCTTTGGACATACCCTCAATCCCATTAGGTGAGTTTAGCACATGTCTTATTGAAATCAATGTGAATTAATATTACTTACGTTTGTATGGATGAAGATGTCTGAGTCTTAAAAGGAGAGAAGAAATGGGAGATGAATAGGATTCAATGAAGAAAATCTGGGAATATTTTAAAGCAAAGGTAGAGTAATAATTGTATTGGGTTGTATTTATTATGCGAGCCGATATAAGAACAGGATTCGTTTCTTCAAAATTAGCAAATTCCTGTAGGTTTGATGCTCATGCTGGTTATATACCGATGCCAAATAGAAATAAGATAATCAAGACACTCCATGACTATCAGACCCTATGGCTTCTTGTTTGTGCAGAAGCTTAATAGAACACACAACTCATGATAAGGGTGTGAACTTAAAAATGTTAAATCTTATTTTCAGATCTGGATTTCAGGAAGAGTTTAACAGTTAAAAAGGCAGAGACACTAACTAACCACTGTTTGGCAGATCCGCTTTTTTCCCTTACCCATTCGTGTGCCTTGCTAAAACACTCCAGAAATTTTAGGAGATTCATTTTTGTTTCCTCCACTTTATACTTGTCACTGCACTCCACACTTCTAATTCCTCACAGTGGTTTCCCATTCAGGACAGTTTTGTGCATTATAAAGCATGGAGCATCACTGTCTCTTGTCTCTGTCTCTCTACTGAATCAAGTTAGGACAGTTGTGGAGCACATATGAAACAGAATGAACATGCTTGGAAAAAAAATTACAAATTATAAATGAAAATCATTAAAAATAAAAATAAAGGGGGAGAAACACAGGTAACATTTGAAAATCCTTCTCAGAAGTGTAAGAAAGCAAGCACACAACCACATTGCTAATGTCCAATGTGTTGAAAATGAAATACATGCAATGTGAAAGGCAGCTGAGTGACAATGATATATGCCAAGAAAAAAGAAACACAGCCGAGGATCAACCGTAACTCGGAAATCATTAGAAAATAGTACCAAATGATTTAAAACAACCTATATGGCAATGCATTTCCCAAAACCTTTGGACTGATGTTTCTGTACTAGTACACAAATCAAGAAATAACATTTTCTAATCCCTGTGCTCAGGTTGTTACACACTCCTTGATTAAGTACCTGTGAAAACTCTGGAGGTTAGCCATCTAGTTAGAGAGGCCATATAAAGTATTGGCTGATAGCTCTGATTTGAATAGCATCGCTCTTCTTTCCCATCCATCAAGGTGGCTTGTGCCAGGTTTGTCTCTATGAATAATGTAATTGGCTGTCATGTGTTTAAAAATAAACCTTGGTTGAACAAATATGTTAAAAACCATCCCCAGAAGAAAGTTAGTCTAAATGCTATTAGAGGAATGAAATAATTTTTGCAAAGAAAAGTCACCTCTTATACCTCGTGTCCTCAATATTTTAGATTAGCGTGCTGAACACTTGCTTAGATAATAATCAGTCTTATCTTTAAACATGCCACTTTAGGCTCCGGTGAACTCATCCTACCCTGATTAGAGGTATCATCATATGCAATAATCTCTTTGGCACATCTCCCAACATATACACTTTATTTAGTAGTTAGCTGTGTAATTAGTATTTCTAAATCTGGAAATGGAGCTGCTTCAAAAACTAAATATTAGCTGAAGAAAGGAAATGAAGAGAGAAAGAACTTGGAGCAAAGTTAACAAAGAAGGTTAATTCATAGGAAATTAATTATCTGAGGGAAGCATACATTGCATTGTTGAATAAGTGACGTTACATCTGGGTATCCAGAGAATCTTCCACCTTCTTTTCAATTGCATGTGTCACTAGCAGCTGGTCTCTGTGAAAAAGGCATATTTGAAAAAAAAAATCTTTCTGTTCCTCTAAGTTTTTTTTTTTTAAAACCAAGTCTTCTTCTTATTTAAAGATAAGGTATCATTTCTCTTATTCTTTCTTGGAGTTGAACAACACAATTATTATTTGTGTAAATGGCTTCCCAGTAAAATGTTCTGAATGTGAACAAATAAACGGTGGCTCAGAATTTTTACAATGGCCATTCCCACTTCTACTTAGCTTTCTTATACTCTTAATAAATGGCAAAGTCAAAGAAGGGAGTTGAGCTAAATTTAGTGTAGTCATAAAACAAAAGCGTCTGCAATGTACCTTTTTTCTATCATTAACTTTACAATGCACACATGCTAACACACACACACACACACACAAAAGGAAGTTAAATTGCCAAGAACAAAATCATCAGTTGTGAATAAACGGAGAATTGGGCTAGGGAGGGGGTTGGAAGAGGCAACGATGATATATCTTTTTTAATGTATAAAGAGCACTAAACTGAAACAGATTATTTTTAGTCAGTGGGAAGGGTGCAACTCCATTTAGGTTTCCATTGCGTATCACAGTAGGGTTTCTCTTTACACAGAAGTGGCTTCCAGATCCTCTCCTTTTAAAAACCACTTCCACACATTTATTACATTATATCTCCTATCTTCAAGGAGCTTAGTGCTTTATATATGATTACTTCCTGTCCAGGCAATCCTCACCAACCCTGAGAGTTAGGTTAGGATGATCTTCCAGGGAGATTCATGGCATGTTGGGATTTGAATCCAGGCTTTCCTGTCTTTATCTGTTGAGACTCAAGACCTGTTGAGACTCTTCAGACTGTGCAGCAGATTAGGCAGCGATCAAGGGCAGCATTGCTAGAATTGTGTTAATGTACTGCAGTGTTGCTTTATGCTTTTGCTTTCCTTTTCATTTCATATTCTAGCTCTGTATTTTAGGATCATAAGAACATAAGAAAAGCTATGCTGGATAAGACCAAGGCCCATCAAGTCCAGCAGTCTGTTCACACAGTGGACAACCAGGTGCCTCTAGGAAGCCCCCAAACAAGAAGTAGGGTTCCTATTTGCCCACTTATGACAGGAAATCTCTTGCCACTGCCCATCTCTGCTGGCTGCTGCTGGTCAGCTGAGGAGTGGGAGAAAACTGGCCAGCCAAATGGAGGGTACCACAATCATTGTCCCCTTGCAATGATGCAAGTTCCAGTGCAAACTGGAATTGATGTTATCATGCTGGCAATGTTGCTCTGGCATTCACCCCAAAATTCTGGTGTGTATAGAGTTTTGAGTGAGTGCTATGGTGTCATCTCCCATGATGTAATGCTGTCACTTCCAGATTGCATTGTCACACAGTGACAATGATCATGCCCCCCCCCACTTGATAAGTTCCCCCTTCTCCCATTTCCCTCCAGTTGCGAGGAATGAGGATTTTTCTTGTTTAAGGCCCTCCATCTCTGTCTCTCTTGTCTTTCTAAGGGTATTGTACTAGACAGGGATCTGTGTATACAACCAACTGAAATGGTCCTAAATTATTACCACAGAAAATGTCTGTAGTTCTACATTTGTAGAGGATGCTCTATACATGTCATGCCTGACATGTGAGATTGATTTGGGTAACACAGTCAGTCACTGGTGTGAAATATCTCTTTCTGAGACCCTGTAGTTAAGTAAACATTGGTAGACCAGTGGTCTATCAGGCAGCTTTATGTATTAACGTATTTCCATATAAGTATACAGATCTTCCATTCTTATATTTCCATATAAGTATATAGATCCATCATCTTCATAAGATTCACCAGAGCCTATCATAGTAGTAAGGATATATTGTTACTAAATAGGCATTAATAACCAGACATCTAATGATCTATGAACTAGAAAAGAATGAAAAAGTGGGATATGTAAACAACATACTCTATTCAATCAATTTTTTGCAATTATTTTACTAGGGATGCCTAACTATCTTTAAATTAGTAACTCCCTTTCTTATGTATCTATCCCATAAAGCCACAATTTCTCCTACTGAAGTAGCAAAATCATTCTCTTCCTTTAAGAAAATGTCCACTCTGCACTTATGGTATTATTGGCTAATAGTTCCACAGAATATTTAAATTAGGCCTGTAGGGAGAGTGCAAAATTGAGTTTAATAACATGAGGACCAACCCTGCTGATTGTATTATTAATTTCATATTTAATTCAAGAATAAGCCCCTGTTTTAAATCATATCTGAAAACTGTCATATAACCTGCAGCGCACTGGACTGGAGTACAATAAAATGAGAGCTCCTTGATGCTCAATGCATGCCAAGCTTCCAGCAGATTACATGGGCCACGATTCTACCAAGGATTGACTAAAATACAAATGAGTGACTTAATACTTCGGACCAGTATTACAGCTAGTGAAAAAAAATGTTAAGTGGTGTTTGTATCCTTGACACCACATGAAGAGAGATTAAGATAAGCTTCTCTGTGTGTGACTATAACAAGAATAATGAAATTAAACAGCATTGTTTACAATTCAGCATGCAATAAGCTACCAGAATGTTAAATAAAGCTATCTGTTTAAAGAAAGGCGAGGGGCAGAGTAATTAATTCCAGGGTTATTATCTAGTGCTTATTGTAAAATATCTCCTCCCAGTTTTTCTAAGGCAGCCCTCACCTTGGCATCTAATCCTCAAATAGGCAAAGGGAACTTAAAAAAAAAGTTAATCATATGTGTGGCATTTGTGTCCTAGTTACTAGGTACAATGATCCTCTAACTGTACTTGCAACAAAGAATAATTTTTCAAACTACTTACCATGGTAATTAAATGGCTTTAATCCTTTAAATAGTTATAAATAAATGACATTTTCCCCAACACAAGTATTTAATGTCCATTGTGAATTCATTCTAATTGATCACTGAGCCATTGGAGACCAGAGGCTATAGTATTAAGCAGGGATGTGGAAAGATTTAAATTCCAGTTTATCTTTGGAGCACACTGACAATGCAATACTGTGCAGAGTTATTCCAGTCTAAACCCACGGGTTTATATAGGTTTACAATGTAATGCTATGCAGATTTACTCCAGTTCAAATCCATTGATTTAGTCCGGGGTAACTCTGTTTATATTGCATTACTGAACTGGAGTAAGTCTGCATAGGATTGTACTGTGAGGGGCCTTGGACTTGTGCTTGTCTTCTCTGTCTCTGTTTGTTGTGAGCTTATAACACTTCTTTGATTTCTTTGTTGGAAAGTGATGCAAAATAAATATTAAAGTAGAACAGTAACTTGCCCATACATAAACACATGATTCAGGGAATCATAGAATCATAGTGTTGGAAGGGACCACCAGGGTCATCTAGTCCAACTCCCTGCACAATGCAGGAAATTCCAAACTACTTTCCCCCACACACACCCAGTGACCCCTACTCCATGCCCAGAAGATGGCCAAGGTGCCCTCCCTCTCATGATCTGCCTAAGGTCATAGAATCAGCATTGCTGATAGATGGCCATCTAGCCTCTTCTTAAAAACCTCGAGGGAAGGAGGAGCATATATGTATTCTATAAGTTGCCTAACAGAACCTCCATGTTCAAAGGTAGCATACCTCTAAATACCAAATGTGAAAACAAATAACTGGGAGGTCTGTTAAGGAGGACTGCTGTCTTTAAATTGTGCTTGTAGTCTTCCATTATAAATCTGACTAAACATCTTCAGGATAGGGGAGAAAAGAGGGAGTGGCTTGACAATGGTGACAATCCAATCATTGAAAAGTGGGCTGTAGGTGGGTTGGAGTGGCTGGGACAAAGGAAACAGAGAGAAATGCTACACACAAGGAAAAGGGCAACTCAGAGTTGGCTCCCAGAAAAAGACTGGGGTAAAAGTGGCTGCAAAACAACTGGGAAGGGTGGGGTGGGGGGCTGAAATGAAAACTACAGGCATAAAAATGCATGTGGAAATCTGGGATAAACCAAAACAGTATGGGGCCAGAACTAATTGGGGTGGGGGGAACCATGCAGAAAAGCCCTGTTGTGTGAATCTGTGAAGCTGTATTAGAAGAAGAGTTGGTTTTTATATGCCATTGCCGACTTTCTCTACCTTTTTAAGGAGAATCAAACTGGCTTACAATCTCCTTCTCTTCCTCTCCCCACAACAGACACCTGGTGAGGTAGGTGAGACTGAGAGAGCTCGAAGAGAACTGTGACTAGCCCTAGGTCATGTGTAGGAGCGGGGAAACCAATCTGGTTCACCAGATTAGAGTCCACTGCTCATGTGGAGGAGTGGGGGAATCAAACCCATTTCTCTAGATTAGGGTCCACCGCACTACACCACACTGGCTCTCAAGTATCTCATATATTAGTCCATCTAGTCTAATTTGGCTAACAGCACCTTCTAAACCAGTGGTTCCCAACCTTTTTTTGACCAGGGACCACTAGGACTTTTTTGTTCGGTGCAGGGACCCCAAGGTTCAAAATAAAAATTCTGAGAATTTGAAAATAAACTTTAATCATAATTGTTAGTTAAACATTAAACTTAGAATAATATTTGAATATATATATTTTATAATAGAGAACTTTTAATTGAAAATAATTTATTATGGGTTTATAACTTTGTTTCGTGGACCTTAATTTAGTTCTCACGGACCCCTGGGGGTCCATGGACCCCTGGTTGGGAACCAGTGTTCTAAACACTCAAGCAGAGATGTTTTCTAGTTCTGCTATAACTGAGGTGCTTTTAACCAAGGAAGTCAAGAATTGAACGGGAAAAACATATGTTCTGTTCTTGAGCTATGAGTACTCCCCTTTGCAATACCTGGAAGCAACGCTAGGAAATGGTCGATGAAAAATGGAATCTGTACTGAATTTATACTTATTTATGTCATCCTTAGAAAAAAGTCTTGCATATTTGATTTATAGCAGGAAAGACTGGAAGTAGAACCAGACGTTCTTCTACAAATTTTGCAAATGTTTCATGCCTTTTAGTGTAGATACAAAGTATAGTGCCCACATTTCTCAGATCAGTGCCTTTCCTTTTACCACTGTATATATGATTTTATTCACTGTCTTTATATAGCGTTCCCACAGTTTAAGACTGACACGGTCTCGTTTACTCACATTTGCCCCTTCTTACCCTGTCACTGAATCCTTCTGTAATATACACATTCTGTTCTTCATGATGGGCTGGCTGTCAGTCTATATTATGGTTGGATAAGCATTTGCTACAGTCTGGCCCTTGAACTGTATTAATTTTCTTCAGAATTCAGTTTGCTTGTTAGGCTGGTATATGAATATTGATTAAAAGTAACATGTCTTTACAGCATTTCTTTGTTGCTTAGCATTTGTTTTACTTACAGCATTTCACACATTCCTCCTGCCATGCCAATAAGCAGCCTATAATTCTGTGCAGTGACTTATGATATAAGGCGTGAGATATTTTATATAGGATGGTACTAAAGATAAGCTATAAAATATACTGCCTGGCTTTTTAATTGGAATTGGCACTAAATCATGCAGAGAAGGAAAGCAGGATATTGCACAAGATCTTCTGACAGGGGAAGAAGACAAGTACCTCCATATTTTAAATCTCGATTTAAATGCAGTTTAGCAAGTGCCACAAATTTAGTGGGTACACCACGTACCGAACACTAAGTGTTCTGTCTTGCTCCAGAAAGCAGGCTGTCCCCCCCCCTTGTAAATGTAATCTGCAAAGCTTGTTGAAAACAATACATCAAAAATCCATCCCATGTAAAAGGTTTTTAAATATAATTTGTAATTACAGTCCAGATGTATTGTGCTGCCTGTGGTGAATCCCTTTGACCAGCTATCATTTTTCTCATGGAGAGAGCACCCCGACGACAGACAGTGCGGGCCCAGACTGAGTAATTCAGAACATTAACCCTGTCTGCGGAAGTATTAAGGAAGATATCGTTTTAACAGTGGCCACCCAATTTGATGCACAGAGCCAAACAAAGTACATGTTATAGGGTGGACATAAACGGAGAAGCACTTATTTATAGTTAATGGTTTTTAAAAGGCATGAACATTTCCTTTGTAAGAAAAATATCAGGGAATTATGAATAGTTGAAAATCCATTATGTTGATGAAAAGGGAACAACAGACCTTCCAATAGAGCTGCTGAAGCCATACTGCACCTAGCTATATACTCTAGGCACACTGGCAATATTATAAATCTTCTTAGTAATAATCTTCTCCAAAACTTTCTGCTCGGCAGTTATCGAAGGAGCATTAAGCTAAACACCACAAGATTTACAGCTTGGATGGTTGGCCAGTTTCAATAAACCAGTTGCTGTTAATAACCAACATTTGAAAAATTACAGCTAAAACAAAAGATCAGTGTCAGCTGCTGCAGGTTATAAAGTGAAGGAGTAAATCTATATAAAGGAAATAAAAGCCAAGAAGCTCTATTACAGATAAAAAGAACTAATGACCATCAAACTAAGACATGCAAGGAAGTTCAGCTAAGTATGATATGAAAAATGCATCAAGTTAGTGAACCAAAAAGTGTTCTAAGAGGTAATCAATAGGGTTACTTACACTCTATAGAAGAGCAATGGAAAAATATCAATTCCAATGAGAATAACTTTGCAATAGAGGAAGAATGGTGTCACTGCAGTCAGGAATTATTCATTCATTTGGCTACAAAAAGAGCCCTTCAACAGAGGCACTGCTTGAGAAAAGCAATAAATTTAGATAACTCTGTCCATATTATCCATTTGTCCCTTGCCAACCAGTGACTAAGCTTTTTGTATACTGTCGTTGCTACACACTGGCCTTTATGCCTTAGAGGTAATTTACACATTATAATCAAACATGAAGGGTGCTTAAAACAAGTTTCAGGTTGGAAATACTCTGTTCCAGCTCACAAGCTCACATGGGGGGCCAGCATGGAGTAGTGGTTGGACTAGGTTCTGGGAAACTCAGGTTCAAATCCCCATTGTGCCATGGAAACTTGCTGGGTGTTCTTGGGGCAGTCACTCTCTCTCATCCTAATCTATCACACAGAGTTTTTGTCATGAGGATAAAATGGAGGAGGAGGGAATATTCTAAGCCTGTTTGGGTCCACATTTGGGAGAAAAGTGGAGTATAAACAAATAAATACATAATCCATGTTTATCCAGTGCAAAGAAACAACAGAGTTTAGTGACATATTCCTGGCAACAAGTACACTAGTACAACAAACCCAACAAGAGGACTCTAAACCAATACCATGAATAATAAATATGATATGTGCAGTGAAAAATCTATCACCATACCAACATGTCCAATATATAATAACATTGAACCACATATACAAGCCATAAGAGTAAATAACAAAGTACATTACATGTGCCTGGATTCAACACTCATTTTGTGAACTTCATCAGACATGATGATATGAACACTGAATGTTGACAAATTAAGAAGCCATTTTCTTACATAGTGGTCATAATCTAAAGTAAAAACACACAAAAAGCTGCATTTTCTTCAAGTAGATAACTAAGTAGAAGAGTTCAAGAGCTGATTAAGATTTTGAATGAAGAAACAGAGACTAAGTAGAAGAATCAAATTATCTACTGCAAGAAGAAAGTGTTGGCAATGTTCCATACTAACAACCATACTAGCTTCATGAGACATTGTCATGTTGGGAACAGGGGGCACTGTGCCTTGGTGATTCCACTCTTCCTTGAGTAGCTGATTTCAAAAAGTGATACCAGGGGGCTGGATGCTCAGTCCTTTGGCATTTATGCTATGCGGTTACACAGGGATTCATGTTGTCCCCAATTATTTAACATCTCTCTCAGCACTGCAGCTTCCCAATCTGCATGCTATTACTCCAAGCAAACAGAAAAATAAACAATACATTATACAACATACACTGGTAGTATTGGGTTTGCTACCCTGGCTCACTTAGGGTCTCAAGCTGCAAGCCATGTTTTAACAGCTAATGGTCAAGATCAAGCCTCTGGCCACACCCAGGCTAAATATTTGCTAATGGAGAAGGAACAGAAGGTCAGCCCAGATCTTATTTCGCTGCCATAGGCCGAAAACGCACAGCCACTTATCGCGGTTTCTGCCCAGGCTCCTCCCTGTTGATTCCCAATTTCACCCAGGATCAAATTCTCGCAAACAAATGGCACTTGATTTGCTGCTGGCCGAGCGATGTGTCGACCCAAAACGAACCCGAATTTGCTCTCGAGGAGCCAAAACGTTATCCCTGGCTCGTTCAACTTACCCGGAAGCGGGGTGTGGACACCAGAGACTGTGGTTGGTCAGTGAGAGTGAATCGACCAATCACCAGGGGGACGGGGCATTGTTGGACGACCAGGAAGTTCGTTGCTCCCGTGTTTTCTGTTTGCACGGACGGAGCAGCGCACAGTTTCGCCATGGGTCCTGCGTACAGATACTCCCCCGGCCCGGGTTCATTTAATCCTGGCTGGAACGGGGAGGAGCTTGGGCAGAAACCACGGTAAGTGGCCATGCGTTTTAGGCCATAAATGTTTCATGAGGGGCACTGTCAGCAATGGGGCAATGTCAATTCCAGGGAAAACCATAGAGTTTCCAGTTTTACCATAAAGTTATCAGTGATTCCAATAGAGGTCCGAACTGATGTCATTGCTAGGTTCACACATTTATGCATGATTTTGCTACCATCCCACCAAACATTTGTAAATGTCCAAAACTTCTGAATGTTTGGCAAATAAACTATTAAAAAGCAAGTGATTTTGGACTGAGGACAGAGGTATTGAACCAGCGCTAGTTACAGACTTGAAAATAATTGTTAAGAAGAAAGAAACATGAAGGAATGTTTAAAAAGCATGGGGAGTTGAAGGAAGAGATCAGTTTTAGCAGGTTTTTTAAGGCAGGAGTGGGAGACATCCATGACAAATAGCATAAAAGGCATGAGAAAGGGAGGAAGGTCAGTAAGAGTCTAGATCAACACTCCCTAGCTCTTCCTCTCCAAACTGCTAAAGAAAATTAGCTACACCACATATAACAAATAGAAAAGCGAGGAAAAAGCCCAGTCAGCAGCTCCTTGTTCCCTCTGGCAAATAGCCATTCTTCTTGCCAAGAGTGAGATTGCCAAAACTTTCCCTAGAAGCGTACAGAAATGGCTTATACAGGGGCAGCTGGATATTTTAAGGGTCATTCATATTCTAAGGTTCACATGTCTTCTAGACTATACAAGGTAGCACAGGATATAGCAGTAGATAAATAAGTTGTTAGCAGCATGTAAGGAGACATGGGATTCAGACATATCCCTGAGATTTTCTTTGATCTGAAAACCGGGGTGCTGCAAGTATTCATAACAGTCCAGTTCTAGATATAAGAAGGCCAAGTGTTTTTAGGGGACCTTTTATGACCGGAAACTTTTCATTGCCTAGGATGAAATTTAGTCTGAGGGTCCCTTTTCTAATCTTGGTAGTTGGTCACCATCTTTAAAAGTGGTTGTTTTAGCTGCATGATAATTGGTCTCAGTGTGTATATTGGAACTCTGGATAGGTTAATTCAGTTCAGCTCCCACTTCTTCTCTTCTTGAATTTGTTGTTCGTGGTCATTTACAGTGTCAGCCTAAGCAGAGTTACACCCTTCTAAGCCTGTTGACATCAATGAACTTAGAAGGGTATGATTCTGCTTAGAATGACACTGTTAAAGACCTGATCTGGTAGCCGTTTTCTCTGTTTTCAGTCATTTAAATTAAAACATCACAGCCATGTGCACTATTTCATGTTCCTTTAATGTCATCATTTCTCAGTAATATGTTGGATAGTTGACATTTCTACAAGGTGCAATATGCTCCCTGGGATCCCATAAACCTAAAAAACACACACAAATCTGGAGCAATGGCAGCAATAATGATCCCTGCAAGGGTAATGAAGCGCTACCAAAGGTTTGAGCTGATCAAGAAATAAATGGAGAGTCCAAAACATAATTAAAAATCAGAAATTGTCATAGGAGGAAACAATCTAAAATATTAATGAAATTGGCAGAATTCAAAAAGGATATGGCTGGACACTGAGAAGAAGAGCATTTCTGCAATCAAGAGGGAAAGAAAGAAGGAGGGAGTTTGAGAAGAAATGTTACTGGACAACAGAAACTAACCGTGAGATCTTGCGGAAAATTCAACACAAATGATGGAAATCTATAATCCTAAAAGATAAGAGGGGGGAAAAAGCTGTATAGCCAAAAGAGGCATTCACAGCAGTAAAGCTGAGATCAATTTGCCCCAGCCCTTCTTCAATCGGGCTGTGTAAGAACATGATACATGCATGGAAAGCTAATTGAGCTGTACTACATGGTAAGGAAGGAACACAGTGAAACATCCTGCCGAACAGCTACAAACTGGACAATAAACAGTCAAACCAATAATCAAACAATGATCTCCCTGTTCATGACCAGCAAATAAGATCTGAGCCAAACTGGTGGGTGACAGAGCATCCCTAGTCCTATTTATTATTTATTTATTTGGGAGCCCCCCCCCCCAATGAGGACTCAAAGTAGCTTCTCCTCCATTTGACCCTCATGACAAGTAGGCTTGACTGGGCCCAAAGTCACCCATAGCAGAGTGGGGATTTGAAACAGGGTCTCCCAGATCCTCATTCGACACTCTAACCACTACATTCTGTCTGTCTCTCTATTCCTGACCTTTAAAGCCCTAAAAGACCATGGACCTGGGTAACTGTGGGATTGCTTGCTCCCATATGAACTTGCACATATCTTAAGATCTTCTGGAGTTGCTCTTCTTGTCTTTGCAGGAAGTAAGACTGTTAGGCATATAGGATGGCCTTTTCCTACCAGAGCTCTGGAACTCCCTTCCCTTAAAGACTCAAATGGTTCCCTCATTCATAGTTTTGCAGAGATTGTGTATATCACTTATTTCCTGAGACTTCTTCAAGGAAAGGCTAAAGTGTTAAATAAAAGAGGCTAAAAACATCTTCCCAAAGTTAAAACGTGTTTTTCATTGTTTTAAAATAGATGCTGCTGTTTTTTATCATTTTTACTATAGCTGTTTTCAGTGGTTCCAATATTTTAAGCTAGATTTGGATGAATAGTTGGAGAGATTTTAACTGCTATTTTACTGGTATCTCTTTTCCTGAATTTGTTATTCTGTTTTTACTAATTTAGTTAAAAAAAAATTATTTTAATGTATTTTATTTTCTGTGCTTGACATTGAGTCTTTTTTTAAAAAAATAGAAGGGTTACATTTAATAAATCTTAAAAGCAAATATATAAATTTCATCCTAGGCCCTTTGAAAATGGCTTCTTGTCCTTAAAAATTATCATAAAATGCACAGACTTCCTATATACGACAGGACTAATGAGTATCCCTTTTTTCATTTATGGAATGTTTGAAGGATGTGTTACTATTTCAGCGCATATAACAAATCAAACAGAATGGAGATGAATTATGCCTGTAATAACTGGTCCAATGAAGGCAATCAGAAGCCTAGCAATTCTTTATCATGCATAACGTTCAATCTTAGTTTGACTTCTTATTCCTCACTGGAGCATTTATGAGCTTGGTAGAAACTTGTAAACCATGTGACATTCTGGATCTTTAAACCAAAAGTGCTCATCAGATACTGCCACATTCTTGCACTCCTTCCATTTTGCAAGTACTGTACTTAGAATAATTCTAATTGAGTTTATGGCCACTGGCCTTCTCCCAAAAAAAGAAACACAGGAAACAGCCAATGTGTATATTATAAAACTAGCAAAGTGGCTGAGTTTCAGAGCAGATTAACAACTTTGTGGAAGGGAACAAGGAATACCATGTGAAGAAAAGAAAACAATTTAACTGAAGCTACCTTTATTTTCGTCACTTCATAATTCAATAAGCTAAAATATGGCATATTCCCAAAAATTTATAATTTGTAGTTCCTGGAAAAAACTGGAGTCAAATGAAATTATATGATTCAGAAAGGCATGAGAAATTAAAAGTTTAGCTAGCTAAGAGCTGATCTGCAGAAAAACCTATGTTAATAAACCTTTAGACAAAAGAGCGATTGTCTTGTACACAGTAACCAGCTAATGAAATGGAAAAACTAAGGCATTCATCTTCATAAGATATTATAATAACCAAAAGAGAGCTGCTTACTGAAGTTCATAAGATTCCACACACACCCACCCCAAATTTTAAAAGGGGAAGGTTTTTTTCCCCTTAGTGCAATGATTCCCAACACAGTGCCCAAAGTACCATGGAATCCACCCATTTGATCCTGGCAAGTGGTTGCTTTTTGTGGATAAAATCCAAGTGATCTTGAATGGTCCGGGGGGCCGGGGGAGCGAGTTTCAGGTTTTTTCTGACCATGTGTCTTAGTAAAATCAGAAGGATTTTCACACAATTCGTGTACAGATCTCAACAGAATACCACATGAAAGCATCAGTCTACATGCCATGAGTGCTGGCTTAAAGGAAGTCTGCACAATTAGGGTTTATCCAAAATGAATGTAGCCCACCAGGCATATATTATAGCTGGCAAAGGGCTTAATAAACCTTCCAGTATTGTAAAACGTGTGTGTGTGTGTGTGTGTGTGTGTGTGAGAGAGAGAGAGAGAGAGAGAGAGAGAGAGAGAGAGAGAGAGAGAGAGAGAGAGAGAGAGAGAGAGAGAGAGAGAGAGAGAGAGAGAGAGAGAGAGGCACCTAGTAGACCACATGATGGGTACATTGCTTTTGTTTTGGTAGATCACAAGTATGTAGACCTTGTTTAAAATGTCAGCTGTTTACAATGAACCCTTCTCAAGCCAAGTTTAACTGGGGGTGGGGAACTGCAGTATACAACTAGGAATGCATTATCCCTTCCCTCCATAGAAGTAATGATGCTACAGTATGCACAAATACTGTGTTCAATAATTAAATTTACCCTGTTCACAATGCCTTCCTTTCACTCAAGTCAAGCATCCCATATGCTTACATGGATATTTCTAATATAAAACAGTCAGCATTTTAAGTGATCTTTTACTAAGCATTCATCATCACATAGCCTGGTAGCCACTGTAGTCAGCGTAGTCAGAACTTACTGGATTTCTAGGACTAATGGAAATTGTAATCTTTTTACTCTTCCAATTCAAAACACAGTGCAGCTGCAGATATTGTGGCACCACGAAAACCAACATTTAGATTTGAACTATTCAGTTCCTTACTGAAGGTCAGAGGTAACTTCATTAGGATGAGTTACCCTTCATTTATGTTCAGTCCAGATCACCATTCGTTACATTAGAAATGTATATTCATACTGCACATTAAAACTGATTGCTTTCTAAGCACATGGTCCCTGTACACTGTACTTTCTCTGATTTTCTAAAAAAACAGGTCCACTTACACAAAGTTACCCCTTCAAACTCCTTATCCCAAGTCAAAAGAGACATTTTGCTCAAGTTATTGATTCATATGGTTGCTAGCTCCAGGTTGGGAAATACCTGGAGATTTTAGGGGTGGAGCCTGAGGAGGGTGTGGTTTGGAGAGGAGAGGGTCTTCAATGCCATAGAGTCCAATTGCCGAAGCAGCCATTTTCTCCAGGGGAACTGATCTCTATTGGCTGGAGATCAGTTGTAATAGTGGGATATCTCCAGCCACCACCTGGAGGTTGGCAACCCCAATGATTCAAGATCAACTCCCAATAACATACTTGGTGCACAATGTTGTTACTGATGAAATAAGAACAAGATAAGGGATGCACTCACTATTACTTCTCACAAGGCTTGAATTACTGAGAAATAGGCCTTGCAGTCTGTGTGAAAGTTTCCTGGTGTGTCTTTTTAATTTTCTAAAATGGTTTTTTTGTTTCATGTTCTAGAAGTGCTACTAAATTATACCCAGGGAATACACTAGTGTACTAATTAATACAATTAATTCATCAGGGAAATGTACATTCATGAGATATCACCTAACTCCTAACAAAAGATCAATTTGAATTTTGGAATGGTTCTTGAGTGCACAGTCACCTAAGTAATCTGGCAAATGATAATTTAATTCAAAGCAAAAAGAGCAGGATTCCATTGTGGTTTCCTAATTCTGTGCCTAGCCATCCCCTTTCAATGGTTCTGGCAATCCAAAGCATAGCCAGAGGAGCACATGGACTTAAGAAAGCTATATGCAGCACAGTTCCACAGTTATTTTATTGATACATTTTGCTCTCTCGCACCCCATTGACTTCTGCAAGTTTGCACACTTCTTCTATACATGAAAGTTTCATAACAACACTCCTACTATGTGAATCATAACTACAAATCACAGAGATACATCTAATAGCTTTGCTGGTGGCAAGGAGCACATAATTATTTCACTCCAAAAGCAGTTTTGTAAGTGATGTTGATTAGAGTTTTAACCAATGTAGAAGCAAATTAAGAACATAGTATTAAAAAGACCAATGGCCTCATTAAAATCTGTTTTGCCGAGGCTGCATACCCCACAAGTGCAAGCAGTAGCAACGATTAGCACTAAAAAGCAACAATGAGTCTTGATACTGTTAATTCACATGTCAGTTGATAATTTGTGGGATGCAACATTACCTGTTATTAAATTGCTTACGGATGCGTTCAAACCAGCGCTCTGGAAGGGCAGCAGATAGCTTATGAAGGAATCATCATGAGCCTGCGACCATTTATTCTTATTAAGATTCTCCTAAGAAACAAGATGTTTAATCGATTCTATATTGTTCAGTGCTTCCATGCAGGGATCTACGTATCTGGGTCAGGGTGTATACCTTAAAAATAACTGTGCAGTAGTAGAAGAGTCATAAAACACCACCTGAGTAATCTAAATCTTTTATTTCTATATTTATTTAAATGATTTATTGACCCCTACCGTCCAAAGATTCTGGGCAGGTAATCAGGAGGAGTAAGCTCAAACTGCTTTTTAAAAACAAAACAAAACAAAAAAAACCAACCACACACAAGTTAATAACAGTTTATTTTGAAATAACTTTACAGTAATCTGTCCGTTTTGTCTCTGGATGATGAAAGCCACACAGCAGAGATTAGACACCAATAAAACAGAGAATCTCTGTATACTCCCCAAATATCCGGAGGGGGGGGAATTCAGCATTGTAAATTAACCTAAAGGGGGAATAATCTTTACAAATAGCCTCAGTAAATATGGATATGTTTCCACTGCTGACCACCAATCAAAGGGAAAGGAGATCTTATGCCTTGTACTAGGGTTGTGCAATTTGCATGGACATCATGCTATGCACCCCAGATATGAAGGGAGCCCCCAGACTTTGAAGCGCCAGACTGCCAATTAGCTCTTTCCGCCAGTCCTCAGCATCGCTAAACCTCTGAACCTGAAAACCAATGGACTGTTCAGCTCACAAATGCCTGGAGGATGGGGGCAACCCCTTTGCTGGCCCATAAAATTGGACCTCCTGTCCCAAAGTTCACCAAATTTCAATGACAGTCTAGAGAGAGTCTCTTGCAGCCACACTGCAAATTGGGTGACTCTACCTCCAAAAATGCCTCCACAGGAGCTTCAAACAAAAAATCCCCATATACTATAATGGACCCAATTTTTTTCTGTAAACCCGGAAATAAAGCCGAAATACACCATTACCGGTATGGGTATCCGACTTATTCCAGGTTTACCGGGAAAAAATTGGGCCCAATAAACCTGAACCCAAATTTACAGTTGTTGTTGTTGTTGTTGTTGTTGCTGTTGCTGTTGTTGTTTTTGGCACATTTCTACCTTGTACTGAAGGGCATAATGATGAAAGTATGGAGGCTGGTAGGCATATGGACTGCTGAGAGGGTAGCAGTAGGTCTTGATGCTCAGCATGAAAAACCATTTTTTTAATATCAGAAAAAAGCTTCATGAGCTGTTACTGTTGACTTTATAGGAAGGAGTCAGTTCTGGTCTTGCAGGAGGGTAGATCACGCATAATATTTCCAAGGATGTTCAGAAGGAATGGAAGAGTTCTCCAAGGGAATTAATTTATATCGCCTGGAGATCAGTTGTAATGGGGGGGGGGGGGATCGCCAGCCACCACCTGGAGGTTGGCAACTATAAGTCCAACCCCCTGTTCAGTGTAAGATCAGCCTAAAGCATCTGTGACAAGTGTTCAGCCAGCTGCTGCTTGAAGATTCCCTTTTAGCTGGGTCAAGGATTTGCTGAGATCACATGGCCCAGGCTACATTTATGTAGGAGGGGTGGCCAAGAGGAAGCAGGCCCTCCTGGGGAGGAGGATGGAGAAGACCTCTTCACTGCAGGCTGGTTGCCTAATGCCTGTTTATTGAAACTATGACCTGTATTTGGCCACAGTCCTCGTTGACCTTTTGACAGTGAAATCTGAAAAGTGGCAATGTCAGCCTGAAAGACATATCTAACAGTGAAGATATTGGGAAAGGATGCCTTTTAATGGGATGCAATTGTAGCAATGTGCAAGAAGGAAAGAGCTGCAATTGCTTCCCTCCTCATCTCCTTCCTTCCTGCAGTGGGAACAACCTCGTGGCTGGCATTGTTAAGATAAATTCTTTTAATTTCTATTTCTCCTAGAAATCCATTTAGTTTCCTCTTTCTAGAAAGTTGGAGTCTGTTTTGAATCAATTCTGTTTTGATCAATGACACATTTGATGACAGTAGGGCCAGGAAGTAGGGTTCCCAGACCCCTGCCAGGGGTGGGGGATCTCCTGGTTTGGGGCCCCTCTCCCAGCACCATTCAGCCAGCTGGCAAGGAATTTATGAACAGCAAACTGAGGCCTAGGCACTCACCAGAAGTGACATCATCATGTTGCTGGTGACACATGGACACTTCTACCATAGAGTTTCTTGCCCAAATACCAGAGCAATGTGATGATGTCACTTCTGGTGCATGCCAGAACACATCACTGGTGGCAGAGGCCTAGGCCTCAGTTTGCTGCTGGTAAGTTTCCACCACCCCCCATCCCATGTTGGTTGCCAGAGGGTACCTTGGAACCCTACCAGGAAGGTAGGTTCTGCAACATTTCATCATTTCACTCTGTAGATGCTCAAAGGCAGGCTGTCTTCTCAAAACTTCCTATCCTCTTGACAGAGCACCACCCTCTGTTGTATAACTAGGGATACCAACTGCCAAGTAGTAGCAGGAGATCTCCTGCTAATTCAACTGATCTCCAGCCGATAGAGATCAGATCGCCAGGAGAAAAATGGCCGCTTTGACCATTGAACTCTATAGCATTGAAGACCCTCCCCTCCCCAAACCCCACCCTCTTCAGGCTCCGCCCCCAAAATCTCCCGCCAGTGGCAAAGAGGGACATGGCAACCCTATGTATAACATAAAACAACTGTAAGGACTAATGTTACTAAAGGGTTCATTGATTTCTTTACAAAGAGAAATGAAAGAAAAACCCTCTTTTAAAAAAGAAAATAGAGAGTAAGAGGAATCAATTGCTATATTTAGAAAATGTGAATTTAGGAGAAAGAAACCCCCCTCCTTATAACAATACTACTAATGGCCTCTGACAGGGACACATCATTTGGAAAATGCTTGGTGCTATCTTGCATTGTGGAGGGGAAGGTGGCATGGTATAGCCTGATCTCATCAGATCTTGGAAGCTAAGCAGGGTCAGATGGGAGACCACCAAGGAAGATTCTGCTGAGGAAGGCAATGGTAAACCACCTCTGCTTCTCACTTGCCTTGACAGCCCCTTGGTAAGGTCACCATAAGTCAACTCAACTGCGACTTGATAGCAATTTGCACACACACACATACAACTTGCATTGTTTTTGTTATGTGATATACTAAACTCCAAGTTATATTAAGATGTCAACTGCTTATGGGGCACATATACTAATAGGTAGGGATTTTATGCTGTGTTCCAGGGCTCCATGTGTCTTCAGGGGCCCCCTTTAGCCCTCTTCAGTAAGTTGGCTGGGCTGCTTGTGGGAGGTCTGGGCAGGTGGACCTGAGAGGCCTAGTTTCCCCTCTGGTCCACCAGCCCAGCATTTAAGCAGCTCCTCGGTGCGCCAAGCTTCATTCATCTTCAGCTGCCTTTTACCACATCTCAGTTCATATATGCATTATAATTCTACACTGTTCCAACAGGTGCAGACACCCACACACTGCTTTTTAGGGGAGGTTGGGGGCTGCAGAAAAAAGGGAAGAGAAGGAAAGAGCCATTCCATGAGCAGAGCTCCAACTACTGTGCATCCTACCCAATGTCTACAGAACTATGGAGGAACAAAAGTGGTGCTTATGTAAAGTTGCCAGGTCCCTCTTCGCCACCAGCAGGAGGTTTTTGGGGAAGAGCCTCAGGATGACAGGGTTTGGGGAAGGGAGAGGCTAAAATGTCATAGTGTCCAAATGCCAAAGTGGCCATTTTCTCCAGGTGAACTGATCTCTATTGGCTGGAGATCAGTTGTAACAGCAGGAGATCTCCAGCTACTACCTGGAGGTTGGCAGCCCTATGCTTATGGCATGACAATAACAATATGATATATACCAATATCTTTTCTTCTACCACACTAATTTAGCACAGTTTTAACTAAGGTGCACATTTTAAGAATAATAATGGCAGACATCCAATAAGGCACTAAAAATTGTCTGTGGTGGTAGAGGGAGATTTGGAACAACCTTATTCTGATTGTGCTTAAATTTGCAGAATTTACACAGATAATTAGATTTATATTCCAGTGATAAAAGTTGGCGGATTAAACAAACTAACAGCCTCCAAACTGGGTGCTTGAGATGTATTCATTTTCAAGTGAATTTTGTTATTCAATATGCTATTCACTGATGGATTTCAAGCCAAGTATGCCAGCATGCTTGTACTTTAAAAAGGGTAATCTGCTTTTGGGGCTCATGAGCTGCATGCAGCTGATCTGGAATTTTAAACTCCATTCCTCTGTAATCTAATCAACAGAAAATGGTTGCCAGTCTCGGAGCGGGAGTATAGAAAACACTTTTTATATAACATTTTCCCAATACGTACAGAGAACGTTTGAAATTCTTGGCTTGCTTTTTAGTTAAACAAAGGGAGGGGAAAGTAAGTTTAATGAGGGACAAATGCAAGAGATTGGCACCAGCTGTAGCTCACACAGGTGTTGTACAGGTTTCTCCTGCAGGTGCCAGTGCACAAAAATTCTCCTTTGCCAGTCTTGTCTTTACTTTTTCCCCAGTGGACCAAACTATGCCAATTACTTTTAGTAATGAAGATTGAATGGCCAATGGAACTAAAGGGTAAAAATTTTCAAAAGTCATTCCAATACACAATGAGCTAAAACCTAAGAACAATGGAATCAATGAAAATGTAACCCCTGAATTGGAGTTTCTGTAGTGCGTTTCCAAAGCACCTCACTGCAGAGTATTTCCACTAAAGAATATAAAACTCGGGCACGGACTTTGTCAAGGACTGGCAAATTAGACATTTGCTAATGCCCATAGCCTAGAAGAGGCCCCACCACTCATTCTTGGCACATGGCAGTTATACCTGGCAACATGGTGTTATAGTATTATCTATATATCTAAAAGCCATGTATATCACCCCACCCCCCAGTACAAATCCACACACAAGGGCAATATGGGGCTTAGGTGTAGAACTATGCAGCCCACCCCCCAAAAAAACCTGGTTTTGCAGAAAAATAGATAAATAAAAGTTAAATAAAAATCAGGGTGCTAAAAACACAAAAATCCAGTGACAGTGACATCTGTGCACTAGAAAACAAAAACAAATTTGAATTACATTTGGGTCTGCCAGAGCAACTCCAAATGGTACCCAATAACTGAAGTAAAGAAACAGAGGGAGATAATTGAGGAGGGGGAGAAGCAGGCATGGGGAGAGGACAAGAGGGAAGAAGATACTATAGTGGCTGAGGGCAGTAAAGATAGACAATAAAACTGGGGAAGAAAAGAGAAATGCATAGGGCAAGAATCTAAGGAGACGAAAGAAAAGAGAAGCGGATGGGCAAGGTAATGGGCAGGAAGAAAGATTAGATATATGGGTGACTGCAGGGAGAAGAAAGGAGTGATCCATTGTTTCTCAATCTGTACAAAATTAGGGCTAAGTTCAAGCGCTGCATTTTAGGTCTGTCTATTTCAGAAGCATTCTAAAGTCAAACATTGTAGGTCCCTTTCCGGAACACAATGACCATACCTCACATCACATGTGCTCAGATGAATCATTGGACTGTCATTGCTAATAGGCTTCCTGGGGAAGAGGTTTGGCATGCATCTCCATTAAAGCATGCAAGTTTTGACTTATATCTTCCTGGAGTTTCAAAATATTATTAACATCTCCTACTCTGCCACCTGTCTGTGAAATAATGTCATTTGTGCAAATACATTTAGTATTTAGCACTCACATCATATTTCAAGTCCTGAAAGTATTTGTCTCTCAAAAGAAAACCAGCCAAGAAATGGAAGTTATTACCACTGGTGCATTGGAAAGAATTCATCTTTTTCCTTATTGTTTCTTTGGCCAAAGCATTCCCATCCATCTTAAGTTAAAAGCTCTTAAAGAGGCATTTTTCTAACCATTGCCACATGTTGAAGACCTCCTGTATTACTGTCACTATCAAATGTTAAGATTATGTGATAAAAATAAAATTCATTGCTCACTTTTTCCAAAGCCATTTCATTTATTCCTTTGTGAGTTGCAAATCCTAATGACGCTAAAGAAAAAAAAAATTCTTTCTCCAACTTCGATCCATATTCACAGGGGCATTTCAGATAGAACATCTGCTTACTATCAAGTTACCTCTTTCTAGTTTGATGCATTTGGATTCTGCATTCTGTAAATTCTCTGGTTCCCTCTGACTTGACAGTATCCCCACATCAGTCAATACACTGCTGTGAAGTAACTCCAAAAGTGATGCAGTTCTTTGACCACAATTTTATTCAGATTTCTAAGTAGGTGTGTACAAAGGAGACTATGAAATTGGTATAAGAAGGAAGGGAGTGGGAATCAGGATCCCCAAATTTAGTCAACCAACATTTTACCATTCTGACATGTAAAGCCATGTTATGTCAGATAATCAAGGTCTGAAGAGCGAGGTTTGCTTCTGACAGTCAGCTTCTGCCTATTCTGGTTCAACCGTATGCCCAGTCTTTTTTTTGGGGGGGGGGGAGGAATCATAATATAAGAAAAAAGAACATACTCAGTGGACATAGAGATTAGATTTATACACTACTTTCCCTCTATTTACATCTACAGAAATATGTTTCAAGAAAATTGTTCTTAGTTTCAGCAAGGGAAAGCGTCTCGCTTTTAGTCTCCCATGCTTGAACAATCCTCTTGTCAGTTCTGATCAGATGCCGGAGAGCCATGCTAGAGGAGAAATATGGGGAACATCTGTCAGTGGAAGTGATCAAAATGGGGTAAAGAAAGTCTTCTTTGAAGCAGCCACTCCTCAGGTCAATCTGGGAGCAGAGGAAGTGACAATGTGAATTCCCCCCCCCCCATAGACTAGGTGGCTTACAGTGCATTCCTGAGCTTTTGGTGTGGGGGGAACGGCGGGGAGGAGGTGCCGCTGTGGCGCCTCCTAACCCATTTCTCCACAGAGAAAAGTGAGGCTGTGCCTGGTAAAAAGCAGGTGCAGCCTCACCACCAGCGTACCCTGGGAGAAAGGGGACAGGAGGCTGCCTAACGGCAGCTCCTCCCCCCACCCCACCCCAGGAATGCCTCCCGGGGCACCAGAACGTCCCCGGAATGCCGGCGTGGGCCTTTACGCCGGTGGGATGCCGGCGGAAGGCCCCGTCAGCATCCTGGGGTGAAGCTGCCACGGCAGTGCCCAGTAACTGGCGTCCAGGCCTCCCCACCAGCGTTAGGGCCTCTAACGCCGGCATAAGTAGCCTGGACACTGGTGTGGGGCCCCTAATGCCAGCACAGCACCTTCCTGATCTCCTAAGGGTTTTCGCCCTTAAAGCTCAGGAATGCACTTTTAAAGGCAGTTGGAATAACCACTGCTTAAGATTTGATGGACTTGCCTCCCTCTTTCTATCATCAGTAAGGTGATGGATCTTAATGTTGTTAGTAGCTGTGTTTATGCAAACATCCTTCTCAGCAAAGGGCTCACAGAAGGGATGTTTTTAATCTGTAGCCACTAACTATGGAATCCTCTTCTCTTGGACACTTGCTGGAATTCAATCCTGAAATCTTCCTAAAATGTTTTATATTTGTATTGACATTTAACAACCATAATCAGAGGTAAGTAAATATAACACTAGAATTTTGGATCATGGTATGCTGTATCAATGTTATGCTTATTTTAACTGAGTAATTTTTATCTTAATTGTCATGTGCTCTGATAATATGGGATGGTTCCACTAGAAATTGTAATAAATAATAACTAAAATTAAACAGAGGGATAGTTCATTTGGGGAAAGAATGAGGGGATTCAGATAGATTTTGGAGGAAATACATAGTTTATCAGTATGGAGATAGAACCTCCCATAGAATTCAAGAAGAATTCCAGCCACTACAGACATATTTGGACTGCTTGCACCACCCAGGCTTGTACTACCCAGTTACAAAATGGGAATTCACAATGGTATGCACAATACTGTGATGCCAGTGGCAGCTCTTTCACAAAGACACCTGTGCTTGAACTTGTGCATGATCATATTTACAATGGAATTACCCAAACAGGATTTGTTTAAATCGGTCCATAAGATTTATCTCAAAGGTGGAACAGCCTTGGACTAGAAACTGCCATAGTATCTGATGTTTCATCTCCAGACCACTTACTAGGAAACAATCCTATGTGTCTTTACTTGCTACAGTTGTAGACATTGAGAATGCAGCCTATGTTTTACAACTGATATAGTTTGTTCCATTTTTATTTATTTTTGACACCCACCCTAGGAAGCCTGATAATTTATAATGATCACATTTTTATTACTATTTACCTGCAGGTGGACCAAATGAGTCTTTGATAATTTACACAGCTAACCCAAGGTGAAATTGGTGGGTATATTATTTAGGATAGACTGGTTTTTGTTCATTTTACTTCAAAATGCTGTCATATAACTCTAGAACAACTTTGCCATTTTAGGTACATACACGATTTTAAATTAAAAACAGTCTGGTGGCCCAAGGATACAACTCGCTCACCAAGATATTTCAAAAATTATTTATATTAGTTGTACCTTCCTGAAATTTATATAGTCTGGTTTGTTGTTATACAACTCATATATTTCTTTCCTCTAGGTTAACCATGCTTAGTTCATTCAGCCTTCTTTTAACTTATTTTATTATCCTCATCACTCTTCTCTAAAACATTTTCAGTTTGTCAATATTGTCCTTGGACTGTGGTACTCGGAACAGAGCACAATATTCAAAATTAACTCTTTTGAACACTGTTGTGATACATAAGGTCAGACTTGGACTGGAGAGATATGGGTTCAATTCCCCACTAAGCCATGAATATCACTGGATGACCTTGTATCACTCACTCTCTCTGTCTCAATCTACCCTACCACAAATTGTTGTGTAGATAAAATGAAGTAGGGGAGGATCATATACTGAAGGATGGGGAAATGTGTAATATGTAATTCTACTGCATATTTGGCTCAAATGCCAAATTCAGCAGCATTTTCCAGTTTGTTTGAAAATGTGTCCAAAAATACTAATACTGTTCTTATCTTATTCAATCCTTTCCCAGCCAACAGCCCCATGAATTTGAAATTTTCTCTTAATAAATTTTCATTCTTTTACCATTCATTTATTTTGAAGATTTTTATCCCACCTCTCAAAAGGAGCTCATAAAGTTAAAACAATACAACAATAAAATCATAAAACCATCAACTTTAAAAACTGTCAATGGGGAATTCCTGGCATTAATGCCAGGGAATGGTTTGCTTCAGCCCCTGTTGGAGACAAGGAAAGCACGAGACATACAGGCCATTCCTGAGGTAGGGGGCTGAATGGGCTTAGGAAGCGGCATGACCCCTACACTGGTGTCCATGCCACTTTCACCATGCAAACTGGCACGGATGCTGGCCTAGGGGCAGCACAGCCCCCAGATGTTGGTGTGGTGTCCTGCTGGCGTCCTCCCAGCACAAGTTCTTGCACCAGTGTCCTGGGAGGCATTACTGGGGCGTTCCGAGGGGGCGGAGCTGTTGTTAGGCAGCTTTGTAACTCTTTCAGCCTGGGAATGCCCCCTAAAGCAATGGCGGTGCTGCCCCACCTTTTTGGTAGTGTAGCATTTTTTATGGGGCTTCCCCCCCCATTTGGTTTTTCTTAGAAATAACCCCCCTTTTTTTACCTTGTGGTGGCCAAGAGCCTCTTTGGAGGTGCTGTAGCAGCGCTGCGGCCACGCCATCCACGGCCGCTGCAGCTCTCAGGAATGGGCTGTTAATTGGGTAGCCACATTCAAAGCAGTCAATTAGGAGGCATGATTTTGCCACTGATATTGTGGCCATGCCTCCTTCCTGCAGGCTTTTCTGCTGGCTGCTGAGGAGGATGGTTGGTGCCTTCATTGCAGCTGAGCGTGAGGATGACTTTTGTGAGATTGAGTGCCAATTTCTGTAAAGTTTTGTGCTAGTTGAGAGTTTTGGTGTGTCTCTACTTGATTGTGTGAAAGTGGTATTGAGTGCATGCTTGTGTGGGGTCCTGACGGTAAAGATGGTTCCATTTGTGGATAAAAAAATCCTTTAAAAATACAGTGATTTTTCTCAGTGTGCGTGGCTTCTGTCAGTGTAGGGGCTGTTTTGTTGGTGAGCGATGTACGTCCCTTCCAACTTTCCTCCCCTCCTTAACCTTGTTTTATTCATTTTGTCCCTCCTCCCTTCTTTTTTTAGTGTTCATTTCATTTGCCTGCCAGGTTGCACAGGGTTTCCTTTTCAGTTAAACGAAAAGAGTGAGAGCAACTTTAAGCAGCCACACCAATCAGCTGTTTGTTGGGCCTTTTATTAGTGCTGGGTTTTTCCTGTGCTTTTTGTAGAGGCCTCAGTGAGTGAAGCGGTTGCCTTGGCAGTGGTTGGGGGTGATTTTTAGTGCCCATTTTGCTTGGCGACAGCAAGCTTATTGTCCCAGGCACCCCCCGCCTTTATTTTTCATCTGTTGGCTCACATCTGAAGCAGCATGTGTTGGATGGGGCTTAGCAGTGCAGCTCCTAGTTGCCCTTTTGTGCTTTACTATTGGCAGCCATTTCAGGTAGTGCTCCTGCTAGGGTTGCCAACCTTCAGGTGGTGGCTGGAGATTTGCCGCTATTACAAGTGATCTTCAGCTGTTGGGGATCAGTTCACCTGGAGAAAATATCTGCTTTGGCAATTGGACTCTATGACATTGAAGTCCCTCCCCTCTCCAAAACCCATCCTCCTTAGACTCCACCCCAAAATCTCCAGGTATTTCCCAACCTGGAGCTGGCAACCCTAACTCCTGTGGATGAGGGTGGCCACTTCAGTGGATGGAAGTGGCCATTTTGAGGCTGGGTTTCTCCCACCTTCCCCCTTTTTAGAACAGGATGTTCCAGTATCTGAGCCCAAACAACCCCGCATGGGGCTACCTGACCTGTAAGTCAGCCTGATAGCAAAGATAGGGCATCAGTCAGTCCCGCTGAAGCACTATCACCTCTTGCCTGCAACTAAAGTGAACTTTTGGCAGGAGGAGTATGTGGTTCTCTTCTCATTATTATTTGGAGGCCCAGAGCTGAAGCAGGAAAGTAAAGAAGAAAACAGGAAGAGGGAAAAGACTAGGAAAAGGCCCAAACACTGCATCTGGGACAATTGGCTATCGGGGTATACTATCTATGTGGCAGTTGTCATTCAGATGCCACTAGAGAGAGCCCTGGCTTGAATAAAAATAGGTTTTCATCAAGCATATGCAGAGTACGCTAGGTCTGTGCGGCTCTGTTATGACAAAACTTTTAGAATGTATGTAGCACTAGACCTGAAGCTACTTTTGGGTAAAGAAAACCAACAGCTCTGGTCTCAGTATTTGGGACCTGTAAGGCCATTATCTGGGAGGTATTCTGATAGTGGGCGCCTTATATCTAAGGGAGACCTCATTTTCAAGTAAACATGCATAGGATTAGGTCATAAAACTTGAATTGTATGTGAGAATACATAACAATGGCTCCAGTACTTTGAAATTACAATGCATTGGAATAAAAGCAATCATTTTGTTATAGATCGGTGTGATCTTCTTTAGAGCAATGCTATCTATATCTACAGTTTTAGCAGTTTTTCCTGTCTTAGAACATCTGATGCTACCCACATTTCATTTTTGGGTGGTGTCCCTGATTACAGTAGTACTTCCAGGTTTTATTAAAGGACGGGCATAATGAGAAACGATGCCATATATAAATTTGGTAATTGCAACAGAAGGCTGGAAAATATATGCAGTTCTCTTTTTTTAAGATTAACAATGTAAAACAGAAGGGGTGTGTGTGAGGGAAACAGAGAGCATACTATGGTTGCTGTGCTGAGCCCAAAGAGGTTCCAGCTGAAGATACCCCCTGGGATACATCCTGATGTAACTGCCAAATATCGCTGTTCGCTCAGAATGTTATGTATTATGACTGAGACTTGCAAGTCTTCAGAGACTTCTCTACTTCATAACAAGTTTACCATTTTCCAACAGTCACTAAAGGTCTTAACAGGAAAGTGAAGGACAAGCTCTGTGAAAGTAGTGTGAGCTATGGAACGTGAAACCAATCGGCAATTCACCATTACTGAAGTTGCTGCTCCACATGCTTCCGTTGAATCTGATCATGACTGCTGGGCAAGGAGGAGCTGTTTTGTTTATTTATTTTCTTCGCATGTAATAAATCCTTTCAAGTTCAAATAAATAATTCCACTGAAGTCCTGCAAAGCAAGCTGCCTACTGTGCTTCCATGGCTTTAACCTCATAAATCTCAGTCTGATGACAAATCCTTCATCCCTCTATCTGTGAATGTAAAGTGTGGCTTCACCAAACTCCAACATCTCTAGCAAAAAATCTGCTAACACTCTGGAATAAAGCAGTAACAAATGGTGCTTAACGAACCTTGTTTCAAAGCAGAAAACACTTCTGCTGCACATGGGTGTGGCTTGTTTTGTATGATACATAGGGTTGCCAACCTCCAGGTACTAGCTGGAGATCTCCTGCTATTACAACTGATCTCCAGCCAATCGAGATCCATTCACCTGGAGAAAATGGCAGCTTTGACAATTGGAGACTATGGCATTGAAGCCCCTCCCCTCCCCAAACCCCACCTTCCTAAGTCACCACCCCAAAAATCTCCAGGTATTTCCCAACCCAGAGCTGGCAACCTTATTGATACAGCCTCTCTAATATACATTATTAATAATATTCTTTAATAATTAATAATATCCCCCCTCTATTCATGCCTTGTCACTTACATTCTCAATCCATCATTAATTCTGTCATCTTAATGCTGGATAAAAGCTATTCTTGCACTTGTACATTTTGTTCAAATTTGTATTGCATCATAAAGATTTTAATAGGAATTTGTTTGGCAAGAATTTCCTAATTGTAAATGGTTTTTGCATGAAAATGAATGGTGGGATTTGGTAAGATTTTAGGAGGTGTGCTGTGTTTTCTCCCCTTTTAATCAGAACTGCTTAGCTTATGAAGGAAATAATTTCATAATTTATATCTATAACACCTAAATCACTGTTGTACTCATGCTGTCTTTTAGCATGGCTTTCCTTTTGTTAACATCTTTGTGTGTGAATTGGCTACACTTTTCTAAGAATCACATGTGTTTATTGCACATTGGCTTTAAACTTTGGGGAATCTCAATTTACAGAAAGTACATTACAGCTTTCAGCATTATGACTAATGTGTTTTTATACTTGATGAAATCATTAAGCATTTCGGATATGTTCTTTCAAGTAAGTAATTCATTTCAGCTTTAGAAACCTTCAAAGTAAGTACTGAGTATAGTGTGTTCCATAAGTATTAGTATATCAACCACCATCCAACTATGTAAGATAATTGCTTTTAGATTTCTAGCGGTAAATACTTAAACAACACGCAGCCTGGCTGATAGTTATGATGGGCTGTGTAAGAAAAGTAAGAGAGAGAGAGAGAATGTCACTGCTGTTTTTATGTAAACAAAATTAAGCTATTTAAGCCTTTGACTAACATTTGTGAAAATTATGGCTGTCAGATTGAATATTGATGATCTCCAAGTACACAAGCACACCTGAAAACAGATTTTTGCTAGATCTCTGATGCATATGGTTTACCAGATGGCTTTATTCATTCACAAGTCAACTTATAATACAAACACAAATACTACAGTACTTGAGAGACTAGAGGCCAGTGTGGACATTTGCAAATTCTTCATTCAAGCAAGGAGTTGAACCATTAAAAACTGAGTTCAGTTTGGTTCATTATCAGCAGTATTTTTTTTTAACTCTTAGTTCAGCTCTAGATCAGATGCTGGCTAAACTGAAGCATCCTCGGTTGCTATTTATTCACTGAAGCAAGATTAGTCATTGTGCTACCTGTGTAGGGATCTGTATACTTAAATACAATTATGTTTTATGTTTGTACATAAAATCAAACTTGTTTGCTATAACCAAAGGCCATTGCACAACAGGTTTAAAATATTGGTAGTAAAAATCAAGAATTTTACACCCAGGCTAGTTAAACTCATTAATAATATATAGATTCACGTACATATATCCTTATTAGCCAGAGGTATCGCTTACATTAAAATGAGAAGTTTGTTGTTAGACATCTATTTTCATACATACCTTGCTCCAAATGCCTTTGATGCTACTGTAAATAATGTAGCCTGGAAAGATACATTTTTATCTTTATCAGACATCAGATGAATAGTTTCAGAGGTTAGCTGTGTTGGTCTGCAGTAGAACTACTAGATTGGAATCCAGTAGCACCTTAGAGATGAACAAGATTAGGGGGCGTAAGAGCTTTCAAGAGCTTTTCATGATATTTAAATCATTCTTAACAAAAAATTAATACTGATAAATTGAACAGACAATACCAAATCCTATTCAACAACAGGGTGTATGATATTGTAACAATTTGTTAGACCACATATTAATATTTCCACTGTAAAAGAATTTGAATCAGAGGTTTCAACTATGCAATCTTAGAATTATGTATTTATAAATAATTGAACTTTTTCCCCCCTAACATGTTCTCTAGAAGTAATAAAATTAACTTACTACTCAATTACTTTCTTTGTTGAAACATAGAGAGATGGCACACATGTATCTGCATTTAAATTAACTAAAGGCCATTGGAAATCCACTGGAGAAGGCAGAGGTGACTGATTTTCCTCTTAGCACTTGGATTTTTCAACAACTGGATAGTCCGCATCTCCAAAGCTCAGACTCCTGCCAATTGTAGATAGTATGATGAATATAATCTTCCTTGTGTAAGAGCCATTTTGGCTTTTTTAGATCTTGAGGCCTCAGGCAACTTACTGTGGAATAGCCTCATAGCCTTAAAAAGGATTTGTAGGGTGGGAATTGATAAGAATATGTGTGTGTGTGTGTGTGTGTGTGTGTGTGTGTGTATACACACACACACACATCAGAGAAACGGGGAGTATGAGTGGAGAGATCTCTTGTATTCTTTGCCTAATTATAGTTACAGTGATGGAAAAAAGTGAAACTCTGTGGGAGGATTTGAAAAAGACCTCATGAGCAAATCCCCTCTAGGAAAAAGATTATCCAGTTTATAAATCTAGTCTGTGTGTCTAATTAAGTAATTAAAGATGATGGTGACTTCAATTATCACACCCTTTTAAAATAAAAGTCTTCCTTTGGGATCCAAATTATCTTTTCTCATTGTTCTTATCTTTTATATCTCTTTGATGCTTAAACCTTTTCTTTTGTGGCTTGGTGGAGTTTTTGCTCACTTATCAAGTGTTTCCCAACAGGCTTGTTATGGCATGAACTTGAAGGCTATGTGTGCACAAAAGTTTGATTATATGTTAAAGCACTATTTTCTGTACTTGAAAAAAAACCTGAAGGTCAATTTTTAAATAAATGTAATGGTGATCACTAAATTAGATTAATTTAAAAGAGTATTGGACAGATTCATGGATTGTAAATCCTTCACTGTATAATAGCTAAACAGTACCTCTATGTTTAGAGGCAATATACCTCTAAACACACTTATTAAGGACAAATGCAGAGGTGATTTGGCTGCTGTGGCTTTTTCTGCACCTCTGGTTGGCCACTGTAGAAAACAGGATGTGGACTAGATGGATCACAGGTTTATTCTTTTGATTTGTGGCAGTGGTTCTTGTAGTACTTGAAGTGAGACCAACTTCTACCCTTACTTCTGGGACCCACTGGCAGGATGGATCTGGGAGGCAAAAGTTACACTCTGTGCTTCCTGTAGCACCATTGGCTGGCAGTGAGATGAGACCCTGGAAATGAATGGTAAAGTAGGAGAGAATGTGTCCTTTCCACTGTCCCTATTCCTTGTCCCACTGCTGAGAGGCAGAAGGCCAGGAGGTTTGTCTCCCAACTAGGCTAGTGCAAAAAAAAAAAAAAAGGTAAATTTCGGATTCAGGTTTATTTGATCTAATTTTTTTCCAGTAACGTCAGAAAAAGCTGAATACCCATACCGGTGAATATTGGAATTCGGCTTATTACCAGGTTTACCAAAAAAAATAGGTCCATATAGTCTATGGGGATTTTTTTGAAGCTCCGGTAGGGGCATTTTTGGAGATAAGAGTCCCCAAAGTTGCAGCATGGCTGCAAGGGACTCTCCTTAGACAGTAAGCAAAGTTTGGGGAACTTTGGGACAGGGGGGGCAAGTTTATGGGCCCGCAAAGGGCCCTTATCCTCCAGGCATTTGCGAGCCGAGCTGTCCATCAGCTTTCAGGTTCAGAAGTTCAGTGCTGCTGAGGACTGGTGGAAAGAGCCGATTGGCAGGCTGGCACCTCAAAGTTTGGGGGCTCCTTTAGTATCTGAGGTGCATAGTATGATGTCCATGCAATAAAGTTTCCAAACTAGAAAACGGCTTAAATGCAGGAAAAATAAGGCACGGGAAACATTTCTTTTTGGTGGCAATTAACATCCTGTGAGCAGTCCTTCATTGTGGTAATCAAAAATCTGATTTCAAGAGATGGTCAAAGTGTGGGGAAACGAAGCCTCTACTGTGGGCTATCTTCAGTTTGACAGCAGGATTTCAGGAAGGGGTGATTGGAGCCAGCCAAAGTCTTGACCACGGGGGCTGTCTGAAGGAGATTGCTCATCCATGTGGAAGAGGAAATCTCCTTCGGAAGCCTGGTAGTGTGAGCAGCTGTTTATGTCGGTTCTTTTTAGTTGGAGGGTATATCCCTCCGGACGGGATTAGGTGAGCCGTGTCTTTTAAAAAACCCTTATGATTGATCCAGATCAACTCACTGAATGGTTGGTCAGACCAAGTTGGTTCTGATTACATGACCCCGACCTCAAAAGGGCCCAACTATGGAGCCCTAACAAAACCAGTCAAAAAAAGATAGAAAAATGGGAGAAAGCACAGAGCCATGCATCTGAGCAAAGGCTTCAGGGAGATCAACAGGTTTTGGCGTTCAGTAAATGGCTAATTTCAGGTTTCTTTTCGGTTCAGGTATATCGGTATGCACAACCCTACTCCCAACCCAAGACCTTGAGCCTTTCAACCAAATTGTAAGACTATTATTTTAAGGCCATGACCCACAGTTTGAGAATATATTAATTGGATTTGGGACAGCCACCTGGGTGAGGTGTAAACATCAAACATATTCCTATATCTTTCTAATTATATAGGTGATAAGTAGGCAAATATAAGCCACATGACTAGCAATGCTGGCCAGACCTTTAAAACAGGGGGAGACAGTTTTCCTGGAGAACAGATTTTGAGGTACTATCAAAGAGCCACAAAATAGTTCTTGGTGAACATTATTAGTAGAGATGCTTTCTGGCTTTTCCATCTTAAGTACTGTTGATTTTTTTTTCACATTGCAGTTTTATGTGTGTATGGAGTAGTGTTTGAAAGTTTTCCTAAGGGCTTGGACCAAACCTGTTTTACGACACACTCCAGCAACATAAATACATTAGTGAAATAAATATGACTCGGTTCCAAGGGGTTCTCTTGCTGACTGGGCTTTGATGTATACCTCCAAGGCAAAGGAAGAGAACTTCCTGAATGCTATTTTGTTCCATAGACTTTATCTCCAAACTTCCTTTTCAGTCATTCTTTAGTTTTTTCATGGGTGTTTGATATTTGCAGTATCTGCACTTATTTGATAACCTGTGGCTTGAATATGTTTTCCTATCTGGCATTGGTTTTGTTGATTTCTGCCATATGTTGGCTCATATCACATTCTCTACCCTTGCCAGCACTTTGTTTTTAATAGAATAACGTTAACCATGTTTTGATAGAATAAAAGCTCTTAACATTTTTTTACAGAGACTTCCAGACTTGGTTTGTTCACTCCTATAGCATAAGACAACAGTCGGTAGTTATCAGGAAATGTTTCACTTTCACAACTGTACAAGATATTTTGACATCATTTGTTTTTCAAAGGGCATGGAATGTTGCTAAACAAAAGCTCAGACATCTAGAGCAGCACTCTGGAGAGTTGGCATATACATTTTCTGAATAAATATTGGTTCTTAAAGAGTGAAGGGACAGCAGAGGAAAGACTTTCAACAGGACTTACAGCATTAATTACTATAGGTTCAAGCACAATTCATCACCAGGTGGACAAAGCCTCACATGTGGGAAGGTATTAGCTTATGGGTCCATGGATTTTTGCACCTTTCCACATATTTAGTTCATCCTCAGGTGTGCCTCTACCTGTCATGAGCATCTGACATGTATGACCCAGGGCCAGAGGGATGGTAGAGATGATTGAATGACAGTATTGGAAGCACAGACGAGCTGGTAATGTCTGGTGCCTGACTTTGCAAGTGCATGCAGGGGCCAGCTCAGTAATAAGAGAGAAAGGAAGGGTCTACCACCCATTGAAGTCTGTGGAAGTAGACCTAGCATCTGGATTCAGACAGCAGGTCATTGAATACACAGTATGCCTCCAGACTGAGACATCAAGCCTAACTCCCATTGAAAACAGTGGAAGTAGTGCTGGCTTCTGGCACCAATTGAACTCAACAGGGGTAGATGTGCTCTCCAGATGCCAGGTCTACCACCCATTGAATACAGTGGAAGTTGACCTGGGCCCTGGAGAGAGCAAGAAGGCAGAAAGGGGAAGTAAGGATGCTCAGGCTTCCCACTGTACAAGCCTGCTCTGAGTCAGACAACAGCGTTCTGAAACCTTTCTTCACAAGAGGCCAATATACCCTGTAGTTCCTTCCCTGCCTTCTCCCTCTCTCCACACCATGAGGCAGAGCAGCTTATCTGTAACCAAGGCCTTTGAAATGATGTGCTGAACAGAATGGACCAGACCATTGGAATTTTTCCAGCAGCTGAAATGAATAAATTGTCCTGTGTCACAGCCCTGGGATCTGGCTCCCTTCCAAGCATAACAATCTAGTATCCATTCTATTCTCTGGGGCACAGGGTTATAATGTTGCAGCCCAACATTGTAATAACAAGCATGCATTAAATGATGTTTATGGCAAGTAGGGCAGAACTTCAGTGCTTGGATCTACTTCTCCTGTCTTAAACTACTTTGCTGTCATTATTTGAGATGTGTAAATAATGCATTTGATGTTGTTAAATTAGTCAAATATATTTAGGTTTGATAGGAAAAGTAATTGTTACATATATTTAAAAAAAACCCAAATTTTGATTTTTTTTTTCTGAAAATGAATCCTCCCCTTCCCATGGCATCTACATTTCTCTTGATGCAGCCCTCCAAAGAAGATTCATACTACTGGAAAGCCCATATGACATATAACATTATTTATATGTGTTCCTTTGAGATAGAATGGTTAATAATGGATCTGGGAGGCAAACGTTACACCCTGTGCAGGAAAGCTATTTTGATGGGGCTTTGACGTTAAAACTAACATACAATTTATATAATAACTTCCCTCTTTTCTCAAATTTATGTTTTTATATTGCTATTTTTGTTTCTTTTTGACATTGTGACATTAGTTTCCAATTCCTAACTTCATCATTTATTAAAGGACCAGTTTGGCTCAGCAATAAATCTTTTCCTCTGAAGACAGGGTCTATACAAAAAGCAAAACTTATTTGTGCCATAAATTCAAGTAGAAGGATACTTTAAAAGTAAATAGTTAGCACTGCATATTTGATAGAATAATTTTTAGACTGTCCAAGTAATCCAACCTTAATTTGGAAATATTTTACATGGTAGATTTCCTTTTTCTTTAAAGCATCTAATGGTATCTGAGTTCAAAATCTAGATTTTTAACATATCTTATAGGGAAAAGGTAACAATTTGTTCATGTAAGGCTTATTTATGGTTGCAACTGTGAAGTTTACACTTTTTCTTATTTGAGTACTGAATTTATGATGAATAGTTTCATATACACATAATGGTCATTTATGCATAGGTACTTGGACTCACGTCCGCCCCCTGTCTGACTTGGTTGTTCCTTGGAGTTCTGCATGAGTTCTCTGTCCATTAGAAACAACCTCACTGCCAGTCCTCACAATGTCCGGGTCTTCCTATTCCTTTGTTTACCCAACTTTTCCCTCTCCCCTGAGCTGAGACTGGCTTAAATCTCCGTGCAGAAGGCAAAGCAGGGGAAACAGATGATTGCTTTCTCACTGCCAATCACAAAGCAGCATGTAAAGAGGTGGGGATTCAAATACTTGCTGCTTCCTAGGAGCTCTTTCTGAGCAGAAGAAAGGCTTTTTAAAATTGAGGCTTGGATCCCCCCCTTTCTTTCTGATTGCTGTTTTTTGTTCTTAGTTCTTAAAATGCTTTTTAATGCAGCAAAATTCCCATGCATAAATGACTTATGTTAGTTTATTCTAACACTCATAGGCTGACCTGGATGGCCCAGGCTAGCCTGATCCCATCAGATCTCAGAAGCTAAGCAGGGTCAGCCCTGGTTAGTATTTGGATGGGAGACCACCAAGGAAGTCCAGGGTTGCTGTGCAGAGGAAGGCACTGGCAAACCACCTCTGTTAGTCTCTTGCCATGAAAACCCCAAAAAGGGGTCGCTATAAGTCAGCTGCGACTTAACCGAACTTTACACACACACACAAATATGTATAATGCTGCCATTCTTTTCATACTGTAACACGAAATCTGTAACCTTGACATCGTCCTAAACCACACACATTTAAGTACTTGCTTTATATTGACATTGTGACTCAGTCCAGGAATATTTGTAACATGCCATTTCTCCCCTACAACAATATTAGGGAAAACCATGCATATAGGGTTGCCAACCTCCAGGTATTAGATGCAGATCTTGTGCTATTACAACTGATCTCCAGCCGATAGAGATCAGTTCACCTGGAGAAAATAGCTGCTTTGACAATTGGCATTGAAATCCCTCCCCTACCCAAACCTGATCCTCCTCAGGCTCCACCCCAAAAATCTCCTGCCAGTGGCGAAGAAGGACCTGGCAACCCTACATGTATAAAAAGTATACATCATAATTTATGAAGAACATACAAGTAGCCATTTCAGTACATAAACCTTCTTTGAGCAGCTATGGTTGGTGACAGATTCTTGTTGTGTCTATACAAAAAGCTCTTCTGAAATGATACAATCATCAAAACCTCTCATGGCCTAGAACTCACATATCTAAAGAACCATCTCTTCTCTTAACTCTCCATATGTCCACTGTGGTCCTCAGGCTACCACATGCTAGCTGTTCTGCTGATTAGGGTATTAACCCTGTCATTGATCATATCCCCTACTTTTTCTATCATAACCTAACCCCTACCCTATGGAATGAGCTGCCTGATATGGGGCACTATCTTAAGAGATTTTTAGGAGGCACTAAAAGCCATTTTATTAACTAGGAATGGGCTGGAGGCATTTTTAGGGGGAGGGATAATTTGTATTTTGTATGCTTTAAATTTGTAAGCCACTTTGAGCTGTGGGAATAAGTGGGGTATAAATAAATAAATACTGTAGACTTTATCCAGAGATGATACATATAGAGGTGGGAAAACCTTTGTAGTGGCTTTTTTTTAAAAAATGGAGTGGACATTTTGCACCAAAAATTGTCTTGTGAAAAAGGCTATATCCTCTGTGTACCTTGATCCCAAAGCTGAAAGCTGCCGCATGTTTTTTAAAAGTCAGCAACATAATCCAGACATATGCTTATATCTCTCCTGGTGAAATTGATACATCTTTATAATGTTTAATTTGGGCTGGATTGTTTCTTACATATATTTCTTTCACGGAAAAGGATTGCCACTCCTTTGTTCGTGAATCTTAATGACATAAGCAACATTCCTGCCAATTTCATGATTCTGGGAGCACTTTGGGGAGCTACTAGCTCTTGCAAACAAGCAAAGCCATGAATGATGGTAGCTGGATGTGCTATCCTGTTCAAGATCAGCTACATTATGCTTTTATGCCGGGAGCCATTCATATAAATTGCTGAGTGGTATGTATAAAATGGCTTATGTTATTTTCTGGTTTCACCAACAATTTTGTGTGGCTTTGATTTAGTTTAGTTCTGGTTTACCTAACCTCATGAGTTAGCAGCTCAAATGTATATCAGAGAGGGATCCCATAAGTCACTCAAACATGAGCCACTGCCATACTAAAATCAAATCCCTGTGATGGTCAAGCTGTCTGCCTAGAAGGTAAAAACTGGATTTATCTAGTCCAGTGATAAAAGGTTAGAGATAATCATCAATATCTATACTCTTAATGGGAAAAATGTGCCTCAAAGGCTAGAGTATTGAGATTCAAAATTGTTTTATCATACCATATCACTTATAAAATCCTTTATACCAGTTGCAGGCGTCTACTGTACTTGATAAAATAATCTCCTCATTGGGCTTCTGCATAGTGTGCTACATTTTATGATTATTAAATTGTGTTTAACAGCATTTTCTACCCCCCAATGAATGCCTTTATTATGCTACTTAAAAACATCTTAATAAACAAGATGAAAATTCTTCCTAAAGAGGAAGAGGTGGGGTTTTTTTTAACCAAATATGGAACAAATTGAGTATTAGTATACAGGGAGAAAGTAAGATTGATGATCTGACAAAACATTAATTAAAAAAAAAGAATGTTGCCAAGACTTACTTGTATAATTCAACTGCACATAATTCAAAGGCAAAATTAATTTACTTTTCCTTATTTGACAACAAAGCCACTTTCTATCGATTATGCTTTCCTTTTCTTTTTTTCTCACAAGTACAAATAAGATATATTTAAACTATCCAGTAAGAAATGGCGTTACTGAAACTGTGTTTAGAATTTACATTTCAAAAACTCCGCCGAGATGGCAGAAAAATTGACTCCTTGCTGAAACTGTTCTGCAGCAGATTGGTATACTTGTTTGCAAACACTGGATCTGGATTGCTTTAATTAAAGAGGAAAAAAATAATTGGCATAGTTCTGTTTTGACAAATTTACAATGTTGCTGTGCCCAACATGAATATTTGGTTTCAGATGATTTATTGCAAAAGTATTTGTATCAGAGAATAGTTTGTATTACACTTACTTGTTAATTGTAAGCAGTTGTGAAGATGAAATATTATTACATCTTCAAATGCCAAGAGTATACACATAATCCCTTCCAACACTTTGATAATTACAATATTTTGTAACATAGACTATAGAGTCTGTGCACAAATCTTTTACTGCTACTTGTTTAGAAATGGTCTAGTAATCTTTAAATCTTCCTTGAAGATAATACATATTCTTCTCTAGGCAATAAGAAACTATAAATACAGCGCTGGGCATTTGTAAGATAAATTGCTACTATGAAAAAAGACTGCAATGCTGCTGAACAGTAAGCAAAAATAAATAAAGTTTTGGGTTCCACAGTGCTGCCACCAGAGACTTTAGCACACACAAAAACCCCAACCCCAAATAACTTAAAATTATGTATGAACTGCATTCTATTAGAGTGCTAAACAGTCTTCAAGGGTATGTAAGTAGTCTTCACCTTACTCCTTTCATTTTGCCATTGCGTTTATGCTATAATAATAAACTAGAAAGGCTGATTTAACTAAATCCAAAACAATATTTATTCTTAACTTAAGTAAGACTTAAGGCCCAGCTGGCGTCCCTGGGTGGTGCAGCTACGGCAGCGTCGGGAGGATGGCGTCCAGGTCCCCCCGCCAGCATCCGTGCCACCCTGGACAGCATAAGTGGCACGGGTGCCAGTGCAGGGGGCACAAACGGCGGTGCAGCCCCTTCCTTGTTTCCTAAGGACTTTCGTCCTTTTGGGTCAAGAATGGGCTGCAAATTTCGTTACCCGCCCTGAGCCTGGCTATGGCTGGGTAGGGCGGGAGATAAATTGAAAATAATAATAAATACATTTTGAATAAATAAGTGAATAAATAAAATTATAAAAATGGTTTAAAATGACATCATATGTGAAGGTTCAATAATCATATAACCTGGCAGCTCTTGTACCAAGATTACTTACACATTCAAAAACCTTGGAAACCAGACATCTCTCAGCTAATAACAGAAACATGTCTGTCCATTCCTAAATTATATGCATGTTTTTCTTGCAGTTTTTCATCTGAGTAATAGTGCTAATAATCTCAGACTACTCAATTTGATATCTAGATTTGGGCTTCTTAATCTGCACGGGACATATAAGGACCTTTCAAAGGGCTTCTATTCCTTTTTGGGGATTCGTGGATCACACCATGGGCTCTCCTGCCCTGTATATGCGGACTGCTTCGTTTGAAACACATCAAAGTCTGAAAAGTGATCATCTGCCATATCATTAAATTTATTTTCATTAAATGGTAGTTGTCTGGGTGTATTTCCTCAAGAAATTTCCCTAAAGTTAGTTACTAAAAGAGCTAAATGGGATGAGAGACTGGACTTCTCCCTTCTTGAAACAAAACTACACTCATCCTTTCCCCCCAACAACAGTAATGACATTCAATGTAACTATTAACATTGAAACTGTCACTAGGTGGTTTTTTGTCAATTTTATATAAAGAGAAAATAAGGCAAATGGTGTACAATTTATAAACAACAAAAATGCAATAAAATAATTAAAAGAAATTAACAGACTGAGAACCCTAGCGATGAAAAAGTGATGGGAAAAAAGACCTAGATTGAGAGCAGACGGGGAAAAAAATGAAATGGACATATCTGTTCATCCAGCTGCTGTGTTGGCCTAAATCTGCAATACCGCATTCAAAGTCTCATTGAGCCTGAGCACCTCTTATGGCCATCATTCATAGCTTTTTAAGGGGAGGCCAGAGGACAATTACAACTTGGCTAGTTTCCAAAACACATCAGGACCATTCCTGATTACAGGGTGGGTTGTGCTTGATCACAACACCTTAGCAGTATGTGCTTAATTACATCCATCATCATGTGTAAGTGGTGGCTTATTGCCCTCATACTTAGTGACCTGATTGAGCTTGCTATCTTGTTGGCTTGCCTCTGTAGGACTCCATTCACTCTTAACCACTTCCATACCGCTGCACTATGTAGCTATATCTGGGAAGCACATGGACAGGGTAAATACCTTGGGTCCATTGAGTTACTGCTCTCCCTTCTGGTTGTACAATGAATGGGTAGGATCTGTTACCCAAATGGCCTACATGCGTGTGACCCCCAATTAGGGTTGCCAACATCCAGGTAGTATTGTCGAAGGCTTTCACGGTCAGAGTTCATTGGTTCTTGTAGGTTATCCGGGCTGTGTAACCGTGGTCTTGGAATTTTCTTTCCTGACGTTTCGCCAGCAACTGTGGCAGGCATCTTCAGAGTAGTAACACTGAAGGACAGTGTCTCTCAGTGTCAAGGGTGTAGGAAGAGTAATATATAGTCAGAAAGGGGTTGGGTTTGAGCTGAGTATTGTCCTGCAAAAGTATTGTCCTGTAAGTATCAAGATAATGTGCTAATGAGGGTATGGTATGTTAATATGGAACCATTGTATCCTGAAGTGATCTGTTAATGTGTGTAATCCAAAGCTAATCTGTATGGCTATTGTTGAATGTTGTCTTTGTCTGGAGGTTTTTCAGGGCAGGAAGCCAAGCCTTATTCATTCTTAAACTCTCCTCTTTTCTGTTAAAGTTGTGCTGATGTTTATGAATTTCAATGGCTTCTCTGTGCAATCTGACAAAATAGTTGGTAGAATTGTCCAGTCTTTCAGTGTCTTGGAATAAGACCCTGTGTCCTGGTTGTGTCAGTCCATGTTCAGCCACTGCTGATTTCTCAGGTTGGCCAAGTCTGCAGTATCTTTCATGTTAACATACCATACCCTCATTAGCACATTATCTTGATACTTACAGGACAATACTTTTGCAGGACAATACTCAGCTCAAACCCAACCCCTTTCTGACTATATATTACTCTTCCTACACCCTTGACACTGAGAGACACTGTCCTTCAGTGTTACTACTCTGAAGATGCCTGCCACAGTTGCTGGCGAAACGTCAGGAAAGAAAATTCCAAGACCACGGTTACACAGCCCGGATAACCTACAAGAACCAACATCCAGGTAGTAGTTGGAGATCTCCTGCTATTACAACGGATCTCCAGCTGATAAAGATCAGTTCACCTGGAGAAAAGGGCCACTTTGGCAATTGGACTCTATGGCATTGAAGCCCAAACCCCTCCCTCCTCAAACTCCACTCCAAAAACCTCCTGCCAGTAGCAAAGAGGGACCTGACAACCTACCCCCAATGTTTGGAGCACCCCCTTGTGTGTCAAGAGCACACACACATGTATCTGGGTAAAATTAAATCAGTTCCTGTGTATACAAAAGTCCAGAATTTAGTAGTAGCACATCCCTCTGGGAATGGGAGATTCCCAGAAATAAAGCAGGTGAAAAATAGAATCAAAGTCTTAATCTTTATTTAGAAAAAATAGATCAAGAAAAGCAGGAGGCAGTCAGAGAGCTGCAGGCTCACACACACACAAACACACACACACAGCAAACCTTAACCCTAGACAACCTATCGCCTAAGTAATAAAAACATAGAAGCCTGTCTCATGCGGTGACAGAGTCCTGGGAAGCCAGGGAAGAAGGATAGCAAAGAAGGAAAAAGCAAGGCAGAGACTGAAGCTGGCTCCAAAATTCACCTGATTTACATATAGTTCAAGCTACGGAGGGGCAGGAGCAGGGTCGTTTGGGAGAATGGCTGGTGCTGATGCATAGTTCTGGGGTTCGGGGGGACCATATTTATAATGCAAAAATGTTGGAAGGTGAGTGGCTAGTGGGCTCCAAAATAGGGATTGAATCTTACTGCCGGTTTGATTCTAACTGCCAGGTGGGGAAATTATGGATGCAAAAATGACACACCAAAGGAGGTGAGCAACTGGAGTGATTGGAGGGTAGACAAAGAACTAATCTGGAGGGTAGACAAAAAACTGGGTGTGAACTGATGATCATATCCTGGGGAAAATAGGCTTAGGATAGGGATGAATGCTGACTTGATCCTTCAGTGTATCATAGTTAATCATTGAGGCATTGCCTGCATTTTTGAGTGGGCAAGGGACTAATTCACTTACCTCCATGTAGAACTGTTCAGGCTGTTACCATTTGTTACGTTAGGAAGTGCCTTCAGGCTGAATGGAATTTGGATTTATTCAGGCTGCTTCCCTGGATTTATTCAGGTTGGGAAACACCTTCAGGCTGAGTGGATTTTTTTCCTGGAGCCCCATTTTAAATTTACTAAAATATGACGGTTCCAGTATGGATGTCTGTATGCTCTGGTATCAGAAAGAGTGATGCAATTGGCTCCACCCTCTTTGTTTCTCTTTCAGTTGTTTTTTTCAAGGGGAGAAGCTCCCATGCCGCTAGGCAATGTGAATAAGACCTATGTCTTTGTACCTATTCTTATTACCTCATACTCCTCTGCCTAACTATATTGCCTGTTAGTACAACAGGACGAATGTCTTTATACCTGATGTTATTACCTCCTATTCCTTGCTTAACTATATTCCCTGTTCATTTCTCCTATTACACCTTTCATAGACAGAGTCTGCCAGCTCTGTATTATTAGCATGCCATCAAAATAAGATTTTCTGGCAGCCCTTTTGCATAAATGTTCACTAGGGACAATCTTAAGCGATGGGACACTTGAGTTTCATGTCATTCTTATCCTTTGCATTAGAGTTCAGTCATTGGTCAGAAGCCAGACAGCATGTAGTTAGCATGTCAATGTAAAGTACGACAGGTCTCACCTCAATAAATATCATCCATAGCTAAATGAACCAGATAAGTAACTGTTTGCAAATTTGTTGGGAAATGTCTCCCTGAGGCCTTATTTAGTAGTAGTAGTTTTTGTGTGTGCGTGTGTGTGTGGGTGAACCAATTTGAAGATTAGGTTTCCTGTCTATTGCTTGAACAGTCACCTGATTTACACATATATTCTGCAGACTCAAGCATATGTATTTGCAAACACAATTGGCATTTTTGCCCATTAAAATACATTTCTAGCCCAAGAAATTTAAAAAGCTGTACTGTTTTCACCTTGTGGTTTCTAATTCAAAGGTATAGACAGAGTCTAATGAAACCCTCTTTGTGAAGATTCATTTTGGCCTTTCAAAATGTGCTGAAAAGAGTCAATGCAGATGCTTTTAGGGTTACCTCTCACTGAGGTGGTAAACCTGTGTCTGCGATATACCACATCAGACTGCAGCTTGGTGACTGATATGAGTCAATATTCCTCCAGAAGAAAAAAGAAATCCTTCCACAAAAAGAAGAAGTTAAGGGGAAGATTTGTAGCTTAACATTTTCCCGACATACTAGTTTTCACTGTGGAAGGAGTTTTTGTTTAAATGGAAGAGCATTTAGTCATGCCAGGTGGCTTTACCACCTCGGTGAAAACCAGGCCTTAATATCTTGTCTTACACAATATACAGGCAGAGGCAGTAAACAGTAATGACCATGTCTGCCGGCATTCTTCAGACTGTCTTACTCTTTAACAATTATAAAGAAAAAAACAATGTAGCGGTGAGATCATTACTGATGAAACTGTAATCTTTCCTTTTCACCAAGATTCAAACAGGACAAAATTAAGCTTCGAAAGAGGCCAATAGCTATTTAAAGGGGATTTATCTTAATTATCGTTTCTCTCATCTCCTCAAATCATTTAAAGTAGCATTCTAAATGGGATGACTTGAGAAACTATAAAAAAAGGAGTTGTTTCCTGCAGAACTAGGAAACTAGTGGTTGTTTTTCAATATGTTATAACAAGGACATGGCCCGTTGGCACTACCGAGACAAATTGGAGTTAACTGTCTCATTTGGTACCACAGTTGTTTCGAAATGGGTGAGAGACTGTGCACTGTAGGCAGCAATGCTGGGTCAGTGAAATGGCAATCCTGTCTCACCTCTGAGAAAGGGATGATTGGGTTAACTAGCCTAAAGAGGATCCCACACATTCTCTGAAGATGGAACATACTGGCATATATAAATCAGTCAAATATTTCTCTAAACGTTTGTCCCCATACTTCAGGATGGATATATAAGTCACTAGAATGTTGGATACACTCAGCTGATTTTTGGTTGATCAGCATCATGAACAAAAGAAGGGGGTTCTTGTCACCCAAAGGACTGATGTGCCGGAGAAAGAGGACAAGGACAGTATCAGCACTGCTACTGGAATCCTCAGCAGCAGCAGCATTCAACAATGCTTTTTTAATTGGTGGAGAGATTTACAAAGGGCATCACCATCTTCCAGATCTGTTGCATCAAGTCTCTTAAGTACTCTGTTCTTCAGAATGGAGCCTGAGAGCCCAGCAACAAGCGTCAAGGGAAGATTTTCCTCCAGTTCCCATTCATAGTATAATTCCCCTGTGCAAAGCAGCAATGGAGGGATGGGGAGAACTCCGGTTCAAGAGCACACACCTGTGATATCAGGGAAGAATAGACTGAGGAGATGCAATTGGGCAGCATTTCAGCTGCACATGCCACTGAATTTGCCCCTGAACTTCACACAAAATTTTCAGCTCAGGCTGCACCAAACCAGCAAATCCTGTTGGAAAAAGGCAGAAGAAACCTAGAATCCCGGAAAGTTTGTCGTCTAGAAGCATCCCCACCCCCCAGTGTGAGACAGAATGTCATTTGGCTGAGTACCAGTTCCACCAGCAGGACCAGCTAGACAGGTATTGATTAGGGGTCTCAACGTGTGGATGAAAAAGTAGTGCTGGGAGAAAGGATTTACACACATGAACACATGAATCTGCCTTATACCGAATCAGACCCTTGGTCCATCAAAGTCAGTATTGTCTACTCCGACCAGCAGTGGCTTTCCAGGGTCTCAGACAGAGGTCTTTCACATCACCTCCTTGCCTAGTCCCTTTAATTGGAGATGCCAGGGATTGAACATGGGACCTTCTGCACGCCAAGCAGATGCTCTACCACTAAGCCACAGCCCCTCCCCTATGAGCCCCAGATTTATTAGGCATTAGACATGCCGAACCTGCACAAAAGAGATGGGCTTCACTTGAACCAAAGAAGAGCAAAGGGTCAAATACGGTAGAAAACATTAGGAAAATGAACTTCCTGACAAAAGTAAGATGAGTAGAGATACTGAATCTTAAAAGTTACTTGCAACTGGGGTGTACAATCTTTCCTGTTAATATAGATACATCAACTAATACTGCACAAGTCCTGTTGAAATAAACTGGGGTTATGTGAGAACAATGCTCAGGACACTGACCCTATATTACATATGTATTATTGTTATGTTACCTCTTCCGTAAGACCAGAGTGGGATTTGTATCTTCCCAATCTGCAATTAACTACTAGGTCTTTCAAAACTAGGTTTGAGACTTCTCATATCTGCAATATAACCATTGGGCATTGGTTCTTAATTACAAAGTTTCCCATAATCTCATTTTTCATTAGTTTGACACTGAAACTTATGAAATCATTATTAGGCACTTTGACATTCAGGCATCAACTCTGAAGGTGGATGTATGATTATTTCCTTTAGTTCCTTCCTGATACGCAATGGAGCACGCTAGAACAAATTTGTGCTTCCACCCATTTTATGAGGTAATACACTCCAGAAGCCTGGATTTGGTTAATTAAAGATTTTATGGCACACTAAAAGATACAATGCAGAGTAAACAATGCACCACACAAAATAAAAGACTGCATCACATACCAGCTCAACGGAGCCTCCTTTATAAAGGCTGAAAAATACATTTAACAATTATTCCATTCTGCATTCATGGTGACTGCACAATGACCTTGGTCAGCAGTTTCAAGAGTAATACATCAATATATGATGGAATTTATGAATTGATGTTTGTGGCTCCGATCATCTTTTGGTTATAAACAACCTTTTATTCATCTCCGCTAATGGTAGCCTATCATCAGGCAGTATTATGCATAGCAGTGTCAGAACAGAAATTGATATATTAATTTTACCAATGTTCCTAGCTATTTAAAGTTTTTAAAAATGCCTCAATAATCTGAGGTAGTTAACATTTTCATAACTGTGTCCAAAGATTTTGGATACAATGCATTTGCTGCATTTAAAGTATTTTCCCATAAAATCAAATTAAGAGAATCTATCAAGTGTATTTCTTATAGTGTAATTAACATAGCTGGCAGCATATTACAGATGGGGATTTAGCTCAATGCTGTGGAACTCCAGGAGTTCTTATTTGCTGAAGCCATTTTGCAAATAATAGTAAACTGCTCTTCCAACAGTTTTTCCATACTAAAAAAGTAGCCAGGTGGGACAATTTTGATCAGACTGCAGAGCTGGGGTGAAGTTAATTCTTTCTTCTATGCTGTTTGCATGATCAAACTAGCTGTAATTAACTCTGTACAGGAAGAAGACAGGCTAAAACACTGGGCCTGCTTTCTTTTCCTACTGGGGCTAATTGCAAGCCAGGGAAAGGAGCAGGAAAACATTATGCAGAAAGGTTAAATCATAGTAGCCACAAGTCAAACTGGACCTTTATATCTGCCTTTTTAGGGTCAAAAACATATTTGTAGATCCAAGTTGGTTCCATCATAATATGTTCTTTGGCCTTAAATTTAGGATCGATGACCAAGACCAGTAATAATTACTATATATCACATAAATCGAACAGAAATGAGAGAAGATAACTTGTGGAAGGAACAAAGATGTTAGGATGATTCACCCACACACTATCCAAAAGAGTTTTCAGTCACCAACTGTACAACCACTTTAGTAATCTTACATAATAGGTGGACTACAGATGTGACAAGTGAGATTCACTTAATTTAATTTATCATTCACCATTACATGTCAGGCATTAAGTACTGACAACTATTAAATGCTATTGCAGGCCAATGATCAAATAATGTGAAATATTATACGCACATAATTTCTGCATTCATGATTTGGGTAATCCTGGACTGTTTTGAAGCTGATGAGGGATTCTTCAGTGAGAAAATCTGTAAGGATAGACAGATAGATTCCTGAAACACAATGTGATCACCACTGTTTTTCTGCCTCTGCAATATTCAGTCAAAGGGGCATACTAGTTATTTTTTGGGGTACAGTCTCCTCCATGATGAGGCCCAATACTGCTCCATTGGTATTGGGTGGGAAACCTAGGACATGCTAGAATCCTCTGCAATGTACAAAGGTTACATGACAAATATGTTTATTTGAAACATTTCTACTATGCTGGTCTTTAAGACAGAGCATGAACTCAGTTGAAAATAGAACAAAATATCAGCAATAAACTCAGCCTAAAATATCTGACAGTGGGAAAATGCATTCATTTTAAAACATAAGGGGGGGAACTAAAACACCATTTATTACATTAATTAGGGTAATGAAAATGAATGGAAATACAAATTAATAATTCATTTCATTTGTCTGATGGTCTGTTTAGAAAGTACAGAGAGGGAGGGGGAGTCTTGTAACAAGTATTCCTAGATAGAGTAGAGGAAGAAAATCAGCAGAAATCTTTGCTGTCTTAAGAAAGCTTTAATGTCCTTAAGTCTTGAGGATATTTGGTTGGATATAGGTCATCGATGGGCAGAAATTAAATGGGAGAGACTTATATTGCAATCCTAACAACACTTTTCTGTCACTAAGACCCATTGAGTAGATTTGAGTAGGATACTGAGTACGCCAGTTTAGGAATTTATAGCAAAAAAGCAAGGGCAGTGCTTACACATGCCCTGTTCCCCCAGAGATTGTGGCTGAGTGAAAGTGTGAACTCTATGACTCTTTTTCTCCCTCTCCCATAATACTAGAACACGGGGTCATCTGCTAAAGCTGGAGGGTGAGAGATTCAAAACAGATAAAAGGAAGTATTTTTTCACACAACACATAGTTAAATTGTGGAACTCCCTGCCCCAGGATGTAGTGATGGCTGCCAGCTTGGAGGGCTTTAAGAGGGGAGTGGACATATTCATGGAGGAGAGGGGTATTCATGGCTGTTAGTTAGAATGGATACTAGTCATACTGCATACCTATTCTCTCTAGTATCAGAGGAGCAGGCCTATTATTTTGGGTGTGGTGGAACACAGGCAGGATGGTGCTGCTGCACTCGTCTTGTTAGTGGCTTCCTAGAGGCACCTGGTTGGCCTCTGTGTGAACAGACTGCTGGACTTGATGGGCCTTGGTCTGATCCAGCTGGGCCTTTCTTATGTTCTTATGACAACACACGTCCATGGAGTTCTCCCCAGGCTCCTTCCCTGGCCCCTGAACTGCCTCTTTTTACATTGGCACAGCGCCCTAGCTCAGCTGTGCTGCAGATATACCAATGCGCAAAATGAAGCAGCTATGCCAGAGCACAGAAGCAACACAGCTGAACTAGGGCTATGCACCAGCATAAATAGCCAGATACGCCAGCTTAGGGGTCAGTCCACCGACTATGGCTCTTTGGCCACCCCTTAGAATTATGCTCTTAGATGTCTTTTGGTACATCATGTAGCTTTACTAGATTATTTGGCTTAGATCTGAATTTGCCTTTCTTTTTTATGGAAAATGTTCTGCTTGTGGAAGGCACTTCCATATTCAACCCCATAGAAGTATCCATCCTAAAAGATTACTATTGAACAATAATTACAATTTAGTATTATAATGTACATATATTCAAATATGTTCAAAATGTTTATATATGTAAATATTCAGTGTACTAGGACAGTACCCATGGTTATGTAGTGTATGTTTACAGGCTGGACTTTGAAAGTGAATGTACTCTATGCATCTACTATTACTTAGATTTGTTTCAGTACATTCATCAGAATAATCTCTGATCTCATCACTACAAGCAAATTAGGTTCATAAACATACATTTAAGAAATGAAGAATAATGTCCCTCCACAGATGAATAATTCTGAGCATTTAAAAATGATTTTTAACCAAATAAATTGCTAGAAAAAATGTACAATATTTCATAAACGGAACCCCCTAAATCATAGCATTGATTTATTGTTGCGAACTACTCCTTAAATCATGAACAAGAACTATTAAACACCCATTCCTAAGGGTACATTTTTTATTATAAACAGATGGATTCCTATTGGGGACTCTCATTCTTTCATGAAATATGATCCTTGTTTCACCTTTCTTTTATTCATTAGATATCTGTTGGGACCTTACAGTGGGTCATTTGAAGGTCTAGTCCCTTATTTTTGGTTCCTATTGTCATCAGTTCCTTCTACCATTACTGAATTCTTTAACCCCCTTGATTGTTATGATTATATCTGTGTAAACACTAATCGTTCTTCTTTCCCATGAATACTCATGATCTCCTTCACCTCCTCTATACCTTGCGCTAATAAAAATATTTTTTTTTCAGAATAGGACATTCAATTCTCCCCTCCCCCACACCTCATTTTTCCAGTACAGTTTCACAGCATTTCAAAATTCTAAGTAAACAAAAATCCTATTTGTCATAGTGACAGCAAAGAGCAATGATGTATGAACCTGCAACATGTAATGACTTATCCCTGATGATATTTGAAGAAGCCCCCATATATTTTTAAGCAAGTAGAAATCATTTGTTTTGGCACAACATTACAGTCTTTTTTACCCTTCCTTGCAGCTCCACAATCATTTTTCTTTCCCCACAATATGTTTTTCCCCTATCTGTGCAATACATGCTACCATCATGAAGCACCCTTGTTATTACAGGTCAGCGATACTTTTTGTTTGTTTGTTAATTAGGCCTGCATAATAGCATTCTTCTAATGCACAGTGAGGTCCATACAGTTTTTCTCCATTTATATTATTTCTTAGTAAAAGCTGCAAACTGCTTTGGCTTCCAGCAAAAAATAAATTGGTGCACTAACAGCCCATTCCTGAGCCGAAAGGACAAAAGTCCATAGGAGGCCAGGAAGGGGCTGCACTGGTGTATAGGCCCCCTGCACCGGCAGCCATGCCACTTATGCCACCCAGGGTGGCATGGACGCCAGCGGGGGGTGGGCACGCCATCCATCTGGTGCTGCTGTGGCAGCTCCACCTAGGGATGCTGGCACAGCCTCGTGCTGGCATCCAGACAGTGCACTTCTGTGCGCTGATCTCCCGGAAGTGTTCCAGGGGTGTTCCTAGGCTGGTCCAGGGGAGGAGCTGTGTTTAGGCACCCCCCTAAGCCCTTTCAGCCCAGGAACGCCCCCCTTTGCCCTTACTTGCACTTACACCACCTTTTGAGGTGGCGTAGCTCGGTGGAATGCTATAGAGCGGCTCCGTAGGGCTTGCAAGTAAAGGCAAGGTGTCGGTTTCAGGGGGGGAACCTTCTTTGGAGGCAGCGCGGCTGAGTTGCCTCCAGCCATAAGTGCAGCCTTTCCCCTTAGGAATGGGCTGTAAGTAGTTGGGCTATTTAGGTGGTTTGTGACAAACGACAGTGTGCTTATGAGAGTGACTAGAGTAGCTGGATTAGAAGACACTACTCTCATTCACTGATCTGCCTTCTACTCTGCTTCTAGCCTTCATAGCTTTCTGAAAGCTTTGTAATCTTTCATTTCAATAGCAGCACAAGACACACTGTCAAGGAAAACTTACCAGGCCACCAAAGGACATTCTAAATATAAAAGAGTTGCTGAGATTTTTTTTTTTTTTAATGTTAATACTGGTCTGTGGTTAGACTCTAGGAGAGAGGAGGACAATAACTGTGAAGCAACCTCCAAGAATATTTCTGTAGTGCCCAACAAATTCTTGATGTTGAAATCTTATGGTTTGTGAGCATTTTGGGGTAATTCTAGGGCAGAGGTAGAGAGAGACCAACACTGTAATAATCAATTTCACACCATTCTAGACTGACTTTGATGGATTTAGAAGGGTGTTGTACTGTTCGTCTCATGTACAGAGGGAAGCCAAAGCACTTAGAGCTGTATATGTGCATGGAAAACTATTGGACACCAGTTGAAAGCTCAGGCACTGGTGTCATAGCTTCTGGTGCATGTGTTTACCAGTTAGGCAGTGAGCTGCCACATATTGTACCACTGCTTTCTGAAATGTGAATCTGAATCCCTGCTCTCTGAACTGAAGGCACTGCCAGGAGTGGGTCATAAGATTCCAGTGTTGGCTCTTCCACACTGGCTCCCAATTTGTTTCAGAATATAATTTTTGTAAAATAATATACAGAAATATGATACATTGATAATTAGAGATGTGCATTCAGAAACTGTGTGTGTGTGTGTGTGTAGTGCCTTCAAGTCGCACCCGACTTATGGCGACCCCTTTTGGGGTTTTCATGGCAAGAGACTAACAGAGGTGGTTTGCCAGTGCCTTCCTCTGCACTGCAACCCTGGTATTCCTTGGTGGTCTCCCATCCAAATACTAACCAGGGCTGACCCTGCTTAGCTTCTGAGATCTGACCAGATCAGGCTAGCCTGGGCCATCCAGGTCAGGGCATTCAGAAACTAGCTAATCAAAATCCAAGCCAAATTCCTTTTATTTAAGATTTTTATTTATTAGATTTATACCCTGTGTACTGACAATATGATCCTCAAAATGAACATTTTGTGCAGAACTATTCTTGCCAATTTTTGTTTGCCAAACCCTTTCTTGAAACCGAACATGAACTTTTGAATTCACAAAGATGTAAGATACAGGAGCTGCTAGCAACACAGGCAGCTATATATAATTCACCTTTAGAATACCTCACTATTTCAAATATGTCTGAAGAACACCACAGATTGAAAGAAGAAAACTTCCTCTTCAGAAGGCTACAGAAAATAAAATAAATGCCAAAGTAAATGTCATTTTATTTATATACGTACTCACCCTGAGTGCCCAAGCTCTTTCCTAAAAGTGGTTTCTTAAGGAAAAGTACAAATGGCTATCCAGTTAATGCAAGACACACTTGACACACTACAGTGAAAGACTGCAGTGAGTGCTTACCACAAAGAAATGGATTTAAATAACAACAATTCTCTTCTAAGGATTTTCTAGCCACGTTTTCAAAAAAAGAAGTACAAATAGCTTTTAAGTTTGCATAGACTTGATCTATCTTTTGCTATTATGCTGCTTTTGCAGAGAGAAATGTGGTGTGTCTATTCTAGGATTTTATAGAAGTGCTGTTTGAGAAAGTTAAGAGTCATATGGGAAATGTGGCAAAATACTATCTGTCCATCGATCCAAGAGAGGGCTAAAGCAAAATGAGAACATTGTTGAAATACTTTGGAGATGAATGTGTTTGTTGTGGAATAGGCTTTTGTAAAAACCTTTTACAACTTGGGACTCTCATAACTAAAGGACTGTGGCTTGAATCCTGACTAGCATTTATGCAGGTGCACGAACTTCAATTGATGAAATGTGATTGAAAGCCTATTTCCAGGAGGGGGGCAATGAAAAAAAGTGTGCTGTGGGAGTGGAAGTCCTTATACCCATGGAAGCACTAGTTGGGATATAGCTCCACATATCCCATTATGAACCCATGTGCCAGGCATGTCCTTCTTTTCATCACCCCCTTCTCACTTTGCCCTCTCACAGATTGGTTAGTTCTTTGGCTTCTTCTAGTGTAAATAATGAGAATCAGTGTGATCTAGTGTTACCCCTTCCAGACCGTCTCCATTTGAGTTGGGGGAATTAGCTTTTTTTAAAAAATAATTTTTATTGAATTTTTTAACAAAACAAACACAATATAAAAGAATAAAATAAAAACACATAAAAATACAATTATTAAAAAGAAAAAAAAGAAAGTATGAAAGGGTATTTATACAACATCAATAATCAATACAGTTATCAATCAAAATATTCAAAAGGTACCCTTTCTCCCCCACCCACCAAAAAAGTGACCCATCACCGGGCTTCCGAAGAAGTGTCTGGTAGTTTTACTTATTAATTATCTAAAATTCAATTTTACTTAAAACAAAATTTTCTATAACTCACTAAATAACATAGTAAAATCCATTTTTGCCATCTTTCCCCAATATGAGATGGCCTTAGACCATGTTTGTTTAAACTCTTCCATATCGTTTCCATGCAAAAATTCCGTTAGTCTGGCCATCCTCATATATAACCATAATTTATCTCTCCAGCCTATAATTGAGGGTTTATTTGTTTGTTTCCAAACTTTAGCTATCACAATTCTTGCAGCAGCAAAACTATATTGGCAAATAATCCTATCCCGGTCATAAATATTATTTGGAGGGATTCCCAGCAAACAAAATAATGGTTTCCTTTTCACTTTACCATTAATCAAATTATTTATTTATTTCACTATTTTTTCCAAAAAGTTTTTAATTTTTTTACAAGTCCACCAGACATGCATACAAGTTCCTCTTTCTTTTCCACATTTCCAACATATTCCTTTATCCTGACTATTCATCTTAGATACCATAATTGGGGTTATATGCCATCTGTAAAACATTTTGTACAAATTTTCTCTAATTTCATTTGTTATTGTAAATTTAAATTCCCTCTTCCATAAATTTTCCCATTTATCCAAGTCTATATTAATTCCTAAATCCTGCATCCATTTAATCATAACTGGTTTAATTCTTTCTTGTTCTAAATTAGTTATAATCAATAATTTATACATCCTACCGATCATTCCCTTATTCCCTTTATCTATTATTTTTTCTAACTCGGATTTATTTTTATTAAATCCAAGTTGGTTATCTTTATTAAAAATATCTTGTAGTTTATAATATACAAACCAGTCTTTTATATTTAGTTCTTCCCTACTTTTTAAAACCCATTTACTCTCTTTCCACTCAATAATGTTCCTATACATCTCTATATCTAAATTTAACTGTATCCCCCTCTTCATATAAGCTTCTATTGGGTTAATCCATCCCGGAGTCCTATTTTCTAAAATCTTTTTGTATTTTATCCAAATTTGGAATAACCCAGCTCTAATAATATGAATTTTAAAATCCCTATTTATCTTTTCCTTTTCGTATCACAGATATGCATGCCAACCATAACGAAGATTATACCCTTCTAACTCTAATAATCGTTAGTTTTCTATCTTAATCCAAGTTTTTAACCAGAGAAAACAGGAAGCCTCATAATATTGTTGCAAATCCGGTAATCCTAGTCCTCCTGTTTCTCTTAATTGAATCAGATTTTTATACGCTATTCTATGTTTTCCTTTTCCCCACAAAAATTTTAAAATATCCTTTTTCCAAATTTTAAAAACTTTAAATCCTTTAATGATCGGTAAATTTTGAAATAAAAAAAGCATCCTAGGTAATACCATCATTTTGATTACCGATATTCTACCCCACAACGATAAGGGTATTTTCCCCCAATTTGTCAAATCTATATTTATTTGTTGCCATATTTTATCATAATTATTTTTAAATAAGTTAAAATTGTTATAAGTTAACCATATTCCCAAATATTTTACTTTATGCTCTATTTCAAAACCTGTAATTCTCACTAATTCTTGCTGCTGCAAGAGTGTGACATTTTTAACCAATATTTTGGTTTTATTTTTATTTATTTTGAAAGCTTTTTGGAGACTAGCTTGGTGAGAGGGAGGGGTATGTGATCTTTATACCAATTTTTACAGGAATAAGCACACCGGCGGAAAGACCCTTAATCAGGGCTTCTTAAACTTTTTCTACTCGCAACCCCTTTTCGCCCAAGAAATTATTACACAACCCTGGGTATATAGGTATATAAAATATGTATACAAATCAAACATTTACTGATAATAAATCATAAAGAAACATTTTACTGTTGCCAAAATTTTTGCGATCCCTTCCCCATTCAGTTACTATATGGAGTCATGACACACAGTTTAAGAAGCTTTGCCCTTAATAATGAAGCATTGTTATAATTTTAAGGGTTTTATTGAAAATATAGTTTTTTAAGCATGCACACATACAGCAATAAAATTTAACACCTGAAACACTCAAGAGCCGAAGAAATAAAAGAGAAGAGGGAATGGACACAAGGATATGAGGGGTTGTGGGTGATATTTACCAGTCAAAAGAATGTGATGTCCAAATGATAGCACTGCTGGGCAACAGAGAAATGACCAGCGTCTCTCAGAAAGAAAGAGCCTTATGGACTTAAGGGGTGGGTGTCTCGGATCCAAGTTAAACATGCACATGTCTGAATGGCGAAAAGGACTCTACTTATAGGGAAAAAATGAACCCCGAGGATGCATGAGGTAACTGGCAAAACAATTTACTTTGCCAGTGACAAAAGGTTTGATTACTTCTCCAGTGGCTAAGATGTTAAAGTACATGAGGTAAAGTCAACATAGAAGAATATCTGATTTTTCCTGATTAAGTACCAGTCTAGTATAGATTTTTAGATGTGTGACAATGCTTGGGAGATGTTCCCAGGAAGGGAGGAGCAGACAGGAGATTTTTGGTTTAATCTACTCTGCAAGTTAGATGGAGATGGAGGGTAAAGTAGCAATGCAAAAGGATTGATCAGAGTTCTATGAATGGACTCTGATTGCTGATGGGATTAAGGTGTTGTGCTATCAGTTCCAGATATCTGCTTGGAGCACTTCGTTAAGGATGTGAGGGAGGCTCATTTACTCCCTATCGTTCCAGCTTTTTCCGCCTCAAGGTCAGAGGAATGCAAAACAACCCATCTCTGTCTTACAGCATCCAAAGCTTGACACAGGTCACCAAGATGGCTTCCAGAACCATGGAAACTTTGTTTCACCTTGGTAGAGCAGTGCCTATTATTCCCTGTTAGCTTTGGTCCCATATGCCATTATGGCATACAGAGTTGCTGGGATGGATAGGGGGCCAACAATAGTGGTTAAGAGAGGCAGACTCTAATCTGGAGAACCAGATTTGATTTCCCACCCCTCCACATGAAGCCTGCTCTCTCAGACCAAGCAGAGGCAAGCAATAGCAAAGCACTTCTGAGCATCTCTTTCCTTGCAAACCCTATGGGTTGCCATGGCCAAATCACAGTGTAAATAACTGATGTGATTTTGTGGCACAATCTGGAAGAGGAAGTTTGGAGCTTACCTTCATGACCTAGATTTAGGAGGGTCTGTGGATTGGGCCAGTTTCAGAGGCCTTTCCCCTTGAATATTATAACAATTCTGGCTCAAGTGTGTTTCGTGGGAGAGATGTATATAATATTTACAGTGGTTGGTTTTTGGCTGCCTTTTGTTGTTATTGTGTGTATTGATTTTATTGTTATTGGCACCTGTTATCACCATTAATTGCCTTGACAAAAATAAATTTGTCAGCTGGGAAATAATTATATCAATTCAGCATTGCTATGGACTGCTTCCCAGTCACAAACAGGAAGACCTATTCAAGTAACTGTGAACAGGCTGCTGGTGATACTGCAGCTGTACAGGGAAGCATCTTGCTTTTGTGAGCTCTGGTCATTTCAAAAGGATTGTACACTTTCCTAGTTTCAAAAATTTATTCATTAAAAGATTCCTATTTGTCCATCTTGTTTGTGTCATCCAGATATGCACTGATACCCCTGTCCCCAGTTTCTTTCTCTTTGTAGTTAGCAAGCAAAAGCAATGAGCCAAAACCAGACCATTTTAATGGGAACAGATCCATAGAAACAGATGGTTGGATCATGCCCTGTGTTGTACACTGTTTGATCATAACATTCTGTTACAGTGCAAAAAGGCTCAATTTATTCTACTTATGGAAGCTGAAACCAGCAAAATAATTGCTAAATGATTAAAAGCAAGATTTCACTATATACACAACATACCTAATGATGCTATCACTAACCATTAAAATGAAGCATCATCATCATCAAACGAATAGCGAGTATTGTACATTAGGGTGGAAACAGTCAATACACAACTCATTAGCATGCACACATAGAAAACGATTATTTACCATTATGGAGTAGCTGTGATCATGCAACATTTTGAAGCACCGATACATTTAGGTAACATCTGCGGATAATATTATCACCATTTTATGCACGTAAAAGAGCTTCCCCCCCCTTTTTTTGAAAAAACAACAACAACCTAAAACAGCTCAAATTTTGTGCCATTAAACCACTGTGACTAATCCAAACGATGTAAAATGTGCCTGCTGGGATTTGCCTTCTAAGAGCATCCAAAATAACTTACCTTTCAATGCATCAAACAATATAGGGCAATTGGATGAAAATGAGAATCCCTGCCATGAAGGAAATCCACTTTCTATGTAGGGAAAGATGGTTCTTAGACTCATTGCTTGGTCTATACTTAGGCGTCCATCTGTCCAGCTCCTATTTCATTTATTTTCTGCCACCACATTGGCCATGGAGTAATCAGCAGGGATGTGCATTTAGAAAATAGCTAATCAAAATCCAAGCTGAATAGGGCCTGTTGGTTACGGGTAGAGCATCTGAATGCATTTTCTCTTATTTTCAGATTTGAACCAACTAGGTCAGATCTGAACATCCGTGGCTGCACTCTGCTGTCCATTTCCATTGTTGTTGTTTTTTTAAAGATAGGTATAGAATCCCCCCCACACACACACATGTTGACACATTGCATGAGGAGGGAGAGCAGCCACAAGTACACTTGCCCTGCTCCCTGCCTCCACGCAATCGCCTGGTCATCTGGAGAATAGCCCATGCACACACACCCCTCCTTGTGATCAGCAATGGTCTGAAAGCAATGTCACTGATCATGGGGAGGGGGTTATGCATGGCCACTTCTCCCATGCAGTTATACTTCATAGGTGACAAGGCAATCATGTGGGGACAGGGGCAAGGCCTAAGCGCTCATGCCTGTTCTCCCACCCTACATGGTGAGGCAGTGCACAGCAAGGGGCATTGCCAGTACTGGGATAGTTTCCTTTCCTTAGCACTTAACAATCCTAAGCACTTCTACTCTGAAGTAAGTTCCATTTTATTCAATAGAACTTACTCCTAGGAAAATATTCTTAGGATCACACCCTTAGTACATGATAGTGCCTCACAATATCATTCTGGATTGTGTTCTCTGAGCATACTGTTTCCTCCATTACTTGTTCCACTCTTCCGATTTAATCTTTGCAATGGCCATTCAAGCTATCGGGTATTAGCCTTTATTGAAGGTGTGGCTACATGCTCAGCTTTTAATTGTTGGGAAAAGGGGGAGAAGTCGAGAAAGATATTTTCACCTTGCCCAGTTTCTTCCCATCCCAAGCAATCCACCTGGCACATTTATGGAAATCCCAATATTTTTCCAGAACCAAGTCAATGTATCTCAGCATATTTCCAGAATTCTCTTGATATCAAAAGAAAATCATCAGGAGAACAACTACAAATAGTGTGTTTTAACCTCAAAATGTGCATTCAGATGTATCTTTTCAGGTTGAATGTGCTGCTGATTGGAATTTTTTATCCCCCAAAAGGGAAATTTTATATTCCCTTTCTGATCATTTTTTTTTTACAATGACGAAGTTTGATTATTCATCCGTCTATCTCATGCACAATAAAATTAGCACAATATTCACATATTAAAATGACCATTTCAATTGCACTGAACATTCACAATCCGTCTATTCAAAAATTTGCATACAAGTTTTCTGGAGATTATTTCCATTATGGAAAGAAAACCATGGAACTGAAGTCTTTTTTAAAGAGTCTCTGTACTGTATGAAAAATATGCACATGCACATAAAAAAACTTGTATCAAACCAGGAAAGAAACTCAAAACCATAAAGGAATAATCAAATAAATAATGTAGGAATACAAAGAAGATAAATGAAACTGTGGCCTTCATCTGAGTTGACCTTTCTCAAATGTTAGAACATAAAATGTTTAAATGCATAAAAAGATATCAGGGCATTCATCTAAACAGTTCTGGCCTACACATTTTGAAAGGAAGTTAAGAGGGTAATGACCAGGAAGGTTGCAGAGAATGTTTTGCAGAAAGAAGTGTATTATTGTATATGATATAGGGTCAGGCAGCTATAATGCATGGTTTTAGACTCCCCTTGAGAGGTTTGGAGTACTTTCTTTGACCCCGTGTAAATCTCATGGGTTGAAATGTTGGGTTCAGCTCTGCATATTTTTCAGAGTGTTTTTCCCTCCTGGTGCTGAAAATGCTAGTACGCTCATTTAAATTCTAATGTTTTTGTTCATTTTAGTAGCCATCTGCTGTAGTTATTTGTTAATTGAGAGCCAATGTAGTGTTGTTGTTGGAGTCAGACTTTCATGAGTAAATTACATATTGAACCCCCCCTTCAGCCGTGAATCCCCCTGGGTAATCTAATCTGTGAATCCCACTGGGTAACCTAATTCATTCATCCTAAATTAAATAGAGGATAGGCACCATGAAGCTTCCTCAGTGGCTAGGACCAGTCATTCTCTCAACCTAATATGCCCTGTGGGGTGTCTGCGAGAATAAAATGAAACAGGAAAGAGAGTGTATGGCACTCTGAGGTCTTTGGAGGGAAGATGTGATATAAATGTAACAACTATTCACAACTGATTATTTTAAAATATAACTTTGATGGCTAAGGGTTTATTTATTGTAAGCTGTCGTGAGCCCTTTCAGAGAAAAGTGAGATGTACATATTTTAAATACATAAAAATAAATACTTCCCTCTCCTTAATCAGATGTTCTATTATCTACCGTATGTTTTAAGTTAGTTGTTCAAAAGGTAAGGCACCTATGAAAGGTGATGAAAAAGTATACATATATAGGTGGACAGCTAAAAAAAGGGGGTTAATTAATATTGTTATGATTATGTTTATGCAAGTACAGTACAGAAGGTAAACCCAGGAGAGTGCTAGCTGAGGTGACCAGGAGAGATACACTGGGCATCCACTTCAGCAGGGAAGAAGGAAGGCCCCAGACCAGCAGGAGCAATAGGCCTGCCTTGATTGTATTTCAGGATTTATATAAACCTAGATTTGCCATTACCTTCCTCTGCAGAGTCTTTTTTTTTTTTTTTGTGGTGGTAATGGATTTACTATACTTGCATATTAAATGGCAATTTACCAAAAGTACATTCAAATATTTAAGAATAAGTATATGTTGTACAGGACATATTTTATTCAAATGGATCCAAATGTGTTTGCTTCAAACACCGGCTGAAAACTTTAAAACAGTGCTTTCTTAATGGCCTCCTGAAATCACTGAAAACAGAAATAATTAGGTACCCAGGAAACAAAACTGCAATAAAGCTTCTAATGTATTTAGTTTCCTAAAACATAGGCTGTGGTCCAGGAGAGGATGGGTGCCAGCTATAGCAATACATTACCTGATTTTTCCATTTCGTTCCCCTGCTGAGGTTGTTTCTCTCCCCAAACCTCACCCTCTCAACACTCCACCCCCAAATCTCCAGGAATTTCCCAACCTGGAGCTATCAACCCTAATGGGAACTGATCTCTGTATGTAGGAGATTCCTTGTGATTCCAGGAGAGCCACTGCCACCCATGCTGCTTTTGGGGGTGAGGTGGGAGGAAGTAGGTGGGCAGACAGGAGGGTGATGAAGGCCATAAAAGAGAGTGATGGGTGGGGGGCAGAAAGAGAGAGGTATGGAGGAGAGAAAGAGTAAAAAAAGAGGTGGAGGGGAAGTAGAAAGAGTGAGAGGTTGAGAGAAGTAGGGGGAGAGGGAGGAAGCAAAGGCAGGGGGAAGGAGATAGCTGCTCTCACAAGTTTCTTGAGGGTCCCCACTTGTATTTGACTATTTACCCCTTACCATATTCTCAGTTATTAAGATTAAAAAGGAATTTCAGTGCAGATTTTCATAGACAGGCTGAGATACTGATGAAACAATTTTGAGGAAGGGGTTACTCTTCAAGAATATTAAAAAGAGCATGGGTCAGGGCCAACAACACACAGAGGACAACTTTGCTTACCGCCAAGATCAAAGAACAAAGTACCAACAGAATAATAATTCCCCTGAAATACAATATCACTTATAAACCAGTTCAGGCAATTATAATAAACATTGGCACCTCTTATCTAACATCCCAAAGTGCCAAAATCTTCCCCTTTTTATTGCTAAAGGAAGGGAAAACTTCCAAAACAGGTTAGTGAGAAGCAGACTACCAGAGATAATAGTTAATATAAGTGGGAGGAAGAGGACTGCACCAAAAGGTTTTTTTGCATGTGGCCACTGCATGATGTATGGGAGCGCAGATACAAAAAGAACATTTCAGAACTCAGGCAATAACAAGATTTTTTATATAAACCTATTCAACAACTGTAATTTGAAGGAGGTAATTTATGTTATTCAGTGTCTCTGTAATTTGATGTATGTCGGAATGGCAGCCAATCTGTCAAGGTAAGAATCAGGGAGCACAAGAAATGTATAAAATTAAGGAGACTTAATGCTCCACTAGTAAAGCACTAGCTGACCTTTGGCCGCATGAAGAAACAGCTACGCTTTTGGATGGTGGAAAACTTACAGCAAGATCTTCCACAACTACAAAGACGTTTACAGAAAAGAGAAGTGTTTTGGATTCATCATCAGCAAATGTTGGCACCTCAAGTCTGAACGAATCAACAGACTGGATGTGTTGTGTATGATCAAGTTTGCAGCTTTCAGATTAGCAGTATCGGAGACCTTTTTCATTTCGTTTTTCTGCCCCCCCCTCTCCTTCCCTCTCCTTGTAAGCCATATAACATAGGAGGTATTGCCTCATCCTTTCATTTTGTATAATAGATGACCTAATTAGGGTTTTAGTGCCAATACATATTGTCACTGGTTGATGTTACACACATCCTGAAACATTGATAATTTTATACTTTGTTAGTTCTAATTGGTTTTTTTTAAACATACTTCTGCTTTGGGGAGGGTTTAAGGTTTCTTAAATCTATAGTATAACTTAGTTTATGGATATATTTTGGCCTCTAGATTTTTGTGTGAGCAAGTTTCCATGTTGCAAGACCCATGGTTTATGTTAATAGGTAACCTCAGGCCACACAAGATATAAAGTATATATGGTCTTTTATTTAATGATTTTTCAAAAATGTCTTGCTAAAGCAATAATATTAGTCATATTAATTAAGAGCCCTGTGGCGCAGAGTGGTAAGCTTCAGTACTGCAGTCCAAGCTCTGCTTACAACCTGAATTCAATCCCAACGGAAGTTGGTTTCAGGTAGCCGGCTCAAGGTTGACTCAATTTTCCATCCTTCTGAGGTCAGTAAAATGAGTACCCAGCTTGCTTGGGGTAAAGGAAATATGACTGGGGAAGGCACTGGCAAACCACCCCGTAAACAAAGTCGGCGGCGTCTTTCAGGCAAGGAGCGAGGGCTGGAAGCGTAGTCTGGAGAGCAGTCCAAGGTCATTCACAGTTCACTCAGAGTTCAAGATATCAATACAGGCAAGGGCAGTCTGAGGCATTAGTCAGAGTCAGTCCAAGAAGTCAGGATACCAGGAATCCAAAGTATAGCAGAGAAACAAGGCCAGTACACCAGGAGGTTGGTGACAAGTTGCTTGCTGTCAGCCCTTGGCCCACAGAACCAGAAATCACCACAAAGTCATATAGAGTCCAAACAGATGGTTTTTACTGATCAAATAGGCATACAGTGCAAACGAATAAAATGACAGCTCTGAGAGGCTCACTAGCTGGGAGATATTATAAGGCAGGCAAGGCGGGAGATTACACGCATGAATACAGTTTCCCAGGAGCTGAGTTCCCAGGCCTAGGTATGCGACCTTGGGGGGCAGACAATACAGCACAGAGACAGAGGCAATAACGAAACCGAGATAGCAGCCTGACATTCTGCTCCCCTCAAGGCCCCCTCCCAGTTCGCAAGGGGGCTGGCCTGTTCGGGTAAGCAATGTGAAAGGCGTCGACGAGGTCGGGGGCGGAAACATCCCGTGCGCGCACCCATTCGTCATAGGCAGGGGGGAAATGTTTCCAACGAACTAGATATTGCAGATTGCCATGGTGAATACGGGAGTCAAGGATCTTGGAGACTTCGAAGTGTTCTTCCCCCCCCACCATGATGGGTTGCGCAGGCGGTGGGTCCGGATGCCACCGTGGAGAAGCAACATGGGGTTTGAGGAGGCTTATGTGGAAAACAGGATGCACACGCCTCAAGGATTTGGGGAGAGCCAGTTCCACTGTGACAGGGTTTATGACCCGAGTAATGGGGAAAGGGCCAATGAATTTGGCGCTGAGCTTATGGCACGGTTGGGTGGAACGGAGATTTTTGGTGGAAAGGTAAACCAAAGCACCCACTTGCAGATCACCCCCGGGGGAGCGATGTTTGTCAGCTTGCGCTTTGTATTTACGTTTGGCCCGGTCGAGGTTGCTAACGAGCCAGGGCCAAGTGGTACGGAGGGCGTGTGCCCAGGAGGCAATGTCGGGGTTCCCCTCCCCCTCTACATCATCTGTAGGAGCGATGGGACTGAAATCTTGTCCATACACAGCAAAAAACGGGCTAAAACCTGTGGATTGATGCATGGCATTATTGTAGGCATATTCTGCTAAAGGTAACAGTTCCACCCAGTTATCCTGGTGGTAGTTAACATAACAACGCAAATAACATTCAAGTACAGCATTGACACGTTCAGTTTGACCATCAGTTTGAGGATGGTATGCACTAGACAAACCCTGTTCCACCCCCACCAACTTGAGGAAAGCTTTCCAAAACTTAGAAACGAAACCACTTCCGCGGTCACAAATTATTTTACGCGGAAACGAATGTAAACGAAAGATATGCGTCACGAAGAGGCGGGCCAGTTTCTGAGCAGAGGGGATCCCTGCGCAAGGAATCAAATGTATTTGCTTAGAAAACAAATCAGTAACAACCCACAACACAGTTTTACCCCCACTGAGAGGGAGATCAGTCATGAAGTCCATAGCAATCACTTCCCAAGGTCTGCTGGGCGTTTCAAGAGGTTGTAGCAGTCCCGGGGGTTTGCCCTGCGATCGTTTCGCAGCGGCACAAACGGGACAGCTGCGGATGAAGGAGTCAATGTCGGAACGCATTCCCCCCCACCAGAACTGTCTGCGCAATAAGTGAAGGGTCTTCAGAAACCCAAAGTGCCCAGCTGTTTTGGCTCCATGAGCTAAATGTAAAACGTCTTTCCGGAGAGCTTTGGGTACATACAATTTTGAGTCTTTGTACCAGGACCCCCCTTGTTCCAAAACACCAGGAGGTAGGGTATGAGCGGAACGTTCTAAAAGGCACTGGTCCCGAAGGACAGTTAAAAAGGATTCGGAGATGGGGATTTTGGAGGGAGCCCCCCCGTCGGTCATGGAGATCTGAGAAACAGTTATAGGGCTAGTGCTTACGTGCGGCGGCGCGCAGACTGCAGGCGGCTGAGCGGTCGGAGGGGTAGGAGGGGCGGGAACTCCGGTCTGTTGCGGTGGCGGCTGGGCAGCCGGTTGGGCTGGCGGAGCTTGCGAGTTAGGGAAGGTGTGCTGATGCTGGGATCGGGTTTGCACAGCCAGCATAGGTAGGGCCCCACGTTGCATAGGGGTGAACAGAGAGTTGGTGGGTCTTTCGAGTTTTACCGGATATTGTGGTAAACGGGAGAGGGCATCCGCGAGAACGTTCTGCTTCCCAGGGACGTGCTTCAGGGTGAAACGGAACTGAGCAAAGAACTCCGCCCACCGTTGTTGTTTCGCCGATAGCTTATGGGACCCCGTGAGGGCAGCTAGATTTTTGTGATCGGTCCAAACTTCAAAGGGTACTTTAGACCCTTCCAAGAATTGCCGCCATAAAGTCAGTGCATGATGAACTGCAGAGGCCTCTTTCTCCCAGATGGGCCAGTTTAATTGAGCGTGCGCAAATTTTTTTGAAAAGTAAGCGCAAGGGTGAAGAAGACCGTCCGGTCCTTGCTGGAGGAGAGCCCCTCCCATGGCTACATCGGAAGCATCGACTTGCACAATGAACATTCGATTTGGGTCTGGGTGCCGTAGCACCGGCTCCGAAGTGAAGAGGCGTTTGAGGGCTAGAAAGGCGGCTTGGCATTGCTCAGTCCATAGGATTTTTGCGGAGGGCAAGGCAGCCGAGCTTACTTTTCCCTTAGTTTTCAGCAGGTCCGTAATGGGTAGAGCCACTTGGGCGAAGTTAGGGATGAATCCCCGATAGAAGTTTGCAAATCCCAGAAATTGCTGTACTTGCTTACGGTTGGTGGGGGGAGTCCAATCGAGAACGGCTTGGACCTTGGCGGGGTCCATGCGAAGACCTTGGTGGGAGATGATGTATCCCAAAAACGTGAGTTTGCTTTGGTGAAATTCACACTTAGCTAGTTTAGCGAACAGTTGATGGTTACGCAGACGTTGTAGAACTTCTCTGACCAGAGTCACATGCTCGTCCATAGTTTTTGAATAAATGAGAATGTCATCTAAGTAGACCACCACCCCACGATATAGAAGGTCATGTAGGATTTCATTGATGAGTTGCATGAAGACCCCCGGGGCCCCTTTTAATCCGAATGGCATTACAAGGAATTCATACATTCCGAAACAGCTAGAGAAGGCAGTGAGGTGTTCATCTCCTTCGCGGATACGGACTCGGTAGTAGGCTTCCACCAAGTCTAATTTAGAGAACACACGGCCTTCCTGTAATTGTCCCAAAATATCCGATATTAATGGGATAGGATAGGCGTTGGTCTGGGTAACCGCATTGAGCTTTCTGAAGTCAATGCATAGGCAAAGGTCGCCCTCTTTTTTCCGGACGAAAAACGCGGGGGCCGAGTTTGGGGCATTCGAAGGGCGAATGAACCCTCTGGCGAGGTTTTTGTCCAAAAAGTCCCGGAGGACAGTGCGCTCGGAAGCGCTCATAGGGTAAATCTTTACTACTTCAATCGCACAGTCTGAGGCCCGGTGGGGGGGTAAGGCATCACATTCCCTAAGGTCGAAGACATCTTCAAAGTCCCGGTATACAGCGGGTAGAGCTGGTGGTATTGGGGCAGTAGAGGTTAATGCTGGAACGGGCGGAAACGGCAGAGCAAAGTTTTGCCGATGCTGGTCGCAGGTGGGACTAGCGAAAGAGATAGTGTTTGTTTCCCAATCAATACTGGGACTATGTCCTTTAATCCAGTTAATTCCCAAGACCACTTCAAATCGGATAGGGGCTATAGTGAAGTCTATTTGTTCCCAGTGGGAACCAATTCCCATTGCCACCCCTATGGTGCGGTGATCAACTGGACCCCCCTGGAATTGGCTCCCGTCCATTTGAGCAAATTGGACGGGGGCGGGTAAAGCCTCTGAGTCGGCTCTGAGTGCAGCAAACGTGGCTTCACTTATGAGAGTGCGACAGCAACCGGAGTCAATTAGTGCTTTGACGGGGATTTGTGGACCTCCGTTAAGTTGTTGTAAAACTGCATCCACGTAGACGGTGGAGTCCACTTCTTTGATTTTGGTAGGAGCATTCGGTTTGATAGGAAGATCCTGAGAGGTCTGTGGAGATGCTCCATTCACCACAGACCGGAGCCGTTTTTTGACAAGTCGAGGGGAGATTCCAGGTTTAAGGCTGGAGAAATCCAAGGGTTTTCCTCATCCGAAGAGGGAAAGCTGTCCCCCAATGGGGCACTTGTAATCCGAGACCCGGCGGGGTCGTTGGAAGCAGGCAGGGAGGCTGGGTCCCCGGCATGGAGTGCAGAGGGTGTGGGCCTTCCCGGAGCTGCGCTGCGGGTGGCCGCGGTGCCTCTGCGTGGTGGACGACCTCGGGCGCGGGTTGTCGTGCTGGGACGAAATAATTCCTGGCGGCGTGGGCAAACGGCTGCAAAGTGGCCCATTTCTCCGCATGTAAGACAGGCACCCCTCTGAAATCGGGCTTCACGTTCCTGGAGCGGACGTGGGGGATTTCGTGGGACGAGCAGTGGTGCCTTGGGTTGAGGCTTTTGGGTGCCCTTCTCCTTGTGTTTTTGACGGACGAGAGAAATAAAGCGGCGGCGGCTTTCCACTTCCTCGGCTAATAGGATCCAGCCTTCGAGGGTATCGGGATCGCCCCGCATGTAAGACCAGTTCAGAATGTCAGGATGCAAGGCTTCCCTGAAATGATGGATTAGGGTGGTCTCGGGCCAACCTACAATTTTACTTGCCAGTCGCTGAAATTCATCGGCAAATTCCCGAACTGTAGCAGAGCCTTGTTTTAATTGTAAGAGTTCCGTTTTGGCTCTTTCCCCCAGGAAGGGGTCCTCAAACCTCCTTCTCAGGGCAGTCATGAAGTTGTTGAGGGAACGAATCGCACGAGAGCGGGTGTCAAACTGGAGGACCATCCAGTCAGCCGCTTTGCCTGTCAGGAGGGAAGCTACGTACCGCACCCGGCTATCTTCCGTGGGGAAAAGTTGACCTTGTTCTCGCATATAACTGTCCACTTGATGCAAGAAACAAGGCAAAGTCTCAAGAGATCCGTCATACGTAGTCCTCAATTTGAGTTGCTTCCAAGGGCCGGGCGCGGGTTGACCCGGTTGCACGGGTGGTCCGGGCGGAGGAGCAACAGGAGCTCCAGGAGGCAAGGGTGGAGCGGGCACATTAGCAGGTGGTTGCACGGGTGGTCCGGGCGGAGGAGCAACAGGAGCTCCAGGAGGTAAGGGTGGAGCAGGCACATTAGCGGGTGGTTGTACGGGTACCCCCTGACCCGGTATCGGAACGGGCTGTCTCTGAGCTATCAGGGTGTGTTGTAATTGCCTGTTCTCTTGAAGCATAAGTTCCATTACTTCCTGGAGTTGATCAACACGGTCGGAGAGCTCCCGATTCTGGGCTCGTAAAAGATGAACCTCCTCACTTGGGCCACCAGTAAGATGAGGCTTACTGGTTCGGAAGCTCGTGGCCCATTGAGAGCTATCCCCATATAAATCCTCGTCTTCAGACTCATCTGAGTCTCGACGTCGGTCAGCCAAACGGCGTGCGCGTTGGGTCGCACGCGACGGGACAAACGCCGGGGAAAAAGTTAGACCTGATAGTCCCAGTACATAGTCCTTGGGGCGCGTGTCCACGTTCGCCTGATTCCTAATCCTTGCTGCAGCCGCCCTGGCTGCTTCCGCCGCCTCTCTCTCTCTTGCGACCCTAGCCGCTTCGGCGGCTTGCTGATCCGCAAGAACTTTGGCGTTCTCAAGTCTTAGGGCAGCCTCTGCCGTAATGCGCGGCAAAAGTTCTGTCTCGAGGAGCAAGAGTATGGGGTCAGGTTCCCCGCCCAGCAGAGGTTGTACTCGAACCGCCAGTGCGGATGCCTCGGCTCCAAACGTCGGGGTCAAAACTTGAGCCAAGGTGGCTACCGGGGTGTCCTTTGTACATTCCACAAGGAGAAGAGCGGTGCTAATAGCGACTCGCTTGGCCTCAGCCTGGCAGCTGGCCGCATCCGGGATCAGGGAAAAACCCTCCGGCGGGGCTCCCGCCATGGTAGAAAGAGTTTGTCGAGAAATAAGATTATCCAAAAGTCCAGTTAATATTTGTAAATCCTCAGTCGCCAATCGGGCATCGTCCAGTAATTGATCCAAGTCCTGAAGATCTAAACGAGCATCAGTATCCTCCGATGTTAACATCCAGAGACGTCCTGTAAGAGATTGCCACTGCGCCTGTACCAGTCCCCTCAAGCGGCAAACCTCTCGGGTCGTCCGGAAAAGTTCAGCGATTAAGTCTTGTAACAGAGTAGGATCCTCTGAGAAGGGCTCCAGGGTAGTAGATCACCTGGAGAGCTGCACAGCTCCCATCCAAGTGGCAGGCGAACCCCCCTGGGCTCCAGCCTGGCTAGGAGAACGGTGAAGATGAGGGAGAGCTGTCATAATGTCAGCCCTTGGCCCACAGAACCAGAAATCACCACAAAGTCATATAGAGTCCAAACAGATGGTTTTTACTGATCAAATAGGCATACAGTGCAAACGAATAAAATGACAGCTCTGAGAGGCTCACTAGCTGGGAGATATTATAAGGCAGGCAAGGCGGGAGATTACACGCATGAATACAGTTTCCCAGGAGCTGAGTTCCCAGGCCTAGGTATGCGACCTTGGGGGGCAGACAATACAGCACAGAGACAGAGGCAATAACGAAACCGAGATAGCAGCCTGACACTTGCACAACAGCCAAGCCTAACTGATGGCTTAAATCCCTTCTCCTGCTGCTGTAGCAGAGCCAGCTGATGCTGATCAGGCTGAGTTCACAGGTGGTGCTTCAGCCCTGCTCTTCCTCATCACTGCTACTGAGGAGGTTCCTCTGTAAAGCCTTCAGTCTAGCACTCTGCTGACTGTGCTGCATTGCCAGACGAACCTGTCTTCTTCTCTGCTCCAGTGGCCTTGGCGAGGCCTCTGGAGACACTGCATGTTGCAAGGTGTCAGGTCCAACTGGAGTCCCTGAACTGGCAGGCTGCAGGCATGGTGAGTCATCGCCTGACTTTGGCTGGTCCTCTATTCTGGCAGGCTGTAGTCCCTGTGGTTGTTCCTGTGGGACTTCTGCCTGAGGATGCCCCTCTGTTCTGGCTTCTATTTCCCCTTCATCAGAGGAGGTCTCTGCAGGCTGACTCATAACAGTCTGCCTCGTAAACATTGGGATGTGACGTCACCCCATGGGTCAGGAATGACCCAGTGCTTGCACAGGGGACTTTAACTTACCTCTAATTTGGCTTTTTTGTCGCCCTCCCCTTATGGTTTTCTATTTTCAGATAAAAATACCTTGTCAGGTTTATTTCAGGTGGGTCCTTAATAATCATGTTTTGTATTTATGACCATGGAAGAAGGTCCAATAGACTGAAATGTGTATGGTCCTCTATTGGTCATTTATATTGAGTGTGTCATACACTTTGTTTGAGATCTTTGTAACAGTTTATACTGATGTTTTTTATATGTATCCTGATTCCAGGCCCTGTGTTTTTAACAAATGGATTGTGCACACCATATAATAAATATAATTATTTTGTTATAGATTTTATAGTTTCCAGCTCAACGTTTGAGGCTCTCTGCCCTTGGGAAAGAGCAAGGTGTCACCAACATAAAATGTTCTCATGTCCGATCAGGTTCTTTTTGTTCTCTTTCTTGCTTAGCAACACAGCCAAAAGGGAAAACAGCTTAAAGCAGACTCAAAAGTCATTCTGAGGTTATGCCATGACAAACATCTGCCAAGTGTTATTGGGTGGGAACAACAGATAGAATGCAGCCCTGCGAGTGCTCTTCCTAAGGAAAAAGAGATCTCCCGCTAAAGTAACAAGACTGAGTCCTGCTGACCACTTTAAAGTTGGCCTTCAAATCTGTGTCAGCTGCTGGACATCCTTCCTTGGTTGGTTTGGTTGAGTCTAAAAAGCAATTTTGAATTGAATTAGAGTTTGCTGTGACAGACAAAACAGACTTTACAGTAGGCAAATTGAATTTCTCTGGTTCAGTGGCTCTGCTGTGGTGCCGCTCCTCTCAAGAAGATTTTCACATTATTGAGAGCTGGTAGGTTTCCTTGTAAATAGCCACAAGCAGCTCGCGCGGTAACACTACAACAGATTCCTTGTCTGGCACATATTTCGTCTACACACACCGGCTGTTTGCTCCCACTTTGGCCTCCTCCACATAAAACGAAATGAAAATGTACAAACTTCCACATAAACTGTTATTTTTTTTGTCTTTGAGAAAAGGCCCCCCTCTTTTCCTACAGTCTCAACTCAGCTACTTTAGTATCTAGTATTACAGAATGCAATGTGTTTTTAATGGAGTGCAAAGACAGGAATGTTTTCTTATCTTAAAACCAGTTATGAATGGAGGCCTGGCACTGCTTACCTTGATTCAATTAGGGTTAGGATTTCCATGCCAACTGCAGCAATTTTGTCTGCAGCATGGCAAGAAGCGCAAGACCCTCTCCACTTACATTTTAAGCATGCTGGCAACCCTACATTGTTGTGATCATGGACATTGCCCTACTGCTGGCACTGAGGCAAAGTTTTCCAGTGTTTGCAATCTTTTGCTGGCCTATGGTAATACATCTGTGTCATAAGCCCAACATCTGTATCATATAGAATAAAGTGCATTTGCTCAAGCAGTGCTTAAAGGAACTGGCAGCACATACAAGGAATAACTGCACACTTATCAAGTCTCAGCTTTACCCAAGAGGCTGAAGATTTTTCTGATTTGAAATTTTTCAAAAAAGAAAAAAAGAAAAGAATGTTTGCCTTCTTGGCTGCAATGTCTTTTTGAGACAAAGGCAAGAAAGCAAAACATTCCCATTTACTTGGACGTTTCTTTTTATGATGTAGGTTATCTTTGGAAAGCTTGCTTGGGCTTTGAAATGGAGCCGTTCTGCACATGCAATGTTTGCAACATGTACATTTATGCAGTTTCTCCTTGGCTGAATAAACACACATATAAGGTTCCCTTTCCAGCTATACACACTTGCAGCAGTGGGGCTGTTGCATGTAGCCCCATTCAGATAACTGATAATAGTGCAGATGACCTATTTGGGGAGGGGAGAACAGTGATATCAAATCCAGTCTTCCACTTACTAATCCAAATATCTGGTTACATGGCCATCAGTTTTCTAATCAGAGCAACAACTACACCTCTTTGGTTTCTGGACTGGACTGAGAACCACAGCACCTCTTTACATGAAAATTACTTTTCTAGCTAGGAACATGTTTTCTCCTGACTAGAACACTGAGATGGATTTTAGGTGTACACATGGAACTCCTCGGGAAGAAGAATGACACAGTTCCTTTAAAGTCAGAAAAATATCTATGTACACATTCCCATTGTACTGGCTTGATACTGGTTTATAACAGACAGCCTTCTTCCTACATCAAGAAGTTAATTCAGCATTGCAGTGCTGCCCTCTTTAACTTGGGAAAACCTGAAAATAGCTCGAGTTGCTCAAGTTAATTATAGAAGTTTCCTGCAAGTAGAAATGTTCTTCTACTGAAGCAAATCGAACTATACATTATAGGGCCAAAGGTATACTATAGATTTCTTACAACCCGCAAACCTGTCCACTTCTTTTGAAAGCCCAATTTTATCCCGGAGTTACAGTTTCCAATCATAATTCTTCAGGGTAACTGTATGAGGCTGGTGTGTGTGTGTGTGTAGAGACATATGCCTAGGATGGATTAATCAAATATTCAATCAGTACTAAGCAAATAGTGCTTGTTTTGAATAGGAATTCGATCATGCATCAGACTCAGGGTCAAACCAGATCAGATGCTGAAGGATCTGTGATCGGATCGCTCCATCCTTTTTAAAAAGGTTAATTGCAGCCTTGGAGGACTTTGATGGAGATCAGCGCCATTGTGCTGAGAGTGAGGAATTTTAATTCTTCCCATGCGATTTCATTGATCAAAACTCTACTTCCTCCCATATTGCTACTACCCGGTGGAGGGGGGGGGATAAGCAAACACAGGATGTCAGGACTAATCCAGGACTGCTTCCAGGGCTAATAGCAGCACTGAAGAAGGGCAGTTGTATTCTGTGACAATCCTTCGTTTTGCCATGCCTCAGCCCCTATCTGTATCAGGACAACCCCTCCCCACAACTGCAAGTTCCCTTTAAAATATACTCCAAAGGTATGGTCATGGGTTTTCTCTCAGTCTCACAGTTGGTTCATTCCTTAGTATCAGTTTTGTGCTGAAAAGAGTTGTTCTTGGGAAACATCAGTGAGCAATGTCATTTAGGGTTGCAAACCTCCAGGTAGTAGCTGGAGATCTCCTGCTATTACAACTGATCTCCAGCCATTAGAGATCAGTTCCCCTGGAGATAATGGCCACTTTGGCCATCGGACTCTCTGGCATTGAAGTCCCTCCCCTCCCCAAACCCCGCCCTCCTCAGGCTCCACCCCAAAAACCTCCTGCCGGTGGCGAAGAGGGACCTGGCAACCCTACTGTTGTTCCACCTTATCAATGGCAAATACAAAGCTGGTCATGGTAAGACCTGACTAAAACTAAATTATGAGTCAAGGAAAAATAGATAACAGCCAGCAGGATTTATCTGTGGTGTGAATTCTGCCAGACTGTTCCATACTCTGCTTAATTTATTGCAAAACTATCCATAGTTACAAAAAATATCTGAATAGCTTCCAGCTAAGAGAAAGATTTCTGTGCAATTATTTAAATAAATAATGTGTGGAAGTGAGATTTACATCAGGGCTATCTTGTGTGCCTGGTGATCTTCATGCAAAAAACAGCTAAGAGCTATTCTATTGTGTATTGTTTAGGTAGTATTGATGTCACAGAAGATTTATCACGCTAGCTGTTTTTTCCTCTTATATAATAAATGCAGGGTTGTATTGGCTGATATATTAAACAAGATTTCCACAGAAGATTGCTTTTATGTAATAAGATAAAGATCTAAAAAATCTCTCAATAACTTGCCTCCTTTGTACTTTGTACTAGATCTGAGCTTATTAAGATGAACCAGTCATAACTGATCGATATTTTTTGGACTTTGCAAATTGTCTAATAATTTGTGTAATTCGAAATATGGCTATGTGTGCCTTGCGCCTGTTTTTTTTTTCTTTTCAAGCGCTACAGATTTTAGATAATGCAGTAGACAAAACCCACTGATATAGCCCAGGTATGACATATCGTGGCTAGCTGTTCATTTACAAAGGACCGATTCAAATGGCCATGCTGCGCTGGGTGGAGTGCTTTGTTTTTCTGCATTGCACCAGAAACTTTCCAAATGTCTGATGAGTGATGATATGAAAATAACAGCTTGGCTTGTTAGGTTGGCATTTTCACTTTGAGCATCCTGCAGTCCAGGTAGAATGAAGCCTGTGCAGTGTCAATATCTAATAGCTCAAATCCTTGCATAGATTTGATGTTTTTAGTGCTTTACATTTACCAAGTTCATTGGCTTTCTCTGAATTTTACTGTCTCAGAAAAAAGAAAGAAAGATAAAATACCATTATATTATTAGTGTTGTTATTGGTATCTGGATTGTTGCCCTGCCCCTCCTCAAAATGTTTCAGGGCAACACACATAATCCTTGCCCTGTTTTGTCCCCCTCAAGGACTTTGTGACGTTAACCAGGCTGAGACTGAGCCCAGGTAATCCAGTGTGCTTCATTTCATAGTAGAAATTTGAATCCAAGGTCTCCTTGTCCTAGTTCAAACTATAACCACTACACCACAGCAGCTGTTCTTGACTATGTCCCTACATCAATACAGAATGATACATTGCAGGCATATCCTATTTTGGTAGTAATATTTACCACAATAGATTTTTCTGCCACCTATTCAAAGTTAATTTTGACATATTTTGACATTTTGCTGAATGCAGTATTTCCCAGAGTGCACTAAGCATTTTACCCACCCCTGAGGCTGGAGGCCCAGTTTTCCATGACAGTTTGATTGTGAGTTATATGGTTTCCATAAATGGAATCTCATGGGTTTATTCAGCAAAACTGAATTGTATGGTGGTGCAAAATATGTTCACACTTGATTGCATAATAGTGCATTAAATCAGTGAACATCAGTGCCATATTTGGGAGTTTTGGAGCTTAAGCCCAGACTGCTTTAAGCTCAACTCCATCCTATATCTCCCCCCTTTTTGTATCTGTTATTTATTTTTCTTGTCTCCACAGGAAAACTTTAGTATATCGCAGAGTGGAAGGTCAAGACTTCACCTTCTCATCTTGCTTAATTGCCACCTTAACACTCTTCATCTCACCTCCAACCTTATTTACCAAGAGTGCCATTTATAAATAATTGCTTATGATATTTCCATTCTCTCACTTTCCACCTTCAGCACCTACCCACTGCATGCCCTGTTGACATATACGAGAATTCAACCACACTTATCCTTCCCTGGGCAACATCTCCATAATCATAGTTCTGTTATTTCTGTCTTTAAGTTTTTCAGTTAGCTCTTCTCATCAGTTTTAATCTGTTCTTGCCATCCTGGATTTCCTTGATTGTAATTTTCTTTTGGAAATTAACATTCAAGTATAGTTTGCTGTTCCCTAACTCCTTGTCGCGTGTATAAACAATTATCAGTGGCAGCAAATTCATTTGCCTGAAATATAATGGTGGCTGTCAGTCTTTTCTGTTCCTCAGTGGTGGTTTTACTGTCAACTGTGCAATTTGGTGCTGTAGGGGAAAAGACAAAATGTGCGGGTGCGCATTGACGTATTCTTGCATATGAAAATCAATAATGATGTTGTAGTAGAAAACAGCAAGAGTCCAGTAGCACCTTAAAGACTAACAAAAATATTTTCTGGCAGGGTATGAGCTTTCGTGAGCCACAGCTCATTTCTTCAGATACTTCAGATACTTCTGAAGAAGTGAGCTGTGGCTCACGAAAGCTCCTACCCTGCCAGAAAATATTTTTGTTAGTCTTTAAGGTGCTACTGGACTCTTGCTCTTTTCTACTACTTTTCTACTACTGCAGACAGACTAACACGGCTACCCACTGTCAATAATAATGTTGTTTGTGAAAACACAACAAAGGTTATTTTCTTGGTTATTTTCCCCCAGGTTAGCAAAATAAGGAAGTTTGGAAAGATGAGAAGCTGGTTTGGTTTGGATACGTAGCCCATACTTCTCTCTGCTTATCTGAGCTGAACATCTGAACTCTGAGGTTCACCCAATAATAATTTAAATCGACAGTACTTTCAGTCAGACTAAGAGCTGTATTGAATGACTGAATTCTGATCCTTGGAGGAAAGAAAACAAAGTATAACAAAAATCTATGGCTTTTCATATGCATTTTATTTCTATAGCTTGAGCACAGGCATAAATTAATAGGGTAATAACAAGCAGCTGCAATAATAGAGCAGGAATTATGTCAATGTGTGCTATAGCCCTGCAATCAAATATTGTTTAATTTTTTAACATACAAGCTGCCTTAATGGATCAAACCAAGCCTGATCCATCTAGTCCAGTAACACCGCCCCCCTGCAGTGAATTATATTGAATCCTTACACCTCTGGTTAGCTATCTCTAGTGGATATTGGGGCATCATGCAAGGAATCCTCCATCCACTGCAATACCATACGTGTACCAGAATGTACACATAGAATTACCCCCTTCAGATGAATAAATAAGGACATTTACATATACTGTACTTATTAACCACTTTCCATATTCTGAATGGCAATCATGGAAGGGACCCTGCTCCATGTCACTTGTGACTAAAACTTTCATACAGAAAGTATTTGTGTGCTTTTCTCTTCCTACAACCTATACGGACAGATTGTGGGTAGCAAAATAAGAGAATTGCCATGACTTAAAGATGGAAATGGCCAGTGCTTTGGAGACTCCTATTATGATTATTATTGTTCTGACCATTATTTTTGTGAGACCAAGATTTGTACTGAAAAAGAAAGCAGAAGCAGGGAGGATTTCTGGAACCCAGGGAAAGGATGGCTAGCTTCCTTATTACCAAGGGCTACTCTATTCTCCTTGACAATAACCCAGCATTGGAAATGGATTTGTGTGGGTTTTTGTTTTTTTTTTGCTTGAGCTATTCTACTTACAAGCAGTCAGGATCCCTTTAAAAACTGCTGTCTTCTAGCAGTAAGTTTCAGAAAGATCCATATAAACATGGTTGGGCACACAGAAAATATGAGAGGAATTTACATTGTAGAATATCTCTATTTCTTACAACTTTGAACCATTGTTTCTGAAAAGCAAAACAGTGGGGAAATTATTATCATAGAGTGATTGTAAAAATGTTATACTTAATAGGAACCAGATAGAACAGAGCCAGCTCTGACCCACAGTCATCAAGAAGAAGAAGAGTTAGTTTTTATATGCTGACTTTCTCTGCCACTTAAGGTAGAATCAAACCGGCTTACAATCACCTTCCCTTCCCCTCCCCACAACAGACACCCTGTGAGGTAGGTGGGGCTGAGAGAGTGTGACTTGCCCAAGGCCACCCAGCTGGCTTCATGTGTAGGGGTGGGGAAACAAATCCAATTCACCAGATTAGCCTCCACTGCTCATGTGGAGGAGTGGGGAATCAAACCCAGTTCTCCAGATCAGAGCCCACCGCTCCAAACCACCACTCTTAACCACTACACCACGTTGGCTACAGCAATTAATATGGACTTTGGCACAGAGTGGACCTAATTTACCTGGTTCCATTCCACCATCATTTCTGTAATTTCCTTCCCACAAGGCTTTCTTTTCTTCTAGCATCCATTCCTCTCTTGCTGCTCTTTCCATAGAATCATAGAGTTGGAAGGGACCACAATGGTCATCTAATCCAACCCCCTGCACAATACAGGAAATTCACAACTACCCTCCCTTACACCCCCAGTGACCCCTACTACATGCCCAGAAGATGGCAAACAACAAAAACAAAAACCCTTGCTCCTTCAAAGTAATGTTTGAGCTTTTGGGTTTGAGAGATGAGGAAGGGAAGAATGTTTCCCAATATCATTTAATGACCCCATTTTAGGTGTACTATTACTTTATTATATTGTCTATATTTGTGTTTAAAAATGTGATAGATCGATCGATAGATCGATAGATAGATGATAGATAGATAATTCTCTGTCTTATTCCACTATACTTTACAGACTTAACTATCATTTTACAAATGCAGACAGGTATATAGGAAAGAATTTGCAATCTGTACATATCTCATGTTGCTGTAACAGCTATTACTTTTTCAAGATTGTGGTTTTCCAGATGCCACACCAACTGATTGAAGGGAAGGGGTGTCATTGTCATTGTGTACAGGGAACAATATGTGTATCTCCCTGGAGCCCTGGGTTCCTTTCTGCGGCTGTGTTAATATTCCCATTAGTCTTGATTGCTTAGTTGAATGGTCAGATTCTAGGTCCATAACTTTAGGAAATTTTGCTTTGTTAGCTTACATTCCCCCTTAAATTTTACCTCATGTTCCTAAGCATATTTTCAGCCCAGATTTTAGTAACATCATGTAGTAATCAATTTCTTTCATGCCAGCTTAACATTCAGTGCCTGATGAGCACTTTATCATATTTACTGACATTCCTGGGCTACATATGACAATGTTCCCTTTATTTGCATCTTAAATTTTCTTTCTCCCTTGTTAGTGGCTTAGCTATCTCTCTATCAGTGTTCTGCCTGGTTGAAATTACAAGTTTTCCCAGCTGGGAACTTGCTGGATTTTTTTTTCTTGGGCTGTGTGACATGCTGATCTGTTTTGAAATGAAGTTCCAATTGTTTCACCTCTATATTTTGCATCTTGTTACTACACAGTATTAGAGATGAGGAGCTGGGTTTCTTCCCCGTCTTTTGTAAATGGGATATAATAGCTGCAAGCTGAGATGAAAAATCTAGTCTTGCTAAATTATAATGTAGAAGGTAGAAGGATAACCTTGGAAGAACTGATACCCACTGTTCAAAGCCCTGGTCCAATTGCCTAGCAATAGTGCCATTTTGCTCTGCATTTGAGATTCGAATACACTGTATATTCAAATGAGGATCAGAGACCCTTTACAGCTCTGACTTTCAAATTGGTTACTTTTTTCACCTGCCAAAACCCACAAGTTAACCTGGCAAATAAATCCATAAAATGTACTGGCCCACAATATTTTTTACCAGCATAGCAGAAGAAGGGAGTCATGGAAACATCTCTGCCAGCTGAGTGAGACCTGGTCTGAGCTTTTGTAACTTCCTTTTTACATATGAATCTTACTTTTTGGCTTTCATCTCTGCATAGCCAGAGGTGAAAGCCAAACAGTAAGATTCATATGGGTCTTGGAGTTGGCTCTTAGCTCATGATTCACAGTCTATGGGCCATAGTAAACTGGTGGATCCAGGATCACTAGCCACAGGATCTAGTGACACTGATCTTGGCCTTAGTTTAATCCAGACTGGACTATTGTAATGTGCTCTACTTGAGATGACCCTTGAAGAGTTTTTTGAAACTGTAGCGAGTGCAAAATGCTGTGGCTTGGCTGCTGGCAATGGCCAGCTATTGAGAGCCAGTGTTCCTGATACTACAGCAATTACACTGGCTACATTCCGAAGCCCAGTTCAAGGTATAGGTTTTGATTTTTAAAGTTCTGCATGGCTTTGGGCCAGGATATCTGAAGGACTGTTGTCTTCTATATTTTCCTTCCCAGGAATTAAGATCACAGAGAAAGGCCCTCTTGACAATCCCATCAATCAAAGAAGCTCATTTGCTGGCAACAGGAGAGAGGGCCTTTTTAGTGGCAGCCCCACAATTATGGAACAACCTCCCCATGGAGGTGTGCCTGGCCCCCTCACTTTTGGTCTTTAGAAGCACCTGAAGTCTGTTTTAATTAGGACAGCGTTTAATTAAAGCAGTGTTGTTTTGTGATCTTAAACTGAACTCCATAAGGAAGAAAGGTGGCTGATAAAAGTTTTAAATAAACAAGCTAGTTATAGCTGTAGTTATCCATTTAAGTGCCTCAGGCAGGCTTCTCCTGTGACTGGAGGTTTGATGCTGGACCACTCTTTAAAAACAACCTGTACATAAATAAACCTTCTTTGTTATTTTTATACCACTCCTGCTTCAGTGATTTCAGTTCTTTTTGCTCACCACAAAACATCTCACTGTAGTGAACTCAAAGCCTTTACACCCATTACACCTACTGTACAGTTCTCCAAAATTTTAAGAGGCCTGTGGGTCCCCTCAGTTGATTTATAGGAGCCCATCACAGCATCCGCCCTGACCTGGATGGCCCAGGCTAGCCTGATCTGGTCAGATGTCAGAGGCTAAGCAGGGTCAGCCCAGGTTAGTATTTGGATGGGAGACCACCAAGGAAGTCCAGGGTTGCTATATAGAGGAAAGCACTGGCAAACCACCTCTGTTAGTCTCTTGCCTTGAAAACCCCATAAGGGGTCGCCGTAAGTCGGCTGCTACTTGATGGCACTTTACACACACACACATCACAGCATCCTGCTTGTTTCCACATTTTCTGCTGTCTGTTCTAGATGTTTATAATTTGTGAAAGATACACGTGTCAATAACTATTCTCCTCCTTCCATTTCTGTGACAATATCTTTCATGTCCATATTTGAATGTTGAAATTAAAGGGCCTGAAATGTATGAGAACATGCCTCAGGGTAATTTCAGACATCTACTCTTTAACTATGATAATTTTTTCAACTTGATGTGAGCAATGTCCTACAACCATTTGGGAGGCAAGGCTTGGAACCAGTTCTATGGAGTGTTCTGGTACTACATTGTATCAGGGTCTGCTGTGGTGGTAGGAATGAAATTACTGTGCCATACAAATGAGCTCATATATTGCAATGTTGTTCTGGGTCACCTGAACCAAAGTAATAATTGTCTGAACATCTGAAAGGCCATTCAAGAACTTCACACAACTCAGCAACTGATGTTGGAATGATGGTGCCAGGTTTGAACACTCTTGGTAGCTGAAGTATGGTCATGCCTACTGTGTTTGATATGTCATCAGCCAATGAAACACATGTGTGCCTTTTTAGTGTCCTGTGAATTTTAATTCCTACCTGCAAAATATATTAGTGATTTCTCATTTCACATAATATGTCTAACAACTCATCTCAATTTCTTTGTGTTAACCGATTGGGCAAAATACCCAGTATCCCTTGTGAAAAAGATAGAGAAATTATGTTAGATTCAGCTCTTATAAAAGCCATTTACAGTAAACACAGCAGTGGGCTCAGAGTTAAATTAAAATTGATTACATGTGCATTGGTTCTTCAAAGCTTTAGGGACTGTAAAATTAAAAATTCAAAGGTTGCTATTTGGTTTACTTGTGAGATTGGTAGTTGATTTAGGAACCCAGCAGGCCAGTGATGGGAAAACACAATGGGGGATAGAAATGGAAATATTAGGATTCTGAGGCATACCTGTTATGAGAATAAATAGCCATATCGCAACAAAAAGATTCTTTAATTTAGATTATGAATATATTATTGTAGGACTGAATATCCAGAATATGTTTATCCTAACAATATTTTACACTCTATGGTTACCAGCCATTTTAATTGTTAAGCATAGTTAAAATAAACGACAGACTAATTCCACTGTAAAGTGCCATCATGTCTACCCAGTGCCCATACATGGCATTCAGAAGTATGAGAGAAAATATATTTCACCAGACATAACTCTATATGGAGTTGACTTGTTTACTACTGCTCTGATTGGAGAGTGGGTCAGATCATGCTTATAAATATAATGCAGATGGTGAAAATGCTGAACATCTGTATTTTTGGTTATGTCACTAAGGCATTGTAATTAAAAGAAAGATAGTGGGCAGCAGGCTAAGAGACCAGCCTCTCCATATTAAGTATTTCAGGCTGAGAATATGCTGCCAATATTACAATGAAATTAATAGCACAATCCAAGTTATGGAGAAATTGAGGAAACTGATTTTTGTTGTTGTTGCAGATTTTACAGCCTCAGATACATAAAAGAGAATAGACATCCAGAAATTTCACATATATAGTTTTTTATAATATGTTTTGGAATAAATTACATTCTAATGCTTGCACAGGGGACTATGTTTACCTTTACCTTTAATATTTGAAAACATTTCTGAAAGAAGTTCTATTTGGGGGTCAAATGTAGCTTTCTGTATTTTCTGTGTAGTCAATAACTCAAGAGAACTCTGGACATCATAGATACCTTCTATATAATCCCTGTTTGGAATTCTTTGCCTTCCCTTCCTAACATCCTTCCAGTAAAATATTCCAGTAGGATGGAATCGCTTGTTCTCTGGTCATCTTATATTAACTGTCCATCAACATGTTCCCCTTCGTGTTTGTGGGAGATACTTACCAGATGGTAAGTAATACTTAAACTAGGATGATGTAAAATGGAATGGCTTAATTGGCAATGTTCTGGAGAATTAGCTGAGGCCGTGGCACAGAGTGTTAAGCTGCAGTACTGCAGTCAAAAGCTCTGCTCACGACCTGAGTTCGATCCCGACAGAAGTCGGTTTCAGGTAGCCGACTCAAGGTTGACTCAGCCTTCCATCCTTCTGAGGTCGGTAAAATGAGTACCCAGCTTGCTGGGGTCTGGAGACCAAGTCCTATGAGGAAAGGTTGAAGGAGCTTGGTATGTTTAGCCTGGAGAGGAGACAACTGAGAAGTGATATAACCATCTTCAAGTACTTGAAGGACTGCCATAGAGGGGATGGTGTAAAGTTGTTTTCTGTTGCCCCAGAAGAGTGGATCAAAACTAATGAGTTTAAATCAAAAGAGTTTCCAGCTAAACATTAGGAAGAACTTCCTGACAACTAGAGCTGTTCCTCAGTGGAACATGCTTCCTTGAGAGGTGGTGGGCTCTCCTTCTTTGGAGTTTTTTTAAGCACAGGCTAGATGGCCATGATTTAAAGTGATTTAGTTCAAGGCTTAAGCAAAACAGAGTTTCAAAATGCTTGATACCAGTTTTTCAAAAGGTTTCCCAAGAGCTGAACTCCTCCTTCAAAGTTGCAAATTTAAACAGCATTCCATGCCTATAACATAAAGAATTAGTTTGAGGTGTAATAGTTGCCAGCGTGGCATCCATGACTCCATGGTTTTCATAGGCAAAACGCCTAATAGGTAAAGGTAAAGGTCCCCTGTGCAAACACAGGGTCATTCCTGACCCATGGGGTGATGTCACATCCCGAGTTTACTAGGCAGATTTTGTTTACGGGGTGGTTTGCCAGTGCCTTCCCAAAAAAAGCCTAATACGTATCTCCAAAATTCTAGATTGGGGGGGCTCAGGGCCCAATCAGAATTCAAGAAAGTTCTAAATTAATGACGTTAACTGTTGTTTGACCATCTAACCTAAGGATCACGAGGTTATAGGAACAAGAGGCAGCGTGGCTGCAGTCCATCATGCTCTTATCCTATCCAGGTGACAGCAATAAAGATTAACTGGAATGCAATTAAGCACTGAACCATGGAGGATCATGCTTATTGAAATGTAGGGAGGATGACCATAAACCAGAAACACTTGGAGCTTATCTATACAAGACAGAACCATTCCCAGAGTCACAAATCAAGTCTACATTCCAACTGTTACCAGTTAATATCACAGTATCATTGCATATAGGCCCAAAAACCTGAACCATTGTAGGAAAATGGCTACACAAGAAATTAAGAAACATAATTTCTTGACAGTCCCTTCCAACCCTATGATTTTATGTTCTTGTAATTGGTAAGTCATGATGGCCACTGTACTCTAATGCAGAAGCACCCTCCTTTCCCGTTATTTTTTGCTGTTCTTTGCTTAATCAATGTATCTAATAGTCAACATGGCCCTGTCTCTGGATACTTAAATCTGCAGATTGGAGACACATTTTTGCAGAAAAATCCTAAAACGTAGAAAACATGAGGATGGTGGGGAAGGTTTGAATCCTTTCCAAACAGACGAATACAGACAACACATCTCTGTTGGCCCTAAGGTGTGCTTGTGTGTGTGTGTGTGTGTGTGTGAGAGAGAGAGAGAGAGTCCCCACTTGTAAATTTATAAAATTGGACAACACCTTGGGATGAATCATTGCTCATCATCTCAAATGGGCAAAGCAATCCTGAGGGGGGTGGATACATGAAGGAAAGAACTGAAGGCATTTAAAAATAAACCCCATGAAACTCGCCCATTGAGTTTTATGGGGCTACACCAGCTTTTTTGCTGGCATGGCTCTGCTGCACTGCAAAGGGGCATTCCTGGGCTGAATGGGGTTTGGAAGCTGCCTAAAGGCAGCTCCGCCCCAGGGAATGCCCCAGGAATGGCCTCGCCAGCACCGGCATGGGCACTTGCTTCTGGTAATGTGGACACTTGCTTCAGGGCACAAAGTGCCATGGATGCCAGTGTAGGGGGTCACGTGACTCCTATGCAGCTCCCTCGCATTCAGGATTGCATACGTAGACAGCTTTCATCTTATACTACATAAACTCAAGCTGGTGAGTGATGGGAACTGAGTGGTTTTGTGCTGCTTAAAAGGTGTACTAAAATCCCACTCTGAGGAATGCATCTCCATGTATATTCCTTTCCTTTTCCGATGCAAACAGCTTCTTATTGCCAATTCAGGAAAGCTAAAAGTGGTGGCAGCTACTTCCAGAATAAGGATCTTGTGTGAACAAATAACCATCAAATTCAAACACAGATATAACTGTGATATAAAATTTAGTATTTTCTGGAATTCTTGAAATTTATGCCTAGATTTGGTGATCCAAATTGTGTGGCATAATTTCTTAAAGGAAACCAATTTTCTAATTTTTATTTCAGAATTTTGTACAAAATGCTGAACTAGCTTAGTTTGCTTGGCTTTCAATTATATGCATATTTCCCTTCTGATGTGAACAAGTGCATATCAGCAAATAACTTTAATTAAAAATACATAAAAAGAACTGTTGGCAAAGAGCCAGTGTGGTATAGTGGTTAAGAGAGTGGTTTGGAGCGGTGGACTCTGATCTGGAGTACCGGGTTTGATTCCCTACTCCTTCACATGAGCGGAGGATGCTAATCTGGTAAACTGGATTTGTTTCCCCACTCCTACACACGAAGCCAGCTGGGCTAGTCACACTCTTTCAGCCCCACCTACCTCACAGGGTGTCTGTTGTGGGGAGTGGAAGGGAAGGTGATTGTAAGCTGGTTTGATTCCCCCTTAAGTGGTAGAGAAAGTCAGCATATAAAAAACAACTCTTCTTCCTTTTCCTTTACAAATCTGGGTGAGCCCCAATTACTTCAGTGCTTGGAAAAGACTGGATATATTTGCAATTAATAATGGCCTTCTGAAGAAAGAAAACAAGCTCTCCTACTGCTCTGGAAGGGAAAAGCAGCATCTGCTTGTTGTTGTCAGGTCGCTGAGGCACAGCGGGTAATGTCCAACAAGGTTTATTTGCATAAAGAAGATTGAATGAATAGCGACAGTGCTGATCCTAATGACTGTGTAGGCTTTGTTGGTCTTCTTCCTAACTACCTGGTTCCTGGACTCTGAGACAATACTTTTCAGTATGCAAAGCACCAGGAACTGCAGTTCTTAGAACCACAAAGAAGACCATAGAAGGGAAGATGTGTCGAGCATATTGAAAACAATGCTGCTAAATGAAAGACTCCTATTTCTGTCTGTCTTGCTTTAGCAAAGGTTTTTTTAATCATATCTTCTGTGTCCTCAGTTATGCCCCCACTCCCGCTGCCCTGGCTGGGGGAGTAGTATTATGGGATCAAAAAGATAATAACATGCTGAGTAAAAAGTGTCAATATAATACCAAAAAGCATAGTTGCACAACCTCAGAATAATTCTTCCTGGATTAGACTCATTTTCCCACAGTGACATCTGAACATAGCCAGATTGACCAGCTGGAGGTACCTTGAGGTGCCTTACAACTATGATAATAAAATAAAGCCATTAGAACAGAATCATTAAAAAACAGGACAATTTTTTAAAAAGGACTGCTCTGGATCCAACCTGCCTTCAATCTAAGGAGCCGTTGAAGAAAGAGCCACTAAAGTTAAAGAAAGACTTAACTTAACTAAAGAAAGACTTTAGGCGGGAGGATGATCTGAGATTTTGCTCAGTGGAATGGAGTGGTAGGATAGGGGTAAGAGCATCCCCACTACTTTTGACCTGAAAACATTTATATAGTATTAACCACCTCTCCTGGCAGTAACCAGTCCAGACTGGCAAGAACACTGCTAAAGGTGCTTCATCACTGGCTCTCCTTTTCCCACCTACCACACCTGCAAATAAGAATCTTAAACACTTTCAGATCAGCTTCATTATTTATGGTGCTCCTATGCATTCTTCTGATGGACACACAAACTCTATCCTTCTCTATCCCTTTCATCTCCAACAAGATGAAGAACAGTTTTGGTGCACCTGTATTATTTTCAGCATGCAACAACTGTGCCTTAACATAGTCCCTGGCACCCCTAAACAACAAGAGCAACATGTAGGGCTGTTGAAAAAAAAATCCAGGCCAGTTTGGATTCGGCCGAACCTGGCCCGACTTGGGTCCAGTTCGGCTGAATTCCGACCCCCCCCCGTTCGGGAATGCCGAATTGGGCGGGAAATTCAGCATTCCCAAACAAATTCGATTTAAAGACACCCCCCCCCCCCGCCGCCGCCTGGTTTCCTGGGAACGCCGAACCTGCCGAATTTATCCGGCGGTCGCCGAACTCGCCAAATTTGGCGCATCCTTTTCCCGCCTTTTTTGAGTTCGGTTCCATCCGAACTGAAAACCCCCAAATCGGGGGAAATTCGTCTGTTTGTTCGGCTCGGATGAACCGAATCAACAGCCCTAGCAACATGTTTATGCACAGCATGGTGCAAACAGTGGGCATGTACCAGGGATAGGCATCTGGAGCAGCCTGCAGAATGCAATGTCCTCTGCTACTGAAAGGGATGCATGTCTAGAGCGACCATTTCGGGGAAGTGAGTGAGCCTCTTCCCTGCCTGCTGCTTCCCCTGCCCACCCACAGGGACCATAGTACCAACCTACCCTGCAGGAGCAGTTCGGGCAGAGCACTAGAAATGGTTGCCGGGTAACTCACCTCTTGACTAGCTGGTGGCTGTACAGCCACCCCACAAGCCTCTCTCACTCTGAAGAAGCACCACCTGGTGATGCTTCTCGAGATAGTTCCAGAGGCTAGAAATCCAGAGTTGAGCCAGGCCTCTTACTCAACGGATCCATGCCCTACAAAGCTGGCACAGTGTGAACCAGATATTCTTTGCCAGTTCAAAGTGTTTCAAATTTTGGAGGTGAATTAGGGGCATCCACCCTGACTAGCAGCTCCGGGCATGGAGCCACCTCCTGTGAGGAGCTTGGGGCAGATACTCTGTGTCTAGTGGGGACAGAAAAAGAAGCCCAAAGAAGAAGGAGTAGAGATGGCAGCACCTTGGGGTGCACCTCCATCTCCTTCTCCACCTCTGGCCTCCTCTCCTGTCTCTCCTTGGAAGGCCTCCTGGGCTGAGGAGGAACCGGAGCAGGGGCTGAGGCACCCATTCTCTCCTCCAACTCCTCCAGAATCCTTTGGGTCCCTGGGATGAGCTCCAGACTCTTATCCCCCAAGCTCACCCCAAATGAAAGCTCAGGCAGCTCCTTCTCCTGCTGCTGCTGAGACTCAACAACAGCTGGAGGAGGGGCAGCCTGAGCAGTAGATCCTTGCCCAGTGCCAGCACCTGCAGGCACCTCTGCACATGGCACGCCAGCAGCTGTCTCAATGAAGAGGCCTTGTTGGGCCTCTTAATTGCACCACCCCAGCCAGAACTCAGGGTAGTAGAAGGTGGCTGTGGAGCAGGCCACCGCACAGGTGCAGGGAAAGCTGTAGCCCTCTGCCTGCCCTCCACCCCTCTAGTCTTCTCCTTTGCCTTTCCCCCGGGCCCCACTGCATTCCATTCCTGCTGCTCATTGTGTCCCCTGGGAAAACTCTGATTAACTACTTGAGGGAAGTTAGGTACCTAGCTACCTATCCTGCACTACAACGTAACAAACTCTGAAACCATTTTATGAAACCTCCCCCCCAAAAACTAAGTTTTAGTTTTGTAAAAATTCGCCAAACCTAACCTTGCTTCTTTTGGTGTGTGTGTGTGTGTGTGTGTTAGGGTTGCCAGGTCCGACATGGGAATTACCTGGAGATTTTGGGGCTGGTGCTTATCAAAGATGTGACATCACTTTCTGATGTCATGTCATGTGGTGTTACTTCCAGGTCAAAGGTCAAACAATGATAAAGTGATGCCACTTCCTGGACACTTTCCTACACCCCTTCCCTTCCTGTGATGTCACTTCTGTTCTAGGGAACAGGATATTCTGCAGTGTCAGAGAGAGAGTTTTATCAAGCGACTTGGTGCTTCCAAGGAGATTGAAACTGCAATTTGATACCTGATACACAGTATAATATATGTGACATGGATGTTCACTTTGTGTATCCAGAGAAGCGAGATCTAACTCATATCTATTTATGCTGCTTTTGTTTAAATTTGCCCAGCACCATTTTATATATTCAAACCTGTCTGGCATTCTGGGTTTATGGCTTCTGGGTTTTTTTACTTCTCTTTTGCTCAGAAAGATGGTGGTTACAGCAACTGATGAGGGCCAGAACAGTTCACACTAAGAACATGTAGAATTTTTCTTTCTCTCAGCCAGGTACTAGAAAAAAGTTCTACACCTATACAAACTCTGGATAAGGAGAGTGAAAGAAAGGGACTTAGCAGCCAAGACTACACATGCTATGTATCTATCATCTATCTGTAAATGCTGTCAAGTCACAACCAATTAATGGTGACCCCAGTCAGGGCAAATAAGAAGCAGAGGTGGTTTGCCATTGCCTTTCTCTGCAAAGTCTTCGTTGGTGGTCTCCCATCCAAGTACCAATCCTGCTTAGCTTCCAATATATGGTGAGATTGGGCTCTACCATGCCACTTTCCCTTTCTATCATCCATAATCCCCCTTAAATTACAAATACATAAAATGCATTCAGAGAAAAAAAGGTCTTTCAGACCAATCTTAAGAAAGCTTATTTGGAAATTAAATGCCATTGAATTCAAAGGGACTTCGTTCCAAGTTAATATGTAATGAACTGCAGCCTAAATAGCACACAATCATATGCATTAAAGAATTCCTATAATAGCACAGAGTGACTCAAAACATGGCCAAGAAAATATTAAATTAAAAGGTGTACTTGTTCCACTATGAGGGGGGGATCAGCCTACTAGTCAGATTGCCTTTGCCATTTGAGCCACTTGATGAAACCCCCCCACTACTTTTTTATTTATTTATTTTACAAATTTTAGCCCGCCCTCCTCCCCAGAAAACCAGGCTTTATGGATTTATGCTGTCCCAAGGGGATGGGGGGACTGGTAGTGCTAGACTGCCTGCCTCTTATAATCCAGATGTTAGTGCACATAGCCAACTTGGGGCAGGGCATGGAGGAACCCTCTCAGTCAACAGAACAGAGGGCTGGAAGACAGCCCCAAGCTCTGCTGCTGCCTAGCTAAAGGGTAGGGTTGGAAGGCATTGCAACCTGCTGCTGATTCAGCCGGGGATGAGGAGAATGATCGAGAGGGTTGGGTGGGAGGAAAGTGGGGAAGCAACCGCTGGCTTCTCATTGCGCACAATTTATTTTCTCTTATGAAGGGGCTCACACAGTCAAGAATTAGAGGGAAGGTTTCACACACTGCTCAGTGTGAACAGCAAGCACTTAGGTCAGGAAAAAAGGAGGGGGAGGCAGCCAGGCAGCCCAGCTAGGGTTGCCAACCTCCAGGTATTAGCTAGAGATCTCCTGCTATTACAACTGATCTCCAGTTGATAGAGATCAGTTCACCTGGAGAAAGTGGCCGCTTTGGCAATTGTAGCCTATGGCATTGAAGTCCCTCCCCAAACACCGCCCTCCTCAGGCTCCACTCCCAACATCTCCAGGTATTTCCTTACCCGGTGCTGACAACCCTAACCCCAGCCAAGAGATACAATTTTGGAGTCTGGTTGCCCATAGAAAGAGAGCTCAATGCATTCTCCTCTCCTCTCTCCTTCTGCAGAACTTCATGTGGCCAAGGAGTGGACACCAACTTCAACCTCCTACGCTCTGTGACATTCCTTGTGGTCTCTATGGTTACCATAGAGACCCATTATAGAGCGTCTCCATCATTTTCTCCCTCTTCTGCTAAATTAATTAGCAGGCAGTGTGGCATTTTAGCGGGACTTCTCCCATCATAAGGGGGCATTTGGGAACCCTAGTGTATGCATGTGTGTGTTTAAGAACACCTAACTGGGGAGTTTCTATTCTAAAACCTGGCAAAGTCTTAATTGAAATTATCATTAAGATAGAAATTGAATGTTTGTTTGTTTTTTAAGTGTAAAGGAATTGCACTGAACTTTTTTCTGGCTCTTCCACAACAAGGACCCAATTCCTTTTAAAGAATTGAGGAGATCCCTTCTGGAAAATGAAACTAAAAGGACAGCCTAAAGCACTATTTTTCTAAAGCCACTATTGTTCTAAAGCCTCTTGTCTTGATGCTCAGAGAAGACACTAAAAACATTTTTTTTTATTTACAGGTAATCTATGCTAATTAACTGTTTGGCAAACAACAACCCTGCCTCTTCTTAATTGCCTATCACAACCCTAATTAGGGAGGAACTCAAGCCATATGCTGAAGTTGAATTTGAGCATTTTAACCAATTCCTAACATACCCTTCTTAAAATTAGCCTCTATTTAAACTTGGCCCTGACCTGGATGGTCCTGGCTAGATCAATCTCATCAGATCTCAGACGCTAAGCAGGGTCAGCCCTGGTTATTATTTGGATGGGAGACCACCAAGGAATACTATGCAGAGAAAGACAATGCTATGCAGGGAAGGCAATGGCAAACCACCCCTGTTAGTCTCTTGCCTTGAAAACCCCACATGGCATCGCCATAAGTCAGCTGCAACTTGATGGCACTTTACACACACATTTAAACCTTACCGGAATCTTAACGATCAAAATGGCTCAACTAAAACCAACAGGAGAACAACACAATCACTCTACCAATCACAAAGCAGCAGTGCTAAATTTTCAAACAACAACGAAAACCCTCACCTCTGGAAATTAAAAGGGGGAGGCAATACCAAACCTCACGACAAGTCCCAGGGCTGCCAGATCCCTCTTCACCACTGGTGGGAGGTTTTTGGGGCAGAGTCTGAGGAGGGTGGGGTTTGGGGAGGAGAGGGACTTCAGTGCCACAGAGTCCAATTGACAGAGCAGCCATTTTCTCCAAGTGAACTGATCTCTATCGGCTGGAGATCAGTTGTAATAGCAGGAGATCTCCAGCTAGTACCTGGAGGTTGGCAATCCTACTGGTCCCCTATGCAGTTCAAAAGCAGAACAGAAGTATTTCAAAAACATACAACCAGCAGAAAATGAAGGCAAAGGGGAAAAAGGGAAAAAAATCAGAGAAAGCCCAAAGCCTCCCCAGACACAAAAAGGAAAAAAATATATAGAAAAAGCAATCTAGACAACAACCCCCACTGCCTCCCAAGACACAAAAAAGTAAAGGAGAAAAACAACCCAGCAAAGGATAGGAATGGTAAGGAAAAGATAAAAACCCCAAAATAAAATAGCTTCAGGAAAAATAAAAGCAGACCCCCATACACACACACAAGTGCAAAAAACCACAACATCTACCAACTTCAACCACAACACAAACAACACAAGAGCAAAAGCAAAGAATCTAATAAAAAAAACTAAAGGAAACAAGCAAAGAATCAAAGGGGAAAAAAACTAAAGTACACATCCAGAAATAAGCAGGAAGTAGTCCTGAAGCAAGGAAGGTATAGAACATGTGACCTTTATGCCTTTATAATGTTGGAATGTGTACAGCTTGATATTGCTTACGTATGCCAAAGTTTGGCATTTGCAGCTGAATCAACTCAAAATCTGGGTGTGTTTATCAGACTTGCACTGTCCATTTATAGAGATAGAATGCAATCCCACTTCCACTAAACTTTATAGCAAAACCCCCATTTATTTTTAATGGGCAGGATTGCAGCCATAGTCCACATGGCTGATATTTTGGGGCAGGCTGATCTCTTGCTCGTATAGATTAAAAGGTTATGTTTGCAAATGCTGAACTTAGATTCATCCTGGACGTTTTTATTCACCTACTGCAGCTGAAGATAAGGAATTTTCAAAATGCACAGTCCCTTTTCACAGTTATGAATAGTCTGTACTGGAGTTTATTGTTCTTTCCTGTAGCCTTTGAAATTACTGTTAGCATTTTCCTGTTTTGGATTCCTTGATCGTGCCTTGCTCAAGTGTAGACAACACAAATCAATTCAGTTAAGTCTAGAAAAAGGGAAGAATGCAAACTCAGATTTCAGATATGACTTGTATATTATGCCTTTCTATCAATAATGGATAATGTAATAAAGCCAAGATACTGCTCTGATGTTTTTTGTTCTCATGTCACCTCCTGCCTTTTGCCCACTAACACAGGTGATTTGTCACTTTTTCTTCTTTGCTTGCAGAGCATCTGTCTGTGGTGAGATCATGAAATATAGTGAATGCCCTACTTAATGTCGCTGCAGAATTATTTCAATAAAATTTCCAATTTGTTTCTGGATTATAATGCATTTTTCCATATGACAGTATTTCAGTTGAAGTATGAGTCTTGACATCTTAAGGTACTGAGGCAGGGATTTTGCATTTATGAAGCAAATTGCCAATATAGGCATCCTGATCATATGGTACCTACTATACTGGTGGTTGCTATGCCTTCGTTATGCTCAGGGGAAGGTGGTCCATTAGGGTCCATGGAATATTACCTTACCAGTCCTCTCCTGTTCAGTTTCACCCTTGCCACCAGTCTAAGGGTGGCAGTCTGTCAGTGTCCTCTTTAGTCACTCAGTCTTATTATTGTGAAACCTGGCAGGCAAGTTCCTTTCTATAAAGATTCACATGCTCAGATTTTATTTTACAGGGTACAGTGGGAAAGGAAGGCTTTTGTGAGTAGAGACAATAATTGTTCATGAAGAAACAGTGGAAGATGATGAGTCCTTGGAGGAGATAAGGCAAGACTGACGGGCCTGGTTAATGGATTCTTATGAAATTAATTAACCAGTCAGAACTTCGCCACCATCCATCCACCAGTCACATAATTGCACACTGACAATGTCCTCATAGAATCATAAAATCATAGAGTTGGAAGCAACCACCAGGGTCATCTAGTCCAACCCCCTGCAAAATGCAGGAAATTATCAACTACCTCCCCCCACATCCCCAGTGACCCCAACCCTTCCCCCGCCATGCAGGATCCCACAATCAAAGCACTCCCGACAGATGGCCATCCAGCCTCTGCTTAAAGACCTCCAAAGACGGGGACTCCGAGGCAGCACATTCCACCGTCGAGCAGCCCTCACCGTCAGAAAGTTCTTCCTAATGTTTAGGTGGAATCGCTTTTCTATTAGTTTAAATCCATTACTCCGTGTCCTAGTCTCTGGAACAATAGAGAACAAGCTAGTTCCCTCACATGACCTATGAATGGAAAGGACCAATCAAACTCCTTATCAACAAGACCTCTGGCATGATAGTTGAAGGCAATTACAGAGACCTTTAGCCATAAGCTGTAGGTCATGCTAGGTATATGTCATTGTTCTCTATTTTACTTCTTATTGTGTTTGTTCATATTTTTGTCAGTGGTTTTAGTCCTCTACTTCTTCAGTTGATTTAAAACAAACGATACTTACATTGTGTATAGATTTTTTTTAAAAAATATGGCATTTACAGTTATTGTTATTTGCAGTTGTTATTTGTTTGTGACATTTCTTTGCCACTTTTCTCCCTGCAGACACAAAATATCTCAAAGAAAAAAAACTCCAAATACAGTCAACCAATGTCAACAAATAATACAATAAAATGAAATTATTTACTTATTTTATTTATAGCCTGTCTTTCTCTTTGAGACTCAGAGCACTGCAATCAAAGATCAATGAACAATGCAATAGAAGTAGGATTACAGAATTTATGTGCCTGAGCCTGGCCTTGGCCAGGGAGGGCAAGCTATAAATTGAAATAATAAATAAAATAAATAAAATTAGAAGACAACATGCACACCACACATACCCTTGGCTGGTCACTGAAATATAGGCCCTGGTCGAAGATTTCAATATGGAGTCATAACCTATTTGAACAATACAGGTTTAGTACACAAGAAGTTAATAAATCTGGATGTGATCTTCTACTAACAGAGCCTTAGGGAGATTTCAGTTGAATATAAGGGGAAACTTCCAATCTAGGGTTGCCAACTTCCAGGTAGTAGCTGGAGATCTCATGCTATTACAACTGATCTCCAGCCAATAGAGATCAGTTCACCTGGAGAAAATGGCCACTCTGGCAATTGGACTCTATGGCACTGAAGTCCCTCGCCAAACCTCACCCTCCTCAGGCTCTGCCCAAAAAAATCTCCTGCTGGTGGCAAAGAGGGACCTGGCAACCCTATTCCAATCAGTGAGAGTTGTTTGGAACAGAACTTGGGGGGGGAGCAATCTCCCAGCAGCAACATTTTTAAGGGTAAGGCAGGCGAAAGGAGGAAAGACAGTTCCTTCCACTAACAGAAATGCCTTCCATTAGTGAAAATTTACTGCAGGATGGGACTATGCTGTTTATGTATGAGAAATTCCTCTCTGGACAGTCATGTGCAGGAGTTGTTCTTATCTTACTGTTCTTTTCACTCAATGGTCTTGAACAGATCAACATCAAATCCTCTTACAGGCAATCACCACAGCTAAGTATTTAGTGACTGCTAAAGTAGTTTTCCAATCCTCAACGACAAGGAATTTTTTGGGGGGTGATAAATTCACAAACTATTAAAATTCACATAAACTATTAAGACAAATACCTTTCTCAAATCAGACAAGATTTCACACTCAAATAAAATAAGTTCTAAGGGCTCAAACTGACCAGACACACATTTACAAACTCTGCCTGAATACACTATGCTTGTGAATCTTCCTTCTAGTATGACCAAGGGAAAAGAATTTAACTGAGCAAGCATAAATGTTCTTCTATAATGAAGGATTGTTAGGCCATTTAAGTAGTTTGAAATAGCACAAGAGAAGGGAATGCCAAAGAATACTGTTGAGCATACACGCCATGCCCTCAATGAAGTACTTGTTCTATCCAAATTCAGTACTGAGGACTTTATTTGTTTTATGATATCCATATCTTTATCATTGAATCTTAATCATTGGAGTCTATTCTTAACTATCACCTTACATAGCCCCATATAAGGGTTTTTCTCCATAAGATTCAAAATCACTTTACTCGCATTAAAGACTTTTTGCTTTAATTTAAATGCCAAGATCCATGCATGAGCTTCCAATGAATTCTCAGCCAATTCAGCTATAAGAGCAATACCTGAAACATAGCCTGGTACACAGCAAATATTGCAAATACATTGTCACAGACGTTGATCGAATGATACACCTCTATCAGGACCTCAATCATGTTATAGGAGTGATCGTAAATCCTTTTACAGATGGGGCAAATACTAGGATGGCCTCTTTTCTTGTCAACCATGCCCTTTTTGCAATTTAAAGCCATGGGTTTGTTGTGTGTCTCTGCATGTGTAGTTATTACATAGGATTTGGGAAGCTTTTCTTTCTTGCTCTGGAATTTCACGTTTACACTTTTAATGGAGCGAACAGACTATTCTTCCATGGCAGCACAACCCATACTAGAGGATGCATGCTACTCCTGATATGTATGCAGGAATAATTACACTACTGAGGATGAGTCAAAATTGTTGCAAGTAGATCAGGTACACAAGTTATTATGGGAAGTATGGAATTATTGGTTGTCCAACTATGGTTTTTGGTTTGCATTACAAAAAGCAATTAATCATCTGCTATATTTAACCTATTCCTTGATTAAAGATGCCTTTGGAATATAGTTATGAGATAAAACACATTATTAAAACTAAACTACCATTATTATAGATTATATTTTCATTTAAATAAGAATTAATATTTCCAAAAGTTAAATAAGGGAAACATTTTGAGATATTAATTAATAAACAAAGGCTCTTCCTTTATAAGGGATGAACATTTTTAATATTTTGTCATTCACTCTGTAAAAGAGAAACACAGTAATATTGAGGAAGCCCCTAACAAGTATTCCCCTTGCTCTTAGGCTTACCAGATAAAGTCATCCTCACTATCAAAAATGGTTTTACCAGTTAATCAACTGAAAATTTAGTTGATTTTGGTGCTGAATAATTCTTCCATGGTTTTATTTCAATTGCTGGCAGCTTAGGAGAGTGCAAAGTTGTCTGGGCTGCATCTGGAATTTTGGGGGATGCATTTGGTTTTCAGACAAACAACACTAGCTGGAGTCAGATCAATGTCCATTAATTGAATTCTTTTGTCTGGTCCATTTCCCAGCCACTGACTGTGTAACACAGGAATTATTAAAGCCAAGGTAAATCGATTCCAGAGTGTATACAGACATCAGTTTCTCGTTGGTTTTGTGTATAGGTTCTGTAGCACACAACTGGGAATGTAGAAAGTATCCCAGGAAAAGGATGGTGTCTTTTCCTCCAGGATCCTCAGCATAAGCATGCTAAGGACTAAATGTACCCACTTTAAAAAACTTTTCTGTCTTAACAAAAGACCCCTGGTATCTTATTTAAAAACTTGATTTTAAATAAGCTTCTCTCTGTGTTAAAAGTAGTTTTCCATTTGACATAGAGGATGCTACTTTTGAGAAAAGTAAGTCCTGCTCTGTTGGGGGTACAAAACAAGTCATGTGGTTCATTGGCTTTTGGGCAAACTTACTGCTGTTAACAAAGGGCAAAGTGAGAACAAAAACTAGTATCATTAATAAAAACCAGACTATTGACAAGTCTACATAACTGCACAAATTTCAAACATCCAGCATTAGAGATCTGTGAACACATGTAAACTCAAATAAGACCCAAGACAGCGCTGTGTCCAGAAAGAAATGAAAGCTTAACTGTAACCAATTAAAATTTAAAATTAAATTACTTGAACGTTCTAGTAGTTTCCAAAAGTTGATATGGGATTATTAAGATTATTCAAGATAAACTGTTCTCATGGTTTATTTTTAACAAGGGTGAACCAAGAAAGTATTAGAAATCTCACTAGAAGACCAATATTTTTGAAAGATTGCCAATCCGATTTCTCTATCAAAGAGGTCTAGCAAGATAAATTTATGTAAGCTTAAGATAAGCATCCAAACTTAGGGATGTTTATCCAAAATGAGTGGTAGTAAGGAGCCTTTTTGGGTTCACACATCAGTAGTTAGGAGACTATCTTGTTTTGGTTGATTTTATAGTAAATTGCTTTTCCTGTGCATCAGATATTTCTAGCCTTGCTATAGCAACTGAAATAGTTGAAAATCAAAAATGGCATTCAGCCATATTCTGACTACTGAAAAAATCTTGCAGGTCACGATCACTGTAAAAAATATGGTTTAATATGAAAGCAAAAAAAAATCCTCTGCAATTGTATGTTTCCTGGGATTAAGGCAATAAAATGTTTGAATAGTAGTGAAAATAGCATTTTGCATAGTTTGACAATTATGGCCTAAAGCCATGATAGTGCTTTTTGATATGGCAGTCTAATGTTTTCAAGATACAAAATTGCCTAGAATACCAGCTTTTTCAGGTATAATTTATTAAAGGTGTGTGAAGTGTTACTTAAACATTCAGACTGAAATTTACCCAGAAGGTTTACAATACAACAGAAAAAGAATTCATACTGACCCATTATTCAACATTGTTCACTTTAACAGCCTATTAACTCTTCATGGTCAATTTCATTTCTGCATTGTACTGTTCCCTCCAAATAAGGCCACAAGACACTACTATGCAGACTAATAGGGTTGCCAACCTCCAGGGGGTGGCTGGAGATCTCCAGCCAATAGAGATCAGTTCATCTGGAAAGAAATGGCCGCTTTGGCAGTTGGACTCTATGGCATTGAAGTCCCTCTCCTCTCCAAACCCCTCCTTCCTCAGGCTCCTCCCGCAAAATCTCCAGGTATTTCCCAACCTGGAGCTGGCAACCCTACAGATTAAATAGTTTATTAATGGTCCATCTACATCAATGGAACATCACTGAATTAGTTTGAGATGTGACTAACAAGCAGCCTACCATTGCTACTAGGGTTGTTGGCATCTTCACCCTGGCCTCAAACTTAGCCAGCTGGGTGACCAAGGCTGTTTCAGCTCCATAACCAGGCCTAAATCCAGACTGGAAGGGATCTAAACAATCTGTCTTATTCAGGATAACTTGGAGTAGTCCAGCTGCCGCCTCTTCAATCACCTTGCTCAAGAATGAGACATTTGAGATGGTCAATAATTATTGAGATCTCCTAGGTTAAGCACAGACTTCTTTAGAAGCAAATGCACCACAGCCTGTTTCAAGGCTGGGGTGACCACCCCCTCTCTTAAGAGAACATTAACTACCTCTCAAATCCAGTCAGCCAGTAGGTTTCATGAAATAGGTTTTTGGTATGCTTGTTCTTTACCTTTCATCCAAACATGCATGCAAATGCTTGAAATTAAAATTCCTCTGTTCCTCTGGTTCTCTGTCACCATGTCCTAACAGAGGTATAAGCATGCATTTATGTAAACAGTACATAAAGTCAAGGTTTTCCCCAAAAATCTTCAGTGTCTGTGCTGGCAATGATGAACAGAAAATCTGTTTTTTAGGTTCATATACTTAATGTAACCTTAAAAAAAGTTTCCTCTTCAGCATCTAGTAGAAACATCAAAGCAACCTCCAAGGGTGGCCTTAGTCAACAGGCAACTAGTGCAGCTGCCCCAGGCTTCATGCTTGGGGAGGGCAGCAACTGGCCATTAGGGCTATCGATTCGGTTCATCCCGAACCGAAAAACTGCTGAATTTCCCCCGATTCGGCGGTTTCCGGTTCGGGACGAACCGAATTCAAAAAAGGTGGGAAATGGGGGGAGCTGAATTCCCCGACTTCGGGGTGTTCGGCAAATAAATTCGGCAAATTTGGGGTTTGGCTCTCCCCCCTGTGCGCCTTCATGGGGCTTCCCTGAAGGCGCATGGGAGGGCCTTTAAACCGATCTCCCAGCTGGGAGGCGCAGATCTGTTTAAAGTGCCCCCCGCGCGCCTTCAGGGAAGCCCCGTGAAGGCCCGCGGGGGGGGCTGAATTTTCCCCCGAACTTCGGATCTCGCCTGAATTTCAGGGATCCGAAGCAGGGGAGTTCGGACTTTGGCACGGCCCGAATTTAAAAGGGCCGAATTTTGCCGAAGCCGAACTATACCGATTTTTTTTTTCAACAGCCCTACTGGCCATGGTCCTGCCCAGAACAAAAATCAGGCTCCTGCCATTGCTCACACCCATCCCATGTGGGACTTGGGTAGTTGCTTCCAGCAGTGGCAGCTCCTGGCTGCCTCATATCAGAGGAGGAAGCAGGGCTGGCAGTGATTCTTGGGCCCCATCCTGGATTTTTTCCCATGGCCCCCAAATCACTAAGACCTCTACTGGCAACCTCTCTAGCACTTTCATTTAATTAGTTAATTTCATTTTGGGCCCATCTGAAAATATACTCAGAAATCCCCAGACCAGTTTAAGAACCAGACAGAAGTAAACTGCAGTGCAGGAGAAGTAAAGAAAGAAAATGCAATAAAAAAGGAACTACTCCTTTCTCATTCATGAGTAATACAAAAGTTTTTCAGAAATCCTATTTTCGCTGCCCTTTCCCCAGTGGATAAAGTACAGAGAAGCAAACAAATGTGTCAAAGTTGCAAGTCTACTGGAAGTGTATTTTTCTCCCTCTTTGATTTTATTATCTGTGTCCAAGATTTAATTATTTTTGGTAAGGCTAAGTGACTCAGACTTCTAACTTTGCTCTCGTATTCATTCATTGGGCCTGAGTGTATTGAGAATACTGGGGGAAATTTCATCTAATACTTGGCCATTGTGCTTTGTCTTTTGGAGACCAAGCTTTTAGCGAGAGATCATAATTCAGTATCCATGACTATTCAGTTCTTGCGGAAAGTGCCCACAAGGGACAGATTGCAAGTGGAAACTTAGAGGTGAAGGACTCACTATCCAATTACCAAATCTCTGACTCATCTAGCGCTTGAAAAATATTTTCATTATGAATCTAAAGTTTTTCTTCAGCCAAACATTCTCTTTAACTCCTGGTGTACATATTATCCACAAAATGGAAAATAAGGTTTTCCCTTTCTGAATTAAATCTGACCAAGAATCCTAATAAAATGCCAGAATCACAGGTTTTACTCTGTTTAAATATTATTTAACACCCAGCCCCAATTGTGAGTGTAATATACTGGCATACAAATATACTGATTCTTGTAAATGGAGCCACCTTCAATCTGAACAATAACAATTAAGAACTGGTAATAATACAGACATCTAAATGTTTTTGCTGTTACCTACTGAAACAAATAAGATTAAAAAAATGTTCACAGTATGTGCTTCTGCTTTTTGCAGTTGTTGTTACATCCTACTCCCAAAGAAGACTGGGATGTTCCTCCATGCCTATGGTTGAGGGCAGCAATGTATATTTTGGCTGGCCTCCTTCCCCCCCTTTTTTGCCTGTTTCATCTTATCGATTATGACGGGGGGTGGGTCCTGATTTTCCCCCCACTCTCTAGAGCCTAGTGGTTTATCACCGGTACTAATTAGTATAATTAGATGTAATGGCTTTTTAATTAATTGTTTTAAAATGTTTATATAATTTTAATTGATTGTTGGAACTTATGTATTGGTTCTTTTCAAATTGTTTGTCACTCTGAGCCCCAGGCTTGGCCGGGAATAGAATGGGGTACAAATTGAATAAAATAATAACAACAACAACAACAAAAAAAGACAGGCAGGTCAAAGAGGAAGTATCCTTCTGTCCTTTAAAAAAAAAAAAAAAAAAACCCTTCCATGCTTTCTTTTCCAATTCATGTAAGGAGACCAAAGCATGGAGGCAGACTTCTGTAGGAATATCATTTGTTGCACCACAAACCACAGATGTACGCGTTTCCAAGTGTGGATGCATTCTATCCACACTATATTGCTTTCAGTGGCATGCATGCTTGAATGTGTATCCAAATACACATCTCAATTCAGATAGTGATGTGCATTTAAATAAAAAACACAGTGCAGACAAGACTGCTGCTGTACTCAGAAGTGTATTTGGGGGTGTATCTGATCCTCCCACATTGTCCCTCTGCAAGCAACTGTATGTTCTACATTGAATTCTCAAGGGGACAATTGGGCCTGGAGAAAAAGCATCTCAGGTAGGTTGCCAGCTCCGGGTTGAGAAATACCTGGAGATTTTGGGGGTGGAGCCTGATGAGGGTGGGTGTGAGGGTCTCTGTCTTTGTGTCTCTGCTTTCCATCACCTGCGGTATTATCAGTGAACTCGTAAAAGCAGTTCACACCTTCTGGTCTCAGGCGCCAGGCCTGATGGCCCATGTATCTTCCCCCCCGCTGTTTTCCTGCCAGTACTCCCTCAGGCCGGTGCGGCCTTGGAAGTGTGATAGCCGCACCAGACTTCCTGGGATCCGTCTGATGTTTTGTATTATGCCAAGCTTGTAACTTCCCATAACAATAAGTGTGAACCCCAGTGCCCCAGTGCCCTGGAGTCAATATATTCTGTAAACCCGTATAGCCCCTCACTTGCAACTTTCTACCTGTGCCTGTCTCATCTCCTGAAGGCTTCAATAAATCTATTGTTTCTGTATCAACGTCTGAGCAACTGATTTGGAGAAGCAAACTCAGAGAGGGGGGATCTCTCACATTAAGTTGCAAGTCTTTGCCTCTCGGACTGCAGCTGTACCGCTTTGGACAGAATGTCAGCCGACGAGGATACCACCCCTATCCCCGATGCCCCCAAGGCTCCGGACGAGCCGGAGAAGCCGGACCCGAAGGAGGAGGGAGCCAAGCCAAAGAAACCGAAGGGTCGCGCCCCCGACCAAGATCGGGACGAACGTCCCCGGGGGCTTACTTATTGGCTGGACTCTCCCAAGGGCTGGTCGCTCTCGCGGACTGCGGCGAAGGATCGCCGGTTGGCCTTCCCCAGCACGGGACTCGAAGGGGACCCGGCCCGCAAAGAGGCCCTCATGGAGGAAGAACGAAAGCAGTGGCAGGAAGACCGCCGGGCTATGCAGGAGCAGATGGAGACCATGCAACGCGTAATGGGTGAGATGGCCACGGCCCTAGATGCGCTGAAGTTGCAACCTCCAGCCGGTGCTCCCCCAGACGGGGCGCCGGCAGTTCCGCCCGCAACCCCTGCCCCCCCGGCCCGTCGGGACCTGAAAGTCACGTATGACGGGTCGGGAGACCAATTGACCTTTTTTATGGTCCAAGTGGACATTTTTATGCGGGAACAAGGCCGAACCTTTGTTTCTGAGGAGTCCCGGGTGCAGTACGTGGCTTCCTTACTGCAGGGGGAGGCGGCTGCCTGGATGGTGTTGCAGTATGAACTCCGCTCGCCGGTACTGCGAACCCTGGACGAGTTCATGGTAGCACTCCGAAACCGTTTTGAGGACCCGACTCTGGGTGAGCGGGCTAAAGCCTCCCTGATGCAACTGCGCCAAGGGACTAAGTCGGTGGCGCAGTATGCAAGTGAGTTCCAGTCACTGGCTAGCCGAATTCTGGACTGGAGTGAAGCTACCTTGGTACAATGTTTCAGGGAGGGTCTCAACCCAGACCTCCAACATTGGGCCTTCATGCAAGGGAACCCCCCGGATGTGGAAGGTTGGGTTCGCCATGCTGCTGACATCGAGAATCGCAAGCAACTCCTGAACTTGTCCAAGCAACGGCTTGGGCGAGACCCCAGGCCCCGAGGTGACCGTGGCCGGGAACTCCGGCAAGGGGGTGGCGGGGGTCTCTCGGCCGCGGAACGCCGCAAGCGGTTCGAGGCCGGCGTCTGCCTGATCTGCGGGGGAAAGGGTCACTTTGCATCGCAATGCCCCTCTCGCTCAGGCCGTCCGACCCCCCCCCGCCAAACCCAGGCCGAGCCGACGAAACCGGCCGCCGACAGCCAGCCTCGCCGTAGAAGCGGACCACTGAGCCGGCGCTCCGGCGCACCCTCCGCTCTCCACGCGCGCCCCCAGGATGGGGCATCCGACTCTACGGTCCCATCGGGGTCCCGGATTACAAATACCGTCTTTGATTCGGACGGCTCCCCGGAGGCCACCACCCCGTCCCCCTCTTCCAGCGAGGAGGAAGAGTGGGAACAGCCGGCAAAAAACGCCGTCGGTCTGCTGTAGAGGGGGCTCCGCAGCAGACCGTCCCTATCGTTGTGCAAGGAGCTCCACCGATGGTAAGCGCCCAAGAGGACAATGTATTTGTGCGTGTTCATCTGTCCCTACCCAAAGGGGGTCCCCCGTTAGAGGTCCCCGCGTTGGTCGACTCGGGGTGTGCCCGCACCATGATAAATGAGGAAACTGCCAAGAAGTTGGGGGTCCGGCGCAAGCGGCTTCCGGGACCCCTCCGTTTTTCCCAAATGGACGGGAGTGACTTTAAACGGGGCCCTGTGACCCACAGAACTGCAGCCGTGATTATGTCCGTGGGGGAACATTGGGAACGGTTGTATTTCACCATCGCCCCTATTGTAACCCCTGTGGTGTTAGGGATGAACTGGTTAAGGGGACACAATCCCTCCATTGATTGGGTTAAACGGGTGCTTTCTTTCCCCGAAAACCCCTGTGGGTTGCATGACAAGAAACGGGTACTCAGAACTCCAGCCGCCGCACTGGTAGGGTCCCCCGCCCCAGTCTCTCCACAGTTACCCTCTGAGTACTCGCAGTTTACTGATGTTTTCGATGTTAGAGAGTGCGACGAACTGCCTCCCCACAGAGAAACGGACTGTGCCATCGAGATCGTGGGGGAAGGCAAACTGTCTAAGGGAAAGGTTTACCCCATGAGCCCCAGTGAAAAGACTGTATTGCGGGACTATCTGGATGTCAATCTGGCGAGGGGTTTCATACGCCCCTCCAAGGCTCCTTATTCAGCCCCAGCTTTCTTTGTAAAGAAAAAGACGGGAGATTTAAGACTGTGTATTGACTTTCGCAGACTGAACGCAGTCACCCAGTCTAATGCTTACCCCCTCCCTCTTATTCCTGACCTTCTAGCACAATTAAAGGAGGGCCGAATCTTCACCAAACTGGACTTGGTAGAAGCCTACCACCGCATTCGCATCAAAGAAGGAGACGAACCCAAAACGGCCTTTTCCAGTTGTTTTGGGATGTTTGAGTACCTGGTCATGCCGTTCGGACTTTCGGGGGCTCCGAGTGTCTTTATGCAATTAATTAATGAAGTTTTGCATGATTTACTGTTTCGGGGGGTGGTGGTATTTCTCGATGACATTCTTATTTACTCTGAGACCATGGAAGAACATGTGCGCCTAGTGCGAGAAGTGCTCCAGCGGCTGCGGGAGCACAAACTGTATGCTAAGGTGTCCAAGTGTGAATTCCACCAACCTTCTATTACATTTTTGGGGTATGTGATTTCCCACCAAGGGTTGGAAATGGACCCCGCCAAGGTCCAGGCGGTGCGGGACTGGGAAACCCCCACTACCCGCCGCCAACTTCAACAGTTTTTGGGGTTCGCCAACTTTTACCGGAATTTCATTCCCAACTTTGCCCAAGTTGCGCTTCCCCTCACTGCCCTGTTACGTACCAAGGACAGGGGGGCTAGCGCCGCACTCCCCTCAGCCCGTCTGCAATGGTCTCCCCAGTGCCAGCAAGCTTTTGAACGTTTAAAGCTACTTTTTTCATCCGAACCCGTTTTGGCTCACCCGGATTGCACCAAGCCCTTCGTGGTGCAGGTGGATGCCTCGGATGTAGCAATGGGCGGGGCCCTATTGCAGAGGGATGAGGGGGGACGGTTAAGGCCGTGCGCCTACTTCTCCAAGAAGTTTTCCCAGTCCGAAATCAACTGGGCCATTTGGGAGAAGGAGGCAGCAGCGGTCAAACATGCCCTTACCATATGGAGACACTTCTTGGAGGGGGCCGAACTGCCGTTCGAAGTGTGCACAGATCACAAGAATCTTGAGGCTCTCAAGGGAGCTAGAAAACTCAATGCCAAACAAATTCGGTGGGCCCAATTTTTTGCAAAATTCCGGTTCACCCTCAAACATGTCCCTGGCAAAGAAAATGCCCTAGCTGATGCTTTGTCACGACTTCCCCAGTATCGCAACGATTTCGATCGCCCCGTCGACTCCCTGTTCACTCCCGAACAGCGAGGGGAAGTCCCTGGCTTAGCCGTCACCACCCGATCCCAAGCCCGCCAACCGGAGACCCCCCCTACGCTCAAAGGTATCCCGGAAGTGTTCCAACAGCGACTCCGGGACGCCTCCTTGCAGGAGGAGGAGCACAATCTCCTCCCTCCTGGCTTGGAACGAACCAACACTTGGTGGGTGCAGGGGGGGAAACTATATGTCCCATCTTCCCTTCGCAAAGAAGTATTGGGACTGGTACATGGGGCCAGGCTGGCAGGTCATTTTGGTTTCGTAAAAACGCTTCACCTGGTTCGAAGGCAGTTTTGGTGGCCCGGTATGAGATCTGATGTGGAGTTGTATGTGCGCAGCTGCCCCACCTGCGCCACAGCCAAGAAACGGATGGGAAAACCCCCGGGGCTTCTCAAACCGCTTGAGAACCCCTCCCGTCCCTGGGAAGTCATCGCCATGGATTTTATCACCGACCTACCTCCAAGTCGGGGGAAAACGGTTCTCTGGGTTATCACAGACCTCTTTTCCAAACAGGTTCATTTCGTTCCATGTGCAGGTCTTCCTTCAGCCCAGGGCTTAGCTAAACTGTTCATCACGCACGTCCTCAGGCTACACTCGATCCCGAGGAAGGTCCTCTCCGACCGGGGGGTCCAGTTTGTTGCCAAATTCTGGCGGGCTTTCCTAAAGTTAATGGGAGTGGAGGAACAGGGCCTTTCTTCCGCCTATCACCCCCAAACGGATGGTCAAACAGAACGAGTAAATGCGGTAGTAGAATGTTATTTGCGCTGCTATGTAAATTTCCACCAGGATGACTGGGTTGACCTGCTGCCATTTGCCGAATATGCGTACAACAATGCGCCTCATTCCTCTACCGGCTTTAGTCCCTTCCAAGTTATATACGGGACGGATTTTGGCCCTTTCGGTTCTGCCCCCGTCTCGCCAGAGCTCCAGTCTACCCCTGATCTTCAGGAGTGGATTCAGGTGGTTAAATCCACCTGGCCATGGTTGCTCAAAAATCTGGAAAGGGCAAAAAGCAAGTACAAGGAACAAGCGGACAAACACCGGTCTCCGGGATGGGAACTCAAGGTGGGGGAGCAAGTCTATCTGTCCACCAAAAACCTCCGCTCTCTTCGCCCCTGCAAAAAACTGAGCGACCGTTATGTAGGACCTTTCCCCATTACCAGAGTAATCAACGAGGTTACCGTGGAACTGAGTCTCCCTAAGACACTCAAGGGGGTTCATCCAGTCTTCCATATAAGCCTCCTCAAACCTTATGTAGCAGCTCCCCAGTTCCACCCCCCTCCCGCTCATGAGATTCCTACCGTAGTAGGAGGGGACACCCATTTGGAAATATCCAAGGTTTTAGATTCCAAATGGAAGAAAGGGAAACTGTTTTACTTTGTTCGCTGGAAAAACCTTGGCTCCGCTCATGACGAATGGGTGGCCGCACCCCACATGGCAGCTCCTCGCTTGGTCCGAGAATTCCACCTTGCTTATCCCGATAAGCCTCATCCTCCCGGAGGGGGGCCTTAAGGGGGGCAGAAATGTGAGGGTCTCTGTCTTTGTGTCTCTGCTTTCCATCACCTGCGGTATTATCAGTGAACTCGTAAAAGCAGTTCACACCTTCTGGTCTCAGGCGCCAGGCCTGATGGCCCATGTATCTTCCCCCCCGCTGTTTTCCTGCCAGTACTCCCTCAGGCCGGTGCGGCCTTGGAAGTGTGATAGCCGCACCAGACTTCCTGGGATCCGTCTGATGTTTTGTATTATGCCAAGCTTGTAACTTCCCATAACAATAAGTGTGAACCCCAGTGCCCCAGTGCCCTGGAGTCAATATATTCTGTAAACCCGTATAGCCCCTCACTTGCAACTTTCTACCTGTGCCTGTCTCATCTCCTGAAGGCTTCAATAAATCTATTGTTTCTGTATCAACGTCTGAGCAACTGATTTGGAGAAGCAAACTCAGAGAGGGGGGATTTGGAGAGGGGGGACTTCAATGCCATAGAGTCCAATTTCCAAAGTGGCCATTTTCTCCAGGTGAACTGATCTCTATTGGCTGGAGATCATTTGTAATAGCAGGAGATCACCAGCCATCACCTGCAAGTTGGCAACCCTAATCTTAGTGAATGCATTCTTCAAAGTTGGTTCTTGCCAGTGATTCCTTCAAACTGTGAGCAGTTTTCTTCTGGGAAGCTAACTCAGGTGAAGAGATCAGATTCATTTTGGAGGAGATATGCCTGAAGGCATTTTTCTCACCTGAGGCCAATCCCCCCTCCCAACAAAGCCATTTAAAATTGGGAAGCAATTATCCTCACTATGAGAGTAATCCTAAACAGGTCCATTCAGAAGTAAGTTTAATGTTATCGAAGGGGGCTTACTCCCAGGGAACTGTTCTTAGGATGGCAGCCTATCCATCAAACATAGCAATGTATATCATTAGCTTCTTCTACATTTTCTACTCAAAACATATCAATGAGGCAAATTCGGAGAAGAACCTCCCTTCCTGCACCTCCTCTCTTCAAACTTCTCTTTTTATCAAAGCAGAATCACATTTCTAAAAAGAGGAACAGAAATAGATGGTTGGATTTCAGGGGAAAACTGGGTGAAGAAGAATTAAAAGTATCTCTCCTAACAATGCTACTATTTTGTAATACACAGGTCTTGCCAGATTTGTTTGCTAAGTTGGTACCTCACAGTGATCCACTGATGCTTCTCAGTGAGTGGTAACTATTAAGACAGACTTGCCTGATAGCAGAGGAAAGGTTTTACAGCAATTTTAGGAAGTTTTCAGGGCTTCCTGAGCAAAGGAATTGAACAGTTTGGAAGTGTTTGTGTAAAGGAAAGTATCTCTGCACTCATTTTGGAATTCTCTATCCTTTCAATTTGTTATCTACAAACTCTATTAACTCACTTTCCCACCTGGCTATACACCTCACTTGCTAAATTTTCATAATGATCTTTCATAAGGATACTATTGACATCTCTATCCTTTTAGACATTTTTGAATTGACAGAAAGCATGTAAATAAAAAGTTGGTCTATTTTTCCTACCAGTTTCAGTATCCAATGTGATCCATGTTGCTTAAAACTAAAATTAGAGAAACCCACATGGACTGGCCCTGCCACTTGCTTGGACTTCAAGAAGCATCTCTCTCAAGGGTTTAATGTTTAAGGTTCAAGACTATGTTTTAGAATTATGTCTAGGATGGTTTTTGAAATCCTTGCCCAAACCCTTTCCCCTCCCCGATTGTGGAGTTCAAAATTATCTGGTTTTCTTTTCAAAGTTTCTGCAGAGAGCTATAGAGCCATATTTTGCCACAACTTTCAGCTCCTTCATGCCCTTTGTGTTGTATTGTTTCCTCGGTATTACCGATGTACCTATTTATTCTGACAAAACACTGCAAAAAAATCTTGACGAGTGGTATGAACTAATTTTTTTTGTATTTTATCTAAAGGCATGTGCACATCAGTAAAATATACACAAAAGAACCTTAACAAAGTCATTCATACAGTCACAGAATGATTGCCTGGGGAGCAGTGTTTTATCAATGTGCATGTTTATATTGTCATTTAGAAGAGATGGGGAAAAGCATGCTAAAAATAGGGGGGAAGTATTTATTTATGAATGTTGTTTGTTTGTTTGGAACATTGATGAATTCTGCCCCCCCAACTTCTCACATCGTTTAAGAAGGACATTACATTAAAACTATTTGAAAATTCACCAAAAGAACAGTGTCAGTAAACATCGCAGAATAAAACAGCAGCAGAAACAAGCTGTAAGGCAATTTCACAACAGCTGCTGATTTGCCATCAGTTATTTTAACCATTTTAGCTTTTCTTCTTGGTTTCTTTTTTAACTTCATTTTGGGAGACAAGATCCATGAACAAATTAAATATTTACACTTCCACCAAAATGTGTACGCAGTACTTTCATGCAGGCCTTTGTTGGTACCATTGACCAATATCCACCTCCCACCACATTCATTTACATTTTAATTATCTCTTCTAAAGTCTTGGAGTGCATTCCCTGTAAGCATTACATGGTATCCTTGGTCTACTATCTGACACATGATTAACAAAGAGCAGTCTTTAATTTTCTTTTTTAAACTCCTTCTTTCAAATACTATTTTGCCCAAAATATTAACATGGGTGAAGAGGTTAAAATAATACTGTGAATAAAGCAATTAACTATGCCGTGAAAGTAGAGAAATGCCACTCTGTGATGTCCACTGCTGCACTGAGCAGAAGATAATAAGCTGGAAAAGACGCCTGGGACCCACTTACCAAGATATTAATGAAACTACTGTGGGGTTTAGGTTCAATGAAAAGTAATAGAAGGAATTTTCTTAAGAATGTACAACCGTTCCATTACACTGAAAATGTGACTTGTGAAGTAGCTGAAAAGGTAAAATAAATTACATTGAAATATGAAGTCCCTTCTGATATAATCCTCTGTGAGATAAGTGAAATTATGGACAATTCTGAAATTACCTATTTCTCAGAAGAGATTAACAATTTCCCAGAAGCAATATGCCCCAAGAAGTGCATAAAATAGATAGTCCCTCCCCACCGAATACAATGCAGGATTTGAAAAACTATTTGTTCCCCTTTGCCTCTTCTGGCAGTTGTGGTTCTAAAGTCAAATATTTCATTGCCATAAAGCTCATTTGGGATGCTTGCCTCCAGGTGGGACCTGGGGATCCCCCAGAATTACAGCTCATTTCCAGACTACAGAGATCAGTTCCCCTGGAGCAAATGGATGCTCTGGAGGGTGGACTGTATGGCATTGTACCCCACTGAGATCCCTGTCCTCCCCAAGGTCCATCCACAGATCTCCAGGAGTCTTCCAAATCTGAATCTGGCAACCCAACCCCCCATACCCCACCAGTGGCCAAGGGGACCTGGCAACTCTAAGCCGATTGGTTGGCCTCAAGCAACCCTTCTCTCTTTCTCTCTCTCTCTCTCTCACACACACATAGCCCAATCATAAACTTGCTTACTTGGAACTATTGTCCTACAGTCTTGAGCAGGATATAAGTTTCATTGAGCTCAATAGGGTTGCTTCTTAGTAAATTTCTTTAGAATCAAGACCCCAGCCTTGGGCTGCAGTTCTATGCACACTTACTATGGAGTATGCCACATTGAATAAAATGGGACTTGCTTGTGAGTAAGTGTGCACAACATTATAATTTTATTTACTCAGTTTTAAAATGGGAATACTAGACTTTTTTGGGATTATAAAGGCAAAGCATGAAAACAAATAGAAAAAAAGTTTACACACTCTGAAGATGTCCACAAATCATTAATAGTAATATTCCTGCTGACAGACTCAGATAAATGGCACCACGTGTGCAATTTTTGAACCACTTACTGTGGAGCTTTCTTTGAAATAATTGCATCTGTATTGTGTAACTGTGAGTAAGAACAGATCTACAAATTGCTGGGAAAAACAAAATATAAACAAGACCAGAACCTGCTGTATGGAAACACCCATAGTTTTAAAATACTCTGAATTAAGCATTATTGCTACATATGTGCTTTTAGCTTTACCAGATGCCTTTTGGAACAAGCATTCTCCACACAGTAATCATAGGAACCATTTGAAGTGGTCAAATGTTCAGTTTCACAATGATTCACATGGGGCATCTCCAAAATATTCAGAGTCAGGATTGCACAAACAAACCATCTTTTAAAAAACATAGACAGTACCACACAGTACAAATGAAATCTGTACATAACGCAGAAAACTGCATCGGGGTAAGAAAGGCCATGCTTTCCATACTTAAAGATATCTAAAGGAAAGAAATTCATAAGGGAGTAAAGGAGTGATACGTGGGGAACGAAATTAGAAAGCTATCTAATACAATTATTAACTATAAAATAAAACTATGAAGTATATAAAGTTGTAAAGCCTAAAGCACAAATATTATATTTTACACAATATTATTTTGGTAGATTGTCAAATACAGCAAACTCAAATGTAGTGTCATATTCCTGGAACTCCATTCCTCTACTTTGTATCAAAATTGTACACCAGTAACAGAGCCACATGTGTGCGCATGCACACACAGACACAATTACTTGGATATAATGATATCTCCAGGCAATTGTACACAGAAAACAGGACATACACATTCTTTACTCAACAGAAGTTGGGCATGCATACCTACCAGTGATCACAAACACCCGCCATGATCAGTAAGTGATGTGGCATCACCCCATGGGTTAATAATGACCTGGTGCTTGCACAGGGGACTATAAAGGTAAAGGTCCCCTGTGCAAGCACCGGGTCATTCCTGACCCATGGGGTGATGTCACATCCTGACATTTCCTAGGCAGACTTTGTTTACGGGGTGGTTTGCCAGTGCCTTCCCCAGCCATCTTCCCTTTACCCCCAGCAAGGTGGGTCCTCATTTTACTGACCTCAGAAGGATGGAAGGCTGAGTCAACCTTGAGCCAGCTACCTGAAACCAACTTCCATTGCGATCGAACTCAGGTCGTGAGCAGAGCTTGGACTGCAGTACTGCAGCTTACCACTCTGCGCCACGGGGCTCTTGCACAGGAAACTACCTTTACTTTACTTAAATGGCAGAAGCATATACAATATTTTTTTCCCAGTTAATTTTCATTTTTAAACATAGAGCAATCCTGAAGGGGGGGGATGGCGTTAGGAGCTGGCAAGACCCCTGTGTCAGCTCCTCCACATGTTCAGGCAAGGAGACAGTTGGGCAGCAGGGTGGGCAGTAAACCAACAGAATCCCAATCCTGTCTCACACTCCCACCACGAAAATACACACTGTCAAACCCAGCACAGTCCCAGACAGGGCACTGAGTCAGGGGAACAGAATCCTGGAAGACTACTGCGACACCACCTCCCCACCTGCCAGGCTTATGTTGATGCATCACTGAGTACCCTGGGGGGGCATAGTTGGGACAGGTTAACACCTCCCCCCCGCAACCAGGTCTCAATGATACATGCCAGGTCAGCTTTCTCGTCCAGAATTAAATTGTGGATGGCTGCCACTTTACATGTAACTGACCTGGCATTTAAATGCAAAATAATAAAGCCCAGCACAAGGTTGATATGGTCACCAGCATGTTTGTATGTAAAGTGCCATCAAGTTGCAGCCGACTTATGGTGACCTCTGGTGGGTTTTTCAAAGCAAGAAACTTACAGAGATGGCTTGCTAGTGCCTTCCTCTGCACAGCAACCCTGGTAATCCTCGGTGGTCTCCCATCCAATTACTAACCAGGGCCGACCCTGCTTAGCTTCTGAGATCTGACAAGATCAAGCTAGCCTGGACCATCCAGGTCAGGGTGGTCACCAGCATAGCCCTGGATTAAGCAACCAGATAGGACAACAGCATGTGCAAAAGCCCTGGTGTGCTTTTAATTGCTTATTTTTTATACTATGTTTTGTTTTTAATGGTTGTGTTTTATTGTTTTACTTGTAAGCTGCCTCAAGCAGGTCTTTGGGGAGATGGCATATAAATCTTCTAAATAAATAAAGTATTTTAAATTTTGAATTCCAAACATGTTTGGAAAGATAAAATCAATACCAACCACAAGAAAGTTAATCTATTACAATATAGCAAAACAGACTAATAAATTATCCATATATAAGAATAGGCTCTGTGTTCCTTCACACAGTGCATTTTGAGAATTGTAGTTCCCAGAATGTCTGACATTAACTGTCAAAGCATTCCAGGAACTGCAGTTCCCAAGATGCAATGAGGGTAAGAGAAGTGAAGAAAAAAAGAATAAAGAAATAAAGGTGAAAATATTGTCGAAGGCTTTCACGGTCAAAGTTCATTGGTTCTTGTAGGTTATCCGGGCTGTGTGACCGTGGTCTTGGTATTTTCTTTCCTGACGTTTCGCCAGCAGCTGTGGCAGGCATCTTCAGAGGAGTAACACTGAAGGGTGTCTCCTCTGAAGATGCCTGCCACAGCTGCTGGCGAAACGTCAGGAAAGAAAATACCAAGACCACGGTCACACAGCCCGGATAACCTACAAGAACCAAATAAAGGTGAGCTTCAGAGAACTCATTAGGTATGTCTACCTATAGCCTGCATTTTATTCCTGAGCCAGGATGACCCACACCCTGAATCTAATCTTCATGTCAAAACAAGAGAAATATACACACATACACATATATAGTACTTTTCAGAACTCTATGATTACATTTGAAGGGGAAATGTATATGTCTCTTCCACAATGAGATTCATGATACATCTCTCCACGCACACGTTACAATGCCAATTGCCCCTTCGGTTGTTATACCAAAATAACAAAAAATGGATGCATAAATAAGTAGCACGTCAGTTTCTTTTGCTTCCAGTAATGTGTAAAGCCTCCTAACATTCTCTGCTGAAACTGAGTTTTATTATTCTAGTCAAACTATTGTTGTTCTGTGACTTGTGAAAACTAATCGATACCACTTTCAGAGCAATTACAATAACTGAGTAATCCATACAGTAACAATAGAATTAGGTATAAGGAACTGCCTATAATCCTGAATTAGACTGCTGATAGAGAAGAAACAAAGATAGAGAGGGCTTGCCAGAATAATTATGAAGATCAGAGGAGAAAAATCCTTTATTCTTCTATTCTTGTAAACAATTGCCCATAAAAATGACAATTGTAAAGTGGTTTTAATAAAGTTCACCTGTAGTAGCAGTTTTTAAAGTCTCCAAGAGAGTTGGATTAAATGTACCTAATGCTACAGACCCAATGACATTTGGAACACCTGTAATGGAATATGTTTTAAACAAAAAGATTCTGACCATTATCTTTTTCAAGAGAAATTTAAGACTGATCAATGAATTAAAAAAAGTAGGTAGTACAGCCAGTTAAGTCCCTCAGTTAAGTCTTCCTGTACATAGAAAAACGATGTTTCAGGCTTGAATCCTCCTTTCTGGCACGCAGACTTTCAAACGGGAAGTCATAAGTAAAGTTGTTTTCAGAAGAAGCTTTAGAAAGCAACCACACAGTGCACAAACAGGTGCTCAAAAAAACTTCTTAAAAACCCTCTTCTATGTTGTTATTTTACAAATAGCAACTATATCTCTGGCCTGCACAGAATCATACAAGCACAAGAGAACCAAATCATGCATGCACAATAGAATTGAAATGGTACCCCTGGAATGAACGCAAATGTAATAGACTGTACATGAAAGCTTAAGCAATGAGAAAACACAAGTATATGTTCATGTAGCTATGTTCACAGTTTTTCAGTTGAACACAGGTGCACTTTTCAGAAGTGTGAGGAGCTGAATTGGGAATTACAGAAGCTGAGTGTGTTTGTAGGGATGTGTGTTTGGATATTTCCAATCTCACTTTATACCTAAAAATAACTTATTGTATTTTTGAGTATAGTTGGATATATGGATTGATATTTGGGATTCTCAGAATATATGGGAATACCTGGGAGTTGCATTTTAGGTACCCAAGTCTGTTTTTCTTCCATTTTACAAGTTCTATGGGTAACAGGAGTGAGGGGGAATGAAGGGAGGCAGGTCTCCAAGACAATGGGATCAGATGTTAGGGGGAGCACTAGAATGGTCTGCCCAATCATGACTATTCTCTTATAGCAAAGAAGATAAAAGCAGGCATAGCTGCAGGCTGACTCAATCTCAAGGTGATATTCTTTGGAGTGTGCTGGTGCTGCTCTAGTCTGTCTGTGCCGTGGATTAATTCTGCCATCTAACTGCTGCCTGCCTGGGAAGACCTTCAGGGCTGGTTTGCCCACAGGAGACTTTAAAAAATGACCTAAAACATTATTTCAACTTTTGTGTGGTTTTTGTTTTTGCCTGAGGGTTTGTAGTTGGGGGAAGAGAGCCTTTGTTTTCCTTGGCTTTGTCTGGTGCCATTTTTAAAGGGTTTTAAAAGTCCTGTGCTGTTTTGCTGTGTTTTCCTCTTTTAGCTTGTTTTAGAATTTTAATTGCTTTGCATTTTAATTCTTAAAGGATTTATCCTTTTGGGGTGCAGATTTTATAAGCTGGATTCCCTTGTTTGACATTGATTCTGTTGGACTTGCAACAGTGCCCCTTGATTCAGTTAGTTTTGCTTGGATTCTCTGGTTTGACATTGGTTGTCAAACAGAACCAACACGTCCAACAGAAAAATGTCAAACCAGACACGGGCCAATATGGCAAGCCTGTTTGCTTTTGGAGGCTTTTGACCAGTGGTTGCTGTTGTGTATTTTCCTACTGGCTTCTTTGCCCTGGAGAAAACATGGATTTTTCACCACAGGGAACAATGGAGGCAAGTAAGATGGATGGGGGCACCTTGTTCAGCAGTCTGTAGAACTGAATCCCTTGGTTCAATTTGCTTGAATCTTGGGAGATCTTTAGTGGATAGGAAGGTCTACGTTCTCTGCAATCTTCTTGAAAAACAACCACTCCAGTCCCCTCAAAATAGTCCACCTTAGGAAATAAAGGACCCCAAAACAATCGGAATTTGGAATAAAATCTCAGGCAGAGGTCTTTCACATCACCTACCTGCCTAATCCCTTTAACTGGAGATGCTGGGGATTGAACCTGGGGCCTTCTGCATGCCAAGCTGGTGCTCTACCACTGAACTATGGCCCTTCCCCCGTATATGTGGCCTGCAAGCCACATATAGGACAAGCTTTAATATCCTTCTGTATTCAGATTAGACTGCTTGTCGCTCTCAGTGCAGCTCTACTCACTGGAAGCCTCAAGTTCTCGATATCAGGAGAGGGATATGAGTAAATCCCAACAAGGCCCCACTACATTGGGTATGTGAGTGTATGCACATTCCTTTTCATGTGTATGTGTCCACATTCCTAGAGATTTTGCAGAGATGGCTGAAATGGGAGAAATTTTCATTATTCTTCAGGAATTTCACATTAATAAAGAGCTTTCACTTTTTATTTTTTGGCTATCTTTGTTATGCTTTTTTAAAAGCTTCATATTTAAATAAAGCTCCGTTTTTAAAAAAAAAATCAAAGTCCAGTTTTGTTGAACAAATACCATTTTATCTTTTGTCTGAGACAACGAAAATGTGTTATTGGCTTTCTATAAATAGATGTTTAAAGGGTTGTCATATGGGTATATGGAATATGCAAAAGTAATTTATTATAAAATCTTGTATGAATGCAAATATACAGTCCTCACATGGGTACAAAAAACTTGATTACAATTAGCATATAATAATTGCATCATGTTCTAGGTTTCATTACTATCTAATATTTAAACCTGCAGAAGCATAGTGAATAAAAGAAACCGTCTTTTGTGTGGCTGTGTTGAATGTTTAATCAGGATGAGCTTTAAATAGAACCCAAAGCCTAGTTGTTTCAAACCTTGTAATGGATTTCTTAATATCTTTACAGTGAAATAATGTGGTCTAGTTGTCGTTATGCATTTCAGCTGCCTCACTTGGGCCACAATTCAGAGAAGCAACAAAAAGTACAATTAGCTTCAAGTTTTTATTAAAGTCACTGGACTACCCTTATATTTCCCTACAAGGCATCAGTTAATCAATTCCTGTGTATTATGTGTGGGTTTAAAATACCATCAAGTCACAGCCAATTCATGGAGACCCTGTAGGAGTTTTCAAGGCATGAGACTAACAGAGGTGGCTTGTCATTGCCATCCTATGCATAATAACCCTGGAATTCCCTGGTGGTTTCCCATCCAAATACTAACCAGGGCTGAGCCTGCTTAGTTTCCAAGACCTAACAAGATCAGGCTAGTCTGGGATATCCAGGTCAGGGCAGTATGTTATAAAACCTAGAAAATAATCCTGTTAAATTTCAGGCAGGTTTGCCGATCCAAGGGCAATTAAACTTCTCACCTATAGACTGGGCACAGACAAACAAGAACGGGTATGTGAGCGAACTTTTGCCACCTTTCATAGAATCCTAAGTTGGGAAGGGGTGGTTTTTATTTTTTTAATGGAGCATGCAGGCTAGGAAAAGTGGACCATGCTCCTTCATGTACCTTTCTTTCATGGTTTCCTTCAGTATTTTTATCCCAGCCTGGCTGGTTTTTCATACTGCAGCCTAGATTGGAGAAAATATGCTTTGGTGGAGTACAGCAAGATAAAGATGTGGTAACAGGATTAGCTTCCCCAACTTGTATGCTCTGATTTTGCTTAACCAGATGTCCCTGATTCACATATGAAGGGGCAATGATGCATTATTTATTTATAAATATTTCCAAAATGTAGTTCTCATGTCATTTCTATATTCTATGGCGCCCTTACATAGTATATATCTTTCCCACATTATCTGTTTTTATTATTTATTTATGTATTTAAAATCTTTATTAGCTAACTTTCTCCCTTGTGGAAGTGAAGGCATCTTACAAAAAAATAATAATAAAAAATTATAAAAACACATAAACGGTGACAATTTAAAAACTCCAATTAGGACTGCCACTAAATCAGTCAATGCAGTCCTAAATAAAACTGTCTTCAGCTGCCCCCTGAAGATCAACTGGATTGAGTGAGGATGGTATGCTATCTTTAATTTTTTAAAAACGCCATTTTCGTTGATTCTTCCCTTCTGCTTTTAAGTTCCATAAACAGTGTCAAATTTTAATTATCTCAAAAATTCTTAATATGTGGCCAGGAGTCCCACCTCCAAACTTACCTGGACCTGTAGAGGCTCCTGGGTGAGTAGTACAAGCCTGCTACAGGCTGGAGCAACTACAGCAAGCCCCCAGGAGAAGCCCACCTAAGAGCAGGCAAGGAAAGGCCAGGTGGACCACAACACAGGGAGTTCTGGACTGTAGTCCCTTTAAAATGACCCTTCCAGACTAGCTTGGTTTGACCAAGCTGGTTCCGATTACACATCCCCTATCTCAAAAGGGGGCCCTAACAAAACCAGTCAAAGAAAGAAAAATGGGAGAAAGCACAGAGCTGTGCATCTGAGTAAAGGCGAATAGCCGAAACCCAGGGTATCACCTATTCAGCTTCGGGCAGATTCCCAGGTTTTGGTATTCGGTTGACCAAAAACCCGAATATTGCCAAAATGGGTAATGTAAGGTTTATTTTCGGTTCGAGTATATCGATATGCGCAACCCTATTACTTATATTTCCTAAATTTAGTTTAGGATAATGTAACTGTTTAGGATTGCATTGTTGGTCTCTTTAAGGTACAAATGCATGGACACTAGAAATGTTATAACTGTTTTCTAAAGTGCTCCAACAAATAAGAATTGTGATTTTATTTGACAATATAGATGACTAATATGTACACCTTCATTTGTTGACTCATGGTGTCAGAAATCGCACAATCCTGGTGTTGAATAAAACCATGTGAGGTGAAAATTGAAATGTAATCCAGTCAGAAAGATCATAACTTTTGCTGCTTGGGAAGAAATGCAAACATGGATACATCAGAAGTTGAAAGAAATGATTTCAGAATCATAACTGAAAAGAAAGTAAGGAAATGTAGATACATAAGTTAAGGATTGATAAAACTGTTTCATCATTCTTTGGCTGAACTGGATGACCTAAGTGACTCTGGACTGCTATACGTTAGATTGACTAAATATGTTTATGGACATCAATTATGTGATGATATTCTACATGAAAGAAGAAGAAAAAAACTTCAAAACATTGATTGCTGCAAAGAAACAAATTTGCTGCCAGAGAAACTTGAATTTAAGAAGGAACAGACATGCGAAGCTAGCAAAGAAAAGAGTATTATACCAAACAGATGAGCCTTCCAGAGAGTTTTATTGAGACAGAGCTCAGCATCCTGAAATCTAAGGAATGAAAACGAAGATAGTTCAAGAACAATTTTTGTTTGACTTCATGAAAGATAGCAGGGATGCAATTTGGTGAATGATTTGTAGTCCCAGTAATATGTGAAATTGATCCAGGAACAGAACACTGTTTTCACGTTTTTTTAAAAAAGATGTTAGCCTATGTTTAACTCACACACAGCAATCAGATTCTAAATCAAAAGAATATTTTGAATTGCCAGGCTAATGTGGAAAAATGTACCTCCACTTCCCTTTTCCTTGATAAATAACTGAATCTTTTCTAGGTTTCATTAGACCCGGGGGGGGGGGGAGGAGATAAAAGATTCAAAGCAAAAACAAACAAACAAAAACAAAAAAACCCTCCAGATTCTAAAAGTGACTTATAAAGGCCATACAGAATTTAAACATATATAGTATAGCTGTCTTTCATTAGCAAGTAATCCCTGGGTTGTCTATAAATAATGCTGAGTCAATAATCGGTTAACAGTGCTGGAATTGAAAATACTGTTGTACTGGATTGGTATGGCACTTATTTAAAGGGGGAACTGTAAAGGTTGTTTGATGAATACCAAGAGGCTTTTCAGCTGTAACAAGAGGTGTGATATCAGTTAAACTATGGGGCTCCTTGACGTGAGGGGGGGGAAGTGTGTTAAACAGTGCTTGACACCATTTTAACCTGGTCTGGATATTCTCTTGAGAATTTTTTTTATTAGACCCCTAAAAAGACCTGCAGCCAGCGCTTCAAACAGTAAAATGGTTAGTGCTTACAAATGACTCAGACCCCTCACTCCTGGCTAACTCCCCGCAAACTGCAGAAACAGCTCTTTTAAAGCTTTAAAAACTTTAAAAGTTTTTAAAAACTGCTCCTTTCCTTGGTGGACAGCCTATGTCCAGCAACCTTTTCCATCTCTGTCATTGTGCAGCCTCTAGTTCATTTCCCATTTGCTTATCTTCCTCCTTCTCCCTCTTCTCTATCCTTTTTTTCCTCTTCACCTATAGAGGAAATCAAATCAAGTTTACAGAATCATTCTGATTCGAAGGGATTGCCCTTATCCAAAAGAAGCAGGTTTGCAGTGCATGTGTATGGGGGTGCTATGTAGCAACTTGCACACAGGAAAACCCAATTGTAAATGATCATTAAAGTGCATCAAAAGTACATTATACAGTGTGTGTGAAAGCAGCCCAAGTGTTCATGGCAGAGACCCCTACAAAAGAGTTCCATGCCTCATGCCCTACCTACTTAATTATGAGACTCCTGATTGGGGTTTATGTAGGTTTTTTTGGGGGGGGGCTGCATTGGGTGTGGGGAGGGGGTTTAGCCACCATTGATCAGGGGGTGATTGGTTGTGGCTGAGATCAGCATCCTGTGTTCCACCAGGTCTTTGGGGCGGTACTGTGCCGGGGGGGGGGGCTTGGCCGATCCTGTTGTATGGGTACCTGTGGGCTATGCCATGGTTTTTCAGAGGGTACCTTTCCACCACTTTTGGGGGGTGATCCCAGGCTGGGATAGCTTAGGGAGCAGACAAACTCCTGCTACACTCCTGGGTCCACCACTTTACCTGCCTGTGCAGCGGATTACACCAGTGTTGTTCCATGCTGTTGTGATCCTGGCACCCACCCAGTCAGGGTGCAGTGCTGCTGGTTGCTTTACTGGAGCATCTCAGTGATACACTGGCATATATTATGGATATGCTGTCAGACAGTCTTGTTGGCTCCCTGTCCATTTACGCCCCCTCTCAAGATTGCGCTGCAAATGTTATAAAGTTGTTAAAAAAATAGAAAGCATTAAAAACCCAGAATCAGAACGAAACACTGAGCAGCTAAAAACAAGCTTTATTAAAAATAAAATGTAAATTAATTAAAAACAGCTTGATTAAAAGTTTGGGCAAAAAGAAACATTTTGGCCTGGCCCCGAAAAGTGAATAGTATAAAAATAGGGTTGTGTTCCCTTGGCTGACATTCCTTGGGAGAATTGGGGGCAGAGACCAATGGTGCATTGTTTCCTGTTTTAAAATAAGAAGTGATGTCACACTTGGTCTTTTCAAGTCTTTATGGTAAAAACCACTGAGTTGTGGACAATCCTAGAGTGTTCTTCTGGTCCTGAAACAGGAAGCAACCATAGAGCTTTGAAAATTCCTAAATTATCACAAAATCACTTCCCAGTTCCAAAACCAGAATTGACGTCCCAGCATCAATGTCATGACCCTTCTGCTGCCTGTACTACCAGCCACTTATCTAGGGTTGCCAAGTCCCTCTTCGCCACCGACAGGAGGTTTTTGGGGTGGAACCTGAGGAGGATGAGGTTTGGGGAGGGGAGTGACTTCAATGCCATAAAGTCCAATTGCCAAAGCGGCCATTTTCTCCAGGTGAACTGATCTCTATCGGCTGGAGATCAGTTGTAATAGCAGGAGATCTCCAGCTACTACCAGGAGGTTGGCACCTCACACTTATCCTAAATACATACAAAATAAATCAGTTGTTTAGTTTAAGGTGTTCATAACTAATTCACCATTACTCTTAACTTTCACATAGTTGACACACATTTGGAACATAATTACATTCATACATCTATCTTCTTTACATGAAGTATTTATTTTAGGAAGAAGTTGAATGTAAATACTGTAAGTAAAACCTTCTGAATACAAAAAAAATGATTTTTGCCCAGATTATACATTTGCAATACTAACAACTCGTAGATATTAATATCCATGCCATGCTTGGGATTGGTAATAGGAATACAGTTTGCTAGGAGGGAATAACTGATTTCTGATTCATTTCTTTGAAATTCCCACCTAGTGAGGATGCCTGGCTGTTCCCCCACATGAGGTCATTCCTCAGGATCTCTGTCTTATTGTTTGTATTACTTTCCACGCTTTTAAATTAACATACTATTTTAAATTCAGATTTAAATATATTAATCATCACAAATATCACTCCCTGTTATAAATGTTGCTGCTGTACAGGTTTTCTATAATGAGTAGCAATTGCGATGAAGACCAGAATTTTAATTTGACTTACAATAGGCTAAGGATTCTGTCACTTTGGGCATCTCCAAAAGCAGGTTTCAGGATAGCTTTGAACAATGATACTTGAATGTCCCCAGTGTTAACAAGAGGATTTGTATACATGCAAGAGAGCATTTGCAGGCACAGCAAGAGTAATCTCCAATTAGAAAACAGAGCCCCAGTTCAAAATGACCTTTGGTTAAACGGACAATGTGACATTAGGTACTTGCTTAGTAAAACTCCTGATTTCAGATTCTGCCAGTTTTCTAAGATAAGCCTTTAAATACAAAAGTCGTTACTAATCCACAATTCACATACAATTACTGCAACTAAGAAATGGATTTTGCATGGATTGGTTGTATTTGTAAATAAAACCAGTGGGTCTTGGTGGTGGTTGTTAAATTTTGAAAGTTTTCCTTATAATATGGGGGAAAGGTTATGATTAAGCCTAATCAGGAGTCTATTGTCTATTTCTCTGACAATAGACATTGTGGATTCTAGAGCAATTACCTTTATGCAGCAGGAAAATTAGCTATAGTTTAGATAAAATATGAACCAATTGGGGTTGTGAAAAAGCAATAAATTTTCTCTACAGCAGTAAGGATTTGAATTTTAATGTTCACTAAACTTTTAAACAACATTTATGTCTCATAATGGAAGATGTATTGGGTTTTTTTTTCTTCAGTGGAAAAATTGAAACGTCCATGTATATCTTAAGATGCCGGTGGTAATTAAAGAGAGGGGGGAAAGGATGAAGGAAACCAGTTTCTCAGCCTTGTCCTCCTTTGGGCCTCAGGCATTATCAGAACATTTGCTTCCATGAATCTGCAGCTGCTATAAGGAAGAGAGAGCCACAGCCAGACTGAGAGAGGTCTGCTCTTCAGTTGTGTCCTCCTTGGTGCCTGAGGCCCAGAAAGAAGCTTTGTCTGGGGCCGAGGACTCTGACTCACTTGATCCATAGGGTTGCCAGTTCTGGGTTGGGCAATACCTGGAAATGTTGGGAGTGGAGTCCAAAGAGCGTGGGGTTTGGAGAAGAGAAGGACCTCAATGCCACAGAGTCCAATTGCCCTAAGTGGTCTTGATCACACTTCAAATATCTGCCAAATAAACATGGAAGAGGGCAAAGACTTGTTTTCTGCTGTGCCACAGGGCAAGATTAATTAATGATTTAAATTAGAGGAGGGTGGATTTCAGCTTACGTTTTGGAGCAAGTCCCTAATGATGAGAGCAGTTTGGGAGTGGAACCAATTACTAGTGGCTTTACCTCACTGTAGATCTTCAAGCAGAGGATGGTAGTTCATCTTTTAAAAATGCTCTTGCATTGGATTTCCTGCATTAAGAACATGGTTGGACTAAAAGGCATATAAGGCCTCATCCCACTCTAGGACTTTCTTTAATTTGAATATAGTTAACAACAGTGCAATCCTAAAATAAGTTTTCTTGAGTAAGCTCCATTGAATAAACCTGAATTGGATTCTGATTAGATCTGCTTAAGATTGCTCTTAGTTTATCAGTTCCCCAGAAATGCTTTCCATTCCTATTACTCTGATTAACAGGGTTGGTTTAAGTAATTTAATTGTATTGTGATGCATTGCCAGCCATATTCTTCTGTGACACTAACAAATTCAGGTTCAGAAAGCTGGCAAGGATCTTGGTTATACTGTTAAGCTATACTCTGCAGGCTTGTTTGCATGACCATCAATAAAAAAGGATTGCTTCATATGTTGTCCCAAATCAACAAATGCATTAGATGTGTTTATATTAGGAAACTGTTCAAGGTGGTTTAATTGCACAGCCTCAAAAAGTTACTATCTCAGGTACAGATAAGGCCTTATCTCCAGTAACCAATTGCCTAACTTCCAAAGGTGGCATGACAAACAAAGCACTTCAGATGATTATTGGCACTGGTAGACAGGTTCATATGGCAGTAACCTGGCAATGTTGTAAAGATAACCAACACATTGATGGATCCAGAAATAAATGAAAGCCGCCAGTGAAGAATCGCGATGTATTCATTACAGGGGTTCCTAGTTAGAATTTGGCCTCTTTTTGGATTAGCTGACATTTTCAAGATGTGTCCTCTCACTGGTGGCTAGTGCTGCTGGAGCTTGTCTGACAGTGGTGGCAATAACTTCTAAAGAGAAAGGTCTGTATTTTCCCTCTCTCATCCACCTTATTGTGATTGTGATGACCATGGTGGAGATGGAATGGGTCTGCTCCTTCTTGTTTCTGGAAACAACAAGGCGTCATTCCCATTATTTCCCCCCCCCCCCCGGAATTATATTCATGCATAACTATAGTGCAAAAGTACCTTGGAAAGTACCTACCTCCTTGGAAGATTCCAGAATCTAGTTAGATGGGCTTTAAGGTGACACAAAAACAAGGGAGTGAGGTACATCATAACCATAGCAGCACTGAGGGGTTCAGAAAAATCAACAGGGATGATAGCTGAATTAATCAGTAGGGTTCAGAGAATATTTCTTTAAAAGTGGAGGCTGGAACCTTCTCTTAATGAGGCTACTTTTTAGACCCAACTGGTCATTATCCTTAGATGTTAGTCGCCATGAGGGGTGACCTTTGAGCATAGAAGTGGTGTGCTTTGTGTCTACAAATAACCTTTCAGCATCTTTAGGCTAAAACAATTACTGTATTTATTTCATTAAACTTTCTGTCCAATCGGGAGGAACCCCAAGCTTCTTACATCTTTCCCCTCTCCTTCATTTTATCATCGCAACAACCCTGCACAGTCTGGGACCAGCATAAGTATTACCTTCTCCCATACGAACCTACCCGCTCACTCTGGTCATCCTCAGAGGCCCTGCTTCAGTTGCCTCCATCATCTGAGGCTCAACCGGTGGCAACTTTGGAAAGGACCTTCTTCACTGTGGCATCAAAGCTTTGGAACTCCCTCCCCAAGAGATTCATCTGTCTCCCTCTATTGGTGTTTTGTGCCAGCAGGTGAAGGCTTTTTTGTTTCATATGGCATACCCCCAGTTATTGGCCCTCCTCCTGGTGTTGTCTGTGTGTTTAAAATTGAATTTTATATTTTAACGGTATTTTAAGTGTTTAGATGTTTTTTATGTTTGCTGCCTTTTGGGCCCTGCATGGGTGGAAGGGCAGCATTAAAGTAAGTAAGTAAGAAAACCCTGTGAGGTATGGTAGGCTGAGGTTGTATGACTAGTCCAAGGTCACCCAGCACACTTCCAAGGCAGAGTGGGGATTTGAACCTGTATCTCCCCAATCACAGTCCAACATCCTAACTACTATAACACAGAGGCAGATCAAAGTGACTGTAATAAAAGAAGGAAACTGTAACGAAAAAGGAAATTCTTACTGGGGTGACAAGATTAATATGCGTTCAGGTATGTCTAGACATTAAAAGTGGCATAGTCAGTGCCCCTTTTCTTTTTCAGGTTTCATATCTCTATAGTACACACATGTACACACAGAGCACGAATGAAGAAGAATGAAAAATTTCCCAGAGGCTTTCTATTGACATTCACCAACCACTTTAAGTTAAGATTTCTAATTCTAGATCTGAAGAGCAGACACAAGTCATAATTTGCCAGTTTTAATGCCATGACAAACCATGTAGGGGGAGGAGAAGGTAAGAGTACAGAAGCCCATGAACCTTGGTTTGAAGGACCACTTGAATAATTCCTATGGACAGAAGCCCATGAACCTTGGTTTGAAGGACCACTTGAATAATTCCTATGGAACATAAATGGGAAGTGTAGCTTTTAATGTTATTTGAACCTCTAATTTAGGAGCCTTTACATTAACATATAGTCATCTGCTTTAGTATGCCATGGTTCTGTTTTCTGTTAGGTATTGGTGCTTTGTTTAATCATATGTGGTGGACATGTAGGTCAGCAAGGAAATTTTGAATAATGATACACGATGAAATGCAAAAGGTTTTAAAAATTAAGTTTGTGATGGACTCAAAAGGTATGTTATTAAATATTTTACCAAGCAATATTTCAAAAATACATAATGAACTATTTAAGTATATGGTGACAGTGGCAAGAATGGTATATGCAGCAAAATGGAAAGCAGAGAAATACCCAGATTTAGACTAATGGATTAACAAATTAACAGAATACACAACTATGGGGAAATTAACATTGTTTATACATAATAGGCCAATCTCAGAATTTTTGAGAAAATTTAATGTTTTTTAAAATTATATAGCTAGAAATTTGGAACAGAACTGAATCAAATTTAAATAAAATAAAAGGGCTAAAGGTAATAAACAAGCAATAAATGTGCTAACCAATATGGAACAATATGTTATAAACAAAGAGCAGCATAATTTAATGAAGTCAACAGTAGAATTGCAATTTTTAATGGCAAGCTTCATATATATTGTTATATTGAGTTTGTTTTAATGATTTAATGTGTTTGTGTTTGTTAAAATTTTATATATATATATATATATATATATATATATATATATATATATATATATATACACACACACACACACACACACACACATATATATATATATATATATATGTATATATACACATATATATGTATGTATGTATGTATGTATGTATGTATGTATGTATGTATGTATGTATGTATAAAAAACCAAAGATAAACATCGGTGCTTTGCTGGACAGAGAGTGTGAGAGAACTTTGTCTTCAAAGCCAGTTTCATGAATATATTTGTCTCTTGATTTTGTGGTATTTTTCTCACCCTTCTCTATGATGGTGTATTCTTATAAATTTTTAACCAATGTAATGTCAAACATGAAGGTAGCAGTATGTTTGGATTCACAATTATCCTGTACAAGAGGTGGGGGAACCTTAGGCATACAAATGAAAGCAACATTTTTAAAAATGTTCATATTTGCATATGCATTTGCTCCCAGTCTATTTTGTCTGGGGTTTGAAGCAACAGACCTTTGTGAGGATCCCACAGAAGGGTGGGCTCAACCCATCATGATCTCTCCCTGTCTATAAAAGCAACGTGCAATTCCTCTCTGCCTGATCACAATTTGGCATCTAATTCTGACCAGAGTTGAACTTCTGCCAGTTTATTCTCTCCAAAGAAGCAAAGAATGTGGATATTGTCCAACAGAAAAACTCCAAGGAAAGGAGGAAGAAACTGAATGTATTGAACAGAACTTTAGTTTCCACCAGGGCCTCACCCATGGGGAAGTTTCCCAAAGTCCTTGGATTTAAGTTGTTTTATATTCCTTCCCAGGTGTTTGAGCTCTTCATGGTATCTTCTGACGTATGGATGCAACCTAGGAGGTACTGAGGGAGTGGCAGGTTAATTTCTGGGTTGACCACCAGATACCTGGCCTATTCACTATCTGGGACAACTGCAACCTCCATTCTCCTGGCTTCTTTTTCTCGTTCCCAGTTTTCTCATCTGCCACTCCTGGCAGGATATGAGAAGGAAAGGAATAGACTCTAAGGGGCCAGAAATTCCACCCCTTCTTGGTAGTTGCCCCTCCCTGCCTCTCTGATCTCAGACTTTTCCATGTCTGTGTCTGAATTAGTGGACTGTGTGGAATAAGATAGTTTTCAATCCTTACGTGCTGGTGGAAAAGCAGCCTTTGAATTATGACTCAGATGTAGCTTTATTGCTCATCGCTGAGCAGACATGGTCATGTCTTATCTTCAGATACGGCTAAGGTTGGCAATCTCCAGGTTGTGGCTGAAGATCTGCCACTATTACAGCTGATCACCAGCCGACAGAGATCAGTTACCCTGGATAAAATGGCCACTTTGGAAGGTGGACTCTATGGCATTATACTCAATTGAAGCCCCTCTCCTTCACAAACTCTGCCTTCCCCAGGCTCCACCCCCAAAATCTCCAGGTATTTCCCAACCAAGGGTTGGCAACCCTAGATATTGCCCATGTCCTTATTCATATTGAAGTACAACACAAATTCTCTAATATCCTCACTTGGGGGGTTAGAATTACAACCTGTACCTATTATTCAGTGAACTTTTCTCTTGAACTTTTTAGTTTTCTTTAAATTTCTATCCCATTGATTAGCATTGATTGTCATTGAGTTTTAAACATATTATTGGTTGGGCTTTTCTTTTTCTTTTAAAAAGACTGATTGGTAATTTGTTTATTTTGGCAGATATATAATGAGACTGTAATCCATTCAACTCCATTTTTTGTATTGTATACTACGCCTGGAATTTGGATCAAGTTTTCATTGACATTAAAAAGAGGATAAAGGATAACATCAGGCTTCAATGAGCCACATCTGGCAAAGTGAAGAGCACTGAAAAATTCTACTGGGGTGTGATTCTTTCAGTAGGCTGCTTTAGAAAGCTGTACTTGAAAAAAAAAATCACAGTGAAGACACTTCAGTGGCTTAACTCTCCTCCACATTATCAGCATCATCAACATCATCATTGCCATTATCATAATGTCTTTGTCTATCATCCGCAATTAATATTGGGAGAATATTACCATTTTGTACAGCCGACCATTTGGGCATATGGTTATTTTAATTGCGACTTGTGGAAGAAAGCCATCTTTAAAATATCTCAGTGCTATCAGTATAAGAACATGGTTTATTATTATCTTTATTGCTCAATCAGTATCGTTTTCAGCTAAGAATTGCTTTTAAAGAGAGCTCAAATGAGATTTTTTGTTCAAATAATGATTTGTCTTTCCGTGATTTAGGTTTGCAGGAGGCCATATGGGAAGAATAGTGAATTGGACAATTCAATGGGAGGAGGGGGAAAAAAAAAACACATTAGACTGCCCTGCTGTTATTTGGCTTTTGAAAGGAATAGTATGCAGAAATTAAACATTAACTTTTGGGGACCATTTATTTAGTAGATTTATTACTATGTGTAAAGCACTTATTTTTAAATAGATATTGACGTTCAAGAAGCTCAGCTTCTTTCTGGCAAAAATGCACAGTTTAGCATAGCTTTATGAGTACAAGAACTGCTAGCACAGCATGGGATAGTCATTCTTCTAAATGCAGGTTAAAATATGCTAATAATTGCAAATGTTATTCCACTGTTAATGCATCCACAGAATTATGTTCTGCATTTATATTGTATAATTAGAAGATGTTTATAAGTAAAAACCAAATGCAGAGAATGTTCTTTTAAAAGAGTAAGGTCAACTATGATCAGTGTTCGGTGTCTTAATTCCACATTTTTAATTGAACACAAAATAATATTAAGGACCCTGGAGCAATTTTTGTGCTATATTGTTTCTCTTGGCACACAAATTAGCAGAGATATCATTGGATGAATAATGGCAGGCAATTAGATGTATTGTTTTGTTCAGAAATAGACTAAAATGGAGAAATAAAGTCCCTTTAATCTTGTGATCCTAAGGTAGTTCCTGCCAGCTTTGTTTGCTGGAGCATTATGAAAGAAGATGTTACATACTGAGTCGATCGAAAGGGAATCACAACCTTACTGAGGTGGGCCACTGCAAAATATATGTTTAAATTAAACGATTCAAGCACCCAAGGTACCAAAGTCAAAGTTACTTTCGAGAAATGCAAATTTGGAACCCAAAATTCTTCTTGAAATCTTTTGAGCTGAATCTTACAAAGATGCCGGTGAAGGTGTGTCTTTCTCTGCCTTCCCCTTCTCCAAGTAACACTCTAAGAATCATGAAAAGTCAATGCTGAAATCAAGGAAGTATTTTGGACAAAATGCCATGAAGCACAGAAACATTCCTGAAATTGACCCCCACTTCCCCTTGCACAAAAACAAAGGTTGTTCCACTGTCCTTCCTACATCATCAGAAGAGGCATGTGTGTGTGTAGGGGGGAGTAATTTCACTTGATTCCACGTCCTTATTTCACACCCCATGACATTTTATACATGCTGCCACCTCAATTTCCTAGCACTGCCTTTCCGTGGGCCTTAGGCATCTGCTGGGAGAAAGGGAAAGTGTGCCTTGCCCTTACAGTTTATAGGATCCATCCAGTCCATTGGTCAACCATAATCACTAAGAACAATTTATTTATAAGAGTTATCTGGGAGACCCAGGGCAAAGGTTACACTGGTGCAACCAAATAAAACACTTATCTGTACTTAGATTGTCTTTGTGCCTATGTGAGCCTTGAGGCCTTGAATTGATTATGTGGCCATAATAATAGCTACAATGTGGTTACAGGGTATATACAGCTGAATCTGTAAAGCAAAGCTGATGTAGAGTTGGTTGAAGCCAGGCGTGCTTGCAAAAACTTTATAAAACACAGGAAAACCCCAAATTGAAACTCAAAATTTCAGACTTCAACACTTGTCACTCTTCAACACTTGTCACTTGTCCATTTGGCACTGTCAACTTGGATTGCCAGTTCAGGTCTGAAAGTTGTATTTGCATATGTTTCAACTACCCTTGTCATTAAGGACTATCAGCCCATTCCTGAAAGGGGGGGCAGATCCAGGGTGGCTGGGAGCGGCACAGTTGTGCCGCCTGCTCAGAGGCTTCCCGACCACCACGGAGGTAAAAAAAAAAAAAAGGGTTAAAAATAGAGAAGGGGGGAAATCCCCCATTGCTTTCAACGGGGCTGCGACATGAAAAAAGGTGGTGCAGCATCACCACAGCGTGGGGGGCATTCCTGTGGTGAAAGGGGTGAAAAAGCTGCCCAACAGCAGCTCCTCCCCCAGGGAATGCCCTCCCCCCCAGGCATGGGGCATGGCACCCTGGGAATGCCCCCCCACAGGCGTGGGTCATGGCACCACTGCTGACGGGGGCTACCTGTGATAAGGTGGCACCTACACCGGCGCAGGGTCACACCAGCTCCTAAGGAGCTTCTACCCACTCCCTTCAGGAATGGGCTCTATGTATTCAAATGAGAAAGGAAGCATCTGTCTATCAATGAAGCTCCTTTGCAATCACTATTTCAGTCTACTGGTAATAAAAGTGAAAAATATTGAGTGGCTTGTACAGCTTTGTCCTATCAGGATTGTAGACTGCAATATGTTTACATAATAATGAATAATGTTATTTTACCTCATTATTATTATTTTTTTGACAGTAAGAGTTGTTCAACAGTGAAATTGGCTGCCTGGGGAGGTGATGAGCTCCCCCTCACTGGCTGTCTTCAAGCAATGGCTGGGTTGGATTAGATGGCCTGTATGGCCCCTTCCAACTCTATGAGTAGTTCAGCTGTACAACAGAGGTGAGGAGACTCAAACCACCTGCATGTAATAAGAATCTAAGAAACCCTCAGAGTCAGTTGTTGTACAAGCTTGCAAAATAATTGAAACAGTGAATCGCCTGTCTGGAGAATGACCTCTCTTTACAATGTCACTTATTTCAAGTCTCCATCAAGGAACTCACAAACTGAACAGAAGCATAAAAAGAGCAAATCTATTACCTCTGGCAACGTTTGCCCTCTTAGGCATCCATTATCTATAGGTGTGTTTCAAAATGACATTTGAAATATTCAAAGCTATTCTTCTTTCTAGTTAATGTGGAATATTGGAACTTCTAACTCATTAAAGACCCTTCTTCATATAAATCAGATTGAAGCTTGCCTGTTTTTGTATTTCAAGATGATCCAGAGGACACACATTCATCTGAAGGGACAGAAACATGTTGCCAATTCCAGCCCTTAAAAAAAAAAAAAAAAAAACTTATCCTGCCTGTAGATTAATAACAAACCTGGACTTGGCTGAAAAATATATTATGTTCGCTTAACTGCTGTTAGGCAAAATAATGTTTTTAAAGTGATTTGTGCCAGTTTGAATTTGTATATATGTTCCTTTAATCGTGATGAAAAAGTGTAGAGGCTCAAAACCCTGTATCAGCATATCTGATTCCAACATGAAAGTAGCAATTGATTCTTAAGGGGGGAAAAGAATAGACTAAAATAGAAATTGATTTTACTTATTCAGACTTCACTCTGTCAGATGAGCGTTTTGAACTAACTGTGTTAATAAATTGATTATAGATAAAATATTTTTTTAAAATTCACACAACTAGAGGGCTAATGAAAGATATTGCACAAAATCTGGAAGTCACAACCATTCTGACCTAGCTATAAAAAGGCAAAGATTGGACTGTCTTCCTGGTGCATGTTTATCTCACCTTTTCCTCAAGGAGCTCAAGGTGGCCTGTATCGGTTCCTTCTTCCCCATTTTATTATAACAAAAACCCTGTGAGGGAATTTAGGCAAAGGGTATATGATTGGTGGAAGGTAACCCTGTGTGGTTTATTACAGGTGTGCACCAAAAAAATCATTATAATTATGGATCTGTGATTTGGGGAAGATACATTTACCACTTATTTCTGGTTTTCAGGTAGGACACTACCAATTCAGGATTCAAATCTGTGTTTTTTGTTCCAGTTCCAGAATTTCAGAACCATCATTTTCAGTGGGGGGACCAATTCAAAGTTCTGGTGCAGTTGTTTTTAAATATAATGGCACCAAATTTGCACAATCCTCCCTGAAATCTAAAGACCCCCTAAGGTTCAAGCAGAATAGACAAAGGAATTCAATTTTACAGACTGCTGAAGTAGGTGTCCCTTGGTGCACTTCTATCCATTGTTTCTTGTGGGGGTATGGTGTTACTACAGCAAGAGCTGTTTTAAAAAAGAGCATTGTTTTTTTTAAAAAAAATCCTGGCTGCATGCAGTTTCTTTATATACTCTTACAGTGATTAGCAATGTTTTTATTTTATCTTTCTGCTGAAAACCCTGTGTTTGCTTTCCTTCCTTGTTGTGATCCATTGCCTCGTGTCACAAAGTATGGAAGGCTCCCTTTCCAGAAAAGAGCAACCAAAATGATTAGGGGACTAGAGCAACTGTCCTATGGGGAGCAGTTAGGACACTTAGGGCTGTTTAGCTTGGAAAGAAGGCGGCTGAGGGGAGACATGATAGAGGTCTATAAAATTATGCATGGTTTGGAGAGAGTGGACAGGGAGAAGTTTTTCTCCCTCTCCCATAATACTAGAACAAGGGGTCATCTGCTAAAGCTGGAGGGTGAGAGATTCAAAACAGATAAAAGGAAGTATTTTTTCACACAACGCTTAGTTAAATTGTGGAACTCCCTGCCCCAGGATGTGGTGATGGCTGCCAGCTTGGAGGGCTTTAAGAGGGGAGTGGACATATTCATGGAGGAGAGGGGTATTCATGGCTATTAGTTAGAATGGATACTAGTCATGCTGCATACCTATTCTCTCTAGTATCAGAGGAACATGCCTATTATTTTGGGTGCGGTGGAACACAAGCAGGATGGTGCTGCTGCAGTCATCTTGTTTGTGGCTTCCTAGAGGCACGTGGTTGGCCACTGTGTGAACAGACTGCTGGACTTGATGGGCCTTGGTCTGATCCAGCAGGGCCGTTCTTATGTTCTTAAAACCACTACTCCTTCACTTCAATAATTGAAAATAGTTTGAATTTTTCAAATAAATAAATAAATACAGAATGTCTGTGTGATTACATGTGATGAATCAGTCATCCAATTGCTATGAGACACGTCCTACACTGGGCTTCCACTGTAGGGTACTACTACTACTATTTAGAAGAAGAAGAAAAGTTGGTTTTTATACCCATAACCCCAATTTTCTCTACCTTACAATCTCTTTGCCTTCCTCTCCCTACATCAGATACCTTGTGAGGTGGGTAGGGCTGAGAGAGTTCTGAGAGAGCTGTGTCTAGCCCAAGATCATTCAGCTGGCTTCATGTGGAGGAGTGGGGAATCAAACCCGGTTCTCCAGATTAGAGTCCACTGTTCTTAACCACTACACCTTGCTGGCTCTCTTAAGAAGTTTCTGTGGGTGGGGGTCTATAATTCCTCTGATAAAGTCATCCAGCCCAGAGTAGCAGCTGCAGTGTGCATTAGAGATTCATTCTCTGGGGCTTGTCTCCAGTGGTGATTTTTTGGGTACGCTCTTGATCTTTTGCAAGCATCCGGTTGGAAGGTAGTAATGTTGCCTGGGAAATCAGGAGAATCAAAGAAAAACTAGATGCACCTGCACACACACAAAAAAACCCCACAGTTTTTTTTTTAAAGCATGGAGTTCATCATGCCTAAGAACCTGGATTTGTGTTTACCATTCTGGAAATCACACTAATGACCCAGAAGACCATTTTTTTGCATATATTTTAGGTTCAGGAATTTAGGGATTCAAACTCCTAAGCTTTATGGCAGAAACCCAAGGTCTCCCACATCCTACTATGCAGCCTGATATAAAAATGTTGCAACAGTTAAGTGTACCGTATAAATGGAATATTATTTTCAAATGCAAAGATCATGTAATAGTTTTACATTATTTGACACTATTTGCTTTTTATGCACAGGGATAAGAATCTGCTTGTTTGCTTTTTCTGTTTTCAGGTTCTTGTGTCACATAGAAATGCTGTTCTGAAAAACTCTGACCTTTTAAAAGATTAAAGGAACTTTTGTTGGGTAGGTCTGCCAAAAGTCACCATGGGCCTCCAGTCAAAGATTCCCTGTGCCCCCTCTCACATTATCTAGGTCCAATGCAAGAATCATATTAATGCAGATTACATGGCTGCAAGTTCTATGGTCCAGCATGCCGACCAGGGTCCCTGGAAATTTGCCCCCTAGTCTCTCAGCAGCACTGGGAATGATACCTTGAAAAGCCTGGGGATGTGCATGTGTTTATGACTCCTGTGAGACCAGCCAGCAATTTAATAGTCTCCCCTTCTGTGGATATCTTGCACATGTGATGGCACATTCTAGTTTGCCTTAAATATTATCTGCTGTACCAGGGCTCTGTGAAACTCAGAATGAAATGGAGAAAAGAAGAGAGATAACACAGGCATTGCTATATTTGCTTTGTAATGCTGTTCTGGGGAGGGGATGAAACCAAGAACATCAGCTTTTTTTCTTCTTTGGAAAAACTTACCTGCACTTGACACCACAATCACACCCTGTTCTCAATATAATCAAGGGGAAACATAGATAGACATGTACAAATACTGAATGTTATTAATTTTAATCTTCCACATGATCAGAGATAGCACATTCATCTCCATCTTTACTTTTTCTACTTTTCTTATTGCATGACGATGTCTCTTTTTCGGTGTTTCCCTGACATTACCTTTGTGGCAGTGATTTTTAAATAAAAATTCTAAAATCATTTCAAATTATTAATGTCTTTGTCATTTATTTGGTATGATATTATAAATAGATATCTTTTACTCTTTATTACAGCTATTTCCCCACTGTTCTTAGAATTTATATAGGCAGCTTCACTGATTTATTTGGACAAGAATGCTTTTGAACATTATTTTTCAAAGCAATGTCACTGAGGCCAATAAAGAAGATAAAAGAAAAACCATTATTTCCAGTGTTCAATGTGTCATTGGCTTTCAGAATTTAAATACAATCCTATTTAAATACAAAATTTAAATACAATCCTATTTTTTTCTGCAGTTTGTTTTTCTAACAAGTTTCTTTGGAAGAAGAGGGCAGTCCAGGCTTCCTATCAGCTTTCCTTTAAACACCATGAGCCAAATACCATTTTAAAAGTTTTAATCAGTAATAGAAGCAATAAACTGTTACAGTTTCTCCTGGAGAGATCTACAAGAGATATCTTGAGATGGAGACAGAATTTCTCTTATAGATCTGGGAGTGTCAATTTTGTCTGTTATTAGAATTAATTGTTTTTTCTCCTCACTATTAACATGAAATTGCAAATGAACTGTAAAGATAGACAGTAATATCATTGATTGATTCATGGTTTTTGGGCTCAGTGTAAATATACCCAATGGGACTGAGCGTAGTAGGATATTTTTATAGGGAACTGTTAATACATATAATTCTGAACTTGGCCTCAGAGTATGGATCAAACTCTGCACAATGTTACCAGGTACACTGGAAAAAATGGAGGATGGATGGGGCCCCATAAAATTGGACCCCCTGATCTTTACCAAATTTGGGGGTTCTTCTAAGGAGAGTTACCAGCAGCTATGCTGAAAATATGGTGCCTTTACCTTAAAAAACAGTCTCCCCCAAGCCCAGGTCTGCCACTCAGGTAATCCATTCATCCCACACATCCCAAGCTGCCCCCCTTGTCTCACCTGGCATGATCAAATTTGGATTTCCACGTCCCCTGGGTATGCATTATCCATCACTCACTAGAAGTTCAAATCCAGCAATGAGAAATGAAACCCTGCATTCTTGGCCCAGTGTTAGCACATATCTAACTCTGAAAGGAATTTGTCCAATGGGGGGATTCCCTCTCTGAAGTCCAGGCAAGTCTAAGTATCTCAGCTCTCCATCTTGGTAGTTGGTTTCCCCTCGAGAACCTTCTTCCATTACCACAAGTATGAAATCACCAGACTCTGCTCCACCTATTAATCCCTCCCTCTCCCCCATTTGGGGCCAGTCTGTCTTGCTGCTAGCTATAGCCTCCTCACCTGGTCAGGGACTACCTTCCCTCTTATCCAGATCTCCTTCCACTGCTCTTTTGTTATCCCTTTGGGGAAACTGCTTACCTATCCCCCTTCCTCTGAATTAGTTTTTCAATGACAGTGAGCAGTGGGGCTTCACAAGGATTGGTATTGGGACCAGTGCTATTTAATTTATTCATAAATGATCTGAAATTTGAGGTGAACAGTGTAGTGGCCAAATTTTCCAATGACACAAATTTATTCGGAATGATGAAAATGAAGGCCAACTATGCAGAGCTCCAGAAGAATCTCTACAAATTGGGTGAGCAGGTAACAATGTGGTGACTAAAGGTCAACATAGATAAGTGAAAGGTGATGCTCAATGGAACAAAATATACCCCACCTTCAAGTATATGCTAATGGGGTCTGAACTTGCTGAGACTGAGAGGGAAAGAGACCCTGGGGTAAAACTTGATAGCTTAATGAAAATCTCTACTCAGTGTGAGGTGAAAAAGGCAAACTTCATGCTGGGGATTGTAAGGAAAGAGGTTGAAAATAAAACTGCTAATATTATAAAGCCACTGTATAGATAATGGCGTGTCCTCATTTGTAATACTGTCTGCAGTTTTGATTGCTGTATCTCAAATAGGACATTACAGAGCTGGAAAAAGCACCAAAGAAGGCAAACAAGATAATTATGGGAAAGGCTAAAGAGGCTGTGACTTTTCCATTTAGAAAAAAGGCAAGAAGAAGAGTGAGTTTTTATACCCTGATTTTCTCTCCCTTTTAAGGACACTCAAACTGGCTTACAATTGCCTTGCCTTCCTCTCCCCACAACAGGCACCTTGTGAGGTAGGTAGGGCTGAGAGAGCTGTGACTAGCACAACGTCACCCAGAAGGCTTCATGTGTAGAAGTGGGGAAACCAATCTGGTTCATCAGATTAGACTCTGCTGATCATGTGGAGGAGCGGGGAATCAAACCTGGTTCTCCAGATTAGAGTCCACCACTCCTAACCACTACACTATGCTGGCAAATGAGAGGGGATATAATAGAGCCTTATAAAATTATGCAAGGGGGCAGAGAGAATGGATAGAGAATTTTTCTTCCTCTCCCCAAATACTAGAACTTAAGGGTACCCAATGAAGTTGATAGGCAGTAGATTCAGAACAGACAGAAAGACATATGTCACTCAACATATGATAAAAATTTGGAATTCACTGTCAGAGGATTGTTAGCCAAATTGATCAGTTATGAATATTTATAGGGGGAATTAGCAAATCAATAACTGGCAAATGACATAACTGCGCAGGGATCTAACCTATGTATACAGAGTCCGTACCGTGACCACAAAACAAGGCGGAAGCAATGGGATTTCAATTAAAAGGTTTTTACTTGAATTAATATGTACTCCCACAAAACATAACAACACATTCTTAACACACATACAGAGTCTAGGAAATTAAGGTAGTAGGAATAGAACATTCGCCAATGTGGCAGGGTCCCATGAAGAGGGGAGATATTCACCTGATCCTGAAGACGGCATCCTGGATTCCGTGCAGCAGGGAGGAATGAAAAGGGGGCAGGGGGGTCCCCTGCGTGTTCGAGCATCCCTGCCTACACCGACAGAGTAACAGCAAGTACGAGAGGGAGAGAGCTAGCTGGCTTATGTGCTTTGGCTTCCCCAGTTATACCCTTCTGGGGTGGGGGTTAATTAGATTGCCCCCTCGTGGTTCCCAGTGTGAACAAAGACCATAATGGTCAGCTGCTAAGGTGGGGAAGGAAGGCACTTTAGACAGGCTAACCTAAACCATTGATAGTGCACATTCCAGGAGGGTCGGGAGACAAAGGTTGATGGGATTATCGGGTTGGAGACAAAGACGTGAACAGCTGAGTCCGGGCGGGACACTTCCTGGATGCCGGAGGTGCGATCTTTCGGAGCTGATATCTCGGAGGCTTCCGATGAGCCATTAATCATGCAGATGGAGGGGGGGGGAGACTGCATACATGTCAGGTCGTCTCTTGCGAAATGACAGCTGCTGGAGATACGATCTGGGCACAGAGAAAATGGATTCCTTCTGGTTCTATTATGAGGGCTTTCCTCCATATCCATTTGGCTGGGTAGTACAGGGGCCTCTGTCCATGACATCTAGGCTTGACTCCCATCTAGACTGGCGATGACATGTGTCTCTGCGGTTGCCATGTAATACAGTCCGGGAGATGGCAAGCGCTGGCTTACAGGATATATTGATGGTCACAATCATAGAAGATTTTAATATTGATTATAAAAAAAATCAAAATCAAATTTATTAATACAGCCAATGACCAGCAAGAAAGATACAAAATGCATAACCTATACCTAAAATTACAAATTACAAATATATAATGGAATTTATATAGATATCACAAGACATAATACCATTAACTTTTCAAAATGGTAGAGTATTTCAATTAATCTTGTCCTAGCAGGGTATGACATATTTTAATAGCTGCAGCACAAAATTTGGCGGTCAGAAGTGAAAACTGGGGTTTTTTAAAATCTATTAGGAGCATCTTGGCCAAAAGTGCATCAGGTTGACCAGGGAAATTGTTAAATAGAGGAGAAATAAATCTTGTGTGGACATCCTGGTAGAACGAATAATGGATCAGAACATGTTTTAAGTTTTCAATATCCCCTGCTAAAAGGGATTAGATAAATTCATGGTTCATCTGTTGCCATGGTGACTGAAGGGAACCTCCACATTCAGAAGCAGTAAGCTTCTAGATATCAGATAGTAGGAGGCAATGTTGGGAGGAGGAGGAGACTTGGTCTCTGCTCTATTATTGGCCTTCTGGGATAACTGGTTAGTCATTGTGTGAGACAAGATGCTCGACAGGGTGGACCATTGGTCTGATCCAACAAGGCTCTTCCTATGTTCTAATAAAATGTACGCTACTTATGTTCAAAGCCCTGGTTCAGTCCCTGACATCTCCAGTTAAGGCAGATGGACACGTCTTGCAACCTCTCCATATTGTAAACCCATCTTTGAGATGCTTAAATCTCCCCATATTTGTAGCCTCAGGAAGGTATCACAAACAGGAGGTTTAATGAGCTCCTGGTGGGTTAAGATATGCCTTCCCATGCCTCACCCCTTCTATGTTGGCTTTTCATTTTAGAGGTTGCTATTGCAGCCATAAGCTCTGAAGCTGCAGATTTCTGTTTGGCATGCTGCTTTGGAATTGTTTCACAAACCTCTATACCATTTCTACATCCAGTCTGTTTTAACTGTGCTAGGCTAGATGAAATCATCCTAAATCAGTCACCTTTATCTTATTATGAGAAACAAGACTGCCAATAGGCATATGCTGCTTGCACTGTATTTTTAATGTATTCCACACAGGAAAATAATAATCTGTTTTTACCAGATCCATTAATGCAACATATATGGAGGTTTGCTTTGCTTTCCTATAGTATATTTTCCCTTTAATTTTGTCTGTAGTCATGTAAAGGAGTGTGCAAACATAGCATTTGTTTTTCATCTAGTATTATTCTGAAACCTCATTTTTCATGAAGTATGGAATTCTTTAATGGAGTACATAGATTATCTGTTTAGCAAGTGTTGCCATAGCAAGTGCATCAAACAAATAAATAGTAGCAGGTATGTGGAATACAGGAAGGGGTTTTAAATTACTGTAAACCTCTCTCTTTCTCCCTCTTGCTATTGGCTATTTAAGAATTTCTTTATTTCCAAAGGGGAGATGAAAAAAGTGATGATAACAAGACTTTGCCTGAAGCTATATGCCTACAGAGACCCAGCTGAACTTCTGCAAATGTACAAGGTAAGTACTTAAAATAACATTAACCCCTGCCCCAACACATTGACGTGTCGGAATTTGTATGGTTCTATATTGGAAGATCTCTAGGAAGCTACAACTGTTAGCTAGGCTTTTCCCTCTATCCAGATTCATGCTACTTATGAAAAAGTATTTAATCCTTTCTTATAATTAGCTGTGGATATGTAAAAAAGAATGAAGAGTGAAATCGCACCAGAAATGCTTCATTATACAAAACCCCAGTGTACCCACCACAAACATGATTCATATGGTGATATATTTATATTTATATATGTTTTTTTAAAAAGCTACCCTGCTTTTTTATGCAGACAGCCCCCTAAAGCAATGGAAATTAAAAGAGTGGAAAAAATTAAAACAATGCCTTAAAACACAACAAATCAAAATCAATTAAGATTATAATAAATGAAACAAACATTTAAAGCCAGGAAAAAAATTAATCAAGAGACAAACAAAGGAGAAACATCACTACCAAATGCGCACAGAGAGTAATAGGGCATAAGGGTGGGGTGGGGGTGGCTTGAGAACTCAACATGGCACTTAAAGGCCCCACATATATGTCAAGGAAGGGGCAGTTTTCTAGTCTTCCAGATGCTCTAAATCTCTGGGCTGAGTTTTTAGCAAATCTCAAGCAGTCAAAATAATATCAGACATTCATATGTTGACTTGAGACCAGTCATACCAGACATCTAGTCACTGTGAAAGTTATTCTGTTCCTGAGTTAGGGTTGCCAACCTCCAGGTGGTGGCTGGAGATTTCATGGAATTTCAACTGATCGCCAGGTGACAGAAAACAGTTCACCTGGAGAAAATGGTTGCTTTGGAAGGTGGACTGTATGACATTGTACCCCATTGAGGTCCCTCCTTTCCCCAAACCCCACCTTTTTCAGGCTTCACCCCCTAAATTTCCAGGTATTTCCCAACCAAGAGCTGGTGACCCTATCATGAGTAGAGACAAGGGGTCAATGGAGAATATTGAAAGAGTGGGGGTGGGATATAGCTACCTACAAGTGGGAATCAACAAGGAAACTGTGTGGGGGGTGGTGGCCATCACATTTACTCCACTTTTGCAATTTGATTAGGTTACCAGGGTGGCCAGTTCAAGGCAGGTAAACCCTTCAGTTGAAAATGCTAATGTGAAGAAAATTAATTCTTTGACAGATGCTGATGTTCTTGAAGGGTTCTTGTTTGTGGCTAAATGCACACAGATTAATCACCAAGAATTCTTGATTAACAATCCGATGACCAGATACCATTTGAGGCTTCTCCTTGAGAAGTATTTTCTAATCTAGTTAGCATGAGGAGTACAGGCACTGAGTTTCTCCTTCTGCTGGATTTCTGCCTTTGTCTTGACAAGGGTTAGAAAAACCCCTTTCCTGGTGTCATGTGACATGCAGGCAGCAGCGGTACAACCCCCCCTCTCTATTATGAGTGAAAGTGCTACCAAATTGCTGATATAACCTTGCTGAAATTAATGGCTTTATTCCTAAAACTGGCACTAGATTTGCAGAGAGCCAACATCAGAAATATAAAACCAGTTGTGATTAAATATTGGCTGAAAGGTAGCAAAATGTGCTACATTTTCAAAATGCTGGGTTAGAAATATGAAATTGCAAAACTGTTCTGATTAAATGTGAAAGATATTTGGTCTATAAAAGTTGTTAATAAACTTGAAATGTAAAATTTTATTATTAGATTAAGGGAAAATGAAACTCTACCTGACCTATTCTTCAGTTCTTATATAATTGTAAAGGAATGTGCTTGAAAGATATTATCTGATATATCAAAGTTAAATGTAGGAAACAGTAAGAAAATCTGTTAAGCCTCAACCACGATAATAAAAGTAGTTTTGATGGGACGTCTGGGGGTGGGGGGGGGAATCACACCTGCTTTTCAGTAAAACCCTACATTTCCCACCCTTTTTGGCAGTTTTTTTTTTAAATAAAAGTAATCAAATAAAGACATCAAGATAAAGTCTGGCTAAAATGCATGAACTTATTGACGGCCAGTAAGAATACAGCACCCATTCCAAAGATAGAAAGGGAGATGAGAGAACCTCCTCTCTTATTCGGCCTCTGTCAGAGTAATGGAAACTTTGTTCTTTCAAATGCCTCGTTCAGCTCCCAACAGCAAAAAGATAATTTGCTACTGCATTGTTGATGAACTTTTGAATAGGTCTCTGAGACATTATGAGCTTTGCAAGCTGTAAAAGTTAAGTGTGTGTTCTTGGAATCAGGTTTTTGGTCTGTAAGTTGAATAAAATGTGTTTTCCAGTAAATCCAAGTCCATTACTAGAGCCAGAGTCTGTCCTCAAATCAAGTCTGTTTTCTCGTATATGAATAGCTGTTGTGCAATCTAGACAGATTTAATCTTTCAGCCAGATCTATTCATCCAGATGTGCTTCTCACTGGGCCACTGGGGAACTTTGGCTATGGATGAAGTACAGCAAAGGAATATTCATTACATAGGTGAACTAGCAGACAACTACAAACAATATTAGGGATGGACAAATAACACGAACCATGTTTACTATGTGATTCTTTAATAAAATGAACGATATACTCATGCCGTACCACTAGCAGAAGATACTTGAAATATTTCCTATCTTGATATACAAATCTCTTTTGTTGAAGTGCTTTTTAATAGCATCAATAATTGCAAAGGTAGCACAATGTAACATTAGCATAAGTTTTAATAATGCCACATTTTATGTATCTCCCTTGCTTCCCTCTTCACTTTGTGCATTTCTTTGATCAATCATACCAGTAAAGAGATTGATTGGCCAAGCATCTGGGGCTGGAGAAAAGAACAGTGATAGAGGAATGGAAAAATGTATCGACCCAGGTCTGTGTAGGCAGACTAACAAAATATTTTAATTACTAGGGGCATGACTTTTATTTTTCATGAAAGTAAGTGTGGGCGAACATCCAAGACACAGAGGCAATGGTAAGATGTTTGTCACTCTAGACCTTGTTCTTGCTGCCCAATCAATCCCTCCGGATTCTTTTTGTATTCTTTTTCTTTCTGATTAATCAGATTGAATCAGACAGAAGAATAGATTGTTGCATATATGGTACACAAGCATGTCCACATCATGTGCTCCCAAGGCACATCCGTCCAAATAAATAATTTCTTAGGCCAACATTTTTAATTACCACAGAGGATTTTAATTTGTCTTGAGTTTTCCCTGGGGTGAAATTCACCCCTTTACAAAGGTCACTTCAAAGACAGCAGGGAACAAGCGTCACTCGCACAATGTATGAATAGCATTGTCAGCTTTTGTTTGATCGCTGTTAATGGGCTTGGCCTGAAATGACACACCTGGTGGAAGCCTATGCAAAACAATGTTAATGTTCCTCAGTGACTAATTAATTGCTAGATGGTCACCTGACAGGTTTGTCAAGGACCCATCATAGCTTGGGGAAAGTGAATTTGTGAAGAATTTGCAAATTACCTAAAATGCAGGATGTCTCTCTCCAGGGATCTAATGTGGGATACTGGGTCTGCTGCCTTGTATTTTACTTATTTACTTCACAAATATCCTGCCATTTTCCCCAGTGGAGACTCAATGCAGCTCACATTCTTCCCCTCTCCTCAATTTTTTCTTTGATCAATCATACCAGTAAAGAGATTGATTGGCCAAGCATCTGGGGCTTTGAAGAAGGTTAGGTTGAGACTGCGGAACTGGGCCAAGGTTACTCAGCAGTTTCCATGGCAGAGACTCTCTTTGCCTCCACTTGTGCTCTCCTTGTAAATAAAGCAAAACAATGCTGTAAGTCTCTCACAGCCTATTCCTGAGAGAAAGGGCTGCACCGGTTACAGGAAGAAGAGTAGCAGCGCTGTCTCCAAAGGAGGTTTGACCATCCCCCCCCCACCGGGGCCGAAACCTCGCTGCATCAGGAAAAACCTGTGCCACCCTCCACAGGGTTGCATGGGGATAAGCCACCTAAAAAGGTGGTATATCTCGGCAAAATAAAAAAAAAGCGTTCCCGGCCTGAAATGGCTGGGGAGGGAGCCTAAAGGCGGCTCCTCCCCTGCCCCGAAGCTGGAACACCCCGGGACCACCTCGGGACTGCCTCCCCCCCGGGAACAGCACATGGAAATGTGCCATCCGGATGCCAGCACAACGTTGTGCTGGTGTGCCTGGCCCACGCTGCTAGGGCAGCATGGGGAGGACGGTGTTTGGGCCTCCCCACAGTAGCCCGGGCCACCGTGGATGGCGTAAGCAGCACGGGCACCGGTGTAGGAGGCCAAAACGCTGACACAGCCCCTTCCTAGTCTCCTAAGGGCTTTTGCCCTCGAGGCTCAGGAATGGGCTGTCATGCTCTCTCCTGCATAAGTAGGATTGCCAACTTCCAGGTACTAGCTAGAGATCTCCTGCTATTACATCTTCAGCCAATAGAGATCAGTTCACCCAGAGAAAATGGCTGCTTTGGCAAATGGACTCTATGGCATTGAAGTCCCTCCCCTTTTCAAACCCTGCCCTCCTCAGGCTCCACTCCAAAAATCTCTATGTACTTCCCAACCCAGAGCCGGCAACCCTATGTATGAGAACCAATCTGGGTAGTCTACTTGGAGTGGTGAGGAGCATATGGATAACAAGATGAGTAAAGAGAGCCCCGTGGCGCAGAGTGAAAAGCTGCAGTACTGCAGTCAAAAGCTCTGCTCGTGACCTGAGTTCGATCCCAATGGAAGGTGGTTTCAGGTAGCCGGCTCAAGGTTGACTCGGCCTTCCACCCTTCCAAGGTCGGTAAAATGAGTACCCAGCTAGCTGGGGGTAAAGTGTAGATGACTGGGGAAGGCACTGGCAAACCACCCCATAAACAAAGTTTGCTTAGGAAACTTCAGGATGTGACGTCACCCTATGGGCAAGGAATGACCTGGTGCTTGCACAGGGGACTACCTTTACCTAATACATTATAAGCTTTTAAAGTCTTCTTTGTCCAGGGCTTATGAAATTGTTATTGTTATGGGCCCAATGTTCATGACATTTTACAGACTAACAAAAGGTTGACCTGCCCTGAGGAGTTAACAAGCTATACTTTGAAACAACAGAGTGATGAGAATAAACAGGAAGAAGAGCTATTCAGCTCAGTCATGAGAAGGGAAGAAGGGTGTGATAAATAAAGGGTGTGATTCTGCCAAAGGCTTCACAAGAAAGGTGGGATTTGGAGAGAGATTTAAAGGAAAAGAAAGAAGCAGCAGCATAAAATTATTCTGAAAAAGACAATTTCAAACCTAGAAGGAAAATATTCAGATGTATTGGTAGGTTTTCCCCAAAACTATCTTAATTCGTGATGAATTTTATTTGAACTGTATATTGAATTTTAGAGAATCGCATGCAGTTGCATATAAATCATTGGCATCAATTTGCCTCCCTAGTCTTTATCACTGCTCTCTTCAAACTACTTGAAGAATATCAAAGAAGTAGAGGTGACAGGGACTGAAACTGAAATTAGGGGAACACAGTTAAGCTACTGGCTGAAAAGCACTTTTCAGCTAATTTACAGTAAGGTGTTTCTTTGCCAAGATATTTCTTCTCCAACAAGCCATACATTAAAGAGTTTTTAGATACAGTTCAAAGGCCCATGTACATATGCAATGAACACATGAGGTGTGAGCTCCTCTGCCTTCTATGATAGTGACAGTTCTCCAAGTGCAGTTGGGATATGAACAAAAAAAGGCACCCTCAAAGTCTTTCCATGCATGGGAGCTCAGGAGGAAATTGTTATAATGCAATAAGATTGTATTTGGGTTACCAGGTGTCCCAACGTGGCAGAAGACCTCCTGCTGGCAACCCACATTACCCACTGCCACTCCAAGTGGTAGCAGGGGGGGGGGAACTAGAATGAGGGAAGCCAAGAAATGATGTCATGTTGCTCTAGGAATCACTGGAAATTATATGGTTTTATCATAGAGTTTCAGCCAATTCCTAGAGTGATGTGATATTACTTCCAGTTCTTCCTGTAAGTGATGTCATGGTGCAACTGATACGCCCCCTGTCCCCTCCCCCCAAGCTCCTGGCAACCATTGTAGTCTACTGCAACAAGAATTGCAGGTATAATTTTACTGTACTTCATTGTCTTCTTCCTTTGTAATTCTGGTTCCTGCATCTGTATAGAATACCATGCCTTAGACTGTTGTTTATATTGTTTTTTAATTCTGTAATCCTAATCCATTGCTCATTGAATACTTTATGGTGTTTGATTGCATTGTTTCATATTCTTTAATCCACCTTGAGTCTCCACTAGAAAGGCAGGCTATAAATAAACTAAAGCAAAATAAAATAAAATAAATACATATGTTCACACCGGAACTCCTTTCTGCATTACAAGCCAGGCAGACTGCAAAGTATTTCCACTGAGCTACTCAAATGCAACCATATCAAATAGGATTCTTTGCATGAAAAAATCATGTGGGCAACCCAGTAGCAATAATAAATTATAGTCTTCTAGTATCCAACAATTCTAGAGATCATATCAGGAATCTGTTATTCATCTATCCACTTGACAGCCTTAATGGGAAAAGGGGAAATGGGGGTTACAGTCTGTACAGTGGACACATCTGTTTTGATAACCAAATTAAGGTCTACACAGTAAACAAGGTGAACAGAACAAGGCAGACCATCTGTGTTGTGTATTGCTTTCTCCCTCATTATTTCAATATCCCATCTTATACTGCTTCAGCTAAGTCACCCATATTTTGAATTAATCCAAGATGGGAGGTTTTGTTTCTTTAGGCATGTGGGGTTTCTTAGTCTGGAAACTGGAAATAACAGGGAGGCCTATCGGAACAGTTTTAGGCATTTTTAAATGAAACAGGTATAGGGGCTGCTTAGAACTACAAGCTGAACTGAATTTTAAACAACTGCAGAATCTTTGCGCTATCTCTTGAAATCCTGCTTTTCAGATTCTAATTCTCTACCTTTGACAGTCCCATTTCTAATGCCTATTATTTCTATGTTTATGCACAAAACATCCAATAAAAGGCTGTCACGCAAAGTGACATTTCTACAGATTATCAAAGTAAATCTTCCTCATCCATAAACTGTGACAACCCTTGTGTAAATGGGTTTTAACTGTGTATGAACTAAGTACAAGAGGCACTGAAATGTTATTGAGTTTCTGCTTGGAATATTAGCGCTTCTAAAATGGAAGTGTGATGGGTTTTTTTGGCACTAATTGATTTCAGTTATTTTTAAAAAATTAATCCTTTTAAAATGTTGTTGCCGACATACTGAAACCGAAATAGTTTTAAAGGCTTTCAGCTTCTTAAAGGTAGGTTTTGATTAAGAATTAGGGAGAGCTGTAGCAAAAACTCATCCAATTAGCTGCTCAGAACATGCCTCTCATTTAATATCACCTTTTTGAAGGTTTTTAAGAAAAGGTTAGACATCAGTGAAGGATGCTTCAGGGAAAGGACACCTTCTCATTGAGTGGACAACATGAGCCCCCATAGCTCTTCCTGTGTAGAAATTTTACAATATTACATTGTCTGACACAGCTGCCTAGGGTTGCCAACTTCCAGGTACTAGCTGGAGACCTCCGGCGATTACAACTGATCTCCATCTGCTAGAGATCGTGGAGAAAATGGCCACTTTGGCAATTGGACTCTATGGCATTGAAGTCCCTCCCCTCTCCAAACCCCGCCCTCCTCAGGCTCTGCCCCAAAAACCTCCCGCCGATGGCGAAGAGGGACCTGGCAACCCTGCAGCTGCCCAAAGCCATCACAATTCCCCAGACAATGGTTTGCTCAGGGCCCTCCTTGATACCACCCAGACCAAACCCAACTGTCATATGAAAACAAATCACATGATGTGTCCATGTTCATGGGCCCTCAGAAGGGCAGGAACCTCAGAATGTTTTCTCTCTAACACCCTCCCCCCCAGTGCTCCTGGTATATGTTCCTCAAAGGTTTGGAGGCATTTCAGACAGATCTGACATGGTTAAAAAGAAAGTAACGTTCTTGCCCAGCAACCCAAATAAAAACACGAGACCATAGAATGGGTTTAATTAGTTCATATCCAGCCCTCGTAACAATTGAGTTTGACACCCCTAGCTTAAACAGTCTGTGATTAGGCCTAATTAATCTAACTTTACATCCACATCCTCCAAACATGAAGAAGGAGAAGCAAGGCTCACCACACAGCCAATCAGGGGGAAATCTCCAAAATTTCCTGCCTGGCTCCAAATGACAACCAGCAAATCCCATGATATTTAAGCAAGGGTGGTGGGTCAGTAGCAGGTGGCAAAAGCCTACTAGGAAGGGTTGAAGCTTGATTGAAGCCCTTTCCTTGTGCTGCTGCAGTTGTCTTGTTTGTGGGCTTCCTTGAGGCACCTGGTTGGCCACTGTGTGAAAAGACTGCTGGACTTGATGGGCCTTGGTCTGATCCAGCAGGGCTTTTCTTATATTCTTATGACAGGCACAACTCAGCCAAACAACTGGTGCCTTGGGCATGTTTGAAGAGCGGCTGGGGCAAACTGATCCCTGGCTTTACTGCTGTGAATAATTCTTTGTCCCTTAAAAGTAGCAAAACACTTAGAAAAATGTCATTGTAAAGAACTCTATAGCTGCTTGGTGAAAACTTCTCCCCTTTCAGCTGCTCATAGGATCAACAAACTGACTGGCTGGTAACCATCTGTTTGCTTTTGGCTATAACACTTGGGAAATTTGTTAGCTGATTGTTTCTCTCCTATATTCCTATAGACGGTCCCAATTTAGACAGCTTTTACAACCTTTCTAGCACCCTCCTTATGCCCATAATTAGTTCTGTCATGCTCCATTTGCCTCTGCCCACTGACTCCAATGCACCATATTTAATTTGCATTGTAGTGCGGAACAGAACACACACTGTCACTCACTCTGCTACCCTGGTATAATGTGCAGAAGGTTTCTTGTAAATAGAATGCTTTCCTTCATGTTGGGTGGGGGGGGGGTTGGAATAGGCCCCTTTAAGTTTCAGATCAAAGTAAAATGAAGAAGATGCTGCTCAGGCATCTATTACTATGTATATTAGTAGTAAAAAAGCTGAATGTCTAGTGGAAGTGGAGAAATAGATGACGTTGCACTAAAGAGCCTTATGAAATATTTAGGGCATCAAATAATAGAATGTGTTTGAAAACCTCTAGTGTGTCTAAAGATAGGAACATCCAAGAGATATTCAATATTTTGACTTGCTGGAAATGATGTCAAATCTTTCCAGTTTCTCAGGAATCCCAGGGAAACCAGGTTTACCTCGAGTAAGTTGCATCTGAGGTTTGCAATCTCGGCTGCATGGAAAATAAAAGAACTTGATACTAGACTCCACTGTATCTTTTTAGTCCCAGGTGGTTTGGCAGCAGGAAAAAAGGCCGCCTCTCCCCTGAAGCCAATTTATCAGGCATAAAAGGCAAGGTATCCTCCTACTACGTTTACTAAATACATAGACATTTCAGATTAGGGATGATTTTAAATTTCTCATCTCTGTTGTTTTGACCTACTTGCTGAATATTTTTAAAAAGACATCATTAATTCATATGCATCGTTAATTCAGACATCATTAATTCAGATACATAAATGCTGTGTTTTCCATAGTAGAAATACATGTTACAGAAAACCTGTGGCTGTTGTATAAAACAGCATTCCTGTGCTGAATACTCTTCCTTATTATCTGTAATATATGGTAACCCTCTGGCCCATGTTAAGACATCCTGGTATTGTGCATTTCCCCCTACCCCATCAGTCAACGATATGAAGCAGGGTTAAGGGAATGCCTTTGATGTAGGTTTGCCAGGTCCCTCTTCGCCACCGGTGGGAGATTTTTGGGTGGAGCCTGAAGAGGGCGAGGTTTGGGGAGGGGAGGGACTTAAATGCCATAGAGTCCAATTGCCAACACAGCCATTTTCTCCAGGTGAACTGATCTCGTTGTTATCGCAGGAGATCTCCAGCAAGTACCTGGAGGTTGGCAACCCTAATTTGATGACATGCCAGTAGAGTAAGTTTAAGAGAGGAAGACCTCATTATGCAGCAGATACCATTCTCAGTGGCAGTCCTATGTGTCATCACATGAACTTAAGAACATAAGAGCATAAAAAAAGCCATGCTGGATCAGACCAAAGCTCATCAAGTCCACCAGTCTGCTCACACTGTGGCCAACCAGGTGCCTCCAGGAAGCCCACAAACAAGATAACTGCAGCAGCATTATCCTGGCTGTGTTCCATAGCACCTAATATATTAGGCATGCTCCTCTGATCCTGGAGAGAATAGGTATGCATCATGACTAGTATTCATTTTGACCAGTAGCCTTGGATAGCCCTATCCTCCAAGAACATGTCCACTCCCCTCTTAAAGCCTTCCAAGTTGGTAGCCATCACCACATCCTGGGGCAGGGAGTTCCACAATTTAATTACGTGTTGTGTGAAAAAATACTTCCTTTTATCAGTTTTGAATCTCTCACCCTCCAGCTTCAGCAGATGACCCCTCGTTCTAGTATTATGGGAGAGGGAGAAAAGCTCTCTCATAAAATTTTTGGTAGACCACTTCTCTCTATCCACTCTCTCCAAACCATTCATAATTTTGTAGACCTCTGTCATGTCTCCCCTTAACCAACTCCTTTCCAAGCTGAACAGCCCTAAGCGTTTTAACTGCTCATCATAGGGCAGTTGCTCTAGACCCCTAATAATTTTGGTTGTTCTTTTCTGCACCTTCTCAATCTCTGAAATATCCTTTTTTAGATGTGGTGACCAGAACTGTACACAGTATTCCAAGTGTGGTCTCACCATAGATTTGTACAAGGGCAGTATGATATCAGCAGTTTTATTCTCCATTCCTCGTCTAATTATGGCCAGCATGGAACTTGTACTTCAGTGGCAGGAGACAGATTATTTAATAATCTATTTAGAAAATATTTTGTAAAAATCCACTATAAGTACTTCAACTTAACTTACAAACTGTTTTAATAAAGAAAAGTGTAAAGTGTAGGATACTAGATCTAAAAATGAGAAAATGAATCAAGAGGCAGCAGCAAAGCTGCAAATAAATAATAAACCAACAATAAAAAATATAAATTAAAAACAAGAAGAGGAGTTGTTGTCCTGGGATCCTTCTCAGGGCCAGGTCAGGGTGGTGGAAGGGTGGGATTCTGTACCAACTTGGCAGGGGTCACTCAGGGTACTTACCTGTCTGGTTCCAAGGGTCAGACCAGACAGGTAAGTACCCCTTACAGTGCGAGGATAGTGGATTATTTTCCTCACTCCCTGCACACTTTCTCACACATGCTGTCACATGCTTTATCCAATGCTATCCAGCTCCTCTCCACAACTGCTCTCAGGACCACACACCTGGTTTAACCCTTCCCAGGGTGGGATATCTATTCCCTCGTCCTCGCCTCAGCCAGGCTCGGTATAGTGCTGTAGCGGTTAAAAACGGCGGACTGTAATCTGGAGAACCGGGTTTGATTCCACACTCCTCCACATGAAGCCTGCTGGGTGACCTTGGGCTAGTTATAGTTGTTTCAGAATTCTCTCAGATCCATCTACCTCACAAGGTAGGGAAAAGAATGTGATTGTAAGCTGCTTTGAGACGCCTTGTGGTAGAGAAAAGTAGGGTACAAATACCAACTCTTCTTCCTCTTCTTCTGGTATATAGCAAGGCAAACAACATCTCAGACTCAGACGGTTAAAGTTGACAAGATGGGGCTAGACAGACCTGTAATAGAATAAATACTGTAAAAGTTTAACATTTTTATATATATTTAAGTATGATATGGGTTTTGCTAGTGAAATTGGACTTTCTTTTCCTTTTTCTTTGAGTGCAGCTCCAAAAAAACCCCCACTCCTTATGATCAGTGGACTATCCTGAATGAATAGTATGGTATTCTGGTGTAAGAGAATATTGGCTGAGATTGGATCTTCCCTTGCACAAACAAAAGTCCATCCAGGGTCATCAAGTAGTCTGTGCTTATGTTACATCATTTTAATATACCACCAGTGCAATAATAAGTACACTTTCCAAAGAGTAAGCTCTATTGAGTAGACTTGAGTAGGATTCTGTACAGACCTGCTCAGAATTCATGTCTGTTTCTTTGGCTTAAGGATCTGTGTGCACTCAGATATGCACACGACATGTCTCATCCAGCAAGATATCAAGAGATCACTATTCATTCAGGTACTGACCTGCATTGTGGACATTGTCAAAACATGTTCTAAGCTGAAATCATGCTTTTAACTGTCCTACCAGTATGGAATGAAAAGGAATAGAGAGGGGGAAATAGATATTGCTTATGATCGTTATATAATATAGTAAAACAAACTAAAAACTGGTCCCACAGTTCTTTTGCTTTCCCTTTTTTTTTTGAGATAGTGAAATAATATTCTTAGCTATAATGAACCAAGTAATGCACTCTGAATTCTTAGTTCCATTGACATGCATTTGTCTTAGAGAATTTTAAGTAGCCTGACAAACCTTACTTCTCCCCTTTCTGCTTCACCTCGACATAAATCATTTCATTTTTAGATCCATTATGCAAAAGTCAAAAAAGTGGGCTCCATTTTTAATAAATTAGATGAACTGCAATTCAGTTTTATAAAATGTAATGGAGTGAGAGGCTCTTCAGCCTTGTTAATTGGGTTAAGTCAATTCAGCCTTCCATCCAAGCCAAGATATTCATTAGGAGAAATGCCACCCAATGTTACAGAGCAATGAAATCAAAGAGGATAAGTTTCACCCTGATACTGTATAATACCATCTAATCTACATTAAAATCACTATTTAAAATTAGGAATAAGATGTTTGTAAGGGCCAGAAAGTGTGGCACTCATTGCATTTGATTTGAAATGCAACTTTAAACTGAGTTACACCCTTCTAACCTCATTGACTTAATGGACTTAGAATGGTGTAACTCTGTTAAGGACTGTACTGCTAATGTCCTAGTCTGAGTATACAGACAATGGAAAATGATATAAATCCTATTGCTTTAACTAGGGCTAAGTGAAATTAATTATCTGTGTGCTGTGAAGTCACAGCTGACTTATGGTGGAACATTGGGGAGGAACTGTGGGTCAGTGGTAGAACATCTGCTTGGTATGCAGAAGGTCCGAGGTTCAATCCCAAGCATCTCCAGTTAAAGGGACTAGGCAAGTGGGTGATGTGAAAGACCCTGGAGAGCTGCTGCTGGTCTGAGTAGGCAATACTGACTTTTGTGGACCAAGGGTCTGATTCTGTATATTCTGTTCATTTGTGGCGCCATACAGTTTCCAAGGTAAGAGATGTTTAGAGGTGGTTCACCATTGCCTGCCTGCCTGCCATGCCCCTGGTAGTTCTTGGAGGTCTCCCATCCAAATTCTAACCAGAGCCAACCCTGCTTAGTTTCTGAGATCTGATGAAATCAGGCTAGCCTAGGGATGTCCAGGTAAGGGCAATTAATTATATAACCCTATCACATTATCTAGTGCAGGAGAAGGCAGAAGGTAGACCATGGTCCACAGGCAAACCACTGGCCAATTTTTGGTAGACCACCAAGCACTTGCAGGTTGATAGGATTTTGACAACCATTGGGGATCTGCTGCTGGTCTCATAAAGCAAGGTACTTACATTCTGAAACAGAAGCACCTATAAATGCAGAATCACTGAATACTGATTAGTTTTTCCCTGAGGGTAAGAGGAAATAGTGTGGAGAAGTGGGTACAAGGGTGAGGTACCCCCTGGCAAGCCCTTGAGAGTTCCCTATGATGCAAGTGGGCCTGTCCCAGTGGCTAGCACCACACAACTGGGCCATAGTTTTCATGGGTAGAGGCCGTGGGGGGGGGGGCAGGAGAGAGGGAAACCTGAAGACAAGGGGGCAGATAAATGTAGTTTGGCTGTTGGGTGGGAAGGGGAGAAGAAAACCGGAAAAGAGGAGAGGCTATGGGGGCTTTCAGGAAAGAGGAAGTTGTGCGGGAGGAGGAAATGCAATGCCTCCCATAAGTCCGTGCAGGGTTCCCACTCTAATAGCCAACTATGCCCCAATCTGTACATGGATGGATCTAGTCCATTGACACAGAAGTTTTTCAGCAAACATGGGGGACACCCTAGGCTTACAGAAAAATCTTTAAAAAGGGAAAATAGGGGCAGGGTAAAAAAACCCCCTCAAATGCAGGAACTGTTGCCTGAACTTCTTCATAACAAGGGAAACAGCTCTCAGTAAGCTCTGATGGGTGAAGCTAACGGCAGCTGACTAAGAGGGGTAGAGAGGGCAGGCAAGGAAGCAAGCAGAGATGGACATAAAGAAAAGAGGTGCTGATGCCCAGCAGAAATAAAGCTGCACAGGCAAGAAGGCACTGGTGGTCGCTGGAAGAGGAAGAGATAGTGCAGTCTTCTCCTTCCTTCAACAGGGAGAGAAGGCAGACAAACGGTGGTGACTGGGAGAAGAGAGGGAGGAGGTGGCGCTGGTTTTTGTTTGCCCATTGTAAGTGCCTGAGCAGTAGAGAAGAGCGGCTGGGAGGGAAAGTGGAGTCGCCACTCACCCTTGCCCCTGGAGAGAGAGGGGAGGAGCGGGAGTTGTGGCTTGCCCCCCTGGGGAGGGTGATGATGGCAAGGCATCAGTAAAAGCACTTACTTCGAATCTTCTGGCTGCAGCAGTGAGCAAGGCACATTTCAAAACACTCCTCTGTGACTATTATCCCACCCTGACTGTGCCCAAGGGAAACGACCAAGATGTGCTGCAAGCTTTACTGCCTTCCCTTGCTCTTCACCCCACATAAAGCTCTTGCAGGGCTGCTTGCTTCCTCCAGCTACGGCAGCTGGGAACAGTTTAAAGGAAGAATCTGTGTTTTCCATCCTCCCCTCCCATCTGGTTGGATCAGCAGCAACAAAACCAAAACTAGCCCTTTTAAAAACCTGTATACAGTCCTCTCAACAATTAAACAGGACTGTAGAACATAACAATGCCAAAAGTAGCACAGAAGACACTGGCCCAAAATTACAATACTAATGAAAACTAGCCACAACAGAAGCCGCGACTATTTGTGGCTGTTCTCCACTGTAGAGATTCTTGTTTTAAAAAAGGAGGTCGCCATGTTGTGGTTGTTTTTAAGGCAACAATACAGAGGATGGTCCACATGGGAAACCATTCTTGGGCAGCAGGTTGTCACGGGACAAGGGAAGGCAAGATGTGAATAGGGATGTCACAGGTCCAACCCTCAACCACCACACAATACCAGATCCCATTCTTTTTCTGTTTTATAGATATGATGCTGGAATCTTGGTAAAAGACAAATGTAATTATCAGTTTGAAATCTGAATGTAGAATACATTTCAGACTTCCCCCAAACCTTTATAAAACCACAGGCCCTGAAAACCTTGAGTGTAATGCAATTGCAATACCTGGCAACATCTCTCCTGCCAGAGTTTCAGCTTTGGTATTTTTTTCAGCTGCTTACCCCACCCAGCATGAAAGTCTTAGCTGAGTAAAAGCTTTAAAAGAAGAAAACACTTCCCTTTTTTAAAAAAATTGCAATTGAACAAGGACAATGAAATACTTCTTTCAGAATTTATTTTCAGGACAGCTTGTTTTTTTTTTCAAGCTAGTATTTAATATGTAATGTTGGGCAGAGAAGCCACAGAGAAGGTATACTCATGGATTAGAGCCTTTTAAAGTGATTAGGAAATACTTCAGCATTTGATAAGTGGGCTGAACTGGATCTGACCTCTTACATGGTGATAACAAGCAATACCTGCTAGCATTTCCCAGAAGATTAGTAAAGCTGTTGCTTTCACTAGACAAAACCAGGAGCCAAGGACTTTAAAAATGCTTCAGTTTCTTTGTGTAGGTCAAAAAAATCTAATGATACCAGTGCCTAGTTGCTTAACCACCACTACACAAACTACTCTATAAATTGTTATTGCAAAATTAATGTATAAGACACCCCTGTTCTTTACCCAGAGAGATTCTGACCAGAGATGAATTTGATTTCAACCCTGATGGGTCTATATGCACCATACTGACAAAGGAGAAGTCAGACTATTGTAATTTAATAGGATTGTTTTTCCTACTATAGATTACAGTACAGGAGTACTTTCCAGACAGAGCAAGAGGGTACATCTGGAATACTGTTTCATCTCAACTAACACCTTTATAAAGCCATTTTTGGCTCCTAGTGGGGAGAAAAGTGGAGTATAAATGAAGCAAGTATCTAATTCTTAATTTGGTTCAATCTGTGTATAATTAAATGCAGTGATTGGGGCCATAGAGAGACAAGATAGCTTTCTGTAAACCTGAGAAAAGCCCCAGGTTTGCAGAAAAAAATCTGAAATTTATAAAACATAAATTAAAATGGGGGGTTTAAAACCCTTTAAAATGACAAAGGGAGCACCTGTAGCTTTAAGAAATGAATGGTCTCAGTGGCAGTTGCTAGACATCTCAACAGTAGTACCAGTAGGGTTGCCAACCTCCAGGTACTAGCTGGAGTTCTCCTGCTATTACAACTGATCTCCAGCTGATAGAGATCAGTTCACCTGGAGAAAATGGCTGCTTTGGCCATTGGACTCAAGGGCATTGAAGTCCCTTCCCTTCCCAAACCCCACCCTTTTCAGGCTTCACCCCAAAAACCTCCCACCAGTGGCAAAGAGGAACTTGGCAATCCTAAGTACCAGCCTGCAAGTATTGGTTTCTTTGGGGGGGGCAGGGCCCTTTTCCTGGGCTGTTTTGGCCTTTGATGGAGGACTTCGAAGGACTGCCTGCCCGCAATCATGAGGTAACTTGCTACTACACGATTTGCATGACTCACCCAGGCCCAGCTACTTGTTATAGTTTAAAAGCAGCCACTTCACAAAAACCAGTTAGTGTAGCAATTAGACTAGGATCTAGGAGACGCAAGTTCAAATCACCATTGTGCTGTGGAAGCTTACTGAGTTTCTTTGGGTAAGTCACATGTTCTCAGCCTAACCATGGTTGTTATGAAGATAAAATGGGGGGGAAGAAGAATGATGTAAGCTGCTTTGAGTCCCCATTGTGGAGAAAGCCAGGATATACAACTAAATAAATAATAAATATAGCTGAAGATGGGGAAGCACATAAAATGTTGGTTGGGTGGTGGGTGGGAAGAAGAGAAGGAAACAGGAAAGGTAAGAATATGGGGGTTACCAGAAGAAGGGAAAGAAGAAATAATATGGGGAGGAGCTATAGAGGAAAGTGAAGCATCCTAGCAGATAACTGGACCCGGCTTAGCTGGCACTGTGCAACTCGGCCAGAGCCTTCCTGGGGCAGAGGCTGCCGGGGGAGGGAAGGAGGGAAAGCTGACGACAGTGGGGCAGATAGATTGGCTGGTTGGTGGGAAGGAGAGAAAGAAACAGGGAATGAAATGAAAGGGGAGAGGCAACAGGGGCTTTCAGGAAAGGGAAAAAGGAAAGCAAGGGAGAGGGAAAATGAGATGCCACCTTCAAGTCCTTGCGGGTCCCTCACTTGTCAGTATAACTTATTGTCAACATGGCCCCATCTATGGATACTTAGATACACAGACTGAAGCCATGGGCAAACAAGACAGATATTTCCAAAAATTTGAAGAAGCCCAATTTTTGCAGAAAAATCTGGAATCTTAAATAAATACATTGAAAGTTAAAACTCCAAATAGAAGCAGCCTTCTCGGGGATCATTGCTAGGAAACCCAACAGTTTTGCCAGCCTTGAAGCCTTGGTTTCTGTCAGTAAAAAGCAGGGGGGGGGCACATTCCTTTTCCTGGGCTGTTATAGCCTTTGAGGGAGAACTCATTAGGACCAGGCCTGGCAGCAACCACCAAATGACTTAACATCACATGACCTGCATGACTCACCTAGGACTAGCTATTTGCTACTGTTCAACAACAGCAACCACACAAAAGCTAGTGTTGTATAGTGGGATAGAATTTCAAACTAGGATGTGAGAGACCTAGGTTCAAATTTCCATTTTGCCATGGAAGGTCACCCATCAGTCTTCACAGGGTTTTTTGAGGATAAAATGGAAGACAGGAAATTGATATCATCCTCTTTGGGTCCCCATTCTGGAGAAATGTGAGGTATAAATGAAGTAAATAAATAATAAACATAGGTGAAAATGGGAAAGGCAGGTAGGTTGGTTGATGGGAGGAAGGAGAGAAGGGGGCACAGAAAGTAGAGGATGTGAGGTTTGGCAGGAGGAGGGAACGAGGAAATAGTGAGGAGGGGAATGAAATCCCCCTGCAACTTCTTGTGGATCCCCTGCATTTCAATATATCTAATTCTCTACATGGCCCCATCTGTAGATACTCCAATCCAGAGACTGGAGGGAGAAATAGAGAAGACAGACCTTTCTACAAACCTTACAAAAGCCCAAGGTTTCCAGAGAAATATGAAATCTTTAAAAAAGAAACAATGAGGTTTAACACACAACCCCCCCCCCCCACACACACACAAATAGAAGCAGCACACTTATCTTTAAGAAATGAATGCCCTCTGAAATCTCACTGGACACTGTAGTGGTTGTTAGGCAACCACCACAATATTACCAGCCTTCAAACATTGGTTTCTGTCAGTAAAAGGCAGGGTGATCTTTCCAAGAACTATATTAGTCTCCCAATCCACCCCTGCTCTTTACCTTCCTGCCTAAGAGGGAGTACTTATCTGGGTTAGGCACAGCAACAACCACTGGGTAACTTGCTATCATGCAATTTGGGTAACTCACCCAGGTACAGTGAGATACAAAGATTTTCAGCAATTGCTTAAGTGGCCATGACATGACTATGGTTACTATTGTCAAATATCTTTCTTCTATATAAATAAAAATGTAAATGTTCGTTTGTTCAAAATCTTAAATCTCCGAAAGTTCTTCACCGATTGCTTTGAAATTTTGACACAACGTTGCATTCGAATACACACGTGTTTTTATATGCCTGTGACAGGTAAAAACCTGCTTATTTTACCTATGACAGGTAAAAACATGCTTTTTTTTGAAAAACAGCGCAATCTGTTGGCCGTTAAAGCAACACACGCTATACTAAATAGCCTCCTCTTTTGGTGTACTCATCTTCCTTTACCATAACATTCCTGGCTACAGGCCTGCATCTCCATAATATAATTAAATAGCAGAAATATATTGGAAGAATTCAATGCTGTTTCATCCATCATACACAGGATCAAGGCTGGAGCTGGGCAAGCTCCCTGTCTCTCCTTGGATTCAAGTCAGCCTCATGCAGATCATGAATCTAAGAGCCAAATTATGAATGTCCTTTTCTCCCAATTCAATGGTGCTCACTCTCTCAAGTACATTCACTGGTTTTGCACTTTCACTTTAATATTTAGGAGAAGCTAAGGCAGATCAAGGAAAGGGAAACATTTGGGTTTCCTATCAAAGTCAAGCCTTGATTATCTTTTCCTCCATATTCCTCCCTTGCCCATATTCCAGCAGTATCTCTCTAATATTCATGCATTAAAGGGCAAGCAAAGGAAAAGGAGGCTATCAGATTTCTTGCCAGAAAGAAAAGCCCCCATCTCCTGTGCATAATGTGCACACATGAAAAGGACTTCTTTAGAGTTATTTATCAGAAGAGCTCTTAAGTAAGTGTTAGCTGTCCTTGTAATACTCGAGTGTGGCACAGCTGAGTTTCAAGCTCGAATGTCATATGATCAGCAGCATCTCTATTTGTTGGACCTGCATATAAAATTAGCTGCCATGAACCTGTATTTAATCATTTGATTCTAATGCACTCCATCTCACCATGAACTTTCATGGACTTCAGAAAAACAGTTTGCAGAATCACAGAGTTGGAAGGTACCACCAGGGTCATTGTCCAACCCCCTGCACAATGCAGGAAATTCACAACTACCTCCCCCCCACATCCCCAGTGACCCCTACTCCAAGCTTGTAGATGGCAACAAATAGAAATCAGCTTCTTAACTTTTCATATCAGTTCTTAGTGCTATTACTTTTCTTCACTTTATGTAGAAGAAGGAGAAATCTGAGGCAAGCAAAAGGAGTGGTTCAAAAGAGGTTGTGTACAAAGGTCTTGCCATCTTGTTGCAAATGTGGTTGGGATGCTCTCAGACTGAACCAAAAATCCACAAACATTATGCTTGACATCAAGTCCTAGCAAGCTACCTAGATTTTATTCCTTGGTTTACTTGCATAAGACCAGAGAAGTGGAAAACTGCAACTAGGAAATCTTGACAGGACCTTTCAAAGGTGAAGATGTCCTCATTCCTCGCATTCCTATGATTCCAACGGATATGCCATTTCAATTTAACAGATTGCAATTGCCAATTCCATTGGCGTTTGCAATCACCATCAACAAAGCTCAGAGCCAATCTTTAGAATTGTGCGGTTTAGATCTAGACACAGATTCTTCTCACATGGACAATTATATGTTGCGTGCTCTAGAGTCGACAAACCAGACAATCTCTGTATCTGCACAGACAATGGAACCACAAAAAAATATTGTATACCCACAAGCATTGTGAAATTAAACATATTAGAAATGTGCGCTTTCTCTTTTCTTTCTTTTCCATTTCACCAGACTGGGCCACAGCAACGCGTGGCCGGGTACAGGTAGTAGTATATAAACCCAAAAAATCATACTGTGACAGTTTTTAAAATTTAATTATGGTGTCATTTGTTAATAAGAGCAGGAGTGATGATCGCCTAGCCTATGCTCATTCTGCAATTAGGAATAAACAAAGAAATGTATGAAAGATAGCTATATCTGCAGACATATCCAAACAGGACCTGGAACAAAGCAGTCATTCGTGATAAGGGTGACTGCCTAGGACTGCCCTATCTCTACCTTGCTTGCTGCAGGAACTTGAGAACACCCACCTAATGTGATCTGTCTACTCTGCGAAACTACTATGAAGGATTCTACTCAAATATACAAGAATTGGACCACTAATTACCTATCAAAATTACCCTTAAAATAACATTTTTTAATAATAGTTCTTGCTTTGTTTTGTTTGTATTTTAATTCCTTTTATAAAGATTACAACTGAAGACTAGTGTTCCAGGATAAAAGCCAGCCAAAAGAATTGTTCGGTGAATTATTCACATTTATACAAACAATACTTACATTGTTATAAGTTAAACTAATTCATGATAATACTTTAACAATCTAATTTCATTATTTCACAATAGCCCCTAATTTGCTTTTATAATTAGCATAATTATTAAACCTGCCAATGATTAAAGTATCTTTCTGTTCCAATGAAGTTAATTCATTAAAAAATCCTTGACCATTAATTGTCACTATTTGATTAGTCAATGCCAAACGTTGTTTTCTTTGAAAAAAGAAGAAGAAGAGAATGGCATTCATTTAGGTAGGCCGTAAGGACTCAGTTTGCAATAATATCCACTGGTAGCTAGCATGAGGGATCAGTATAGCCTGATCTCATCAGATCTCAGAAGCCAAGCAGGGTTGGTACTTGGATGGGAGACCACCAAGGAAGACTCTGCAGAGGAAAGCAGTGGTAAACCACCTCTGCTTAATCACTTGCTTGAAAACTCTATAGAGTCACTGTAAGTCGGCTGCAACATGACAGCACTTTACCACACAGCTATAGTAGAGAAAAGGAAAGGTCCTTTTAAGCTCATAGGTTTAGAATCATTCTTCTAGTTTGGCTATAGAGAGGGAACCCAGCATAAAAGAGCATCATGCCAGCCCACTCACAACCCTGGGAAGTGAAAAAATTAACACACACACATTTGACATAAAGAAATTCATTTTAATTGTTTAAACTTTAAAAGGATATCTTACACTCTAAGTAGCAAGAGATAAATCAAATATAAAACTAGTATATAAAAACAACTTAATAACAGGTAGGTAGGTAAAATGTATTGTATGAGGCCGAAGGACATAGCAATATAACAAAAACAACTGCTGAGGCAGTCATAAATATAATAATAAAAGATAACTCAGCAGAATTAAAAACAATATTAAAATTGTTGGAACCAGGGCATCCCATAGTTTGCAGCACATTAAACGTCAGACTGAGCGTTCAGCACGTTCAGCATAGAGTAAATATCCAAATTCATATTTTTTCCAAAATAATAATAATAGGAACAATTAAAATGTGCATGTTCATTGCCTAGTGGGCTATAAATGTGAGGAATGAATTAACTGAACGTTAGGAATTCACTTTGAACGTGCTTAGAGGCATACTTCTATTCATTACCACTTAATGTATCCCAGATTTGAGCCCCAAGGTCCAAAGTAAGGTTTAGGCACTTTTCAAAGCAAGGTGCTCTGCAAAATTAGTTCATCTCGTACATACAGAGCTTTTCTGAGCAACGGCATTAAAACACCATCAGGTTTAGAAGCAGCATGTCTGGAAGATCTAGAGACGATACCTATGCAGCTGGAGAAAACATGCTGCTGTGAGTTTCTAAAGCAAAATGAAAGATTTGCTAATTAGTCCTGTGCCTAATTGTGATTCTCTAAGCAGCCATTCAAATTTAAGTGATCATAAAACTATCAGGGCCATATTTAAAGCACTGTTTCCCCTTTGGAAAAAAAATGCAGGCTATCAATGAATCTAAAGTACTCCCTTGGGGAAAAGAGCAATTTTTTTCTGAAAAAGCCACTAACTTCAGTTGATTTTATGCTGTCTGAAATTACTGTAAAGAGTGAAACATATAATGAAATTAAAAAGTGCTGTGGTCATGAAGACACCTGAAGGAATATGAGTGGGCTGTGGGTATTTTGAAAATACTTTTAAAAAGTTTACATCATTATTACTTGGGAAGAGGAACATATAATAAGTTACACCTCATGTTTTGCTGATGGAGGTGTTTTTGAGAAAAGCAGGAGACGCTGCCAGTGAGTGAGCCTGTCTGACCCTTTGCTTGCATGGCCTTTTCCATAGGGTTCCACAAAGCTGCTCAGCAAATGTATATCTTGGGGCAGGCCCTCCAACATTTTACAGATAAATGTCGGGCAATGGTGAATAGTAAGGCTGTGCATATTGGGTTTACCGCCCTGAAAATAAAACAAAACAAAAAAGCCATATCAGCTTTTTCTGAGTTTATTTGGGGCCGAATATTGAAATAGAGAATAAAGCCTAAGCCGGATAGCTGATTGGCAAAGCAGCTGAATAGGTATTCGGCCTTCGGCTTTCCCAAGGCTTTCACTATGGAAAGTCTTTTAGGAGTTCCTCTGGGCGCATTTTTAGAGGTGGTGTTTCCAAATTTTCAAGGAACGCTTCTGGCATGAATTCTTAAGTTTGATAAAGTTTGAGTCGGGGAGTCTGATTTTATGGGCCCCCAAAGGGCTAAAATGGACCTGAATTATTTTCAGGAAAGCCTCAAAAAAGCCAGAATACCCATTTACAAGTATTTTGTATTCAGGTTATTTCAGGTTTTCCAGAAAACAATCGAGTCCAATAAACCCAAACTCAAAATTTACTTTTTTTTTCTTGCACAGCCCTAGTGAGAAGCTGCAGCAATGAAGTCTGGAAGCATAGCCTGGCAGCTAATGGCAGGGCAAGCTGGAAGCACTCAAAAATCCAGAGGTTTGGCTCATATTCTTTTTACGGTGAGCCAATTTTTTGTTGAGAAGTTTGGCTTTTTGTGAGCAGCTTGAGCCTGCTTGGCAGGTTATTACATATTCAAATAGTGCAGTGCAGTGCAATCAGTAGTTGGGGTGTGCATTTGCATCTAAAAGATCCAATCTGAAATAATTCCTGAAGTGTCTTGTTTTGTTTTGGATCAGAAATACCCAAGACAAAACAAAACAAGGCACAACTGGTATTTTCAGATTTCAGAAATATCAGCAACTTGAAACTTAAAAGTTAATCTTTCCATCTGGCCAGGCTGTTAGCACTAGTAGCAGTATCTCTGGACTGGAAAGGAAGGCAACTAGGGCCATCTTATTGAGGGGCACCTAGAGTGGGATTCCCCCCCTTGTTGAAATTTCTAGAAAATTAGGGGATCTGTAGTAGAGAAAGTAGACTAGATTACCTCCAGTGTTGAGAGCACTAGGGTGGACAGTTCAATTGAGAGTACCTGGAGGGAAATTTTCTCAACTTTTAATGCCATTTGGTACCCTTTTGTCCAAGAGCTGGCCCAGAAAGCCTATTTCTTCATTGGAATGATGAGACAGATACCCAGTGTTTCTGAAAATTAACACTTCACCCAAAACAACTTTATGAAATCATATCAGTACTCCTAACATTTCATAGAGAGCCTCGTGATACAGCGTGGTAAGTTGCAGTACTGCAGTCAAATGCTCTGTTCACAGCCAATGAAAGTTGGTTTCAGGTATCCTGCTCAAGGTTGACTCAGACTTCCATCCTTGAGAGGTTGGTAAAATGAGTACCCATCTTGCTGGAGGTAAAGTGTAGATGACTGGGGAAGGCAATGGCAAACCACCCTGTAAACATAGTCTGCCTAGGAAACGTTGGGATGTGATGTCACCCCATGGGTCAGTAATGACCCGGTGCTTGCACAGGAGACTACCTTTACCTTTAACATTTCATAAAGAAAGAATCATGCCCTTTCTGAAATTATAAACTGAAATTAAAATCATAAGCTTTGTAGTGCACACCCCAATCAGTAGCATTTCATGCATGCATGTTGTCACACAGCCAGATGGGAACCCATAGGCCTGTCACTGCTGCACGTCACTCAACAGCCAATCATTTAAATAAAGAATGAGCAAACCAGTCAGCTAGTAATTATAAATAAACATTGTGCTTTTTCAGTAGTCTCACAATTTTGTGTTCATCTAAATCTGTTATCGAGACTATTCTCCATAGGTGTGACATAGCTTATGGGAGTTGAGTCCTGTGCCCTTCATCGTTTAATTGCTTGACCCAACCATCCATGATGTTAGGGGAGAATTTATTTTACCTGATGTGCCAGTGCAAAAGCGGCTGCAACGCAGAAGGAAATGCAGCTCCACCACCACAGCTATTGTGCAGTCACCCAGCTGTTTGGCAGCTGCTCAAGTCAGACAGCAGCAAGGTGAGAAGATCTGAGTTTGGCTCATGAGTGATCATCGCTGTCAAAAACAGGATATTCTTCTACCAAACATGTTTACCACAAAATCTGCATCACTTCTAGGGCCAACACAATTTATATTCAAAAGTGCTGCCATCTGAAAGCAGGAACTTAAATTGCTTGCAGGCAGATGGCTGCAGATGAATGAAGCAGTTTTCTATGGAATCCAATTCTACAATGTTCTCTGAAGTCATCGGTAGGCCACAAAGTAATTTACAAGGAGTTAGTGACTCCTAATAGCCTGCTGTGTATGCATCTTTTGGGGGGCATTAGGGACCTTGAATACTGCCTGTTAGTAACTGTCGTTCCTATCTTCAGGAACGCTATCATTGTCATAGCATATCATAATGTTGATTTCTTGCATCTTATCCCTGTGGTTTCCTCCTACCACCTCTCTGATTCAGGTATGCACCATTAACGATATGTATTTTTTTAACCCATGACAGCTTCTTTGAGCACGTTTTCTTCTTTCAGGGCTTTGCCCACTATCTTCTGCTGTTACTGACTGCCAGCTATAAGTAAGCTTCAGTTTTATGCTGCACCATGTGCACTATGTATATTATTTCAGAGAATGCATGTTGGGGGGGGGGGTTAGGTCAAGTATGCTGGCCCTGCACCTGAGCATTTGCTACAATGTAGGGACTGAGTTTTTGCGTCAGCAACATGTACCAGAATACGTTCTATGCTTATTATAGGGAATGCTACTTTTCTGTCATTCCTAATCATAGTAATTAGGATTGCCAACTTCCAGATAGTTAGTGGAGATCAGTTCCTCTGGAGAAAATGGCTGTCATGGAAGGTAGATTCTATGGCATTAGACCCCACTGAGACTCCTCTCCTCTCCAAACCCCGCCCTCCTGAGGCTCTGCCCCCAAATTCTCCAGGTATTTCCCAACCCAGAGCTGGCAACCCTAATAGTAACAGAGATGTACAGTTTCTACATGCATAAACTTGTGCCATCATTATGATTTATGTAAACAAGCAGATGCAGAGCCAGCATGCATAATCCCACTCCTTTTCTATGAATGCTACTCTTACCTATGTAAGTCATATGAGATGTCAAGCATATTCTGCCACTCCACCATGGGACTCACCAAGTGTTCTTCAAATGGACAGACATGGGGAGAGGCCATAGCTCAGTGCCTGGCATGCAGGAGGTCCCAGATTCAATCCCCGACCCAATATCTCCAGTTTAAATTATCAGGTTGTAGGTGGTGTGAAAGATCTCCAGCTGAGATCCTGGACAGCTTCTGCCATTTTGAATAAACCATATTGATCTTGATAGATAGTGTTGCCAGGCCGCTCTTCACCACCAGCGGGAGATTTTTGGGGCGGAGAGGGACTTCAATGCCATAGAGTCCAATTTCCAAAGCAGCCATTTTCTCCAGGTGATCTGATCTCTATCAGCTGGAGATCAGTTGTAATAGCAGGAGATCTTCAGCTATTACCTGGAGGGTGGCAACACTACTGATAGATAGGGTTGCCAACTGCCAGGTAGTAGCAGGAGATCTCCTGCTAATTCAACTGATCTTCATCCGATAGAGATCAGATCAACTGGAGAAAAATGGCCGCTTTGGCAATTGAACTCTATGGCATTGAAGTCCCTCCCCTCCCCAATCCCGCCCTTTTCAGGCTCTGCCCCAAAAATCTCCCGCCAGTGGTGAAGAGGGACCTGGCAACCCTATGGGCAGTTTTCTGTCTTCATGTCACCGTGGAATTTCTGAACTTTTCTGGAATGAGGAGGATCATTTTGCCACCACTGTTAACAATGCTTCCAAAGAGAACGTGGATGTTTGATTCAAATACATTGTATATTTCGGTATTTTGTAAAACAAAGAGTTAAAGTGTACTCAATTTACAGTTTACTTTGAATAGAAAGAATGGAAAAGATGGGTCGTGATGTTTTCATTTTCATATAAATATACATTATTACACTATCTCACCAGCATACCATGTATCCTTATAATGTATAATGTAAATTATTATAATCTTCTGTAATTTCCTTTTTTTCTCCAATGGTTATAATGACTATGTATCACTAATCTATCTCACTAAATGTCACCATAATAAATGGCCTATAAAACATTTAATTTCATGCAATATCTTTTTTTAAAATATCAGAGTGTAGTAAGTTACAATTTTAATATATTTTTCAAAATGTCACAATTTGTAAACCTGTCAGGAAACTCTATAAACCCACTTTCAATATGTGTAACTCAGCAAGTCTTTTAAATAATACGATGGTTTCATTAATGCACATAATTAGAACTGTAAAGAAAAAGATATTAAAATCTCTATTTCTTCAGGCTAGAGATACAATAGGACCATTAACAATTTGTATATTTAAACTGTAAAAGTAGAAAAAAAGATTAATGTTTATACTTTGCATTTTAAAATAATAATACTTACCTTACTTTTTCTCTGAGCATATATCTTTGTATTAACTTTTCAACATTTTGAAGATAGAGGAGGACAAATTGTGGGTTTTCTATGGAAATTTGTTGTGGTGATCTCTGTAAGGAATGTCAGCCCCCACATAGAAAGGAAACAAATTATAGAACATTTCAAATTCATATATTGTTGTAATAAAGGACCTCTATTTATGTCAGGAGGGATTTTTGCTTGCTCTAACCTGATGGCTAAGGATGAGCAAACATTCCATATTTTATTTATTTTATATTAATTAACATTTTTGGCAGTGGTTTTAGTTTTCTACTTTTCATTCTTGGTTTTGTAGATTTTTTTGTAATGTGTAAGCATGTCCTCCTTTTTTCTTGTTTTGATAATCTGTTTGATATTCAGACTTAAATAGAACATTCATTTACACAAATTAACATGAAATAGGACTTTCCTGAATCCTTACTCGCAATGAGCCCTCCAAGTTCCCTCCTCCAACTATGCTCCTGGAATCAGAAGACCATAAGTAACAGTATGGGGACAAAGTGAAATTTTGCAGTGGCAAGAGGAATCCACACACTCATTCTCACACACACACACACACACACACACACACACACACACACACTCTCCACCAATGGAAGTGCTATTCTGTGAGCATCAGCTGAAGTATGTCTTTGGATCAAGCCCATCATATATAATGCTGATTTATTCATGTATAAAAAAGCAGACAAAATGCAAAGAGGTAAGGAATGACATGGAGAAAATACAGCAGCCCCCCCATGTGTCATTTATATTAAAATGAGACACTCCGATCTTTATGAACATTATGAGTTATTATTGATATGAGTTTATATTCACTGGTCTATCTAGCACAGGATTCTCTACACTGATTGGCAGTGGCTCTCTGGAGACTCAGGCAAAGAATATTGTCCAACATGGGAAAACTCAGGGATTGACCTTAGATCATTTTCACAGAAAGCATGTGCTCTGCCATGGTCCCTTTCTATATGATTTGTGGAGTTCCATATTAAACATATGGAATTGCCATCATCATGTCTACTTTGCCCTTCAAAATTAGGCACACATGCTACATAATCTATTATCCAAAATTGGTTTGCTAATAATTTCCTTGTTCATTCATACTATACCACCTACCCCCATCTTCTAAATCAAACACATGGAAATATATCCTGGCATCATTTAAATTCTCAATAGTAAAGCACAGTGTTTCAAAGGAAACAATAATCCTGTTACTTTCCCTGAACAAGATATCAGATTAAAGAGGAAGGGGGAAACAGTCCAATCTCAGGCCTACAAAATGCAAAATATGTATATTATAGAAGCAACAGAGAGTAGAGAGAAAAGCTGGTTCTTCATGCAAGCAGCTGACTCCTTCAACAAGACTGATGCATTTACACTTTTTAAAAAACTGCTGGACTACAATTGGTATGCTGATTTGTTCATAATGATCACAAGGCTAGTTTCACTAATATAAATATCTACCTTCACCTTGAGATGGAGTGAAGTTATTTTCTCCCACAAATAGATATGCAACCAGCAAATCAAAGCATTCTCTTTTGAAGTTGAACTGTATTGCCTTTTCTTTCCCATGAGAAACCATCTCCCTGCTCATACGAATAACCCTTTTCTCTATGGTGTACAATTGCACTGTTTTGTACAAGGCCACTGTATTGTGAGTCATGATGCTACACCGTTATGTAGAGGGGAAATCCTAAAAGTTTAAAACCTACTTTGGGTCCTCCTTGAAATGGAATAACCCACCTGTTCTTCCAGATCATACTATAAATCATCTAATGTATTGGTTTCACTCCTTCACTTCACAACAATATCCAAAATTCCTTTTGTTGATACATATTTTAAATATCTTACATTCACTGCAGGACAGCTTTTTACTATATTTTTTTGAAAATTGAACTGTTCTAGTTATGGTTGCCAGGTAAAAACCTATCACATCAGAGACAGAAAGACAGTAATGCAGTGGGCAATGTTTTCCACTCGGTGCTCTTGCCAGGGCCATAACTAGCCTTTTGCACTAGGAGAGTCTGCTACATTTCCAAGTGGGATTGTAAGAAAGAAATAATTAGTATTTTCCTTATAACTATGACAACCATCTATATCTAATCCCATATGCAGATGTAGTTCAAGGTCTATGAGTTATTTACATTAAGGAAACATTACGTTGCATAAGTGTCATTTTTTTAAGTTCTGAAGATAAAACAACTCCTAATGAATATTGTGGCAGAGAGCAGTTGCTGGGACCATGCAGTGGCTCTGGATTTTAACCAGCCCAGCTAAATGTAAACATAGCTAGGCTGGAAATGCTGATAGCACCTCCATCCGACCTTTCTATACATTAAAGAGGGTAAGGGCAGCAGAAGGGAGGGGGCTCACCAGTACCAGAGGAAAATCCAGGTGGTACAAGAAGAGCTGCCAAGCAGCCTAGAGCTATCCCTGGAACAGAACAATCAGTGGCAGCCACCAACAGAAGAAGAGACACCGTGTAAGCTATGGTGGGCAGAGCCAAAGGATCTTGTAAAGAAACAGAATTTTGTGAGTACCAGACTCTGGCTATTAACCCATTTTATTCCATGTAAATCAATTCTTAGCAGTGAATGTTACGTTGACAGAAATTTAAAAACAAGCAAACAAAATAATGGCAAATAATGACCATGAACTTTTCTGAACACAGAAACATATAGAAAGAAATAGGCAGCAAGGTTATAAGAAGTAACTCTCCATCCCATTTGATACTATAACAAATAGTCAATAAACAGGAAACAGGGTCAAAAAAGGAATGCCAAATGAAATAAAAATGTGTTTACCTGCTGGCAGAAGATAAATAAAGAGAGACACAGACAAATCCCCTTAGGAGAGAATTCCACAACTGTTTTTTTAAAAATATATTTTTTTTCTTCATTTAATATATCCATAAAAACAATATAATAATACTAATAAAGAGAAAAACAAATAGTATTTCTAATTTGACAATCAAATGACTCCCTCTTCCGTCTAAAATTAAATTGTATAATCTTTTGCTAACAGAACTAATCCCAATATTGTTTTAATTAATCTGTCCTTATCATATCCAACATTATGAAATCAATACCTAATATAAAAATTACTACAAAGTATGAATAAGGGATTAGATCAATGAGTATCCTTTAAATGGTCTCGTTAAAAAATAATTTTCACAGTACATTCTCCAAGCCTCCCATTCCCCCCGAAATTGTTCATTATCATTCTGATTTATCAAAGCTGTAAGCTTCGCCATCTCAGTCAATTCCAGCATCTTTTTTACCCAGTCTTTTTTGTCTGGTATCTCAACTGTCTTCCATTTAGCTGCATATATCAATCGAGCAGCCGTGGTGGCATAAATCAAAAAAGTTCTATGAGTGAAAATGGTATCCGGTACCATACTCAATAGCATCATTTCAGGTGTTTTAGGAATATTTTGATGTAGGATCAACCTTATTTCATTATATATTATCTCCCAATTTTTTTTAGCTTTTTCACAAGTCCACCACATAGAATTCCACAACTGTTGTGCCACTACCAAAAAGCTCCTTTCCCGGGTTGCATCTCTCTCATTTTGAAATAGTGTGCAGTTCTGGAGGCCTTACTTCAGAATGGAGCGGGTGCAGAATAGAGTGACGAGGATGATCAAGGGCCTTGAGACCAAGCCCTACAAGGAAAGGCTGAGGAATTTGGAAATGCTCAGTCTGGAGAAGAAGAGGCTGAGTGGGGATATGATTGCCCTCTTTAAGTTTTTGAAAGGTTGTCACTTAGAGGATAGCAGGGAGCTGTTCCTGTTGGCTGCAGAAGACAGAACTCATAACAATGGGTTTAAATTATGGGCAGAAAGGTACCGGCTGGATATTAGGAATGTTTTGGTTTTTTTAACAGTAAGAGTAGTTCAGCGATGGAATCAACTGCCGAAGAAGGTGGTGAGTAGGGCTGTTGATTCGGTTCGGCCCGAACTGAAAATCAGCCGAATTTCCCTTGATTCGGTGGTTTTTAGTTCGGGACGAACCGAACTCAAAAATGGTGGGCAACCGGAGAGCCGAATTCAGCGAGTTCGGGAGTTCACGAATAAATCCGGCCAATTCGGGGCCGTCATTAAGCAGCATAACCTTCAGTAAGCAGCATTCTCCTCCCCCGGCCAATCGGTGGCCAAGCTGGGTCTTCTTCTAGCCAATCAGTCAGGATTGAGTACTGGAGGAATCAGCTGATGTGCGGCCCCGCCGGGGAAAGAGAGAGAGAGGGAAATCCTCATGTGTGTGTGCGGGGGTGCTTGTGCACATTCGCTCCTTTCCATGGCTGCAGGGGGCGCATTTTGGGGGGTACAAACCCCAAACTTTCAGGGGATATTCATACAAGCCTTCTTAAGAGACCACCCAAGTTTTGTAAACATTGGGTCAGGGGGTCCCGAGATATGGGCTCCCCCCTTTTTCTTTCCATGGCTGCAGGGGGCGCATTTTTGGGTGTGCCAACCCCAAACTTTCAGCGGAGCATCAGACAAGGCTTCTTAAGAGACCCCCCAAGTTTTGTAAACATTGGGTCAGGGGGTCCTGAGATATGGGCTCCACCCCTTTTCCCTCTCCCCTCTTTTCCATTTCTGTGGCTGCAGGGGGCGCTTTTTTGGGGGTGCAGTCCCCAAACTTTTATCATAGCTTCAGACAATCCTTCTTAAGAGACCACCCAAGTTTTGTAAACATTGGGTCAGGGGCCCCCGAGATACGGGCTTTCCCCTTTTCCCTATTGGGATGAATGGATCACCCTCGAGAGATGCATACATATGGATCTCATATTGGATACAAATGGAATCATATTGGATTACCCAGCCTCCCAGCCCCTCCTGATGGAACAGAAGACAGCCACAGTAAGACCCCTTTGGGGGCTTTAATCTGTAATTTTTCTTTTCTGTGTGTATGTATGTGTGGGGGAAAGTAGAGTCTGTGTGTGTGGGGGGAGGGAGCAGTTCTGTGGGTGTGGAGGGAAGCCAAAGGGGGCTTTTGCTGGTTCTGCCTGGGGTGTGTGTTCCCCCTCCAGTCTCTCTCTCCCTGGTTTGAGGGGGGGCTTCATTTTTATGTCTTCAGGTTTTCCCTCATTCATAAGATCAGTTAGGTTATTTTGATGCTTGCTCAAAACTGGTTTTCAAATGGTGACTTAAAGAATGCATCTGCCTGGTCCCAAGTCCAATGCAAAAGGAGAAATTCCACCCCCTCCTGCTCATTATGCATAGCTAGCTGCCTCTGTCCCTTTCCATGGTTTGCAAACTCCCAGGTGTCAGGTGTTGCTTTGCACTGTTGCAATGGTGTTGCATTGCGTGCTTGTGTTGCTTTGCAGTTGTATTGTTTTGCAAAATTCTTCACACCTGCCCCGCCCTTTGCATGTTTGCAAAGGTGTTGCTTTGCAGTTGTGTTGCTTTGCAAAGTTCTTAGCACCTGCCCCGCCCTTGCTCTCATCAGCTGTTTGTCGGGGCTGGGAGCTTTGTGCTTGGGCAGCAAGCTCTGCTCAGAGATGCACATTAAGGGTGGGGGACCCCTTTCGGGGCCCATATCTCAGCCCCCCCTGACCCAATCTTTACAAAACTTGGGGGGTCTGGCAAGAAGGGTCCTTTGAAGCTCCTCTGAAAGTTTGGGACCTCTAGCCCCAAAAATGCCCCCCAGAGCCGCAGAAAGGCGCGGTTGTGTTTTTAATGGCTGCATTCGGCCGAATTTTTTTCCCGAACTTTGAATTCCCACCGAATTGCATGGACCCAAAGTGGGGGAGTTCGGACTTCGGCATATCCTGAATCTAAACGGGCCGAATTCAGCCGAATCTGAACTATACCGAATTTTTTTTAATTCAACAGCCCTAGTGGTGAGCTCCCTTTCACTGGCAGTCTTCAAGCAGCGGCTAGATGAACACTTTTGAGGGATGCTATAGGCTGATCCTGCATTGAGCGAGGGATTGGACTAGATGGCATATATGTCTCCTTCCAACTCTATGATTCTATGATTCTCTACCACTGAGCCACAGCTCTCTTTATGTCATGGCATCCCCCAATGTGTCCTGGTAAGTACCCACTTGATACTTCCCCAAAATATCTCCTGTCCAAATCAAAGAGCCAGTCCTGGCTTTCTTCTACATTGGACTAGGAGGGGCTTCAGTAGTGGCATTACCATTTTGTCTGTGGGGAATATCCATTCGGAAACAATTACCTCAATCATAGGAGGATAGTTGTCATGGAATCTACCAGCATTTTGCAATTGGTCCAACCTAGGGTTACCAACCTCCAGGTACTAGCTGGAGATCTCCTGCTATTACAACTGATCTCCAGCCAATAAAAATCAGTTCACCTGGAGAAAATGGCCGTTTTGGCAATAGGACTCTATGGCATCGAAGCCCCTCCCCTCCACAAACCCCGCTCACCTCAGCTCCTCCCAAAAAAACACCCGCCAGTGGCAAAGAGGGAACTGGCAACCCTAGTCCAGCCCCGCCATAGCAGCCATTTTGTGGTGGTGCCTACAGTCTGTTATTAAAATTATAATAATGGCTACAGACTCAACAAGGTGGGAACCCCCTGGCTTAGCCAGTCAAGAACAACCGTAATGTTAAAGCTTATTTGTCCTTGAGCACAATGTGAAGGAGGAGAGTTCTCAGTGGCGAAGAGGGACCTGGCATACCTATATCCAAGTCTTTCTAAATTAAAAAAAAAAACCCTGCACACTTTGAAGCCTTTCTGCAGAAAAGGTACTCCACAACTGTATTCTACACTTCTGTAGCCATGTTCAAATGTTACAGTGAATGCATGTATATCCTGTATATGCATGCACACACATGTTTGTAAGAAAGAGCCAATATGTGTTCACTTTACAAATGAAACCAGGGACCAGGACATGGATAAATGTGGGGTTTTCACCATATGTTGAGCTGTTTGTGTGTTGAACATAACATGAGAATTACTCAATGCATGTACAAAGAAAAATCAAATGTACTGTATACACAAAACTACAATTTGTACTGCCTTACAGCAAGCAGGGCTTGGGACATCCCCCCCTCAATAGGGTGACCAGAACTCTATACAAAAAGTCATCCTAAGCAGTTCTACTGAGAATTATATTTAGGTCTGTTCAATGGGGTTTGCTCCCAGGAAAGTGTTTTTAGGATTGCACTGTCATTATCTTAATGTAATCTGAAGCACAGTTCACCCTTCTCAGCCCACCGAAGGATGTAACTCAGTTTAGGGTTAACTGTAAATGTGGCTATGGTAATATAAAATTAAACAAGCAATGTGGTACTAGCCATTTTAGTTCAATACCTTTACAAACCCCATTGAATTTGCCTGTTTTTTCACAACTGCAGCAGAATTTCTCCAAGTTCTTTCTATCTTTTAGTGTCTCCAGAAATGTCAGAAGACATGTTATTTCATTTGTTCTTGTAATCAGTGAGGCTGCTACTCTTGTCATGCAATGATGAGACAGCTGTCCACATTTCATGACTTTTTCTCATCCCATCGGATCATACTAGTTTTTTTTTCTTCCAACACAGAGTTTTCTCCCTTGGTGATAAGACAAAACTGGAACATATTATAGTATTTGCAGGGCTTTGAAAAAAAATCAGACTGAATTAAAGCTGGTTGTGCAGTTTAAACGTGTATTTGAATTGTTCTTCGGAATTTCTAAACTTCTCATGCAGTTACCATTGCATAATTATAAGGAAGTATTAAATAACAATATTAAAGTAATAGTTTGGGAAGAATCACAGTTTTGGAAGAATGTGATTTGGAAGTTCCAAACTATTTTACAGGCTATAACTTTCAAAGACAACACACACACACACACACTTTCTTCAAAGAACTGCAGTGCCATCCTGAGTAGACTCACAACCTTTACAGTCAATTCAAGTCAATGGACTTAGAAAGGTGTAACTCTGTTTAGGATTGCACTGTATGTGCAATCTGTGTAGTCATCTTAAATGAACCAAGTTTATTGGTGTTCTGCCTTGCTTAAAATTCTACAGAACAATGTGGCTGTAGTCTAAAAAGTACTAAAAAGTATTAAAGCTTGCAGTGCTTTAAGTAACACTGTATGAAGAGCTGTACCTCTTCGTGTTTACTGGAAATTTTGCATAAGGAACCTGAGAGTGTAGCTATAATTATTACCTTACTTTAGAATGTTATCATCAACATCTAATTCTCAGCATGGCCCCATCTGTGCATACTTAAATCCAGAGATTAGAGCCATGGGCAGGCAAGACAGATGTTTCTGCAAACCTGAGAAAAGTCCTAGGTTTGCAGAAAAATCTGAACTCTAAAACAAAACCAGACAAAAAACACTAGGGGGGTCAAAACCATGCCCGTCACTTTAGCTCTGAAACAAGTGAAAGCTTCATTATACTAACATCTCTAGAAAAGAGGCATTCATGGCCATTGAGCTGGATATTGATTTGACCCAGTCCCTCTTCAAATGAAACACAAGGCTAGATTTGCTAAAAACACGAAGTAGCCATCCAATGGGAAGGCAGAAGGGTGAAGCTATATATTGATGGCTCACCCTCGTGATCCAGCATTTGCTGTCTGCTGCTCACTCACCCACCCTCCCTAAAATATCATGAGATTAGCTAGTTGCCATTTGAGGCCAAGCAGGTTTTTTGGGGGGGTTTCTTCTCTGATTGGCACTGGGGTGTAGCCTTTTTTCACCTGCTTTGTGATGTTCAGGTTGGTGGGACTAAAACATTATTTAATTAGGCCTGGTCTCTGACTGCTTAGGCCATAACTAGTTTATCAGGTATAGGGCGGGTTGCTCATAAGAGGTAGGTAGGTTTGCCAGCTCCAGGTTGAGAAATACCTGGAGATGTTGGGGGTGGAGTCTGAGGAGGGCAGAGTTTGGAGAGGGGAGGGACGTCAATGCCATAGAATCCAATTGCCAAAGCTCCCATTTTCTCTAAGGGAAGTGATTTCTATCGCCTAGAGATCAGCTGTAATAGCGGGAGATCTCCAGCCACCTATAACTGGAATGAGCAGCAAGCACCCTGAGCCATCAGGTGTAATGGAGGATGTGCCCTGAACTAGCTTTACAGCAGCATGGGGCTTGGGAAGGAGCAGCTTTGGTGCCGAGTAACTGTCAGCACATTATGTGTGGGCGAGGATAAACAAGACTGGTGGTAGCCCCTGTGGGAGTTTGTAGCCAGGGTAGATTTGTCAGAACAAAGGCTGTTGTGACATGGAAGATAAAATGAAGATGCAAACACCATAACACAAATTAAACAGTTATACAGTGGATACATTTTCAATATCACTGCCAATTATATTTCTTGCAAAAATTGAAGGCAACGTGGGCATCCTGTTTATTCTGACAGAGCTAAATCCCAGTCTGTCATCCACTCCCAATCTGGAGAGCAACTTGAAAGTTTGTCGGAATTATTCTTTTCCAGTGCCCTTGAAACATAATGGTTTATTTTGCTAAGATACCATCTCCTAATAAGTTCTGTGCTTGGATGACTGGGCTATAATCGAAATATTGACAGCCTGAAGCCTCCACTAGAAAGAGGTCTGTATACTGGCTTAGATCCAGTGTTGTTTTCGGTCTGCAGAAGGAAATTCTCCACTTCAGTGGAAAAGGGAGGGTTTTTTTGTCTTCCCACTGTAGAACTTCACAATTCTACCCCGAATGTTCCTTGGGGGACCTCTCATCCCTGGGTACAGTGTTTCAGGGATCTGCAGCAGGAGAGGCAAGGCAGGAAAGGTTCCATTCTTCTCACCGAGCTCCGCTCACTCTGCTTTGGATCCAAATCATTGTCAGGGATATGAAAATGTTAATTTCTCACAACCGAGACATAGAAAGTGGAACCCATTTTTCTGTTCCTAGCTTCTAGTGATTGGTAAAATCTCAGCAATTATAGAACACATCAGCAGAGCTTGGGGGAAAAACATGTTCCCCATAGAGACTGACATTGTGATGGAAAAGAGCTGGATATTCTGTCCGTCCGGTTCCTCTTACTGAAGACGTCTAGACCATCATCTCTTGCCCTGCTGCGAGAACAAATGAATTAATCCTAAATCTGCTACTTCACCTCCCCTTATACTCTTCTCCCCCCCCCCCACTCTACACAAGCTTGTTCTCAATCACCCTTGTATTTCTTCTGACACATTCTTGGCACATTCTGTATGCATGAAACAGACTCTTCCTCTAGAAATCATGATGTGATTTGTCTTTCTCTATTAAGTCCTTCCTCAAGAATCAGTGTCTCACCAATATTACCTGAAACTCCCTAGACCCCTTTTACACACCTGCAGTGCCACTTGACTCTTCTCCCACCTAAACTTTCCTACTACTTTTCTGGTGCCAGGTAATTCCCATGCTTGCCTTGATCCTCTATAAGCTCTCCAGCTGCCAAAACTGGCAAATTTATGTTCATGTTCCATTGTTGGTGCTAAATGGATGCTAAAATGTAGTAGCACTTTTTGCATGTACTATACAACAGCAAGTGTTTCAAACATTCTTGTAGCATGTGGGTGGGGGGAGTCAAGCCAAAGTAAATAAGTTCTAAGCAAAGTTATATTTTAGAAGGGAAAGAAGAGAGGTGCAGGAAAAGAGCTAGACATTCCATCAGCATATTATGGAACTAGGCTTCCATTTTTTTCATCTCCACCCCCCCACCCGAAAGGATAAAGAGAAACCGCTTGTACCAAACATTTGTACTCTAAGAGAGTCAAGGTTTCTGCATCTCTGCAAGTCTAAATCAAAACAAATAATTATAAAGCAGGCCAAAATAAAAAAGATCAAAAGCACCATATATGACTCCATTCTGTTTATGTGTTTTAATAGTCCTCCAAACCAAATGAAATTGCATTGTGTTTGCCCAGAGCTTTCTATCCTTGCTTTTAGTGTTGTATATCTTGGAACCAGTCTGGGAGAGTTCACAATGGTCCAGTTTCAAATGAATACTAACAGGAATTTAAGTTTATCTGAAAGACTCAGTAGTAGTTCAGCAGAGTCAGCGAAAGGAAAAGAAAGGCCACGACTGATTCTAGTGACTGAACTGATAGAATCTAGTTCAGTAGCACCCTAGAGACCAACAAGATTTTAGGGCATATAAGCTTTTGAGAGCCAACGCTCCCTTACCATGCATTCCTGAGGCTTCAGGCTGATTCCTCTTAGGAGGCGGCTTGACCTCGCTGCCAGCGTGTGTCTAATCACGGCACAAGACGCACTTACGCTAGCGGTGAGAGCAGTTCCATCGGCGCCTAAGCACCGGGGAGCTGCGTGCCGCTCCTCTGCTGGTGCAGGCTCCCCGCCATTTAAATGCTGGCGGAGACTTGCGGTGCTGGCGTGGAGGGATGTTTCAGGGGTGTTCCCAGGGGCCCTTTTGGTCCTGGACCCCAGCAGCCAGGACGGCGTTGCTGCACCTGCTTTTTAGCAGGCGCACCCTCACTGTTCTCAATGGGGCTTTTAGCCCCAGTGAAAACGAAAAAAAGCCTTTAAAAGGCTTTTTTCGTCCTGGAGTGAGGGGTAATGAAAATATTGCCTTGTACCTTCTTCTGGTAAGGTTGCATCAGCATCCTTTCCTACCAGAATATCATCATATTAGTAACTGGTATAGTTAGATTCCCCCCCCCCACACACACACACACATACACACACACTCATACACATAAACCCTATTCATAAAATACATACTTCTGTTGGTAAGAAAGATCCAAACATGTGTTCACTTTACAGATGAAACTGGGGATCAGTACCTGGATACATGTGTGGTTTCAATCACATGTTCAGCTGTACGTGTGTTGAATGCAAAATGAGAATTGCGCACCGACATAGACAATAAAGTATGAACTCTACATGGACTGTACATGCACTCATTTCCAAGAAAAATTAATTAGACTGGCCAGGTAAGTGACAGCAATTAATATAATGAGCAAAAATAGAAGTTTATGGCTGGAACGTTGCCTGTCATTTTGTACGGATTGTACCTGCATCTCCTGCTTTTCAGGCCGGAGAGGTTAGTGTCTAAGCACTCAAAGAACACCCCCCCCCCCAACAAAACAGAAATGGGTTTAATCATTTCTGGAAAAAACTGTAATATGCAAATAGCACATATATCAAAGTGTCACTTGGACTAGGGTCAGTATTCATTAGTTCTGTGCGGAAAGATCCATCTGAATGTACCTGTCTTTGTTAGAACATTTGCTCTTCCTTGGTTTCACTTGTTAGATTTCACAGATTCAAATTATCATTATCCAGTTCAGTATGTTCCTGGAATAATTCCTTCACATATATTTTGATACATTATTGCTCTTAACTAAATTAGTGGTAAGTCTCTTAGGACCTTTGAAGGAAATGTGTTATAATGGGACAAATGGTTCCTTCTAGGGTGACTAATTCAGCTTTATACAGTGATGAGAAAAAATGCTCAGCCAAGCTCCCAGAAGTTCCAAAACACTTAGTGATCTCTTTGGAGTATTAAACAGAAATACAAAATTTGCAATTTATGCCATTTTTGCAATATGAAAAACACAAAGGGATTTGAAATCTTCTAAGTATCACTAGATATGTGTTTCATTATATTATAAACTCAAGGGGGTGAATAGATTCCTCTGCCCAAGACATAATTTGCCTTCACAGATTGCCTGATATAAGATTTTTTCAGTTTTTGAATATCATATATGAAACTTGCAAATTATCTTCCATGAGAAAGAAGACTTATCTTCCAAGTTTGTTTTGCATTACCTCCTAGGCGATAGTGAATCTCTAAAGCTCCTGCTTTAAGATCAGTTTCGACTATTTTATTGAAGGGGCAAATTGTTGTGGTTTGTATCAAAGGGTTAATGTGCCAACATTAAAAACTGCTTTAAAGATTAAGCTTCTTTTTTGTAGTATTGGTACCTAAAAATACATATTAAAATGTAATTTAAAGGAATATGATGCTCCTGCTGACAAATTGAAAAAAACAGATTAGTTTTAAGTTGTTATGGATTTTACATTTCCATTTCTTGCTAGATGTTTACTGTCTTGTGGATTTAAACTTGCACACCTGTTTCCAGGAAGTGTAAATAGATAAGAATATACATAAAAGGATTGTTACTTGAAAATGGACTTCATTTAGCAAAGTGAATCCAGTAGCCTGCCTGGTAAACAGTTGGTGGGAGATCATAATGCAGTGCCAACGTATCAAATTGGTGGTTTCATCTTACCACCAACTGTGCTCCCTTTTGGGATGGGGGGGAGGAATAGATTTATCAAGTTATACAATAAAACCAACATTTAAAAATATGTATATTTAACAGGAAAAAAAGACAACATGAGGGAATTGAAAATAGTGCAACCCCCCCCCCCCAGAAAATCATGGGTTTAACTCTCCTAAGGCAGAAGCAAAATTGAAACAGGAGATTCCAGGTCAAAACAGCAGCAATGATTTCTGCCTAGAAGTATATATTGTCTTTGTATTATGGCCATTAGAAGTACTAGTCAGTGATCCAAAGGAGCATATGAGGTGCTCCTGTTCTCTAAATGTAGCTCTTGTGTTCTAGAAAGCTGACCCTAAATATTAAGATATCCTTTAGAAAGGCTTCTGCTGCAGCAAAGGGAACTGCAGTCATTAGAGAGAATTGGGGGAGTCCTGGCTTGTTCACACCTAGAAGTCTAGCTGATAAGCAAGAACCGAGAGCCAAACTAGACATTACACATGAAACAAGTGGAGACAGAGGTGTGCAACTCTATTCCATATTGATCTCAGAAAGGGGCAAACAGCGCACCACCATGGCTGGTTCCACTGGTAAAAAAAAAAAAAAAAAAACTGCATGGGAGGGAAAACAGAAGCCTCTCTTCCCCTTTGGCAGCTCTCCAGAGATGAATTGAATGCTGTCAAGGTAAGTTCCCCAGGTCATACATTTGATAGTAAATCAAATCAGGCGCTCGTCTTCTGACTTATGTCACATGTAACATCTAGTTTGGTTTTCTTGCGGATTGAAGGGAGATAGTTGGATCAATTCAGTAATCTCCATAATTTGACTCAACAGTGTCTTGCAAAAGGAATGCAGGGAAGATAGAAGCAGCAGTTGCAATTTTGAGAATTTAGGATTAGGCAGGCTATTAAAATCCCATTTCTTTGGCACATATGGGTATCCCCAATGGTTTCAAGATAGAAAAACTGAACTCCCTCCTGCCTTACCTCTCTAAGCTCCCCCCCATATTTGAAATATGTACCTGATAAGGGTATCAGTCAACCAGAGTATGCCAATATTCCTATCAATCTTCCCTCCAAACAAGAATATCCAAGGATTTCCACTTTCTGCCAAACACTGCAGTGGGGTTTGGGGAAGGTTTTCCAATACCATATGGGTTCTGTTTGCATTATTTGAAACTATATATTTGAAACACAGGGGAAAGTGCTGATTACAAAATCGTTGGAGTTATCATCCACAAAACACAGATATGGTGCTTCTGTTCCTCAAAATAAATAAATAAAACAATTCAGATCTTGGAAAAATCTGAAATATAACAGTGAAAGAATGGGGAAATAGCTGACTACTACTGATGTTGGCTTCAATCCGCTGGAAAAATTCCTTGTACCGGGAGAGTAGTTTATTCATACAACAAATTACTGTACTAAAATGTCAAAAAGGGCAAGAGTCCAGTAGCACCTTAAAGACTAACAAAAATATTTTCTGGTAGGGTATGAGCTTTCGTGAGCCACAGCTCACTTCTTCAGATGATCTGAAGAAGTGAGCTGTGGCTCACGAAAGCTCATACCCTACCAGAAAATATTTTTGTTAGTCTTTAAGGTGCTACTGGACTCTTGCCCTTTTTGACTACTGCAAACAGACTAACACGGCTACCCACTGTGTACTAAAATGTGTATGTTAACATCTATTACATGGTGATCTGTTTTAAATTTGTTTTAAATCTATTACATTTTGGTTTGCACCTTCTCCAAGAAGCTCAAAGTAATGCACATTATTCTTCCTACCCCCCTTTTTTTCTCACAGCGACCCCCTGATGTAGGTTAGGCTGAGGCAGAGTGACTGGACCAAGGTCACCCAGTGAAATTCATGGCTGAGTGGAGATTTGAACCCAGGTCTCTCACATGCTAGTGTAAAATTTTTAACTGTACCAATCTGGCGCTCATGTCACACAGACTTATTTATAATATGTCCTGAGTTCAAACTGGCATGTTTGGCCATCTTCTGGTCACTGGGGGTGTGGGGGGAGGTAGTTGTGAATGTCCTGCATTGTGCAGGGGGTTGGACTAGATGACCCTGGTGGTCCCTTCCAACTCTATGATTCTGTGATTCTAAGTGCTATCGTATGTGCTGAACTTTGTGAGACTTGTAATCTCAAAGTCTTTTTATCAAACTTTGCATTCCTGAGGCTGCCTTATTTTTTTTAAAAAAGAAGGCTTTTCAATATGTCATTAAATGCACATAAATTTAGAAAGACTTTCAAAAATACTGTAAGAGAGAAAATAATTCATTCCCTAATTTCCCTGTGGGGTCTTCTTAGATATTTTGGCTGTCGTTTACACTACCCTGTATTTATGAATGATGTGTTTTCATATGTTCGTTTAAGATGAATAATTGCTTCCTTTCTTGCTTCCTGGCCTACCTGTTCTGTTTCTGCTCACATTGTAAATTTTCAGGCAAGAAGAAGACTTGTTCTTCAGTCCACAAGATTCCAGCATGCTGGAACATATAAGACATGCTGCTGATGTAAAAACAGATATGAACACATGAAAATACCTAACACATGGCCAGTGCTGTCGAGGTGAAGGTGTATGGATTTGGTTTTCTGCTGTTGGATGTCAGGATTACATTTTATTTGATCCTGCCCCATGCTATTTAGCTGAATGTATGATCATTGGTGATGTGGAATAGAAAGCTGACAAGAGGTATCTGTAAACCGAACATGCATTCTGGCTTTTCATTGGGTTGAAAACCAATTTAAGAAAAGAAGCATTCGCAGACATTATGTCATGGATTGGTTTGTCCCAGTCCAGATTCAAATACAGTTTGAGGCCAGACTGTTTGGGGCGGGGGAGGGACAACCAGCCAATGGAAGAGCAGCTGGCAGAAGTTATTTTATTTGCTGCATCAACCTCATGTCCAGTTTTTGCTGCCTGCTGCCGACCCACCCACCTACACTAGAATATCATGGGATTAGCCGGTCACCATTTGGGGGCAAGCAGGAATCTGGGGGCTTTTTGCTGATTGGCAAAGTGGGCAGAGCCTATTTTTCACCTGCTTCATTATGTTTAGGTTGGTGGTAATTATAATGATAAGGTACGAATAATGATGATAATAATTAGGGCTGGTCTCTGACTGTTTAGGCTATAACTAGTTTGGCAGGGATAGGGTGGGTTGCTTAGGTTAGGCAGGGATAAGTATAACGTTGCCAGCCTCCAGATACTACCTGGAGATCTCTTGCTATTACAACTGATCTCCAGCTGATAGAGATCTGTTCACCTGGAGAAAGAGGCCACTTTGGTAATTGGACTCTATGGCATTGCAGTCCCTCCCCAAACTCCGCCCTCTTCAGGCTCCACCCCAAAAACGTCCCACCAGTGGCAAAGAGGGACCTTGGAACCCTAGATAAGTGGCAAGCACATTGAGACATTGGGCATGATGGTGGGTGTGTCCTGATCAGACCATCCCTGGCTTTCCATCAGGATGGAAGCTTGTGAAGAAGTGGCCCTTGGTGCTGAGGAACAGCTCTTCGATCCTGGTGGCAGCTTTCCGGTGCATCATGGTAAGGGTTAGGGTTGGGCACCTCTCAGCACTTTAGGTGTGGGCTAGGATAAACAAAGCCAGCAGTAGTCTCTGGCCAAGTTTGGAGCCAAGGTGGATTTGCCAGAAAAAAGCAGCCATTGGATAGGCTGCCTAGCACAGCCTGACCTCAATTAAATCATTACTGACCCATGGGGTGATGTCACATTACTATGCAGACTATGTTTATGGGGTGGTTTGCCATTGCCTTCCCCAGTCATCTACACTTCACCCCAGCAAGCTGGGTACTCATTTTACCGATCTCAAAAGGATGGATGGCTGAGTCAACCTTGATCCAGTTACTTGAAACTGACTTCCATCGGGACTGAACTCAGGTCATGAACAGAGCTTTGACTGCAGTACTGCAGTTTACCTCTCTGTGCCATGGGGCTCTATCAATTAAAGTATTAGCATAATTTAATTTATAACGTAGATCAGCTGATTTAAATAAAGTTGTTAAACCCATGAAATCTTCTTCTCAAGTCTTTATTTGGTGTACTGGGGCAATTGCTTTAAGACCCACATATAAAAACTCTTAAAATCTCTTCATGCATCATAATAGAATTCTTATCTTTTACCTGAGTTTGGTTAGTTGTACCAGTCGTCCTTGGTGTCATTCATCCTTAATAAGAAAACACTTTACTAGACCACATTTGGTGTCCCACAGATGATTCACAATTCGTTCAAATCATAATTTTTATTCAGTGACCCCCAACGGGAAAGCTACATTCAGCCTTTAATGTTGTTAGCAGGGGATTGATCAAAGGAAAGATGCACTCAACTTGGCCTTGTATTCAAAAATGGTAAATTGTGTTCATTCAAGGAACTGAATCAGATGCACAGCATCTTGCACAGATTTCACAGATGATTCAGAGATTTCGCACATCACTGCACAAGCTCTAGCACTGAAAAATGTGCAGCACTGATATGTTTTCTTATTCTTAAGGAAGGTGGGAATTGCTTACCCCATCCTCACTTCCACATAAGGAGGAATGTTCGCTCTGAGCAATAATTGGTGTATCTGCTGACCTAGCTTTTTCTGTTTAAAATATTGAAAGTAGGGATGAGCCACTTACTATGACTTGTTTATGAAAATTTATTTTCTCTGGGTTGCTATGCTGTGAAATGGGAAGTCTGGAGGCAGGGACTGGGGTGGGGAAGGTATGAGATCATTTGCTCCACTATATCACTTTGGGGGGAAATCTGGAAGTGATTTAAGGTAGCTCTAGGAATCACTGGAAACTCTAAGGTTTTTGTCTATGTTACCTCTGGGTTTTTCCTGGAAATGAAGTAGTGGTGTACACAATGCTTATTTTCTTTTTTTTAATTCTCCTTCCACTGCTTGGCGGGGTAGCAGGCAAGGACTGAGCTGAGTAGACTAGTTCAGGATTCTGTTATTCCTTCAATGTGTGCCGATGATTCTGCGACGAGTGTTTTCTTAACACAGATGCTGGATCAATGCTGTATAGCTACAAAGTTCCTTGTCAAGTAGCTTGCTATTCATTTTCTTCTCATACTCGGACTCAAGGCATTTGAACTGGAAGACAGCGTTTGAGTTGATTTGCATCTCATTTCAACTCACTATGGAAGGAGGGTCATGGCAGGAGAATTCATTTCCACAGAATAGTTAGCGAAAACAATAGATTTTAAAAAACTGTAGATGTTATCTCATTTTATTTACAGGCCTGTACAGCCTGAGAATACTTTGAATCCGTGTTTCTCCTTGAGCTTGAAATAATATGTGTGTATGTGTAACACAATATTTATTGTAGTGCCAGGAACTGTGTAAATATTGATGGTAGCGTGGCTGGTTACATGTCGTCCAGTGTACTATGATTTAAAGGTGTTTTATGAATGCTTGCTGCTAAACTGACACATGACCCTTATGTTTAGGATAGTATGGCACAGAGAACTGCCAGAGTTTAGAGGCAAACTGACAACAAACCTCCACATTCTTTGTTATGTATCTGAGTGTTGCATTTAGAAGGGTAAAAAGCAGAATTCTATGAACTCTTTCTAACAGATATCGCAAACATTCATGTGGGTCATAGCTGCAGTCATTTTTCCGTTCCCAATCCCAAAGTTTATATAGAAAAGGAAAAGTGTTTTTAAAAAATACATCGGGAAAGTTGCACTTTCCAATACAGTTTAGTACCTCCCTCTAAGGACTGATCCACACGTGTTTGAAAGTGGGCTGAATGAAATACAGTCTGGCAAAGTATGAATTGAACATGAGAGTGCGCAGTCGCAGCTGTGTTATTGCTTCACAGTATGATGGAATACCAATTTTTCAGCATGAGCTGTCATATGACCCCTTTACCGTACACCTAAATTTAGCCAGCATTCAAGCTGTATGTCATTCAGCACACTTTCAGGGTCCTGCAATTAGTCCTAATTCTCATTTGTACAACATAGTACATGAAATAAAAGCTTGTGTGATAACTCACGGTATCACAGTTCACTAACTTAATGGTCTGTAGCACTCCATTATATCTCTGTTGATTATTTTTTTTCCCACCAGTTATATCAGTTTATGAGACCTCTCACAGGGGATGTCAAAACAAAAGCACCTAAAGACAAATCGCCATCGTTCAAATATCTCAGAAATGTTCTCCTTTCAACAGTCAGCGTCAAGTCTGTGAAATAAATTACTTTTGAATACTTTTGTAACAGATGTCAGCCATCTTGCTTATCGCTGAACAAGCCACATTTGAACTAAACAGCCTGGTATCACATTGAGGGATGTGGCCGCTGATTGAACGCAGGTGTAATGCTTGATATACTGTCACACAGTCTGACATTAACCTAAGATCTTTGTTGAAATACTTATTACTGATGGCACGGAATGTAATTGCTAATTTTCTGCCTGAGCGGTTACATATTTTCTCCAATTCTTAAGAGTTATTCATCCTTTTCCCACTGCCCATTTCTCAGAGTTTAAGGCAGATGTGTCATTGGTCCACGGGCCAGTAATTGAACCTGTCACTTGCAATCTACTGACTTCATTCCTCAGAAATGTGACTACTGCTTGATTCACCTTCCTGCTTATTTTCTCTTGGTATCAAATGTCTTACTTGAACCTCAAGCCAGCAGATACTTATTGTTTACCTTTACCGATCCCTAGTTACTGAACCAAAGAACCCAGGAGCAACTTTGCCTGATTATGGCTTTGCATTCACTGTGGAGGTGTTGCTCAGAATAAACTGTCCATTTCAAGTCTAATTTTAATAAATGAATCAGTTAGATTGCAGGATTCAATTCAAAACCCAAGAGACAAAAGTACATAAGAGGCAATGCCTACACAAAATTTAGACATACCAATACTTGATGTCTAAAATTAATCCGGGCAACATTGATGACATTCTCTCTGATAAATAGGGAGGACTAAAACCTTTTGATGGGTAGTCAATAAGGTGAATGTTAACGGTGTAATCTCTGGTTAACCTTCTTTTTAAGGAATTTTAAAATAATCAGTGTGCACAAGCTAAACTTGCATAAATTTAGTTATCCAGATTTTAAGCTACCTATTAACTTCATAGATAAAATGAAATATTTTAAGATTAAGGCTGTAATCTGTAGAGATGACAAGGCTAATCATATCAATCTGGAATGATTTCAAAGCAGTTAACTTGCTCTGAATTTAGGGCAAAACCAACAGTGCAATCCTAAAAGCACTTTTCTGGGAGTAATACAAAACCCCGCAGAATAACCAGGGGACAACGACAGCCAATACTGCTTTATTCACTTAAAGAATTTATATCACATCTTTTTTATCCAAAGCATCCAAAAGTTGGCATTCGAAAAACAAAATACACCAGATGAAATATTAAACCAGTAATAAAGTAAAAATAAAAATGAAATTTAAAATCATATAACTAAAACTATTAACATAAATTAACAAAGTTATTAAGATCAGAAGCAAATTAAAACCTAAAAGAGATATAACAAAGAAAAACTATAGCATTTCAGAAGAGTACGTAAAACAATCATTTAGTGTTCAATGGTCATAAAACAAAATGTAATCATAAGAAAATATAGAGTTCACACTATTCCCACCATATAAAGCACAGATTGCTTTTTGTCATTACATCATTACATAGAACATTTTCTTCTATATAATTAGCTGTCTTTGGTGGGAATTGTGCAATGTTCAGCTTTGAAATATCTGCACATGATGCAATTTGAATTAGATGGTGCAAGGGAGCAGACTCTATGCAGGAGGCTATGTTTGGCAGTAGGCCATTATTTGTGTGATGTTTAGGTACACCCCAAGCACTAATGATAAAGAAAGACAGGAAGGGAAGTTCGACCTAAGGTGTTATGAGAATCATACCAAACAAATGGGGACTCGCAAGAAACTTGTGGGGGGACTTTTCCCATCCGTAGGGTTGCCAGGTCCCTCTTCACCACCAGGATAGGGAGATAGGCTGGGGCCATGGTTCAAAATAGAGTTGCCAGCTCCCTCTTCACCACCAGCGGGAGGTTTTGGGGCAGAGATTGAGGAGGGCAAGGTTTGGGGAGGGGAGGAACTTCAATGCCATAGAGTCCAATTGACAAAGTGGCCATTTTCTCCAGGTGAAATGATCTCTATCGGCTGGAGATCAGTTGTAATAGCAGGAGATCTCCAGCTACTACCTGGAGGTTGGCAACCCTAGCTGAAAAAGCACTGGCCCCTGTCAAGGACAGCCGCACACTTCTAGGACCAGGGACCACCAGCAGATTGGAATTTGCAGAACACAGTATCAAGGAAGGGTGATGGATGATGCTAGAGTGGCAAAGGAGGGAGGAAGCTGACAGTAGGGAAATGAGAACTAGAAAGAAAACTATCCTGTGGGAGAAAGAGAGAAAGGAAGGGAAGAAAAAGGAGGGGCCCTGAGGTAGAAAAAGGGAAGAAAAAGAAAGGGAAGAAAAAGAAAAAGGGAAGAAAAAGGAGCCCAGGAGGAGCCCTGAGGCAGAGGTTTCCAGCTTTGGTGTGTCCTGGATGGGAGCAGACCTTTGGAATATGACTAAATTGGGTAAAATTGGGAACAGTTCATTGACTAACACTCTTATTTAATTTGTGAGGTGTTGCTATTGTTAACCATTCAACACCTTCAAGTCATACCCATGAATACCTAAATGCGGATAAATATAAATTATTTATTGTCTACCACTGGGAATAACTGTGCTGTCTGCACATGAAGAAATATTACTGGGCTATATGAAGTCTTGGAAGTTTCCTACAGAACACAACTGTTTTCTGAAAGGAAGTGGTTTCTTCCTTTCATAGAATTCTTTGTGTCCTTGTCAATGATATTCCCTAACTTTATTGTGAGGATGATGACATGGGAGAGGCAGGACACCTTCTTGTTCATGTGTCATGAACAAGCTGCTGATGTTCAAATCCTTATCTTCCTGTTCATAGAGACTAAGTGTAGGCGCCAGGCCAGCACTAGCCTAGCCTTACAGGGAAACATCTAGAATCCTCCCATGCTGTTCTCCCCATTTGGAATACAGCGATACCCATTCAGTGCTGAAAGCTCATTTTGTTTGCTTGCACTGATTTCTTTTTTCCATTTAGTGAAATGGTTATAAAATGTCAGATCAGCAGATATACTTTCAGCTGTGCTGATCAAATGATATTCGGCAGCATATGGAACATAATGCAGATTGGCTGTAACACAATCTGGCCTCAGAACAGATGAAGGTGGAGGTGACTCCCTAGAAATTCACTGCTAGACTTTCTGTATCAGCTTTCAGCTGTCATTGTAACCACCCTCAAGAACTTGAGCAGCATGAGAAAAAATGTCCGGATAATGAGTTCCATAGTGATGCTCTAGGAATTTCTTTATGTCTTTATTTTCTTTACCACTGAGATTAGGGGAAATTTTAGATTGTCACCTGGATGTGAGGCAGCATCCCCCTAAATTCCACCCTCCACAGTCACTGGCCTTTTATGCATGGCTGTTTCCCTTACAGTCACCCTCCAATGACTTTGGGTCTTTGTTTTGATTATGCATGCCATTTCCAACCATCAGATAGCCTCGCTCTCCCCCTGGTTTTCCCCGTATTTTGCCCGTATTTTCAAATTTGAGATAAAACAGGTCCCTGAAAATGTGGGCAAAACGCGGGGAAACACAGAGGAAGAGCGAGGCAACAATTCATAAACATGTGATCATGCCTAAAAGGCCTAAGTCCCCCAAATCATCTGGCTTTGCCAAGGCAGTGCTAGCTACTTTAATAGTCATAACCTTTAAAAACATTGCCAATATTTACCAGTATTTAGTATTTATAGCAGTAGTTCTGAGATAATACAGAAAGTTCAAATATTAACTAAAATATATAAGAAATAAGAAACTTTGAGTTGGACTGAAAGAGATGCAGGTTTTGATATGAGCACTGGAAGTTTTCCGGCCCCACTATCCACAGAACCCTCCCCCCCAATAACAGATTGTTGGGGGGTGGGCGTCTGCCATTAGAAGTAAAAATTAGCCAAGTTTTTTTATGGGCATGGAAAATCTTTAGGCATATGCAGGGCCTTTAGATCCTAGGCCAAGACATTAAGAAACTGAAAACAGCAGCGTTGCATAACTTGTGGACTAAACTTGTAGTAACCTCCAGACATGATTAAACGTAGCAATTGGAATGCAGAGTCCATTTTTCTTATCCACTTTGCAAGAACTACCTAAGTTTCATAGGCATGAAAATTAGGGCATCTGAAGTATAAAGCAGTTTAGTAAATCAGACCCAGGAGAATGGCAATTTCAGGTCTTTAACATAAACCTCAGAATGTTTCATTCTGTCAAGCAGTTTGCCTTCAGTTTAGAAAGCCCGCTGTGGTAGCGTTCTGGCGGCTTCCCACATAAAGGACTTTCTCAGTCGTTATCTGCTTGTCCTGAAAATTGTGTTGAAATATTATCAAAATAAAGAGTTGTTTTGCAACCTGTAGAGAGAGCAATCCCTAAGAATTTTAAGAACAGAAAGGAATAGTACATACTGGTTTAAGCGGGGTTTTTTACATCCAGAAATGTATTAATGATTCAACAAAAAGTTAGTAAGAAACTATGATTATGTGGAAGATATGATGTAGAGACTTATTTTGAATAATAAGATGGTCAGAAATATTTGGTACAGGATACTTTTTAAAATACAACTTAAAAATAATTTTATTTGTTTCTTTTTGTGGGATTTAAAAGTCAGGTTAACTAGTCTTTGTAACAGGGAATGTAGATTGGAACATAATAACAGAACTGAGAAGTTTGAGATAGTTAAGTTTAAGTGTCATATTGTACTTCCGAAAGTATCAAGGTGGATCACATAAAGGTGTTTAGAACTTTATTTTCTACTGAGAGTGTTTTCTCTTGGTAGTCTTTGATTTGTTTCTTAAACTTACATTTCTTTTACACTTTCTTAAACTTAAGCTTTTACTTTATCACAGTGATTCTTTAGTTGTAAGAGTTAGGGACATTAGCAGCCCATTCCTGAAATTTGGACCAAAAGGCTTTAGGAAGCCGATGCCGGCACAGGGGCCCACCCCACCAGCGGATGGAAGGCACACACCGGCATGAGTGGCCCCAGTGCCAGAGTGCAGGCCGGAGTGCTGTTCCTGCAGCGCTGGGGCTGGACGCTGCCGCAGCCTCCCGCCAGCTTCTGGCTACTGGCACAGGCCGCGGCGGTGAACCAGGAGGCATGACGGCATCCCAGGAGCCATACCCGGGGTGTAACGCTGCCCCGGGAGGCATTCCTGGGGTGTTCCGGCACCGGCCAGGGGCAGGGCTGACATTAGTCAGCCTCCCGAGCCATTTTGGCTCAGGAACGCCCCTTTTTTATTTTCTTGAGATATGCCAGCTTTTTGCCTATGGGTTGCACCATTTTATTGTGCCAGGTAGAGGTTTTGGCGAGTTATACAAATCACATGTTAGCAAGTCACCCAGTGGTTGCTGCCAGGCCTGACCCCTATGATTCCTCCTTCAAAGGATAACCAACTCAGGAAAGCACCCTGCCCCTCTTCTGCTTTTTACTGACAGAAATCAAGGCTTTAAGGCTATGTAGTTGCCTAGCAATGTCACTGAGGACATTAGTTTTTGTAAAGCTACAAGCACTGCTTCTATTATTTGTTTGGGGAGGGGGTTCACTAGCCAGTGAGGGAAGTTTGCAGGCTATAGCCGAAATTAATCAGATCTTAGAAGCTAAGCAGGGTCAGTAAATGGAAGGGAGACCACCAAGGAAGGCTCTGCAGAGGAAGGCAATGGCAAACCACCTCTGCTGCTCACTTGCCTTGGAACTCCCGTGCCAGGGTCATTATAGGTCGGCTGTGACTTGATCGCACTTTATACACCCACAACTCCCCAATGCATTATTATCAGTGTTGTTGTTTGTTATTGTTATTATTTTAAATTTCAGATTTTTCTGCAAACCTGGGGAGGTTTTCAGGTTTGTAGAAAGATCTGTCTTGTCTGTTCATGGCTCCAGTTTCTGGATTGAAGTATCTCCAGATTTGAACATGTTGCAAATTGGATATATTAATGATAGCAGTGAATTAAGTGCTGGTTAAGCTGTGAAACTTGCCCCAGAGCCCGTACTTCAGATGGGCTGCTCAATTTTGTTCTAAGTACTGCATGTACATTAATACATTATCCACATTCATTGCCTCATTGATAAACATAACTCTTGCTATGTGTGTATGTGTATAAAACTGTTCTAAGGATTAGGGAGAAATGAGTTTAGTAGATTCACAGGCACCAGCCAGTCAGTGCTATGAACAGCCAACTTCTGCTGCAAGAGTGTAGAATTCTCTTTCTTTCTTTCTTTCTTTCTTTCTTTCTTTCTTTCTTTCTTTCTTTCTTTCTTTTTCTTTCTCTCTCTCTCTCTCTCTCTTCTCTCTCTCTCTCTCTCTCTCTCTCTCTCTCTCTCTCTCTCTCTCTCTCTTTCTTTCTTTCTTTCTTTCTTTCTTTCTTAGTAGGGCTGTCGATTCAGTTCATCCCGAAATAAAAAACAGATGAATTTCCCCCGATTCGGAGGTTTCTAGTTTGGATGGAACCGAATTCAAAATAGGCAGGAAAACAACGAGCCAAATTCAGTGAGTTTGGGGCGATTGCTGAATAAATTCGGCAAATTCAGGGGCTCCGAATCAACAGCATAACCATAAAGGCATTAAAAACACATGTGCGCCTTTCCGCGGCTCTGGGGGGGCATGTTTGGAGGTAGAGCTCCCAAAATTTCAGTGTAGCTTGAGGAGACCCTTCTTGCAAGAACCCCCACATTTTGTAAAGATTGAGCCAGGGGGTCCTGAGTTATGGGGCCCGGAAAGGGTCCCCCCCAATCGCCCACAGGAATAAAGGCATTAAACACATTCGCACCTTTCCACGGCTCCGGGGGGAGCCTTTTTGGAGGTAGAGGCCCCAAACATTCAGCATAGCTTGAGATGACCCTTCTTGCAAGAACCCCCAAGTTTGGTGACCTTTGGGGCAGGGGTCCCGTGTTATGGGGCCCGGAAGGGGTCCCCCATCTGCCCATTACAGCCTTTAAAAAAACATTTGAGTTGGGCCGTAACATTACCCCAGCCCGGGGGTCTGGTCTGGTGGTTGCCTCGGCATTTGGGCCATACCATTACCCCGGCCTGGGGGTCTGGTTGCCTCGGCAGTTGGGACGTACCATTACCCCGGGTCTGACTAAAAGGCAATTAATCCCGAGTTATGGGGTCCCCCACCCCCATCCACCCATTGGAATGAATGGGAGCAGGCAATCCTTAACGTGCACCTAGGGAGCGGCAAATCCAAGACAAAACCTTCTGTGCCAGAGAGTATGTGTGTGTGAGTCTGCTAGAATTGTGTTGGATTACACCTGAGTCCTCCCAGTCCCTGCTCCTGATAGAAGAGAAGAAGACATCCACAGTAAGACCCATTGGGGGCTTTTCTCTATAATTTTTTTCCTGTGTGTGTGTATGTGTGGGGGGAAATTATGTGTGTGTGTGTGTGTGTGTGTGAGGGGGGAAGCCAAAGGGGGGTGGGCTTGATTGCCTCTGTGTGGGACTGTGCTTTCTACTGTTTTCACCGGTTGCCAACTTCGTGTGGAGTTAACTGTGGGTCAGTGAGTCTCTCTCTGGATGTTTCCTACTGTTTCCAATGGGCTGTGTAGCCGCTCCTGTTGTTTCGAATGGGCTAGCCTGTCATTCGTTTTAGTACATCCCCTGTAATGTATTTCAGTGGAGTCAATGCAAGTCAACCAACATTCCCCTCTCCCATTATCTTCAGTGGGCTGGGCAGCCTCTCCCATTGTTTCCAATGGGCTGACATGTCATTCATTTTAGTACATCCCTTTTAATGGCTTTATTCCAATGGGCAGATGGGGGGACCCCTGACCCAATCTTCACAAAACTTGGGGGTTCTTGCAAGAAGGGTCACCTCAAGGTACGCTGAGATTTTGGGACCTCCACCTCCAAACATGCCCCCCCAGAGCAGCAGAAAGGTGCAAATGTGTTTTTAATGCCTTTATTCCTGTGGGCGATTTTGAGGGGGGACCCCCTGACCCAATCTTTACAAAACTTGGGGGTTCTTGCAAGAAGGGTCCCCTAAAGCTACGCTGAAATTTTGGGACCTCTACCTCCAAAAATGCCCCCGTGGAGCTGCGGAAAGGTGTGAATGTGTTTTTAATGGCTGTATTCGGCCGAATTTTTCCCCGAACTCGGAACTTGGAACCGAATTCCACGGATCTGAATTGGGGGAGTTCGGACTTCAGCATTTCCTGAATCAACATGGGCCGAATTTTGCCGAATCCAAATTTTACCGATTTTTTTTTCAACAGCCCTATTTCTGTGTTCAATTGTAGAACAAAAAGTGAGAACAGTTGTGAATTAGGCTCACTGATATATATGCTCGCTGTCTTTTTTCACCCCGAAATACTACCTCCCCCAAGTCTTCTACTACGAAATAGAAAAGGCCAAACCAGTTCCGTTACTTAGTTGTTCAAGAAACGTCTTAGTCGAAAGTAGAATCACAACATTAAGGAATGATTTATATCAATTTTACTTTACTCTAACTTTTATCCTTTGTATATACTGCAGATTGTACTATGCCAATAAAGGTATTTGAAATTTGACTTAGTAGCAACTGCTGCTATGTGAAGAAACAGATCTGTGTATATTTGATCCCTGCAGTCGATATTACTTTTCAGATTTTACATTGCCATACTGTTATTTTGCCTGCATTCCATAACAGCTCTCTACTTAATCTCTGCAACAGCAGTATTTGTCAGCAAAGCGTTTGGAGATAATTGCATGAAAGATGCTAAACAAAATTAAAGTTGTGTCATATAAGTTGGGCCGTTTCTTTGAATGATTTCCAGCAACATTACACTTTCTTCCAACAGAGGCTTTCCCCCCTCCTTCCCACATTTAATAGCAAGCTAATCGGTATATAATAAGATCATCTTAATGGCTGAGTTTGTGAAAGCCATGAAGACAAATCTTTTTTCTTCTTCTTGCAGACATTTAAAGGGCGGAAGAATGTTCACAATGTCAGTCCATGGTCCATTTACTTACTGTCTGCACACACGCCACACACGCACATAAACTGTGCAGTGCATGCTTAGGCTTGTTCAAGAACTCCAGAGCTCTGCTTCTTTTCAGGGTTTCCTATTACATGTTCTGTTTGTATATGTGTCAGGTCTCATGCAGAAAGTAGACAGGATGCTTACAGGTCTGAGGTACGTTCTCTCGCTAAGCTCCTATTACCAGTTCCCCTTCATACATTCATTCTATGCCTAAAAAGTCTTAACCTGTTCTTGTATTTCCTATCTGTAACAATGAGCTCAATCAGGAGAACTTTCTAGTGAATTGCTCCCATTGTTTCTCCTCTCTTCTAATTAATACATTTATGTCAACATAAACACACACACACATTGCTAGGTATTGTGTGAAATCAGTCCCTCATATTACACATGCCATACACAAATATTTGTCAAAGCTGGTATAAGGCTGCATGCAATTTTCTACTTGGGATCTGGGGATAAGGAAACTTCCATTCATGTAGCCTATGTAAAGCAGAAGTCTAATGGCACTTTAAAGTCAAACAAAATTTATTCCAGCAGAAGCCTATGTAAGTTAGAGCTCACTTCTTTCATTTGTATCCACATATATGCTGCCATTCAAGGATATTGATGGTATCTTTGGCCATGCAGTTAAACAGTGTGTTCTATGTGTTCTATGTTACTGTGTTCTATGACAGGGGTCCTCAACATAGTTCCCATGGGCATCATGGAGCCCACCAACGTCCTTCCTGGTGTCCTCCAACCGTTTTTAGATCGTGGGTAGAGCCAGGCAGAGCTTCCGCCTAGCAAGGCTTCTGTTTGCCTGCGACATCTGAATGGCTGTGCAGGTTTTAGAAATGTTGATTTGGCAGCAGCTGCCACCACAACACAAGGATCTTCACTGTGTGAATGAAGGTACACGACAGCAGCCTTTGTGTGGCTGGCTCTGCTTCCTGCAACAGACATTCTGTGGCAGTCTTTTTGTGGCAGGGCACACCACACTATGGCAAAATTCCAGAGATGCCCACAGGCCTAACAAATTTGGGGAACCCTGTCCTATGGTATTCTATTTCTCACATACAGAAGGAGAAGGAAAGAGAAGGCCATCTGTCAGCAATGCTGATTCTATGACCTTAGGCAGATAATGAGAGGGAGGGCATCTTGGGCATCTTCTGGGCATGGAGTAGGGGTCACTTGGAGTGTGTGTGGGGGGAAGATCATTGTGAATTTCCTGCATTGTGCAGGGGTTGGACTAGATGACCCTGTGGTCCCTTCCAACTTTATAATTCTAAGGACATCCAAAGGGATTTAATTGCTGGATTCCTTGACACATTCTCTTGAAGTGACATTAAGAAAAGTTGCCAAATAGAAACTAGAGCCAGAATTTGTTTGTCAGACAAATTGGTGTTGTGTTTTAATTTACACCTTGCCTAAACACAGCTGATGGGTAAATTAGCACCTTGGGAAAAAAGTCATTGTTACTGCATGATACTAAGTAACTTCATGAATAATTTAGCACAGTGCAACTCTATTGCCTGTGCAGGAAAGCTGTCTTGAATAATTCAGCCTTGCATAGTTTGCAGAAAGCCAGGAAAGTGGGAGCCTTTCTGACATCCTCAGACAGGCCATTCCATGAGGTGGGGGCCGCAAGGGAGGAGGCACGTGTACGAGCAGTGGTTGGTTTTACCCATTTGCAGGTTGGCACCTGCGGAAGACCTTGCTCAGGTGAGCGAAGCTGTTGTGGCAGAGCATAAGGGGAAAGGTGATCTCGCAGAGATGAGGGTCCAAGGCCATGAAGGGCTTTGTATGTAGTAGCCAATACCTTAAATTATGCTTTGTAACTGGTGGGCAGCCATTGGAGCGTCTGCAGATTGGGAGTAAGATGCATGCTCCGTGTAGCTCCCAATAATACCTGAGCCATGGTGTTTTGCACTCACTGGAGTTTCTGAATTGATTTTGGGGGAAACTTGAGTTGGATTCCTAAATATTGGAAGTAAAGCTAGTCATATAGACTTGGTTAATTCTAGAGATGTGCCATTCAAATTCAGAAATATTCAAAAGCACCAAATATTGCTATAATTACAAATAATTCTGAATCTGAATTTTGTAGGTCCGGATATTTGGAACAATTCCTAATATTCAGAGTCCCAATGACTCCTGTAGAAAGCACACCAGCCTACTTGCAAAAGGAGGAAAGTAAAGTCTGTTCCTTAGACAGCTCAGCCTGGCTTCCTGAGAAAGGAAACTGAAACATTCTCCCAGACACCCTGTCACCAAGGATGGTGAGAGCAGAGAGCTCAGACAGGGTCCCCTGACTGGTATTGCCAAGGTGTTGCCAAGGGTGGAGGGAATGAGAACAAAGCCTCTGGACGATGTCTGTATGCACTTATGAAATCCTGAAGCAGGCACTGGAAGGGACTTTCACATTGGTCCTTTCCAACTGAAAGATGAGCATAGCTTCTTATATAATTCCCCTGCAGTCCCTGACCATTTGTTCTGCTTGCTGACAGAGTCTTCTCTGTGTCCCTTTCTACATTTGATTCCCTCTGTAACCCTTAATGTACAGGCTAAAACAGGCTAACTAGATTGTACATAAATATGAACATTTTACAGTCAGATTAGCCCTTTGGGGGGCATACCAGGAATAAGAATAAGGTTTGACAGACAGACAGACAGACAGATAGAGGCCACAATCGTTGGACATGCAAATGAGGTGGCCACAAAGGCTCATGGCAGCCAAAATGTCTCAGCAGTAGCGACCCACGCTGTCAAGGCTCATTGCAGTGCTGACCGACCACCCCTTTCCACCCTCCGCCCTCTTGACAGGGCTCCCACCCAGCCCATGACCTTTGCTCCCTCGCCTCCCCCCAGTTGATGGGGACTGAGTTCCGAGAGTGAGAAGGCCATCCCTGGGGTGATGCTGGATCCCTTGCCTGGCCTGCATGTACCAGGGCAGGCAGACCCTCCCGCCCCCTTCCCCAAGCACAATGCAGGCGCCCACAGTAACAAACACAACTTTATTTTTACACGAGTTGGAGAGTGGCAGGTGAGAGGGCAGGGTGGAGGAGGAGGAGGGTAGGGCATGGCTGCAGTTCCAGGTGTCAGACTGGGTGTTGGTGGGGGCCAGGGGGTCAGAGTTCTGCCACAGTGTATGGAGGCGACGCTAGTGCTACCTCGCCGAACTGCTTCTGTCCTTGTGAAAGCGTGTGTGTGGGTGGGTGAAGGCGGGCGGTTGGCCATCGGAGAAACCTGCAATGAGAAAGACAGGTCTGAGGGGAGAAGGGCAGTCGACCCCTGGGTGGCATGCCAGCTGCCCAAGGGTACTAGCTCCAATGGTATGGTGGTTGTCCCAGCCTGTGGCTGTGGCGCCCATCAGCAGCATCGTCAGAAGGCTGCCTGTGGAGGCCAGAGGATGGCTGAGGGCGAGGGCGGCGTGATTGGTGGGCTGCCGGGGTGAGGGTATCAGTGGTGAGGGAGAGGCAGAGCAGCATGGAGGTGATGGTAAGCCCCTGGGCTGGCCAAAGTAACACCCATTTATAAAAAAAGGTTCCAGGGGGGACCCAGGAAATTACAGGCCAGTTAGCTTAACATTTGTTCCGAGTAAATTGATGGAAAGCATTATTAAAAATAGAATTGTCAAGCATATAGAAGGGCAAGGTCTGCTGAGCAAAACCCAACATGGCTTCTGTAAAGGTAGGTCCTGTCTCACTAACCTATTAGAGTTTTTTTGAAAGAGTCAATAAGCGTGTGGACAGAAATGAGCCTGTGGACACTGTGTATTTGGATTTCCAAAAAGCTTTTGACAAAGTCCCCCACCAAAGACTGCTAAGCAAATTTCATAGTCATGGGATAAGAGGACAAGTCCTCTTATGGATTGAGAGCTGGCTGAAAAATAGGAAGCAGAGAGTAGGAATCAATGGTCAGTTCTCACTATGGCGGGATGTGAGCAGTGGGGTCTCTCAGGGATCTGTGTTGGGACAGGTGCTTTTCAACCTGTTCATCAATGACCTGGAGTTGGGGTTAAACAGTGAAATAGCCAAGTTTGCAGATGACACCAAATTATTTAGGGTGGTTAAAACAAAATCAGACTTTGAAGAGTTCCAGAAGGATCTCTACATACTGGAAGAATGGGCATTAAAAGGGCAAATGAGATTCAATGTGAGCAAGTGTAAAGTGATGCATATTGGGGCAAAAAATTCCAACTTCACATATACACTGATGGGATCTGTGCTGGCAGCGACAGATGAAGAAAGGGATCTTGGGGTGGTAGTGGATAGCTCAATGAAGACTAGGGCTGTTGAAAAAAAAATCGGTAAATGCCAAAGTCCGAACTCCCCCAATTTGGATCCGTGGAATTCGGCGCCAGGTTCCGAGTTCAGAAAAAAATTCGGCCGAATATAGCCATTAAAAATACATTCGCGCCTTTCCATGGCTCCGGGGGCGGGGGAACCCTTCTTGCAAGAACCCCCAAGTTTTGTAAAGATTGGGTCAGGGGGTCCCGAGATATGGGGCCCAGAAGGGGTCCCCCCCAAAAAAAAAATCACCCACAGGAATAATGGCATTAAAAACACAATCGCTCCTTTCTGCGGCTCTGAGGGTGCATGTTTGGAAGTAAAGGTCCCAAAATCTCAGCATACCTTGAGGGGACCCTTCTTGCAAGAACCCCCAAGTTTTGTGAAGATTGGGTCAGGGCCCCCCGGGTTATGGGGCCCGGAAGCGTTCCCCCCATCTGCCCATTGGAATAAAGCCATTAAAAGGGATGTACTAAAATGAATGACAAGTCAGCCCATTGGAAGCAATGGGAGAGGCTGCCCAGCCAATTGAAGATAATGGGAGAGAGGAATGTCGGTTGACTTGCATTGACTCCACTGAAATACATTACAGGGGATGTACTAAAATGAATGACAGGCTAGCCCATTTGAAACAACAGGAGCGGCTACACAGCCCATTGGAAACAATAGGAAACATCCAGAGAGAGACTCACTGACCCACAGTTGACTCCACACGAAGTTGGCAACCAGTGAAAACAGTAGAAAGCACAGTCCCACACAGAGGCAATCAAGCCCACCCCCCAGCAGAACAGGTAAACCCACCACCCTTTGGCTTCCCCCCCCACACACACACACAGAATCTCCCCCCCCATACACACACACAAGAAAAAAATTATAGAGAATTATAGAGAAAAGCCCCCAAATGGGTCTCACTGTGGATATCTTCTTTTCTTCTATCAGGAGCAGGGACTGGGAGGACTCAGGCGTAATCCAATATGATTCTAGCAGACTCACACACACATACTCTCTGGCATGGGATGTTTTGCCTTGGATTTGCCGCTCTCTAGATGCACGTTAAGGATTGCCTGCTCCCATTCATTCCAATGGGTGGATGGGGTGGGGGACCCCATAACTCAGGATTAATTGCCTTTTAGTCAGACCCCCGGTCTGGGGTAATGGTACGTCCCAACTGCCGAGGCAACCAGACCCCCAGGCCGGGGTAATGGTACGGCCCAACTGCTGAGGCAACCGAATTTGGCTCGTTGTTTTCCTGCCTTTTTTGAATTCGGTTCCATCCGAACTAGAAACCGCCAAATCGGGGAAAATTCAGCTGTTTTTCAGGATGAACCAAATTGACAGCCCTAGCCCCGACCCCCCCGGCACAGACTTGCAGCATGCCAGCCCATGTGAGGCTTACCTGTCAAGTGAGCGCCAGCTTTGAAATGCCAGTTATGAGGGAAATTTCCACCTCTGAGGCCCCTCCTCCAGGGGGTGCTGCCACTTCCTGGCCTGGCCCCATTGGCCTCCCTCCGGGTTCCAGAGGCACCAGGCTGAGATGGGCGGTGCTTGGCTGCAGCGGAGAGACAAGGGTCTGGAGCCTTTGCATGGCGGTCAATGGGCTGCGCCAGGTCAATACCTGGTGTAACTTTTCGGCGGCAATAGTGGGTGTTCCTGGCCTGAGAGGGCCTATGGAGGCCTTCTAGCTGGCAGAACGCCCCTGGGGAATGCCCCTGCAACCGCTTCTGCATTGCTCGGGAGCTGGCTCGGCAGCGCCATCCCCCTCCGCCACCTAACACCACCGGAGTAACTCACCTTACTCCAGCGCCCAAGCTGTTTGCGCCTGCCTAAGTGCCTTTTATGCCAGCACGAGGCCCCGCAGGCCTCCTAAGCACTTTTACCACCCAAGCTCAGGAATGGGCTGTAAGGCTGCCTTGTGCACAGTGGAATTGCTCAATAATGCTGGCATGATTCTGTCAGCCTAATAGATAGGGTGCCTGTACTGAAGGCTGGATATTAATAATGCTAAGATCAGTTTAATAAATAAATCCCAGCTGAATTCATGCATTTTGTGTGGCATCTTTATTTTGGGGATGGTCGGGGCAAGAGTGATTGTGCTGCTTTTGTATCTGCCCAGCTGAGAGTCTAATTAATGCTATCAAGCAATTGGTTTACTTGAAAGCTTGCACACTGTTTTGTATTCATTGGTCCTAATAAAAGGTATTGTGTGGATTGTGGTTTGTTTTTGGATTTGGATTTTGGACTAGATGACTGTAAATAGCTTTTGTCTACTTTGGAAATATCTGAATTCAGCTGAGAGGAATGCGTCAGCTGAAGTGAACAAGCTAGCAAGAGGCCGTGCATATGGGAATTTACCTACAACATGAGGTAAAACTACCCATTTTGGCTGTATTTGACTTTACACTTTGTGCATCACCTTATATGTATCTCCATAATTGTTACTGAAGAAGAAGAGTTTGTTTTTATATGCCAACTTTCCCTACTACTTAAGGAAGAATCAAACCAGCTTACAATCACCTTCCCTTCCCCTCCCCACAACAGACACCCTGTGAGGTAGGTGAGGCTGAAAGAGTGTAACTAGCCCAAAGTCACCCAGCTGGCTTCATGTATAGGAGTGAGGAAACAAATCCAGTTCACCAGATTAGTGTCCACCGCCCATGCGGAGGAGTGGGGAATCAAACCCGGTTCTCCAGATCAGAGTCCACCACTCCAAACCACCTCTCCTAACCACTACACTATGCTGGCTGTCAAGCAATTACTTTTGGACTATAAAGGATCTGTGAACCTCATTTGGTGTCAGTGAGATCCAAGGAAGACTTTGTAATTCTAATGGAAAGGCACTGTTTTTCCTTGCTCCGAGGAGCTAGGGTGAATCCTGATACCAAAGGCGCAAATATAAATCTACATGCCCACTGGCATCATGCTCAGAGATGATGGCAAGAAAAGGCATTTGAAAATCATGACTTGAAACATCTCTTTTTCTCCCCCACCTCTTTTTTTTTTTTGTATTGTGTAACATCCAGCCTAAGGAAGAGTTCTGGAGAACAACAATCTTGCACACTTTTTTTCATTGTAGTTGGTCCTAATAAAAAGTACTACATGGCTCATTGCTGGTTGGTTGATTTTGATTTTGGACCACTACAGCTGTAAACAACTTTTGTCAAGTTTGGAACAGACAAATCACAAATCTCCCCTCCACTGCAACCAGCAGGAGAAACCAAGTTAGAAACTTGAACCTGGCACCAAGAGAGGAACCTGTAAAGGCTTGAATTGCTTCTATGAGGTCAGAAGTGCATACTTCTAGGCAAGAGCCTAAGTGATCCATACACTTTTCTAAGTGCCTGGATTAAGTCTCAGAGCCCAGCACTTCTGGGGATGAAGACGTGAGCAACCCACTTAGAAATGCCTCTCAAGGTGCCTAGCTCAGAACCCTGCCTCCAACACACACAATTTGGGCAGACACTACTCTATCAAAATTTGCCAACTTCAATGCAAGTTCCTTGGATCAAATCACCGGGTGTGGAGAGAGACTGAACTCTAAATGAGATGAAACTGCAGGGATCCACTCATCCCTAGTAACAACTATAGTAGGAGATGAGATGCATTCCATTTAACGGGAATATTTTTTTTTTACTTTATCAACGAAAATAATTGCACAATGAATGAAACACAAAGTGCTCAAAACAAGCAGTGAAGCCCTGCTGAGGGAAGTTAAGCTGCAAAGTAAGTCTGAATGTTAACAGGGCTAATTGAAAGTGACTGAGTATTATTGCTGTAATGTTCATTTCCGTTCCTTGAGTAATCGCTTCTGTACCTGTACATCCCTCCCAGCCAGAGTGCAACATGTAGATACTGTGATTTCTTTTAAAATGGGATTTTCAAAACTCTAGGACTGCTTTACATGCAAATTAACCAAAAAAAAAAAAAAAAAAAGGAAACTTGCTGGCTGAGTATAGATTGAAAATACATTCATGCTTAACAAAAGACAGTTATTAGCCAGCTGAATAGAAATGGAAATTGAATAGAAATTGAAATAGAAAGTGTTAGAGACATTGAAAAGACTGTGAAGTGATAAAGATGCTTTTATTCATTACTACATTCATTTTCTGAAACAACAACAACATAAGAAGGAGACGACACTGGATAATATCTTTAATAAGGGGCATACTTACAATAGGTTATGAAACAGAGTTTTCATTAGGTGCTCAAAAAAGCCTATAAGCAACTAATTAAAGCTGCAGGATTAGAGAACAAAATAGTGACTGTTTTTGCAAGTGCAACATTTCTAATAGAAGAAATGGTTTCTTTGGAGAAATCCAGTGCCATTCAGACATAGGGTATAGGTTTTCACAGAGCACGGACATGCATTTGTCAGATTATTTTCATAAGTCATAATATTTATACCTTAAAAGATTTAGCACTGAAGTCGTTTCTCCAAGATCTTACTAGACAATCAGACCTGAGAGTTGTCAGTTACAGCCAATCAAAGCAGAAGTAATAGCTGAGAATTTAAAAGGGTGCGGCCAAAGCAGGCTAATTTCCCATTAGTGATTCTTTAGATTATCATTACATGTATCTTTCACTGACATGAACACATGAACACATGAAGCTGCCTTCTACTGAATCAGACTCTTGGTCCATCAAAGTCAGTATTGTCTACGGCAGCGGCTCTCCAGGGTCTCAGGCAGGGGTCTTTCACATCACCTACTTGCCTAGTCCCTTTAAGTGGAGAGGCCAGGGATTGAACCTGGGACCTTCTGCATGCCAATTAGATGCTCTACCACTGAGCCATGGCCCCTTCCCTTCTGCTAGTCAGATTTGTTCTTACAGCATTGCTTCCTAGTAATGTAGCATAGTATGTCCTTTCATGTCTGACTTACCTTAGAAGACAGTTTTGAATACGGAACAAGTAGGGAACCCATGAGGACTTGCAGGGGGCATCTCATTTTCCCATACCCCAATATTTCTTCTTTCCTTCTGTGAAGGCTCCCATGGCCTCTTCCCTTTTCCTGATTCCTTCTTTTCCTATCCACCAGCCAACATACCTTTATTTGTCCCCTGTCGGCAGCTTTCTCTTTTTCCCTCCCCCTGAAAGCCTCTACGTGGGAAAACCATGGCCAGTTGTGTGGTGCTGGCTGCCACACTGGGCCCAGTTGCACATTGCAGGCTTCCAGGTCATGCCCAGTTGCACAGTGGGGAACATGCAAGAATTGGCTGGGGGCACTTCATTCCTCCCCGTCCCACACTATTTTCTCTCTCTCTCCTCCTGGTGACTCTGATATCCTCACCTTCCCTTGCTTCCTTCTTTTCTTCCATCCACCAACCATTCTACCTTTTATCTGCCCCTCATCTGCAGCTACATTTATTATTATTTTCTAGTCATGCGAGTCACATGGTATCAAGTTGCCCAGTGATTGCTGCTGTGCCTGGCTCCAATGAGTCTTCTCCAAAAGACTAAAGTAGCCTAGGAAGTACCGTGACACCTTCTGCTGAGTTTTACTGACAGAAACCAAGGCTTGATAATATATGATAATAATCCTCCAAGGGGCTTTAAAAAAAAGATTTCAGATTATTCTGCAAATCTGAGACATTTTTCAGGTTTGTAGAAAGAATTGTCTTGTTTGTTCATGGCTCCAGTCTCTCAATTTAAGTTTTCACAGATTTATATATATATATACATATAACCATCCTGTGGTTAGAAATGTATAATAAAATAAATCTGATTGCTTTTCAAAATACAACTGATGTATTTCTGTTGAGCAAATCTGCTTCTGTTAACAGTATTTGAATTAATAAATTAGAATCTATGCATTAGGTTTCAGTGCATGCAACATTATTAAAAATTTGCTGGTGTCTGTTTTTTCCCATTAAAGCAATGTGCTATGCATGCACCAAGTTTTTAAAGAGGTTAAGCCCCCAAATTAAATAGTTGCAACCTCTGATTCAGCAAGGTAGATGTCCAAATCAAAAAATATGTGCCTCATCCCCCTGAAATTTGAATTAATTATCTCTTAGACCAAAGTCAGGAGGGCATTGTGTGAAATCAAGACTTTCACATACAATAGGCAATAAATTACTTCTTGATATCAAGCGGAATATTTTTTATGGCTATGCAGTTTGTTTACAAGAGGCAAGAAGAATTGATATTCAACAAGCCAAAATAAAGATCTCAACGTCCTCCTTCAAAATATCAGAACAAAGGGAACTGTACTGTGAAAAAAGTTCTGGGCAACTGCACTGTGAAATTTTGCACAAGGATCCATGTCAAAGGGCGAAAACTCATGGTCACTTTAGCCTCCTTTATTCCCTGTTCAGCCAGGATTTAGCCAGGATCGAACGCACGTTCGGAGACATACATGTGTTCGATCGTGGCTGAATCCTGGCTGAAACAGGGAATAAAGGAGGCTAAAGCGACCATGAGTTTTCGCCCAAAGGCTAAACATCAGTTTCCTATATCTCTGTTGCCATTTCTGTATGAAGAATGCTGCCACTTGAGAAAAGTATTTCCATGAGAAATATGAATCACTTTGGGTAATTATCCATATGTCTCTTTGAGAACCCCCAGTGATGCTTTGGTAGGTATTCTCTCATTTTAAGAGAAACATAACATTGCCAAAGGGCATGTCACAGTGACATATTGTTTCTGCAGGAGCCAACAGCATGGGACGAGGTTACTACAGCAACAGTAAGCGCAAAAATGCAGTCTCAATCCATTTGGACGTGTGAGACAATTTTAAAGTTTCATTAAGCTTTTATTAGAATTATGACAACTGCCCCCAACCTATCTACAGATGGCATCCTATTCACGAAATTCATGAATTTCATCAGAGAAAAATCTCCAACCTATTGATAGTATTCAAAATGACCGTAGAAATGTCATGGCAACCGGAGGAGGCACATCCTACTCTATCTTGGAAGCTCAATTGCATTATTTCCAACCAACCTGGAAAAATTAAATCTACATTTCATACCTGTTTCTTATTTTGAAGATTGTTTTCCCCCCAATCCAATGACATTTTACAGACTACTCAAACTGTTTTTAGGGTAAGAAAGTGGAAAAAAATGGATTAATATAGTACCTCTGGAATCTTACTTCCTAAAGAGGTCAGAGAACACAGTGGCAGGCAAGGTAAAACAGTTTAAAATGTAGATTCTGGAAAGCATTATAGTTACTGTTACCTTGGAAGACAGTATCTGTTTTAGAAGCATGAATTTCAATCCTGGTCATTTATGCATGGTCGCTTTATCCTCCTTTATTCCCTGTTTCAGCCAGGATAAAATTTTTCAGTATGCACGTTACCTCATTCCTTGGAAGCTCAATGCTGTTTCAACGCAAAATGAACCCGGCTTTTCCCATTCCTCTTCTGGCCCGAATTAAACCGTTCTTTCTGGCTCATTCCGGAGTCACAGAGCATGCATACTCTGTTCTCGGGTTGAGCTTCGCCCCACTCTTTTCCAAACCCCTCTTCAAGGCAGCATGCAGATAGCCAAATGGGGGAAGCACAGAAGACTGGCTTCTCTCTCATGAAGCAGTGTGTAAAGAGGCAGGGATTCAAGTGCTTCCTGCTACCTCGGAGCTCATTCTGAGCAAAAGAAAGGCTTTTTAAAAAATGAGGCTTGGATTTCTCCCCCCCCCCTTTCAGATTGCTCAGTTTTTCTTTTTTCTTTTTTCTTTTTGTTCTTAAAAGGCTTTTTTATGTGGCGGTTGGGTCTGGGGGGAAGGAAATCTCTCAGGGTGAGTACTGCAAGTCAGCCAATTACAGAGCAGCGTTTAAAAAGGTGGGACTTGATTTGAATTTGGGAGACTGCTTTTCTGTATTCATGCCTCCATTAGCACACAGTTTCGTCCCTGATCATTCCAGCCAATGCATACCATTTCCCCCAACCCGGGTTACTTTGATCCTGGCTGAAACAGGGAATAAAGGAGGTTAAAGCGGCCATACATAAATGACCCCTAATTATTTTCCAAACGAAATCAGTTCCATATAACCCAAAGAAAAAGCACTTTCTTTACTTTTATATAAAAAATAGAGTTGCCAACAGACGCTGGTATTTTCCAGATTTTGTGGTATTCTGGCAAAATATTCTGGTTTATTTTGGATCAGATTCCATATCAATTTTTGTCTGTGATAGGCTCAAATTGGCAGATTTCCACAGAGGCATGAGGTACATACATCACTGACAAACTCCAAGGCCAGTTGTTCTCACACCCTATTGGAGTCCTTACTGTTACCATCGCAACCTAACTTTAATTTGCTTGCAATGCAATCCAAAGAACACTTCCCTTGGATGAAGACCCGTTGAATAGACCTGAGTAGATCTGTTTAGGGTTCCTCTTTTAGGGCTCAACTGAACATGATGTCCCCACACATTCCTGTCCCCATTCCTGTCATTTGGCTCTTGAATATGGTGCATGGGTAGGGGAAGCAGGACCCCTCCTCTTCCCCCACCATGCTCCTGATCAGAATGGGGCTCCTGCAGCATTTACAAAAAGATGGAATTTCATCTCTAAAATGGTGGAGGTGTTCCAGTGGTGGACTTTGAGATTTTGTCACATCTATTTGAGTCCTTAGTTATACGGTGGTACAGAAGAGATGGCTTAAATAACTTGATTCCCAACTTAATGTTGAATGGAAGCTTTTGATATTCCCACACATTCATAGCATTTTTCTAGTACTATCTCTGTATTGTACTGGTATCCTGTTCTCCTTTTTAAAAGGGCAGGGCATTGTACATGGCATATTCTCATTTTATACTCACAACAGCCTTTTCCACAACATCAGAGACCAAGATGTATGAAGAGGGTTCATTTCTTCAAGGAATCCAGGGGGGGGGGGGGCATTACCATGATAGACTATTTCAGCTAGGCTCAAGTCCAGTAACACCTTAGAGTATCTGATTAAAAGAGCCTTGAATCGCAAAAGCTTATACCCTAAAAATCTAGTTAGTCTCTAAGGTGCTACTGGACACGAATCTAGCTGTTCTATTGCAGACCATCACGGCTACCTCTGAAGCTACTTCAGATATCAGATAGATTTTTTTTGATGACTCATGATGGGATAGGATTGGGAGACTGGTGTGTGCATGTTTGTACTGAAGCCGGATAAATGATACTTAGGCCCTATGCAACATCACTTCTCCAGAGAAATGGGGATTCAAACTTGGAATATATAAAAAATAAAAAATATTTTTTATCTAAAAGAAGAGTTGTATTGCTTGAAGGGGAGGAAAGGCAGCACAGTATAGCCCAGTCTCATTAGATCTCAGAAGTTAAGCAGTGCCAGGACTTGGATGGGAGACCACCAAGGAAGATTCTGCAGATGAATGCAATGGCACGCCACCTCTACTTGCCTTAAAAAACCCTTGCTGTGGTCACCACCACAAGTCAGTTGCAACTAGATGGCACTCACATACATATTGGTTGACGGCATTAAAAAATACCCACCCACTTTATTTTCAGAATGAAAAACACTCCTATTAAACTCTTTCATAGCTTTTTTCCTGGGTGACATTTATTGGCAATATCACGGCTCAGTTTGTAATTAAAAATTCAGGAAATAGTTCCTCAAAAGGTCTGATAACACAAGCTGGACTGTATAAAACCTTTATTTGATAGTTTATAGCATAACATACATCGCAAAAGAGATTTTTTTTTTAAAAAAAGCTGTGTATATTAGGTTGTTTGTGTTACCTGCACATGCAGCACTTTGAGGCACAGTGTCAGCAGCCTGAAATGTGCAGATATTGCAGTACAAAGGATTCAGTGTTGAAGGTCAAAATTGACTAAGGTAAGGCCATACACCCTAGCAACAGGAAGCTTCTAACTTGGACTGCTGCATAATTGAATGCTTTATGGTATATGGGTGGATGTAGAGAAGAACTAACCTTGGTCTAAAAATATTGTCGAAGGCTTTCACGGTCAGAGTTCATTGGTTCTTGTAGGTTATCCGGGCTGTGTAACCGTGGTCTTGGAATTTTCTTTCCTGACGTTTCGCCAGCAACTGTGGCAGGCATCTTCAGAGTAGTAACACTGAAGGACAGTGTCTCTCAGTGTCAAGGGTGTAGGAAGAGTAATATATAGTCAGAAAAGGGGTTGGGTTTGAGCATGAAAGATACTGCAGACTTGGCCAACCTGAGAAATCAGCAGTGGCTGAACATGGACTGACACAAACAGGACACAGGGTCTTATTCCAAGACACTGAAAGACTGGACAATTCTACCAACTATTTTGTCAGATTGCACAGAGAAGCCATTGAAATTCATAAACATCAGCACAACTTTAACAGAAAAGAGGAGAGTTTAAGAATGAATAAGGCTTGGCTTCCTGCCCTGAAAAACCTCCAGACAAAGACAACATTCAACAATAGCCATACAGATTAGTTTTGGATTACACACATTAACAGATCACTTCAGGATACAATGGTTCCATATTAACATACCATACCCTCATTAGCACATTATCTTGATACTTACAGGACAATACTTTTGCAGGACAATACTCAGCTCAAACCCAACCCCTTTCTGACTATATATTACTCTTCCTACACCCTTGACACTGAGAGACACTGTCCTTCAGTGTTACTACTCTGAAGATGCCTGCCACAGTTGCTGGCGAAACGTCAGGAAAGAAAATTCCAAGACCACGGTTACACAGCCCGGATAACCTACAAGAACCAATAACCTTGGTCTCTTTCTGTAGCTGGCTTTCTGATGAAGCACTGTCCAAACTTCTCTGACCATGTTTAGCTGGCAGGCACACCACAGGAGCATGGCAGAAGACAGATGCTCATGTGGGTGAAGACAGAAACAAGATCCCAGCCCACACATCATGACAACAGAGAGAAATCTAACAGAGAATAAACATGCCCTGAGAGAATAAACATGCCCCCAAGGGACAGATTCAGCCCACCCTATTGCCATCTTTCTACCCTTTCTTCCTGATAAACAAAAGTATGGTAGCTAGCATCTATGAGTCTCATCCTTGTGCTAAGCAGCATTGCCATTCTCTGCAACATCAGCCTAATCAAACTTCAATTCTCATGGGACAAGGAGATAGTCCAATGGGACAGCGTGACCATTAACACACAAGCGCCAACTTTATAAACTGGACAAAACATTATCAGAAATCAGGCACACTTTCTCTGGAGACTTGGTGAGAAAATTCATAAATTCTGGCCAATTACTAACTGAATCAGATAAGTCATGCATCACAAATACAGTTGTATATCTCCATAGGTATTGTGTGGGGTGAACATCCCTACTTTTCTGGGAACTCTTTCCAGCAAGAGACCCATGAGCATCTCTCCTAGGATAGCATACATAGGAGTTCCTTGCTATGAGCATGCCACCTGCCTAGACCTCCATATTGTCACAGGTATGAGTCTGTTGGACAGGTGTGGTGAGAAGGATTTCTTACAAGTGAAGTCAGCCATCAAGCAATGTGCTTTTTTAATGTGCATATCCATTTGGGGTCATCAAAAGAAGGGAATCTTGACACAAGCATACATACATTGGATGCTCATAGAAAAAAGATTGTGCAATATTTCAATGTACATGACTGCTTGTGAGCATAGCTTACAGAGAGGGAACAATTCACATGAAGGAAAAGAAAGCTGAGCTGAGTGAGTGTGGATGTGTTGCTTCAAAAATTTATTAATGACTTTTTTTAATTGCTCAAGATGGGTGGAGCAGAACGCAAAGCACAGACCTCTACAGAAGAAGATGGGACATCCGATCACTCATAGTTCCTGGTACTACTACAAAGCATTAACTTAAAGAGAACCTATTTTACACACACAACTCAAATGTTACTAACCTATCTCTTGTCCACTAAAGCCATCCCTTGGCAATTTCACTTGTATTATTCAATACAAAGTGTATAAATGTTGTCTATTTGTTTGCAATGTAACAAGAGCTCCCCCTGAGTGCTGATTGCTAAAAAAATGCAACCAAACAGTTCCACTTGCCAAAACCTAATTGATTTAACAAAATACAGAACAAAACAAAAAGGAGATAAGTGCACATAACTGAAGTCAGCTGTTCTTAAAGTGGTGCAAATATGTATGCCAGCATTTGAAAATAAATGGACTTTGGTGATATAAGCAAAGTCTGTACCTATACCGTTGTTCTCAGGAGAATCTGAATTTCATTCATACAGACCTTACATTTCCTCGAGGTAATTGTCATTCAAATGGTAATCATATGATCCTTTATATGCAACCTCACTTTCTAAAACATGGTGCAGGCTTTATGCATTCTCATTGTGTTTCCTGATGCAGTTTCCTAAGAAGGTGGATTGTTTACTGCATTATTTGAAATGACAAAAATCTGGGCCTTGAATTATTGGATGACTAGCTGTTACCCAAACTGGACCCGGAGAAGGGGAAATTAGCTCCAAAGGGTTCCAGAAAGGAATAATGCAAGACCCTGTTGCCTCTGTTTACCCAGGTGGATCTCAGTAGGAATATCCCAAAGTAAAATTATAAAGAAAGAGAGAGAAATTGTAAACACAGATAATGTTATTGTTTATGAAATAATAAAATAAAATGTAAAGAACCTGAGAACTGATTCCCTATGCACTCACACACCCATAGCAAGATAGCTCATCTTATTACAGAGGGAAAGGGGGGAAATTGGGAAGTTTAGAGACATACAACCTTAATTTCGGGCTTGAGGTCTGGAGAGGTCCAGGGGTCAAAGTAGTGGAGGTCCACGGAGCAAAGCAAGGAGCTGGTAGAGCAAGGGGAAAAGGCCTTCAAAGTGCAGCAGGGGTTCTCAGAAGGAAACCAAAGTTCTGACTAGCAGAGATCTGGACCAGAGATGTGAAGAACAATTTTCTGGGGTATAGGGTCCTTCTTTAATAAACAGAAGGTCCTGGGTGCCAGTGGAGGTTTGGTCATCCTGATTTGGGATTGGGCGAAGATTAAGAAGTTTGAAGCTTGCAGGCTGGTTTAATGTTAACTGCTGTCAGTCATACTTCAGTAGGAAAAATGGGGAAATTACCTTGATTAGACTATTGTAAGCCAAATATGCATGGGCACAAAGATCCAGGAGGCAAAAATGACTAATTAAATTAAGGGTGGAGGGCAGCTTAATGCCTAAAGTGTCCTCCTTGATTGAGTAATGACTGAAGTGTTTTTCTGGACTGAGTCATCAACCTTGGGCTGAGCAAACACCTCTGGGGCAAGTCCTCCGGTCTCCATTAATAGTAACCAGTTTCCCTTTCTCTAGGGGCTCTAAGCATATGATTGCCTAAGTTTTGTTTGTGCGTGTGCATGCATGCAATGATCACAGAAATTGCATAACCTTTTTCTCATCCTAGGAAATATTCTTGATTGTCCAGTTCCAAGATATGGTATAGGAATGTTTGTGTATTTTTAAAAATGTATACTAACTTTCCCCCAATATTCGACATTTTGATTTAGCTTGGTTTTCTTTAACCATGGCTCATCACAGACAAAATATAAAAATGCTGCATTCACTCCGTGATACTTTGCGATTATTCTCAGTAGGACTACCAACTCCAATTTAGGAAATTATTGGAGATCTGGCCATCCGAGTGAGGATGGGATGCCATAGAGCCCACCCTCTTGAAGCTACCATTACTCCAGGGAAACTGATCTCTGTAGTCTGCAGATCAGTTGTAACTGCAGGAAACTCCATACACCACCAACAGAGTATGACTTTATACAAAGCAAAAAAGGATAAAGAGTTCTTAATAAGAGTTGGCCTACATCTAGCCTGTAAGTCAAAAGTAAAACTTGAAACTGCTCCAGATTCTGGAACTTCAGAACTATAACAGAACATGGAATAGACTTACAAACATTACACAGGGCTCCTGTGAGATTACAGTATTTTGTCCTTACAGTGCAATCCTAAAAACACTTTCCTTGGAATAAGACCCATAGAATAGACCTGAGTAGGATTCTGAGTATATCTGCCTTGGATTGCACTGTTAGGCATGAAAAAGGGCTGCATCGGAAAATTGATTCTATTGCTTTGACAAGCAAATGCATTAATGGCAGCAGGTCCCCATTTTAGAGTAGGCTATGTGCCTTTAAACCAGTAAGTTGCATTGTAAACATGGCTGGCTGGATGATTAATCGTGGTAGACATAAGAACGGTGATCTGTTCAGGTGCATATCACAAATGGCTATTTATGGAGACATTAAAGCTGCAATCTGGGTAACCCCACCCCTACTTTTCAACATACCCTTCCAAGGAGCTCAGAAGCTCAGAGTGGCAATAGCTTTCACCCTTTCCCATTTTCACAATTATCCTGAGGGTTAGGCTAGGGATGTAATAGGTGACTGGGCTAAGGTTTGTGATAAAACGAAAAGGTGAACCCACAGGTCCCATCTCCTTGGCCAAAATCTAGCCACTATATGAATACTATGCTGGCTTTCAATACAATATCAATATATCAATACAAATGCAATATATCAATAAAATACAAATGCAATATATAAATACAAGCTGCCTTTAACAGCAGCTTGGTATGTAGGACATGAGACTCCTCCTACTGGATCAGATCAGTGGTCCACCTAGTGTACTATCTTGTTTCCCATGGTAACCAACTAGATACCCCAGAAGTCTCAAACAGGGTCTCATAAACAAGGTGGTGATGCTAAAAGAGACATATTATTGACATACAACATGGTTTCCTACTGGTATCAGAGGCAGTACAGTACACAAAGAAAATGTTGAATGAGTCCATTCATTTGTTCTACAAAGCAAGGCTTGCTATCAAGGGGCGAAAATGGTACCACTAAAAAGGCCTCCTAATTGCTTCTCTTTATATAGAGGAATATTTCCTGCACTATACAGATAAATCTCTGATTAAAGTGTCCAACAGACAAGGGCTTTTGCTTCTGACTGTTATAAATGAACCTCTACTATAATATAGAAAATTAAGGGAACTTTTTGAAGAACAGAATTGAATAGTCACACTTCAGTTACTTTGGAGAGTTCTCAAAATGCTTTTAATACACAAGAAGGTGGTCTACAAATATAAATGTTGGCTAAAAGTTATATGTGGCATTCAGACATATGTCAACAGAAGGAAACACAGTATTTTTTATTGAATCCCATTAAGCACTATCTTAAATAGAGAGCAGTGTGGAGGTCCCAGCTGCTGCTGAGGTTGTAGCCTGGTTTCTACTATCTGAACCTTTAAGAATAATACCTGCTTCTCACTGGGGCTCTTTGGCTAGGTTCACAGTTACCCTGTGCTTATGGTTGCCAGCTCCAGGCTGGGAAATACCTGGAGATTTATGGGCTGGAGCCTGAGGAGGGCAAGGTTTGGGGAGGGGAGGGACTTCAATGCCATAGAGTCCAATTGCCAAAGCAGTCATTTTCTCCAGGTGAACTGATCTCTATCGGCTGGAGATCAGTTGTAATAGCAGGAGATCTCCAGCTAGTACCTGGAGGTTGGCAGCCCTAAGCCACTCCTATAACTAGGGTCACCAGCTCCAGGTTGGGAATTACCTGAAGATTTTTGGGAGTAGATCCTGAGGAGGGTGGGGTTTGAGGTGGGGAGAGACTTCAATGCCATAGAATCCAATTGCCAAAGTGGCCATTTTCTCTAGGGCCACTGATTTCTGGCACCTCAGTTTCTCTAGAAACTGATTTCTGGCACCTGGAGATCAGTTGTAATAGCAGGAGATCTCAAGCCACCACCTGGAGGATGGCAACCCTACCCATAACCTGGGCCTTGGAGAACCCTGGTAAGGCTGCCTCTGAGCAAGTACAAAGGGCAGAGTTTCTGACTCCCCCTGTGCATGCATGCCTTTAGTGTATAAGAGCAGCCTACAGCATGTGGGTAGGATCTGAGTCACAGTGTGCTTTCTTGAACAGGAAAGAAGTTTTATTACTAAAGATTAAACTAGAGTACATACATGGAAAATAGCTATCATAGCTAGAAGATACAGATCTAAGGAAAATTAACATAAAACATGAGTCTCGTTAAGTTACAATACAAGACAATTACCTTAGATGGAGCAAATGTATTCCCTGCCCCCTTGACAGAGGATGGGTCCTTCAGGTCACAGCATCTAAATGAAGTGTTTGAACCCAGAACAAAGGAAGATTTTACCTTTCAAAACTTTCGTTTGCTGAAATGGAAACCTCTCCCCCAATGCAGAGTTAGGAATCCTGCCTCTTGTGAGAGATACTCTAAGCTTTGCCAGTTAGGTCCTTTGGTACATAGCCTGTGTCTCTCCCCCACCAAGTTTTTGTAATGTCCATTCATCACCTCCTTTGGCAGGTAGCTAGGGTTGCCAGCTCTGGGTTGGGAAATAACTGGAGATTTGGGGGGCAGAGCCTGAGGAGGGTGGGGTTTGCGGAGGGCGGGACTTCAGTGCCATAGAGTCCAATTGCCAAAGTGACCCTTTTCTCCAGGGAAGCGGATCGATATCAGCTGGAGATCAGTTGTAACAACGGGAGATCTCCAGCTACTACCTGGAGGTTGGCAACCCTACAGTTAGGCCAAATGGGCTTTTCCCTGCTGAAACCCTGTTTTTCTTGCCTGTTCCTCTCTTGAGGAAATAAGCAGTTGCCATGGTTTCAGAGTCCCTAATCATAACAAAGCCAACCAATCAAAAGATAATTACCTGATTGAAGCTCCATGCAGCAAAAGGGAGACTTGCAGAGGCAGATATAGCAGAAAGGTTTTGTGGCTTAGATTGTTTTTAAAGGAAGACATAACTACGCAAGCCACATTTCAGTTATAGGCGCTGTTTATTTGGTGTGATGTACATTTTCCATAAAAAACAACTCCTAAGGTTTGATTTTAAATCAAGACTTGAATGAGCTTTCTTTTATGTATCTTAAGAGAACATATGCAGAAAACAAATGATGTAGAAAGGACTATATATTACAAGTCAGGCAATCCATCCCATCTGATATACAGCAACATATCCCTGCAGGCAGACAAATATGACAATATATATTATAAACCTGCAGGCAAGGTTGTATTTTTTTTTTTGAAGTGCTTTGTACACTGCTTGGTGAATTTAGATACCATATCACATTCACATCTTTTAACAATGTTGTTTGAAAAAGGTTTCTTTTTTGGTCTTTTGATTTTTTTAAAAAAGAGAACGGTTGTAGATGGACACAGAATAAAGAGCGCTGGCACAAGTTTTGGATATAAAATATGGACCACAAGTTTATTCAACACAAGGAATCTGCAATGTGCAAAATTAATCAACCATACAACGAGGGGTGTGCAATCAGATACTATGTCTGATACTTGCAATGTCTGACAATTGCACCCAATACAAAGTCTGATATTTCCTATATCTGATTGGCAAAATGTGATACCACAAAAGACTTTCCCGCTTTTTGATATTTTTCTCCTGATAAAAATAGTAACTATCTGCAATCGTGTTGGCAAATCTTTCACTGTTCACAGCTGGTCTGTGGCGCAATGGCTCTTTAAAGTTTAAAGGGCTGGAGCTCCATTGAACAGTAGGGGGTACTTTAAATAATGGCCAATAGACCAGGGATCCCCGGGCTTTTTGAGCCTTTGGGTACCTTTGGAATTCTGACTTAGAGTGGTAGGCACAACCACAAAATGGCTGCTGCAGTGAGGTTATGCATAACTTTAATAATAACACTTCAGCGCTTCAGGCGGAAGCTCTGCTTAACAGGATGTCTCTTTAAATGAACATATAGCTTTAAAATATTGTATTGGCTCACATAACGAAGCTCCTTTTGCTTTTGCTCCCAAAGCAATGTTTTTTAAAAAACAAATCTGTGAAGCCAATCAGATTTCAATGGCCAATCAGAAGCCCTGCTTAAAGTCCCGTTTAACCCCACCCACTATCTACAAAACTTGGCGGGCACCAGAAAAGGTGTTGGAGGGCACCACGGTGCCCATAGACACCATGTTGGGGATCCCTGTGGTAGATCATCTTTTCTTGTGGAATTGAGGTGTATTGGCTACATCAGCCAGTGGTGATTGGCTACATCTGTATGTGTCACTCAAAGGAATGTCATTAGGCACCACTGCCTGGTTGGTGGGTGTTTCAGGGATTGCTATGGACTCCAGCATGCTCATTGGGCAGTCCGTGCCTTGGAGAGGAGAACACGGTTCCCCCCCCCCCCGATTCCTGTGCATTTAACAGCTAAATGACAGGCCAATATTTAGTAGACAAAGCTCGGAAAAGTTACATCTGTAGAATTTCTGTCTGCCATGCAACTATTCAAGAGATAGAAACAGTGCCAACGATGAAGGTGACCACCCCAACCCTCTGTAAAGTGCACTCACATCAAGAAAACACAGTTGTTCTCCACAGTAACAATGAAATTTTTAACTTTTTTCATGTAGTTGATGCAATTGATGAAATCCTTATTATAGGAGCATGCTGCAATTCTTGTGTAGGGTCACAAATCAAATGAGAACCTCTGACTACCATTAAGTGTCAAGCTGAACAGACAGTTCAGTTAAGAAAATAGCACAATTTACTGCAATCAAACAAAGAATGGCAGCCCTTTAGCTAAAAAAAATGGGCCCTTCAAAGTAAAGGAACATGTAAATTCTGTTATTACCATCAAAGAGGGGCTGCTTTTTCTATGTCAAAGTGCAGCTATTTATTGGGAGAAATCTCAATAATGCATTTCAGGCATTCCCTAAAGCATATATTTATATCTTTCAAAGCTACTTGCAAACATTCTGTCATGCTCTACAGTTGTCAAGGAAAAACAGGACCCAGGATGGACTATTCTTGATTCTCAAGCTACAGGCACCTAGGGCTGATGGAAAAAAAAATTCGGTAAAATTCAGATTTGGCAAAATTTGGCCCGTTTTTATCTGGGAAATGCCGAAGTCCGAACTCCCCCGCTTCAGGTCCGTGCAATTTGGCATGAGATCCGGAGTTCGGGGAAAAATTTGGCCGAATAAAGCCATTAAAAACACAATTGTGCCTTTCCGTGGCTCCGGGGGGGGGCATTTTTGGAGATAGAGGTCCCAAACGTTCAGCGTAGCTTGAGGGGACCCTTCTTGCAAGAACCCCCACGTTTTGTGAAGATTGGGTCAGGGGGGGCTGAGATATAGGCCCCGAAAGGGGTCCCCCCTCTTTAATGTGAATCTCTGACAATGGGGGTTTGCAATTAGCAGAGCTTGCTGCCCACTCTGGAAGCTCCCAGCCCCAACAAACAGCTGAGCTGGGGGGGAGCAAGGGTGGGGCAGGTGCGAAGAAGTTTGCAAACCATGCAGAGCAACACGTTTGCAACCATGCAAACCATGAAAAGCAACACATTTGCAACCATGCAAAGCAACACGTGATGCCTGGGAGTTTGCAAACCATGGAAAGGGACAGAGGCAAGCTAGCTAAGCATAAGGAGCAGGAGGGGGTGGAATTTCCCCTTTTGCATCGGACTCGGGACCAGGAAAATGCATTCTTTAAGTCACAATTTGAAAACCAGTTTTGAGCAAGCATCAAAATAGACCTAACCGATCTTATGAATGAGGGAAAACCTGAGGACACACAACTGAAGCCCCCCCTCAAACCAGGGAGAGAGAGACTGGAGGGGGCACACACACCCCAGGCAGAATGGAGGAAAGCCCCCTTTGGCTCCCCCCCACCCACAGAAACTGCTCCCTCCCCACACACACACAGACTCTGCTTCCCCCCCACACACACTCACACAGGAGAAAAATTATAGATAAAAGCCCCAAAATGGGTCTTACTGTGAATGTCTTCTGTTCCATCTTCTTCGCATCTGCCCTACCCTTGCTCCCCGCAGCTCAGCTGTTTGTTGTGGCTGGGAGCTTTGGGCGGGAGGCAAGCTCTGCTAATTGCAAACACCCATTGTCAGAGATGCACATTAAGGGTGGGGGGGGACCCCTTCCTGGCCCCATATTCCCCCCCCCGATCCAATCTTTACAAAACTTGGGGGTTCTTTCAAGAAGGGTCCTCTGAAGCTATGCTGAAAGTTTGGGGGCTCTACCCCCAAAAATGTGCCCCTTGCAGCCACGGAATGGCTCAAATGTGCACATGCACCCCCCCCCCAAGGGGGATCTCTCTCACACACAAACAGATTCTCTTTCTCTCCCTGCGCCGCGCAGCAGCTGGGCTCATGCACTCAATCGTGACTGATTGGCCAGAAGAAGACCCAGCTTGGCCACCGATTGGCCACGGGAGAATGCTGCTTACTAACTGATGGTTATGCTGCTGCGCCGAACCCTGAATTTGCTGAATTTATTCGCCGAACACCCCAAAGTCGCTGAATTCAGTCCCCGTTTTCCCGCCTTTTTTGAGTTTGGTTCCATCCGAACTAAAAACCGCCGAATCAGGGGAAATTTGGCTGTTTTTTGGTTCGGGACGAACCGAATCAACAGCCCTACAGGCACCAGGGGCAAGGAGAAGGGTTTGCTCATATCCCAATACTCTCTCTCTTACTTTTAATTGGGCAGCCCAATCCTGACCAACACCACAGGGATACCAGTCAACTGCCCACTTAATAGTGGCAGTGCTGGTTGGATCCATGCCTTTTGGGGGGGGAGGGGGAGCCGTGTTCCCCTCTACAAGGCACAGACTGTACAGTGAACATGCTGGAGTCCATAGCAATCCCTACAACTCCCACCAATCAGGCAGTGGTGCCCAATGATATTCCTCTGAGTGGCACATACAGGTGCAGCCAATCACCACCTGCTAATGTAGCCACTGCCCCTTGATGCCACCCCCCGAACATTCCCCACAGGGAAGAAATACCAGTTCATAATACAACCTCTACACAGGGACATGGCCCCAGTGTTCCCCATAGCCCACAGGTTAAAGGCTCCAATGCAGTGAACAGGATGCCCACTTGTCCCCCAACATGGGTCTGGCTGGCAGGAAAAGTGTTGGCCACACAAAACCATCCCTTCTCCAAGTTACACACTAGAAAAAGAAAGAAAAAGAAGCTAAAAAGACAGAAGCCAGGTTTGGTTTTTAATTCCCTCCCCCTGTCCTGGCCACTGGGCCAAGAAGACAGATACAAAAAACATGGCCTCATTCATTAGGCGCTCCGCTGCAGCCCTGCCATCACCATCAGTCATACAGGACCAAGCAGACAATATTGCAAAGACAGGCATGGCTCAGTGGAAAGGCACTGGGATAGCAAGGCCAGAGCTTGAAGGTCAATCCCCAGAGGCAGGCAAAAGTTTTGGATTCAGCATTTCATTCCCACAAACTGCAAAAGGGGGGAAAGGATGGGTCAGCTGACAGGCTGCCTCAGACAGCTATCATACTCTGGCAAGGCACTGTGCCAACAGTCTGGTGTCCTAGATAGCAGCAGATCTGAGGGCCAGAGGCATGAAGCATGGTCATCTGCAGAAGCCACCAAAAATGTGTTAGGGGGTATTCCCAGCACGAAAGGGGAATATCCCAGGAACGCCTCTCCGGATGCCAGAGCGGGACGTTGCACCAGGAGAACACCAACGGGAGGCTGCACCAGCATCCAAGGTCCACACTGCCACCATGGTCCAGGGGGGGCATCGTAAGTGCCCCAACTACAGCATCCATGCCAGTTTGCACAGCGCAAGTGACGCTGGTGTAGGGGTAATAACGCCTCCAAAGGAGTTTCACCCCCCCCCCCAGGAATGCACTGTGAGTCTGCTACTACCAAGGATTGACAAGGATTGACAAGGATAATTGTTACATAATATTTTTTTTTAAAAAAAAAATCCAAACTGCATCTAGGCTGAGCTAGCTGTTTTAATGTATTGTAGTTCTCTCTTCTCTCCCTTCACTGATCTCCTCTTGTAAGTTCCCTAACTGGCAAGTTGATGAGTTTGACACATGTCCTTGGCTTGATGACAATATGAAATCAATTCATTACATATTTCTATGTTTCTGCAATTCCTGAAAACTGTTGTAAAGGTGACCAACTAGCCTCATGACATGTCAAGAAGTAGAAGAAGGCACTGCTTACATAGTGGAGCCTATCCAACCATCTGTGGATTTGTCAGAGCAGGACATTTCCACTTTACCCTCCTACTGCAGTCCACTGAGCCCCCTGAAATGTTGTGTTAGGCATGTCAGCAAACTGAAATATAGCATCAGGGACCCACAAGTTTTCCAAGAATTTGTGGGGAAATGTAGAGGCAGATCGTACCATAGAATTCTAGGAGAAAGGTGAAACTGTCCCTCAGCTTACGTACTCAATTGCTCCTTTTTGAAACTTAAAGTGTAATTTATCAATACTCACCAGAGTTTATTTGTTAACATAATGAAAACTGTAACATTAAACATCAGATAAGACAAATTACACAAAACGATTGTATATCAGCATTAGGGATGAAGAGAACAATCTCCCAGCCTTCATCCATACTGTGGAAAAGGCTCATAACACTGTACAATTCCCTGCTGTGTACTGGACAGTTCACACAGATATCACAAAGCAATGTAATGGGACTAAACACTAAACTAAAAGAAGCCAAAAGCTGTCTTTCTTTGATGCGAGTGCAGCAAGTTTTAGGCTGTAATATTGTCTGTTAGCAATCTCTTGTGTTGCTTCTAATGCACCTGATTGCCTGTAAGCAAGAATGAAACCTACTCTTGTTTCAAGAACAGTTGTCCTTGGCCATTATTTGCAAGTGACAAGTACACTCGTCCTTGGGCATTATTGAAAAGTGGTCCTTTCTACCTATTGTTATTTTATTTCAGTCGTAGGCACAGGTCTCTATCGTTTTATAGCAATCCTGAAGATTGAACAACACATTCTAAATAGATTAAGGCTAAAACCATGGACCATTCATTGTAGCTGTTTTTCCTGTGAACCTGTTGCCATTTGAGATCTTCATGCATAACTCTCTGTTTTGCTGAAATTTTCCGCCAGTAGAATCTGTTTTTTTTTTAGTTGCATTCAATTTTTAAAAGGTAATGAATTACCCAATTAAGACAAGAATAAACTTTGAGTTGTAAGGGTTGAACACAACATCTCCTTTGTTCTCTTTTATACATCTGTTGGGTTGTGCTGTTTTTGTATCATGGCTTAGCAATAGTACATTAAAACATAGATACAGTTTTTTACTAGATTTTTTTTAAAACACTTCCATAGCAAACTAATTACTGCAGGCAACGTTCTGTCTTTCACAAATCTTTGAGCAGACTTTTCTCTGTGCAGACATGATTGAGACATTGAAGGTTATGCCTTGGTTGCATAAGTATACTTAGAAAAATTAATCTTAATGTTCTCATAGTCATCCTTCATATATATTTTATATTACTGTTTACTCAGACTGAAGTGCTGTCTGGGGACAATGCATTGCAATCTAACAGAGCAACCTGTCGTTCTCATAGGAGAATAGCAAAATTGCTGTGTTTTTAATTTATGTATTTATTTCTAACCTGTCCAAGGTAGTTTGCAAAATAATAATAATAATAATAATAATAATAATAATAATAATAATAATAATAATAATAAAAACAAAACATTCAGTTATTAATTAAAATCCAGTATTAAAAGCCCAGCCGAGGCATAAAAACATAGATCATACACACATACACCACTGAGCACCTTAAAATAACAGTTTCCAGACTAAAAAACAACAGTAAAATTGTGTTAAAAATTAACCCCTTAATTAAAGGCCTGGATGAACAGGAATGCTTTGCCAGTGTGGTGTAGTTGAGAGCAGCGGACTCCAATCAGGAGAACCAGATTTGACTCTCCACTCCTCCACATGAGCAGTGGACGCTAATCTGTTGAACCAGGTTGGTTACCCCACTCCTACACATGAAGCCTGCTGGGTGACCTTGGGATAGTCACAATTCTCTCAGAACTCTCTCAGCCTCACCTACCTCACAAGGTGCCTGTTGTGGGGAGAGGAAGGGAAGGAGATTGGAAGCCAGTTTGAGCCTCCTTAAAGGTAGAGAAAATCAGGGTATAAAAACCAACTCTTCTTCTTCCTGATGCATAAAAGAGAGCAATGTAAGGCAAGACTCAAGGGGAAGAGAATTCCATAAGCAAGGTTCCAGTACTGAAAAAGCCTTGTCTCTGGTTGTCACCTGCCTCACCTCTGAAGATGGGGCACCAAGAGCAGGGCTTGTGATAGAGATCTGAACTGGAAGGCTGCGCAATATCGGAGGAGGCAGTTATGCAAGTTCTTTGGCCCCAAGACAATAAAGGTAAGAACCAGCACCTTGAATCATGACCAGAATCAAATGTGCAGCCAGTGCAGATATTTCATCACAGGGTTGATATAACCCCTGTAACCAGCCCCTGCACATATAGACTGGCTGTTGGATGACCTGAAGTTTCTGGACTATTTTAAAAGGCAGCCCTATGTAGAGTGCATGATAGTAATCTAACCTGCATGGAATTATACTGTGGATCACTTTGGCCAGATTATACTTTTTGAGGAATGGCTTTGGCTGGCATATCAGCTGAAGCTGATAAAAGGCACTACATGCTATAGAGGTGACCTGAACCTCCCACTGTAGGCTAGGATCCAGCAGCACCCCAATCTATTGATCTGCTCGTTCAGGAAGAGTGCACCCCTTTGCGGAAAAGCTGACTCCTCAATCAACTTTGTCATTGATGTCATAAAATACATTGTAAAAGGATCACAGTGGGCTTGTATGTCTTCGCCCCCCCCCCAAACACACAAATGTCTACAGTTAGGATAAGTAAGATTAGGGTTGCCAGGTCCGTCTTCACCTCCAGTGGGAGGTTTTGAGGTGAAGCCTAAGGAGGGTGGGGTTTGGGGAGGGACTTCAACGCCATAGTCCAATTGCCAAAGTGGCCATTTTATCCAGGTGAACTGATCTCTGTTGGCTGGAGACCAGTTGAAATAGCAGGAGATCTCTAGCTAGTATTTGGAGGTTGGCAACCCTAAGTAAGATGGACCAACCAGAGCTTCTCCCTGTTTCTCATAGCAGGATTTTCTCTCACTGTAGACAAGGAATAATACATTCTGCTTTTTAAACTCAGCCCTGGTGATTTTCTTTCTCTTATTATATGTTATACGTGTTTTCTGTGTTTTTTCTTTAAACCAAACTATACTAAGAAAGAAACATTTTCCCCCTGTTTCAACAAGCCTTTCCAGCATGAGATGCTGTTGTAACACCTGGTGCTATTCATTTGAAGTGGAGGTTAAGGCAGGTTAAGAGAGAAAATTTAAAAAGGTGAATGATGTTGATAGCTTTGAAGAGTGACGAATATCAGCCTCAAGGCTATCTTGCCGTGAGAGGCTCATTGTTGGAAGGCTAGTTTCCTCAGAATGCCATTCCCCCCTTTATTTATCAGCAGTTGTTCGTGTACCAATGTACTGTTCTCTGTCTTGTTTTTAGAGGATTCATAGCCAGACAATGAAGGCAAGCAGAAATCTATGATCGGATCTTACATGTCTTTTAACTTTATTTTATTTGACTAATGTCTGCCAAGGAGGGCAATTTAAAATAAGATCACCTTATCGGACAAAAAAGAGAGAGGCATACCTTGACATCGTGCACTTTTCCTGATGCAAATTGATGCCTGGAATGTCATTTGCCCTAGTTATGAAAGCATACAGGGTAACACACCTTTAGTCTGCTGGGACAGTGCTGCAATCCCAACTGACCCCCTGCACAAGTCTTGTCAAGTTTGGTTGTTATTTGGTGTATATTTTTAAAAACTGAGATAGCTTCAAGATTTAACTGATCTTTTAACATTCTAAAAACAAAGTGTATTTCTTTCAGAGCACTCTGTGGTTCGTCATTGTTATATTGTTTAAAGACAGAGGAGCAAAGACCATGATCAACAAAGCCAGAAGACGATTTTTTGGTTCGGTTTCACCCAAATGCACCGCCCTAGTAGGTAATGCAAAAGGCCTCTGCCTAGTACACTGGAGAGCTGCTGCCAGTCTGAGTAGACAATACTGACTTTGATGGGCCATGGGTCTGATTCATAGGGTTGTCAACTTACAGGTTGCTGGAGATCTCCTGCTATTACAACTGATCTCCAGGCAATAGAGGTCAGTTCAGCTGGAGAAAATGGCCGCTTTGGCAATTGGATTCTATGGCATTGAAGTCCCTCCCCTCCCCAAATCCTGCCCTCCCCAGGCTCCACCCCAAAACCTCTCACCGGTGGTGAAGAGGGACCTGGCAACCCTACTGATTCAGTATAAGGCAGTGTGACAAACCAAGGGTTAATCTTTGAGAAAAGCTCAGAGAAGGGGAGTTGGCAGAGCGAAGGAACTCTGTCTGTTCTGAAGAAAGGAATTAATTCAGGTTTTTGGTAACCTGTGTGGTCAGAAGCTGTGTTTGACTCTAAGAACCTGAGGGTTCAGATTTGCCTAAACCGGTGTAAAACAAATCCTGAGGAGTCACAGACAGAGAATGAGAGGAAAGGGGCCCTTTCTCAGATCACTAAAGGGGAATAGGCTCTGGGAAGGAGATATCCCAAATACAGGGTGTTGTTAAGGGATTATTGCCACTGGAATGGAGTTGTTCTATAGTGAGAACTGGAAGAGAGATTTGAGGAGAAATCTCCATACTTCTGTGTTCTCTGCGGAAGAAAGATTGCTTAATTTCTACCTTTCCTGATAGCTAGGCAGCAGAGTCTGAATAGTAACATCTGTAAGAAGTTCTGGGAACTGAACTGAATTTGTAAACTGAAAGGAATTGGTGAACTTCAGTTAAGAATTGTAATTATGTACCATCTAAGCCATCTAAGAACTATGCCTTCTCTGAAGTGAAACTTATAAAACAGCTCTGGTTCTATGCTTGTCCCTCATACGGTTTTCCCTCCAAAACCATCCCTTGTACAGTGTTTAATAAATCTCTGTTTCTTGTTAGTGAACTTGGAAAAAAAAGCCTCTGGTGTCTCCTTTCTACTGAGGTAAAATAGGTAAAGGGGACTAAGGAGAAAAATTAAAACGCCAAACAAACATTTTTGACAAACATTTGCCATTTGTTGTTTGAAACAGATAACTCCAAATGGGTAGCTATTCTATATAATCATAGAGTTGGAAGGGGCCATACAGGCTTCTTGGATCCTCTACCATGTTTCCTTACTGTTGGAAGAGATATGGTTTGAGCTTGCAAGAGCTCTTGTTTTAGGAGAGCCCACCCTTCACCCTTCCAGCAGTCTTGCCCGTGGAATGACTCTCATCATGCCTCTGAGTCTGTTAAAGTCTGCCCTACTAAACTCTAAAAGACACGTGTGGCTATGAACTTCCTTGGTCCTCCAAAGCAAAAAGATTTCTAGGAGGACATGGTCACTTTCCCTTAAGGTCCCCACCACCTTCAACCCATCTACCAACTCTTGCCTGTTAGTTAAGTCAAGTATTATGGCTGAACCCCTCGCAGCTTCCTTGACCATTTCAAAAAAGAAGTTGTCAGCCAGGCAGGTCAGAAAGCTGTGTGACTGGGGATGCTTAGCAGAGGTATCTCGTCGCCCTGCTTTTCAATATATACATGAAGCCACTGAAAGAGGTAATCTGGAGATTTGGGCTGCAGCAACAAAATAAAACAAGTTTAGAGACACTTTCAAGACAAACAGAATTTATTTTCTGTGTAAGCTTTCATGAGTCAGAGCTCCCTTCATCAGATGCATTCAGCTTTATAATTAATAATTTGAAATATTATTTGTTCCAATTAATATAATCTTAAATGATCTTTATCAACAAAATACTACACATTAGGATTCAAACCACAAGCACTCATTAGTCAGAGGCACTTTAAAAACTAGCAGTGCAATCCTAAGCAGATCTACTCAGAAATCTACTAAAGTCTGCTCAATGCAATTTACTTCCAGGAAAGTGTTCTCAGGATTGCACTGTAAACCCAGCAACTGTAATCTGGGTTGCTGCTAAGGTCAGGAGGTTGGAAAACATGCTGGTTCCTGAGTTTTACAAATCAAAATGGACCTCTGCTATACATCTTTTCCAACTTTCTTTTTAAAATAAAAGGAATTGTCTTGTAAGGATAACTACCATTATGGTCTTAAAACTCTTTAAAAAAAAATACTGTGATGCTGCTTATGTGAAGTAACTTACGTTAGAGCTCATTCAGCTAATGATCTCCAAGTCATTTTGAGGGATTTTAAAACACAGACTACAACCCATTAGAGTCACACTCCTGTTAATCTTAAACACCATAAGAGAAGGGAAGCGTTGATGTTCCTAAATGTATGCTACATGCAGCATTAAACAGAAACACTTGATCTATCTGGGACGAACAATCTCAGCATGATAGCATGTAATTATATTTAGTATTTCTGTTTTGACTGTATTTCTAATATAATTCAAAGTGTAGATACACGAGAATGTCTGAGGCAAGTTTCTGGCTCATTTATTTATTTATTTGAAAGATTTGTATACCATCTCTTTACATTCCAAGGACCCCTGGATGAAGCAGATTGTTTGGAAGTTTTCCAATTTGTTTCAGGTTTGCTTATATGACTGAACCAGTCTTCGTTGCTCTGGTGGATTGCCTGTAGTGGATGATGGAGAGAGGAAATGTCTCTCTGCTGGATCTTTCAGTAGCTTTCAATACAATTGATTATGGCATCCTTCTCGACTGCCTTTTGGGTTTGGGACTGGGAGGCACTATTTTGCAGAGGTTCCAGTCCTAACTGGAGGATAGGTTTCAGAAACTGGTGTTGGGAGACTGCTGCTTGGCCACTTGACCTCTGACATGTGGGGTACCACAAGGCATCTTGTCGCCCATGCTTTTCAATATATACATGATACCACTGAGAGAGGTAATCTGTAGATTTGGGCTGGCCTGTTCCCAGTATGTGGATGCCACACAACTCTTATCTTTTGGCTGATCCCAGACAGGCTGTATACATTCTGAACTGGTACATGAAGGCAGTTTTGGGGTGGATGTGGGCTAATAAAGTAAAGCGTAATCCTGGCAAAATAGAAGTGCTACTGGTATGTGGAAAGTCTAACCCAGAATTTAGGTAGCCCCAGTTCCTGATGGGGTTCCGCTGCCCTTGAAGAACCAGGTCCATAGCTTGGGGATGCTCCTGGACCAAGCCATATTTCTGGATAAGCAGGTTGCAGCTGTGGCCATGAGTGCCTTTTAGCAGCTTTGGCTGTTGGCAGTTTCAGCCTTTCTTGGGCAGAAAATAACTGGCTGCTGTGCTGCATGCCTTGGTTATAACACAACATGCTTTATATAGGGTTGTCCTTCAATTTATATAGAATGCTACAGTCAGCCACTAGAGTGGGTTGTAGGAACCATATCCACCAGTCTTAGTCCATCTACACTGGCTGCCAACTTGGAAGGCTTTAAAAGGGGAGTGGACATGTTCATGGAGAATACGGCTATCCATGGCTACTAGTAAAAATGGACACTAGTCATGATGCATACCTATTATCTCCAGGATCGGAGAAGCATGCATATTATATTAGGTGCTGTGGCAGGATAATGCTGCTGAAGTTGTCTTGTTTGTGGGCTTCCTAGAGGCACCTGGTTGGCTCTGTGTGAACAGACTGCTGGAATTGATGGACCTTGGTCTGATCCAGCATGACTTTTCTTATGTCCTTATGTTCAAAGAAAGGGCCTTCTTGGTGTGGCACAAAAACTATGGAACCCCATAGATATTTGTCTGTTCCTTTCTGTCACTTTCTGCCAATGGATGAAGACTTTTTTTTCTTTTGTTAGGCATTCCCGCAGCGATTCCTCTTTCCTGCCTTGTGTTTTAACTATTGTTTGATGTGTTTTTACATGTGCATTTTAGTTTGAGTTATACTTAGGGTTGTGCATATCGATATAACTGAACTGAAAATAAACCCAAAATTAGCTGTTTTGGTAATTTTCAGGTTTTAGGTTTACCGAACGCCAAAACCTGGGAATCTGCCCAAAGCCGAATACGCAATTCCCCTATTTGCTATTTGCCTTTACTCAGGTGCACAGCTCTGTGCTTTCTCCCATTTTTCTATATATATTTTTTTTTGCTGGTTTTATTAGGGGCCCATAGTTGAGGCCCCTTTGAGGTAGGGATCGTGTAGTTGGAGCCAACTTGGTTTGACCAACCATCCAACCACACAACCATCCATCATAATTCAGTGGGTTAATTTGGATAAATCATAAGGGTTGTTAAAAGATGGGGCTCACCAGTCCCATCCAGAGGGATATACCCTCCAACTAAAAAAACAACAGCTTCTACAGCTACTCATTGGCCTTTTGAAGAAGACTACTCACCCACAATCTCCTTCAAATGAGCTGCCTTGGTCATGACTTTGAGAGAACCAAGCAGCACCAAGCTCAATTGCTAATTACAACAAGACTTTAGAGTTAAACAAAAACACCAAATACTATCATGCAGACATGAACATATATTAATCACCATATATGCTATAAAGATTACAATCCAAAATCTCCAGTAAGATCCTGAAATTATACAATAACTCATAAATGTATTACTTCAACTTTCAATAGAAAAATAGTCTCAAGGTATGTTCCATCACACAATTTCTAAAAGAATCCCTTCAAAATATAAGTCTCATAGGATTGCTCCACAGTATCGGTGCAAGTTCCAAACGTATCAGAGATAGATAGAAACCCTACGGGACACTGGTCAAATGATGAGGTTTATTAACCCGACATGAATTGATAAGGAGACGACAACTGATGAAGCAACCGCGAAATGAACACTAAACCCGGAGGTGTCGTTTTGGACTTCTTTGGACTTTTCCTTTGGATTTGCCTTAGTTTGAATTTCTTCATACCTACGTTTGGAACTTGCACCGATACTGTGGAGCAATCCTATGAGACTTATATTTTGAAGGGATTCTTTTAGAAATTGTGTGATGGAACATACCTTGAGACTATTTTTCTATTGAAAGTTGAAGTAATACATTTATGAGTTATTGTATAATTTCAGTATCTTACTGGAGATTTTGGATTGTAATCTTTATAGCATATATGGTGATTAATATATGTTCATGTCTGCATGATAGTATTTGGTGTTTTTGTTTAACTCTAAAGTCTTGTTATAATTAGCAATTGAGCTTGGTGCTGCTTGGTTCTCTCAACTTACGTTATTCAGCATACGTTTATTCAGCATTGTTTAGTCTTGGTCATGACTTTGGCTGGCTCCGATATCACCCCCCCAAAAAAAAACCTGCTCTGAAACTGAAGGTCGCCCCAAGTAGAGGCTTCATTTCCCCGCACCATAACCATTTCTTGAAATCAGATTATTGATGACTATAATAAAGGACTGTTCACAGGGACTTCCGGTGCTGACACTGGGCTGATTGCCACGTCCTCCCAGGGGCTCCTGGGGAGAATCCAAGTTTGCGTGTAATTTGGGGTGTTTTACCGCACCCCAATCCAGCCCTTGCAAGTGGGCTGAGAAGCAGGAATTCCCTGCAGCCATATATGCGGTTTGATCTCCTGAATACTCCGAGGAAGCTTTATTAAGTCCCCCGGAGTTTCAGACGTTTGATCCCGTGGGCACGAAGGGATTGAAATCGCCAGCGCGCAACTTCGGCTTTAGAATCTACCCTCCAGCACCTTATAAACATCATAAGGACTACATCAAGATTAAAACCTCACCTCCAGACGCCCAAGTGAGTAGATAAGAATCCTTCGCTTTTCACTGGCGTTATCGAATAACAGGGGGTTGAAGAAAACATTCCTGGTAACCGTTTCCCTCCCTTAATTGAACTGGATGATTTTGCTGCATGAGATCCATCAGACAAAGCAGCAGGAGCCTTATCAAACTGATCAACTTAAACTAAAACAACGAGCTTGAATGATTGACGTAAGATCTGCCAATCCGACGCGTTCTTAAAGGAAGGGGAGGGAGAAACCTTTGAGAATTTGCTTGGGGTAAAAAAGGTCCTCCAGCCACGTTTTACAACAAAGAGGATTTCTTGACCGGAAGACTCTGTGCTTCATTCAATATCCCTCTCTATTGTTCTACAAGCAAATCAACAGGAAGAAGGTCGTAGGACTGGAAATTCGTCTTACTCGTGTTACACCAAAACCATTCCTGAAGGTAACAACCATAGAGAAGAGACGATAGAAGGTCCGCGATGAGGCAACTCCTGGAATACTTCCTGGTTCTGCCGATCTAGAGCGTCTGGTAAAACTCGTTGGTATTTTCAACTTTAAAAAGTTATTTTAAGCTTAAATACTCACTTCTTCAACCCGAAAAAGATATTAAGCTGGTCAATGAAATATTCTCTATCAACTACATGTAATGGACTCCTGCTAGATGACCATCCATTTTTTAACTAAGTTACATATGTAAATGTCTGGAACCTCTCCCTGATCTGGCTAAATTCATAGCCCTGCCCTTATGAAATTAAAGGAAACTTTACAGAATTTAACCATGGAAAAAAAAGTACAGGACATGCTTGCTAAACATTCTGAGGCAACAATTAAACAAGTAAAACAGATATCAACACAGATGGCTCAACTGATTTCAATGATGATGACTCTTGACCAATCATCACAGGTATGTAATCAGAAGTTGGATCTGGTTACAGAAGACATAAAAGTCATCAAAATTCAAATGATGGCCACAAATACAGACATACAAGTAATGGATTCTTCTGTCCAAAAAGTCATGGAAGAATACAAGGATACAAAGAAGAAGACAGAAGTCCAAGAAGGTAACCAGCTGGTGACAAAGAGATCAGACATACAAGAAATGGATTTTCATCTAAAAAAGTCATGGAAGGACGTGTGGATATAAGGAAGAAGAGAGCAGGTCAAGGAACACAGATTGAAGCCATGATGGAAATGAAGCCCAGAAAGAATTATTTTTGGATACGCACCCTGTCTGAGGAAATGAGAGAGAATAAAGAAATCCTGTTCCCATACCTGACTGACTTATTTCAGTTGCAGAAGGAAGTATTAGACCATGGTTAAAGGACTGATTTAAATATGATTGCTGGATTGGAAGGCTTTGACAGTGTGGATGGGTGGCATGGCTATTAACGATGTAGTGGAATTAAGATTTAGACATCATTTTGGGATTATGTAAACAAGTCCTCCTTATATAGACTATCAATTGATATAAAAGTATACTGGAATATGTGATTATTACTTTAAGGAAAATGTTGGAATGTACTAAGGATATTGGTTTTTTCTCCTTTTTTTTATAAGGGGTGGACTTGTGATATGGATTTGGGATATGATTTACACTGAAATAAGATCGATTAAACAGGAAATATCCCTAAAATATTGGAGAGGATGTTGTTTAGTATGATTAAATTTATGTTATACTGGCTGCAATCTTATGCAGCCAAATGGAAAGGGACAAAGGTTTCAGAATAAAGGGATTAAATCATTTAAATGTTAGAACTGTTGGAGTTGGAGAAACTAGGGAAAAGGGGAGAATTGAAGGAATCATTGTGATAATGTATAAGATCTAGGAAAAATGGAAGGTTACTTTTTATTTGATCCAGAATGTAAAATTTTATATAACATGAAACTTTATAATGAGATTAATACTAGGATCAGAATATGTTAACGAAGGATAATAACACTTCATTAAGAGGTAGATGGAGGTGATGGGGAAGTCGATTTATTTTTTATGTTTAATGGTAATCAAGACAACAATTAATGTAATTGTGATTGTGATATTATTTTTACATTGTTGTTAAAATTATGAAGAATTTATAGTTTTAAAAAAACCAATAAAAATTTATTAAAAAAAATAAAATAAAGAACTGTTCACATGATGTCATTTTCCAAACTGAGGAAAAAAAGCTTAAATCCAAGAACAATAAGGCACAGAAAACATTTATTTTCTGTGCCTTATTGTTCTTGCATTTAAGCCTTCTTCCTCAGTTTGGAAGCTAATTTGCATGGACATTATGCTAGATGCCCCAGATATGAACCCCCAGACTTTGAGGCACCAGCCTGCCAATCATCTCTTTCTGCCAGTCCTTGGCAACACTGAATTTCTGAATCTGAAAACCAATGGACAGCTCGACTCGCAAATACCTGGAGGTTGGGGTGACCCCTTTGTGGGCCCATAAAATTGGACTCCTTGCCCAAAGTTCACCAAACTTCAGTGACCATCTAAGGAGAGTCCCTTGCAGCCACGTTGCAAATATGGGGACTCTAACCCCAAAAATGCCCCCACAGAAGCTTCAAAACAAAATCCTCATAGACTATAACGGACCCGAATTTTTCAGTAAACCTGGAAATAAAGCCGAAATCCAAATTTACCAGTATAAATATTCAGCTTATTCCGGGTTTACAAAAAAAAATTGCGCCCAATAAAACCGAACCTGAAATTTATCACATTTTTTTTCACAACCCTAGTTATAATTGTTTTTAAGATGGGTTTTCATCATGCCTTCTCTGTTAGCTATCTTGGTGGTCCTGATTGGCAAAAAGGAGGCATACAAATCTTGTAAACAAGTAAATTAATTTACATGCAAGGGTATTCACAGCATTAAAAATACAACTTCAAACAATTAGCAACAGAATCAAATTAAAACTAGTTACCACAAAAATGAAAAACAGCAGCAACAATAGAAATCAGAAAAGCCCATCCAATAAAACACCAGCACTGAGGTGTGTGTGTAAAGCGCCATCAAGTCGCATCCAACTTATGGTGACCCCTTTTGGGGTTTTCATGGCAAGAGACTAACAAAGGTGGTTTGCCAGTGCCTTCCTCTGCACAGCAACCCTGGTATTCCTTGGTGGTCTCCCATTCAAATACTAACCAGGGCCGACCCTGCTTAGCTTCTGAGATCTGATGAGATCAGGCTAGCCTGGGCCATCCAGGTCAGGGCCAGCACTGAGGTACAGACTGTCAAGCCTGTTGAAATTAGTCTTAGCTTGGCATCTAAATATGATCAGCACTGGAGCCTGGCAAAAGGAAGAGTATGCCAAAACTGGGGCATGATGACCAAGAAGACTGTATCCTTTGTGCCCATTGAAAGCAGGAAGCATAAAGCAGAGCCTGAAAGGAAGAATGCAATGTCTGGGAAGGAAAGAAGACATTTCCCCACATGGGGCATTTTATTCTGCTTCATCCTAAGCATGCTTACTCAGAGTTCAGTTTACGAATTTACCTGACATTTACTTCCCTGTAAATGTATTTTATTGTTCAGAGGTTTCAAAACTCTGAAACCTTTTATGCAGAATGATTTTGGGCCATATTTATAGCCAATGCAGTTGTTAATTCATGTTCGGGAGCTTCTGCAGTAGGGATTTCAATATTTATCACCACTCTGGCAAATGAGAATGTATTCATGCCACCAGAACAAAAGAGATGTCACTATATAGATGTTCAAATGCCACCCAAATCATGCTGCACCCTGCAGTTAATATTTGTTATATTTTTTATCATACCTCATTAGCCAAAACTGGCTTCTAAAGCAAAAACTGGCTTCTAAAGTGCCATACAAATCACAATTAAAATGTAAAATAAATATCATTTAGGAAGGAAGTTCAAAAAAATTCCTGTTATTATCAAAAATATTGCTGCGTTTATTGTACTTTTCTAACAGTCTCAATTTTTCATCACCATTTTTTCTTGGCTAAAGCAAATGCTTTACTGCTTGCAGAACTTCAGGTTGATGCAAAGGTATTAGCCACCCCCAGAGACTCTGCCCTTATGTAATTGAAACTTTACCTGTAATTGAAACTTTACCTCATTTGTATTTAGCTGTTATTTGTATTCATCTGTAAAAGCTAAATATATATTGCCTTTATTGAGCAGGTTCCCTTGCTGTTCACATGATTTACATCTGTTATATATCTTGGCTGGTAATGATAGGCATGTTAATTGGTAAAGTTTATATTTTGTGGCCTCAGAATAAGACAGGAATATGTTAAAAATCTTCCTGGGGTTACATGTTAGTGGGTCTGTTGTTTATTGGTCTCGCCAAGCTGCTTTGGAGCACACAGGCTCTCTGATTTTGAAATAGGAAGAGGAAGGAATTCTCAGCAGAAGCTAAGTCTAGATACAATAGAAGTCTACCTGACTGCTGTATCCTTTACCTGTGATTTCCCATAAGGGCATTTGAGGTTTAAGAAAGGAGTTTCAGCTCAGTCCAAGCATAATTTATGATCTTCTTAAATGCCACTTAGGCCTAGTTCAGCAGACTCCCCATGATGACTAGGGTTGCCAACCTCCAGATACTAGTTGGAGATCGCCTGCTATTTCAACTTATCTCCAGCTGAAAAAGATCAATTAACCTGGAGAAAATGGCCACTTGGGCAGTTGGACTCTATGGCATTGAAGTCCCTCCCCTCCCCAAACCCCACCCTCCTCAGGCTCCACCCCAAAAACCTCCCGCTGGTGGCAAAGAAGGACCTGGCAACCCTAATGATGACTCATAGGTAGGAGTGCAACTGATAGAGGATTGTCAAAAAAGAGAGGTTGAATAGGTGCACCATCTGGATCTCTTGCCTCCATCTGTGGTCTATGCAATTGTATACCACAATGTGCATATAGTTGCAGCAATATTTTTACACCCACGCAGTCATGCATGTTGACATGTCAGTTCACCAATGGCATATACCCATGTTCATCCAGCAAATCTTTCTTGTGGGAAATCATCTGGGGCTTGCCAGCTGTGTAAATGAGGATTTAGTCATGCATATGGGGCTGCTAGAACAACTCCACCAAGATTCTTTAATAAAGGAATGATATTTATTTTCATTGATCTTCAGCAGCATTGCATGCTGTTGCTTCCAGCTATTTTCATACTGATTTCCTTGTTAAAGCAAGTTCCTTATCACAGAGAAATATTGTTTACTTTTTATTTCTGGTTAATAAACCAGTCTGTCTCCTCAGTTATCCTTTTCCTGAAGGACTTCTTTGCTTTTTATGTGCTGTCATGTTCACAGATTGTATGAACTCCCTATCCTTTTTAAACTTTGCTGTTCAAGATAAAAAGTCATCTTTGTTCTGCATTTAATATCATAGGCGAGCAAAAGAAAGCTAAAAATCTTGGACCATCACTTACATTAGCGTCATTGTCCCCATCTGTGAGCTAGACCTATTTAGCAAAATGTATTCCTCAGGTGACAAGGTTCCTGGGTAATAAATACTTCATGTCAGCTTGAGAGCATTTAGCTCAGTTCCAGGCCCATGTTTCATTTTGCTTATTCAAACATTTCACGATGGTAATCTGTAACCTTCCTAGGTCAATACAGACCAAGAGAAATATTAAGCAATTCAATGATTTTACTCTGTCTGAAGGAATATTGCACCAAAAGCCTTTCAAATGACCAATAACCCCATAAGTCTGTTCTCATTTCAAGCAACGGAAGGGCAAGCACAGAGTTGATGAAAATGTATTACAGATTGCCCTTGGTTTTATTTACTTCAGTTTCCTTGTCCTAGAAGGTCATCCATTTACAGACACCAGAGAACAATAAGATGTTTAACCACAGAACTTAAATAATGAAAAAAATGTGTTAAGAATGTAAAAGTATTATTAGATCAGAACAGGGTCCATCTAACTGAGCATCCTGTTCCCCACAGTGGGAGCTGGATGCTACTGGAAAGCCCACCAGTAGGCATGAAGGTAACAGCCCACCTCTATTTGCTTCCCAATAACTGGCTCTCAGAAGCAGAGTTGCTCTGAAATTGAGATATCATTTAGATAGCATGATGAGTTATTCTTGAGAGACCTATCCTTTATGAATGTGTCTAATCTCCTTTTAAAGATCACTACAAATGTGGCTATACCCACATAATCTTCACTATTCCTCTGCTCACACATGGTTTCGTATAATTATTTATTTATTTATGTTATACTGCACTTTTCTCCCCGAAGGGGACTTGAAAGTCACTTACAACATTCTTGCCATCTCTGTTTTTTCACAACAACCCTGTGAGGCAGGTGAGCCTAAAAGTATGTGGCTAGCCCGAGGTCACCCAGCAAGCTTCCGTGGGACAGTGAGTATCCATGAATGTTAAGCAGCCCTTAGCACAGTACAGTCACCCCCACTGCTTTTTCCACTCCATTGTGCAAATTCATTTTTGCTCTACTTCCTTCCAGTTATGAGTTTATAAGAACTCTTCTTCTATAACAGCTAAGCTTATTTAGAGACTTGATTTAAAAAAAAGTTTTCAGTTTATTTTATTTCTTTAGAGAATTTCTATGCCTCCTCTCCAGAGTATATATCAGATGTGTAGCACCTTATGTCTGCATGTTTGTTGAAGCACAAATAATTCTAAATGACTGGAGAGGTGAAGCATTCGTTGCTGAAGCTGGGGATTAATGTGCCTCAGTCCCTCTTCAAATAAGTCACAGAGCTGGATTGGCTGTGTGGAGGATAGCCATCCAATGGAAAGGCAGAAAGAATGGGCTATATATTTAATCCTCATCCCTGCACTGCTGCCGACCCGCCCTAAAATATCACAGAGTAGCTGGTAGCCATTTAGGGCTAAGCAGGAATTTCGGGAGTTCTCCCCTGACTGTAGGGTTGCCAACCTCCAGGTACTAGCTGAAGATCTCCCGCTATTAAAACTGATCTCCAGCAGACAGAGATCAGTTCACCTGAAGAAAATGGCTTTGGCAATAGGACTCTATGGCATTGAAGCCCCTCCCCTCCCCTCCCCAAACCCCACCCTCCTCAGGCTCCGCCTCCAAAATCTCCAGGTATTTCTCAACCTGTAGCTGGCAACCCTACCTGATTGGCAGTGGAGGAGAGCCTTTTTTTTGCTTGCTTCATGATGATTCAGAAGAGGTGGGATAAAGTTAGATAAATTAGGCCTGGTCATTAGACTGTTTAGGCCATTAGTTTTGGCAGGGATAGGGTGAGTTGTTCATAGTAGGTAGGGGTGAGCAATGAGCATAGAGTTGCCAGATCCCTCTTCGCAACTGGCAGGAGGTTTTTGGGGCAGAGCCTGAGGAGGATGGGGTTTAGAAGGGCGGGATTTCAATGCCATAGAATCCAAAGTAGCCATTTTCTCCAGGTGAACTGATCTCTGTTGGCTGGAGATCAGTTGTATTAGCAGGATATCTCCAGCTAGTACCTGGAGGTGGCAACCCTAAATGAACATCCTGAGCCATCAGGCATGATGGAGGCATATAAAACATGTAAAGCATGGCTGGCTTTATGGCAGGATGTGGCTTGAGAAGGAACACTTTTGGTGCTGATAGTGGCTTCACTGTGCATCCGGGAAAGGAGTTGGGGCTTGGCACTTGTCAGTACAATATGTGCAGGTGAAGATAAACAAGGCTGGTGGGAGTCGCTGGCCAAGTTTGGAGCCAGGGTGGATTTGCCAAAGCAAAGGCAGCCATGGCTAGGCTGCCAAGTATAGCCTAACCCATTTAAATATTAGCATAGTTAATATTTTATGATGTAGATCTTAACAAACTAGTTAAACCAATCTCATGGTCTCATGTCTTTATTTGGGGTTCTGGGGCAAAGGGCTTCCCTACTCAGAAGCCATGCTAATTCTTCACCAGCAACGTTTGTTCTCTTTTATGTTTAACAATAATAGGTTTAATAATGTTGCCCACCAGTTTACCTAAGGCACACGATACATTAATGGACATGTAATTTATATTACCTTTCATAATCCCTTTTTAAAAACTGTTAAGTCGTCTACATTCTTCAAAAAGTAGGCCAATTTTAGTGCCAAGATGCATATTTTATTAGGAGGTCAACCATTTCACATTTAAAAACTATTATATGTACACAGTTGTATGTACACTAAATGCAGTGAATTATTTGTTTGAATTTTATCAAGTCACCCTAGAAATTAATCTCCTGTTACTTGTACTTGATTTAGAGTGCAGTCCAAAGCAGATCTACTCCGAATCCTTCTCAGAACTATTCAATGGAGCTTACTCCTAGGAAAGTGCATTTAGGCTTGCATCATTAGTTTCTCAGATGCTCTCTTGAAAACAAATTACTTAAGCCATGGGTATCAGTGCAACAACTTCCACAATGAGGATGGATTAAAAAATAATTAATTTAGCTCCTGGAAAATCCAGCTCTCTTCCTTCAGTAATTTTTTCCCCCCACCACACGTGTTTCATCTAATGGTCCAGTCACCTCTCAGGAAGACATTCTATTGCTTGATTTAATGTTGTATCAATAAGCTACTCATGTTCTATTTTGCATGCTTGTTCACTTACATGATTTTAACATTTTGTCAAAAGATGTGCTCCCCCCCCCCCTTCACATTTGGGCATGACTTGCAATTGTTAAAGAATTGTTTCCCTTTTCCAGTTTTCTTGATTCTGTTAATTAAACCATGAGAATGTCCTCTTGAACTTGGTTTCATTTTACGTAATCTGAAGGGTAGTTGTATGAATCCCTGTTGTTATAGATTACATGAATTCACAAGTTTCCCAGGGGAAAAAAATCGGATCCCCCTGACTGCCTTTTTTTTGCAACTAACTTCTCAGAATACACTTTCAGACCCACAATCCCATTTCAACGTGTCCTGTACCAACCATTAAGATTAACCAAGAACATTCGCTGCATCTGCATAGAATCAACCATTCCTGTTTAAGAAATAAGGGAAGAGGTTTCCAAAAAATCTGAAGACAGCCTTTTACAACTGGAAATCTTCCTTTCTTGAAAAACTTTCTTCCTTTGTCATGAACAGAAGGAATTTAATTTATTCATCAAGCACTGCCTGAAACATGGAAACACCACATTTTTTTAAGTACAACAAGAACCCCATTCCATACCTAAATCAGAACTGGCTGATATGTTAAATTCTCAGGGGTTATAGCTGAAAGGAAGATTTCTAGCTGTAAAAGGGCATCAGGTTGAGAAGTTTTGCTAGAATTTTGGTGAAACTGAGCAGAGGCAGTTACTGGAAGGCCCTTTGGAATGTATCTGGAAGCAAGAGTGGGGTTAAGCAATTTGTGGTTAAAAAGGCCAAAGTTCAGAAGCTCATTCTTGAGAAGTCTCTTGAAGAATAGTTGGTTTTTATACCCCACTTTTCTCTGTTATGTAGTCTCAAAGCGGTTTACAATTGTTTTCCCTTCCTCTCCCCACAAAGACACCTTGTGAGGTAGGTGAGACTGAGAGAGTTCAGAGAGAACTGACTAGCCCAAGATCACCCAGCAGGCTTCATGTGTAGGACTGGAAAAACCAACCCAGTTCACCAGATTAGTGTCTGCTGCTCAAATGAGTAGACAGTTGTACTGTTGAAAGGGTTTTTAATTAAATAATTAAGTAATAAAAGCAAGAAATCTATCTCAAGCAATGAGCATACACATATAAAGCATACAAGAGCTGACTAACAGAAAAAGGAGGAAGTTGGATAGGGTTTCAGGAATCGGTGATAGTTACCAGTCTTGAATGACCATACAAAGAAAGCAGGGCTGAAGAAGAAAACGACCAGTGTTTCCAGGAGCAACAGGAAAAGCCCATATGCAGTTGGGGGTGCATGCATGGATCCAACACATACACACTATGAACGGCCAAAGGATCAATATTTATACCCCAAAATGGGACCTGAGGTGGTATGAGGTAAGCTGGCAGGAAAGCCAGAGACAAAGAATTGATTGCTTTTCTGGGGTTCCAACAAAAAGATAGGAGGGAGTCGCGTCATCAGGACCCAAGAAAATGCCTGAATACTGAATGATTGCTGGGATGGGTGCAAATAAGGTAAGTAATGGTCTGCTTGGGGCACTGATTAAATCACCTTAGCTAGCCCCATTGTCCAGCCAGGCACACCTTAGGGCCAGAAGAAAGGTTCAGCAGCCACAGCCTTCCTGCCCAGGCTTGACCCACAAGGTGGATCCCAAAACCCTCTGAGAGGCATCCATTTTGTGGGGAGCAGTGTCTTGCTCTTATGCCAGTCTTTGGCCCCCTTGCCATCATGGCACTGCTTAGCCGGAGAAGGGGTCCACTTGGGAGGGGGATGTTTTCACCCTGCTTTATTTTAAATGCTTTTGTCTTTATGTGATTTAGCTTCTTGCATTCAGTGAAGTTATATATCTGCAGTAGGTGATGAAAAGGACCTTGAAAAGAATTATAGGTGTCAGGCAATGTGGAAGCCAAGCAAGCTGTTTTAATAAGGTGAGTCAGTAGTAACAGCTGGCTCAGGAGCCAATTTTTCTAGTCTCTGTTTGGCAAACCATATTTCTCTAATGGCCGATTTCCCAAACCTGAGTGTCAGCCAGCAGAGTAGTTTAAGTTCAACCTGCCAGCCCATCCATTTCCAAATAGTAATGGTTCTCTCTCTCACTCACTCACTGTTTTGTTTAATGGTTGCTTAAATGACCTTGTTCATTCTCTTCAAATTGTTTCAGATGAGCTGTGGCTTGTTAGATGGCTAATAACTACAACTACTAAAATTTACTTGTTTTGGAAATTTAAAGCCACTGTTCATAAACTGTCAGGCAGATTTTTAAAACTGTCAGGCAGATTTTGTAAAGCCTGATTGATGAAACCAACAGAATTGGTGGAAAAATAGATGACATGCAAAGGTCTAAAATAAAAATCACTGAATACAAAGCTGCTAAAGCTATAAAATCATTTTTAACCTGAGAATAGTTCTTTGGAGGTGGTTGGTAAAGTTAACTGAAATTTCAGTAAAGCTTATTAGGTGGCCTAGGAAAGGATCTAAAGACATCTCTTGCATACATGGAACTCAGCACATAGTCATTGGGGTTTTGGGACATAGGTTTACATAAAACTACAGAACAGGTCTATTTGACTAAGCTAATGGTCCATCAAGTCTAGCATCTTGTTTCCTGCAGTAACCATCCAGTTGATCCTGGTAAGCACAAAGACACAGCCCCTGTTGTTGATCATAGAAATTGATATTCAAAGGTATACCACCTTTGAACATGGAGTTTCCATTAGCCATCATGGCTCTTTAACATGCCCAAATCCTGGTTGTATTGGCTACTGCCTTGTTGTGGCAATAGTGTTCACATTCTAAAAATAAGTGACAAGGGCCACTCCCAAGATACACATGGACAGGTTGTCATTACTTCACATGTCCTGAAGCCAGCCATACCCTCAAAATATTGAGAACAATGAAAATGATATTGTATAGGGGCTTGCAGGAATACTGAACAGGAATACTGAACTAAACCTCTTTGGAGAAGTCTTGGATAACAAGTTCTGGATCCTAGTAATCCCAGGGCAAGAAAACCACAAGATGAAACTGAGATCCTTTCAGGGTAAACAACATATGATACAGAAGATGTGGGATGGATCCAGCAAATGCCAACAGAAGTGATGGTATGAATTCATGCCTTCCCCTTCTTCCAGAAACCCATGAGACCTCTGAAAAACTGATCCTTGAGCCACAGGACCCTCATAAGAAGCTGTATGTCCCAGGAAGAGGGCAGTAGTGAGGATAAGGAGCCATGCACAATTATCACTTTGCTTTTGTTACAATGGAGCCCCTAGAACCAACTGAAACGGTAGAAGAAAAATATGGGACAATTTCAGTAGGGTCTCCTGTGACGCACCCCCCCTTCCAACCACTTCAATATCCCACTCTCTCAGCCCGGCCGTATATGCTGAGGGAAAAGCGTTGGTATATTTGTGCGGAGATTATTTTCCTTCTCCTCCAGTCCCACACCAGTATTTACCTCAGAGAGAAATATGACACAAGAGGCTTTTTAACTTAAACAGACCAAACTGGGAAGTTTATTGAACAGAACTCACAGAGATTGATTTTCAAGGAAAAGGCAGAATTGGAGGGAAAACTCAGAGTCAGATTTATATACACAAGATTACTTCAGAGAGATAGCTTAGATTTTTCTTCAATCATGTTCCTTCAGTTCTTAGTTTCAAGCTTAGTTCTGTCCCTCAGAACTGTTACTCAGATTCAGATTCTCAGACTCTGTCCCCAGCCTAGCTCACAGGAGTGAAGGAAGTTTGAGCTCCTTTCCATCCTCAGAGAACTCACAGAAGTTTGGGGAAATATCCAAAATCCCTCTTCCAGTTCTCTCTCTGATTACCCCGCACCAGTGGCGGTAATCCTCCACACCTCCCTGCTACTGGAATAGCTCTACCTCAGAGACTAATTCCTCTTTGTGACCTGAGAATGGGTCCTCTGATAACCCAATTCTCACTCCTGTCACTCCCACAGGTTGTGTGTTTCAATAGCTTTGGCTGTAACAGAACCCTCAGGTTCACAGAGTACAGTCTGGCTTCCACTCAGTCTCGCTACCAAGCTTCCAATCTATCACAGCCTTCTCTGGCTGGTTCCAATCTTAGGACTCCTTTCACAGCCTCCTCTCAGGCTGGTTCCTAAGCTTCCAATCTTTCACAGCCTTCTCTCAGGCTGGGTCCCAAGCTTCAAATGTTTTCACAGCCTCCTCTTAGGCTGGTTCCCAAGCTTCAAATGTTTTCTGTCTCTCAGAGCTCAGAGTGTCAGCTTTCTGGCTCCACCCATTCTTGGTCTGTCAGCTCTTGCTGCAGATTAACCCCTTATCCATCACATCTCTCTTCAGCATCTAAATTTTTAGAGGTGTTAGTCGGTTGCCGGGCCAAGAGGGAAAGATCCATTTCTACTTCATTGGTTCAAACTCCATTTTCTTACTACTTTTCATTTAAAATACACAAAAGGCTTTAACCCTTCTAATTCTCACTGATTTCCTGATCTAAATGAACCCTGAAGCTAATGGCTCTGTGGGGGAGGGTTGTTGTTGTGTTAAATAATGCCCTGGTGTCACAGTCCAGCCCATTACAAAGCCTTTACGCTTGATATTCAAAAGAAATACTAGAGTTAGGAGATGTGCCCAGAGATTTCCAGCATCATGTGTAGCTTGCAAAAATCTGCATTCATTCTAAAAACAAATGGAAATGAAAGAAGTGAATCATATTTGTTTCATTAGTTTTTTAAGAGTAAAAGCAAAAACAAATTAGAAACTAATGAAAAGTCTTATTCATTTTTTTAATCTGTTCTTCTGTTACTTTACACCGGCAAAACAAGCAATGCAGGGGAAGCATTTTGTAGAGATACATTGGCTAGAAGGGCACAAAGAGTTCACAGAAAGGTTGTAAGTAGGGGGAAGAGTAAGAACATTGTAGCTGACAGACTAGAACGTTCTGCAGTCTGCAGCAAAGAAACATTTGAGCAACATTTCCAAAAAATTGTCAAAGGCTTTCACGGTCAGAGTTCATCGGTTCTTGTAGGTTATCCGGGCTGTGTGACTGTGGTCTTGGTATTTTCTTTCCTGATGTTTCGCCAGCAGCTGTGGCAGGCATCTTCAGAGGAGTAACACTGAAGAGAGACACTGTCCTTCAGTGTTACTCCTCTGAAGATGCCTGCCACAGCTGCTGGCGAAACATCAGGAAAGAAAATACCAAGACCACGGTCATACAGCCCGGATAACCTACAAGAACCGATTTCCAAAAAAGCTTTGCTGGGTAAATGGGAAGCCCATATAATTCACAGCTTTAAAAAAATGGCTGCAACATGCACATTCTAGCCACTTTAGTGAAATGATGCAGATATGATGCCTGGAATTGTGTCTTTTGGATGCAAATCACTAAAGGCAGGAGTAGCTGATAGGGTCTCACAAACATAAACAAGCAGCATAGATTAAATGCTATGTATTTTTTAAATGAGGAATAGGGTGGCCAGGTCCCACCCCGCAACCGGCGGGAGATTTAAGGAGGCAGGGTTGGGGGCGGTGACCAGCGTTATCTATGCGATGATGTCACCATTTAACCGGAATTTCTGGGGTGAGGCTTTTCCTGCCCTGTCCTGTTCCTCAGTCTCCAGGCAGCCGGTTTCGCGCCTCCCACTGTCGCTCAGCTGTTTGGTGGCGGCACTGGCTTTCTCTTTTGTTCTGCCGCATCTCTGCAACTTCCCTGGGCACCCCAGCGGTGTGAGCCTTCTCTGCCTTTCCTCCTGGGGAAAGCTGCTTGGGAGGCAGGGATGTTGGGAAGAGCGGCAGAGAAGGCTTGTACTGCTGGGGGGGGCAGGGAAGCTGTGGAGATGCAGTAGAACTAAAGAGAAAGCCCCCCCTGCTCAGCTGTTTGGTGGCTTTCTCTTTAACTCTGCCTCATCTCTGCAGCTTCCCTACCCTCCCCAGCAGTACAAGCCTTCTCTGCCGCTCTGCCCAACATACAAGCCTTCTCTGCTTGTTGTGCAGCAGGGAAGCTGCAGAGATGAACCAGAGTTAAAGGTAATTTATGCTCGGTAATTAGCTGCAGGATCCTGACAGGACTCCTCTGCAGATAATATTAGTTATTCATTATTTCCCCCTCCCTAAGCAGTCACTTCTCATCCACTGCACCTTTGTGCCACATCTCCTGGGACCTGTGTTAGTCCAATTTTTAGCTTTTGCCTTGCACGCAAATCGAATGCAAAATTATGAATAGACAATGCCGCAGGCTTTTCTCTCTCCCACCTCTTCCTCCCCCATTCTTGTCCCTCCTCTCACTCCTCCTCCTACCTGCCCTCCCTCCACCTCACCTCTGTCACCCACCTCATACCATTTTCCTATTTTTTTCTGAGGAATTGCTTTTTAAAACACAGTACAGGTTCATTATAGACCGTATTAATTTTTTCAAAAAAATTAGCGATAAAGCATTTGAATGTTAAAACAAAAAATAGCCTAATGTTTTCTTCTAATGTTATCTTTGTTCTTTCCAGGCTTGCAAAATATGCTCTCTTTTTTTCGGGGGTCTGGGGGGTTGGGCAGGGATGGTTGGAAATGAGTTAAGTGTGGGTTAGAAAGGGGGGGTGAAGCTTGCTCTAACCGTGGAAAGAGTCACTTTACTATCACAATGCTGTGTTGATTCCTTGCTGAGGCTATTATCGCCAGGCTCTAAACTTACATGTTAGTGCTGTCTACTATGACTACTTCTCCTCTCCTCAACCTTGAAATAAAATCACAAAATCAGGGATGTACTAAAACAAATGACAGGATGGTCCATTAAAAAAAATGGGAGAGGCTGCACAGCCTGTTGAAAATAATGGGAGCCTTGATTGCCCATTGACTTGCATGGGCTCCATTGAAATACATTACAGCACAAAAAGAGTTGCCAAAAAACTGTGGAATGGATTTTCCAATAAGGTCTCTAGGCCCAGCAGTACAAGCCTTCTCTGCCACTCTGCCCAATGTCACTGCTTCCCAAGCAGCTTTCCCCGGGAAGAAAGGCAGAGAATGCTGCACCACTGGGGCACCCAGGGAAGCTGCAGAGATGCGGCCGACACCACCGCCAAACAGCTGAGCGGCGGTAGGGGGTGAAATTGGCATGTGGAGACTGAGGAACGGGAAGGGGGAGGGAAAGCCTCACCCCTGAACTTCTGCTTATACGGTAAGTGATGTCATCACATAGATGATGCCAGTCATGGCCCCTCTCTTCCCTGCCTACTTCCTCCCATCAACCAGCTGAGAGTCAGCGGGCAACAACAGCAAAGAGCAGTAGATTGCCTGCCATAACAGGGCAGTTGTGAACCCTAATGAGAAATTATATGACTGGAATCTTTCACATAAAAATAAATGGAGAAAAAAGACAAATTATTTCCTATGCATGTATTTAATAGTTTGGCCCTTGAGCAAAAGACCCTCCCTGCAAGGTTTACATTTTTACTCAATACTGTTTAGCTTCTGTGTGAATGATCCCAGTGTCTTGCAGATCATGACAGGATGTTTATTTCTATCTTACAATAAAAAGTCAAAAGTTCCACAAGTGAGTTATGACTAACTTAAATTATCTGGATTCCTTTGGAGTTATACCAAACCTTCTCTTTCCCAGTATAATAACTGCAAGAAAAACAAAACCACAAAGAACCCTGAGTAATTTACTATAGAATAAAATCAGCTGACTTTCAATCTTAATATTGTTTTATATCATTGTAATGTAACGATATTACAATGGAATATGTATTATTTTAAAAAATAAAAAGAGGGTGGGAAGTCAAACCTTTCCCTTGAGTTTCCTCATAAATACAGCTCTCTCTCTCAAAAAAAATCAACATTATCCTTAACACCCACACGGTTGCTTCTGTAATTTTGCCACAGGATTACTTGAGGCTTAAAAAAACGGAAGCTAACAAAATAAACCAGGATTTTCCCCTACCCTTGAAATTTCCTGGAGGGCATTTTTAAAAAGATGTTCCAGTTTTCTCCTTATGAAATTTTCAAGAGAAACAAATATGCTTCATGGCTCAGCTGTCTGGGCAATGAACAAATCTACAAAATTATAACCTGTCCTCCAGTCAAAAGTATTGGTTCCTAGAAATGCTGTCTCCTTCTCCTTATAGACAAATCTGAGGTAAAATACACACAATTGTTTTGTTTGTGGCAGCTCCATGAATGGGGCAAACCTGAAGAATTCAACATGACGAGATGCTTGTTTTCAGTATGGAAGAGCCAGGAAGAGAATCTCAAGTTGATCCATGTTCTATGAAGCTTCTTTTGCAGTGGCCTTGGTCAAGTCACTCTTGCCTAATTTATCTTACTGGGTCATTATGATGCTAAGCTGAGCCACTTAGAGGAAACACTATATAGGAAGTTATTCCAACCCTACTTGATTCAAGTATGGTGCTCCTATAGCTGTAAAATCATATATCCTCTCTTAAGGACTAGTAATCCAAGTGGTGCAGTCAATATATCTGGGTTTACCATCTTGGAGGTCCTCCAAACGCTTGATTCTCTTTTTGTGGAAGAATCATCACATCAGTTGTCACTTTATTTACACAAAATGATTCAGAAGGTCCAAAGGGATAGCTTTTTTTTAAAAAACTCAGAAGCTGTTGTAATGACCTTTGCTGAGGACCAAAGCCTCATTTTTGTAATAGTGATATATAGCAACGAGCCCTTCATTTCTTTGTTTATCCCTCCATAAGTTACCACTCTCTTTTCACTCTTTCCATTTTCATTGCTGGTGTTCCTCATTGGCTTGTTTATTTCACACTGTCTTTACATTATTTTTATGGATCTGACACAAAACTAATATTGAAAAATACATTGATTTTAATGGGAAAATGTTGTGAAGAAATATAAAATGGTGAGAAAATAAAAATTCCTGGGTTTGATTCACACTTGGGAGAAGCAAAATTGAAATGGGAGTTTTGGATGGAGTCAGCAGTGACAGAAAATTTGATAGCAACCCTATTCCTGAGTGTTCCTCACACCTACCTCCAAAAGGTAGAGGATTGTTTGTTCACCATCTCTATCGCAATGGGTGAGAAATGTCATTAACATCTCCATGGGTGTTTCAACTGTTTTTTTACAGAGTTTTCTACAGATGCTTCTAGTTGTAAAAATCTGTCTCTATAGTTGTCCTTCATTTGAGATGCTCTTTATTTGTTAACTTTCAGAGTATGCTTAAAAAAAAAAAACTCATCTGATTCTGAATTATTGGAAAGGAGATGGCTTGAAGGTTAAAGATGTTGGGGAGAAGAGTGCTGTTATTAATGGCTAGATATGCTTATAGCTTTGGTGAGTTACACAAACAGTTCTCTTATTTTTATTGTATTTTATAAGCTGAGGTTTTGTTAATAGCCACAGCCCGAGATAAGTGCTCATATTTTTTTATCCTGCTGGTGAAAAAAGAAGGAGGCATCTTCTTTGAAAGGCTATGCTGAGAATCATGGGACCTGTGTGTACAAAAGTCATGTTGGATGAGGGTTGTAGGGTTGATGAGAGTTGTGTGAGATTGAGTGGAAAAGCTGGCTGGATCCAACCCTTTGGTTCTATTTCTCTATTCCTGGAGATAGATCATGAAGGGTAGCCGTGTTAGTCTGTCTGTAGCAGTAGAAAAGAACAAGAGTCCAGTAGCACCTTAAAAACTAACAATATTTCTGGCAGCTTTCATGAGTCACAGCTCACTTCTTCAGATAGTGGAAGAAGTGAGCTGTGACTCACGAAAGCTCATAACCTGCCAGAAATTTTGTTAGTCTTTAAGGTGCTATTGGACTCTTCTTTATTTCAGGTTCAGGTTCAGTGATTTCCATATGTGCTGTGATTAGAAATGGCAAGAACCTGGAGAAAAAGTCTATTCCTTTAATAGAGGTTTAATGTGTGGAAGTAGGTAAGTGAAGCTTTCCATGGCATGGAGATAAATAACATCAACTGGTAAATAACATCCCATTAAACTTCTGTTAAAGGAATATGGTATTTTCCCCCTAGAGGTTGTAGGCACCCTAGCTATGACAATCTAGACATATTAGTCTAGTGAGTTGGTTAAATTCCATTTCATCAGTTGAATCAATGTGCTCATAAATGTTTGATTAATGGGTATGCACTTCAACAAGTCTGCAACATTTGGCTTGGCCATTAGAGAAATGGAATCTTTGGATGAAATGCTAATATTAATTTCTATATACTGTAACACCTTTTAAGCAAAATGTCTAGCTTCAAGTACTTTGGGAGCATTTGAATAAAAGTATGTAAGAAAAGTATATGGTCTTGCTTTTACTGATATCAAGGAGGGGGAAAAGAGAACAATTGTAGCTAAAATGTTCTTTTCTGAAATCCATTGTTGTAGAATTCACCTTTTTGTAAAAGTACGTTTTTCCTTAGAAATTTGGCATCTGCTTGGTTCACATGTATATTGTTTTACATATAGCCAAGCATTAACATTTTAAATTATGTTCAACTGTTTCAAATATGAACATTCTGTTAGGTTGGCATTTAAGTGAACAATATAAAATGGGTTAATTTTATACCACTTTAAAAAAGAAAATGCTCAGGTTTCCCTAATAATGCAGAAAGAAAAAAAATCCATTGTGACAACTATATATTTAAAAAGCATTGCACTTAAAAATGCCATCTGTAAAATGGAATTAAGTAACTGAATATTTTATTTGCAAAATATAGTATTTCCAAATATCTTTTCTTGATGTAATCATCAATAATAGCAATATTTCCACTTAGCATAGGTGAATGTTAATACCTTGTTTGTTTTATTAGCCTTGTTATATTTTTCTCTATGTGTTGGCCCATTTTGATGCAATCTCATTTAGTAAATGAGAAGATGCTTAAGGAGAACAAGGAGAATTCTCCTTGAATGAAACATCCTTATTTGCATCTAATGAAACCAGATTCCGACTAGCAGCTGATGAGTGCCAGTATGCCTCACCTTAATCACTTAATTGTTTAGGGCAAGTAAAGAGTCATCAAGCCTAAATCTTCTTTCACATATCAGAACACCATTTAGCCAGAATTACCATGTACAAAGTAGGAGGCTAATTTGGACCATGCTTTATAGTTGTTTCCATTTCTACTTGTATTTTGTTTCTTACATCTGTTAGACCAACCAAATAGTCATTAGAAATGTGATCCATAACTTTGTTTGGAAATAACTGCCCAAGGGATGCTTAGAATTCTACCCTGTAACACAGTGGTTCCCTCAATGGTCAGCTGCCCCTTGGAAATAAAAAAAAAATAAGTTAAGTCAGTGAGTCTGGTCTGTGGATCTGCTTTGGGATTTTTGGAACAGTGCGTATTATTTTTCAACCAAAATTTTGTGAAAAGCTAGGGAAATTGACATTCTGCATCGAAAAGGAAATATATTTTCCATCATTGTGAAAAAGACCTAGGAAAGGAGGTGGTTGGAAAGAGTTCAGATAGATATAAGATTATAAGACTTCTAACCACATATTTTACCTGTGGATTAAACAAACATACAACCCCTTGGTTTGTTTGTCAAATATGTGGGTTGGACTGGGAGTAAGGGGGCATGAAGACTGAGTCTGCCGACAGTGTGCTTTTTAATATTGATAGAAAAAAAGAATATCAGTAGGAAGGCAAAAGATTCAGGTAGGTCTAAAACTTGCCTTTAGATATTGAAGCCCACCAAGTCGGCCTGTCATTGGGACACACACACACACACAACCTCTCCCAAGGCTAGAAGTGCACATGCAGTAAAGAAGAAGTATATATGCTGGATACCTGGGAAATCCCAAAAGCTATTGGGTGTTCCCATGTGTGAATAGAGAAGCAGCTCCTCCAGCAGAAAAAAGATTCATTCAGAGGCAATCTTATCAGCCACTTCCCCATTCAGAATGCCAGAGGCTTCTCTGAGATTGGCAGCATTCATCATTTATATATCTAATATTGGAATGTGCCCCCATTTGCAGATATCTAAATCTGCAAATTGGGGACACAGTGACACTAAAAATTCACTGCAATTTTGCGGGTCCCCCTAGATTTGCAGAAACATCTGAAATCTTAAAAAATACATTGGGGAAGGGGTTAAATCCCTTCCCAAATAAAAGATCATTGTCTGCAGTCAGTGCACATACTCCATGTGTTGAAAGTGATGAGGGGGTGGCGGGGAGTGTACCTGCCCAGGCTGCATTGACAGCAATGGCTGGGAGTGGCTGGGAGCCCGGCAGCCATGGTGACAGTAACAGAGATGAGGGGGACTGCATTGAGACCTGAGGTGGGATGGTTAGAAGCCACAGAAGTTCTGGTGGCATCACTGTTGTTGGTGGTGGTGTGGCCGACCGCCACTGTGGGCCTGACGGCATCATTGCTGTTGTTGGTGGGTGGCCAGGAGCTATGGCAGGCCCAGCAGTGTTGTTATTGTATGTGGGGATGGCTGGGAGTTTCAGTGAGCTTGGCAGTGTCACTGTTAGTGGTGGTGGAGGAGCTAAGAGGGGGTAGATATCCCTTCATGAGTATTGTGGGTGCCCATGTGTATATTTTAATAGCTAATTTGGCCAAATCTGAGAATACTTAAATCTGAAGACTGGACATATGAACAGACTAGGCAGAACTTTCTACAAACCTGAAAAACACCCCAGATTTACATAAAAATCTGAAATAAAAAAGAGAGGGAGGTAAAAAAAAAACCTCCAAAATGATAGAAAGAGCACCTGGGGCTTTAAGAAACAGATTCTTTCTGTGGCTGTGGCAAGGCAACCACAACAGACTTGATTTTTGTCATTAAAGCCAGGGGGAGGGGGGCTTTCCCAGGAATTTGTTGGTCTTTGGGGGAGGACTTATTGGCTGAGCAGCTTCTATTAGGCAACTCACTACCACCAAACTTGCATGATTTATAGTGTTGCCGGGTCCCTCTGCTCCACCAGTGGAAGCTTTGTGTGTGTGTGTGTGTGTGTGTGTGTGTGTGTGTGTGTGGCGGGGGGTGACTCGTGCAATGCACCGATGTCTCTGCCGGGTTTACATGGAAACAATGTGGATGCTCTAGCAATCTCCGTAACTCAGCGAAGATTGCTAGAAAATCTGCTTTGCTTCTGGGTAAACCTGGCAGTAACATCAGCACATCATGTGGGTCGTGCATGTTTTGCGCACCTCCCCCTCAGTCTGGCTTTCTTTTGCCCGCCAACCAACTGAGGGTTGGCAGGCAGCCTGGTGGATTGGTGGGCTTTTGCCCGCCACCACCGGGCAATTGGCAAGTCTAATGATTTACGTAGGCCTGGCTGCTTTCTACTGTTCAACAGCAGCCTCCACACAAATGGCACTGTGGGGTAGTGGTTAGAGTTTCAGACTAGGACCTCAAATTTCCATTGTGCTGTGGAAGCTCACTGGGTGACCTTGGCCCATTTCTCAGACTAATTTACCTCAAATTTACCTAATTTACCTTAGTCCATTTCTCAGACTAATTTACCTCAGACTAATTTACCTAATTTACTAATTCCTCAGACTAATTTACCTCAAAGTCAGGGGAGAGTGACCATTTAGAACAACTGGATTACTCCTGGTGGGCCAATGGCCTGCCTCCACACCTGGGCCAGCCAGTTCTCTGACAGAAGGGTTGAGCCTGACCTACCCAAGCCCTGCTGGGAAAGGCAGTACCCAGTCAGTCCTAGGTGAGGCAGGGGAGACAGAACCTGGCCCACAAGAGGCAAGACAGGGGAAGGTGGCAGTGCCTGGCTCAGCCTGCTTAAAAAAGGTAGTGCAGCCCCACATGAGAAAATCTAAACACTGGCACCCAGCCTGGTCAAGCCCCAGACAAAGCAAAGTGGATGGCAGCACCCAGGACCAGCCCCACACAAGATGAGGTAGACAGTGGTATCCTGGCCAAGCCCTATGTGAGGCAATACAAGCAGCAGTGCCCTGCCCAGCTGAGCCCCCTGCAAAGCAAAGTGAGGCAAAGAGGGGTGCCTGGCCAAGCCCTGCATGAGATGAGGCAAGGCAAAGGCTGACACCCACAGGAGGGAAGGCAGATGGGGGCACCTGGTTGAGCCCTGCACCAGCAAGGCTGATAGTGGTGCCTTGCATGGCCAAGCCCCATGCAAGGGTCATAGTTTTCCTGAGTAGAGGATGCCAGGAGTAGGGAAGGGCAGAAAACTGAAGAATGGAAGGAGATAAAGGTAGGTTGGTTGGTAAATGGGAAGGAGAGAAGGACCCAGGAAAGGGGAGAGGCTATGGGAGCTTTCATGGAAGAGAAAGAGGAAATAGTTGTGGAGAGGGAATGACTAAATGACTGTGCCCTCGAACAGTTGGTCATAGACCCAACCAGAGGCGAAGCGATCCTGGATTTAATACTCTGTGGTGCTGCCGGTGACTTAGTCCGGGATGTGGATGTAGTTGAGCCAGTTGGCAATAGTGATCACAATGGCATCAAATTTAATTTAGATGTAAGTGGGAAAGTGACTGGGAAATCTCATACAATTACCTTTGACTTTAAAAGAGGGAACTTCTCGAAAATGAGAAAACTGGTAAAGAGGAAGTTGAAAGGAACAGTTAAGAGGGTTAAATCTCTCAAAAAGGCTTGGGGGTTACTCAAGTCCACGTTACTAGAGGCTCAGCTAGCTTGTATACCGCAGGTCAGGAAAGGTAGTAATAAGTCCAAGAGGTCACCACCATGGCTAACGGGTAAGGTGAAGGAAGCAATTAGAGAAAAAAAGTCTTCCTTCAGAGACTGGAAGGTTTGCACAAATGAGGCGAACAGAAGCAAACATAAACTTGCACAAAGGAAATGCAAGCAGATAATTAGAGATGCAAAAAAAAAAAAGATTTTGAGGGGCATATTGCTAAACACATCAAAACAAACAATAAGAAATTCTTTAAGTATATTAGGAGTAGGAAACCAGCTAGGGAAGCGGTTGGACCATTGGATGACAATGGGAGTAAAGGAACTCTAAGGGAGGATAAAGCGATTGCTGAAAAACTAAATGAATTCTTCTCATCTGTCTTCACTGTTGAAGATACAGGGCAGATTCCTTCTCCTGAACAGAGATTTTGGAGAGGGGAAAATGAGGAACTGAGGCAAATAGTGGTAACAAGGCAGGAAGTCCTAGAACGTCTAGACAAACTGCAAACTAACAAGTCACAGGGACCAGATGGTATTCATCCTAGAGTTCTTCAAGAACTCAGATGGGAAATTGCTGAACTTCTAACAAAGATATGTAATATGTCCCTTCGATCAGCCTCTGTACCAGAGGACTGGAAAATGGCCAATGTAACACCCATTTATAAAAAAGGTTCCAGGGGGGACCCAGGAAATTATAGGCCAGTTAGCTTAATGTCTGTTCCGGGTAAATTAGTGGAAAGCATTATTAAAGATAGAATTGTCAAGCATATAGAAGGGCAAGGTCTGCTGGGCAAAACCCAACATGGCTTCTGTAAGGGTAGGTCCTGTTTCACTAACCTATTAGAGTTTTTTGATAGCATCAATAAGCATGTGGACAGGAATGAGCCTGTGGATATTGTGTATTTGGATTTCCAAAAAGCTTTTGACAGTCCCCCACCAAAGACTGCTAAGCAAACTTCATAGTCATGGGATAAGAGGACAAGTACTCTTATGGATTGAGAGCTGGCTGAAAAATAGGAAGCAGAGAGTAGGAATCAATGGTCAGTTCTCACAATGGCAGGATGTGAGCAGTGGGGTGCCTCAGGGATCTGTGTTGGGACCGGTGCTTTTCAACCTGTTCATCAATGACCTGGAGTTGGGGTTAAACAGTGAAGTAGCCAAGTTTGCAGATGACACCAAATTATTTAGGGTGGTTAAAACAAAATCGGACTGTGAAGAGCTCCAGAAGGATCTCTGCGTACTGGAAGAATGGGCATTAAAATGGCAAATGAGATTCAATGTGAGCAAGTGTAAAGTGATGCATATTGGGGCAAAAAATCTCAACTTCACATATACACTGATGGGATCTGTGCTGGCAGCGACAGACCAAGAAAGGGATCTTGGGGTGGTAGTGGATAGCTCAATGAAGATGTCAACCCAGTGTGCGGCTCCTGTAAAAAAGGCAAATTCCATGCTGGCCATAATTAGACGAGGAATAGAGACTAAAACTGCTGATATCATACTGCCCTTGTACAAATCTATGGTGAGACCACACTTGGAATACTGTGTACAGTTCTGGTCACCACACCTAAAAAAGGATATTACAGAGCTTGAGAAGGTGCAGAAAAGAAAAACCAAAATGATTAGGGGACTAGAGCAACTGTTCTATGGGGAGCAGTTAGGACGCTTAGGGCTGTTTAGCTTGAAAAGAAGGGTGCTAAGGGGAGACATGATAGAGGTCTATAAAATTATGCATGGTTTGGAGAGAGTGGACAGGGAGACATTTTTCTCCTTCTCCCATAATACTAGAACATGGCATCATCTGCTAAAGCTGGAGAGTGAGAGATTCAAAACAGATAAAAGGAAATATTTTTTCACACAACGCATAGTTAAATTGTGGAACTCCCTGCCCCAGGATGTGGTGATGGCTGCCAGCCTGGAGGGCTTTAAGAGGGGAGTGGACATATTTATGGAGGAGAGGGGTATTCATGGTTATTAGTTAGAATGGATACTGGTCATGCTGCATACCTATTCTCTCTAGTATCAGAGGAGCATGCCTATTATTTTGGGTGCGGTGGAACACAGGCAGGATGGTGCTGCTGCAGTCATCTTGTTTGTGGCTTCCTAAAGGCACCTGGTTGGCCAATGTGTGAACAGACTGCTGGACTTGATGGGCCTTGGTCTGATCCAGCAGGGCCTTTCTTATGTTCTTATGAGATGCACCCCACAAGTCCGTTAGGTTCCTGCTTGTAATAGCCCTAATGCTCTGAAGAATATGCAAGGCATACACTCACGGGGGGGGGGGAACTCATCAGCTTTCCCAGACTGACTCATCAATCCCACCTGGTCTTTTGTCCCCTGAACATAGCTTGTGAAACCTCTCCTGATTAAGCAAAGCCATCTTGACTCCTGTAATAATCCTCAGATCTTCCCACCTGAATTTGGCAGCAGTTATTTTTTACATCCTCCAGTAAACTTCAAACTTTTCCCTGCAGTCTAATCTTGATCCTGGTGGACCGAAACCCATACGTGATGAGATTGTCTTCCCGTAAAAGTAGTGTGGGCCTTTGGTTCCACAGTGTTTATGAGTTTTCTCCTTCTGCTACAAATAAAATAGGCTTCTCGGTGCTTATAAAGAAGAAAAACCTTGCCAAGCATCCTACCTCAACACTTTACTTGGAAATTTTCTGCCTACTGTAACTCAGCGACAGCACTCAGACCTTCCTGGCATTTGCTAGTTAGAGTATAGGGATGCATAAACGCCCTGACCTGGATAGTCCAGGCTAGCCTAATGTTGTCAGATATTGGAAGCTTAAGAGGGTTGGCCCTGGTTAGTATTTGGATGGGAGATCACCAAAGAAGTCCAGGGTTGCCATGCAGTAGCAGGCAATGGAAAACCACCTCTGAATATTTCTCGCCTTGAAACCCTGTAGGGTTGCCATAAGTTACTGCAACTTGATGACAAAAAAGCCTGCCAGTTTGGTCCACGTCTGGTTTGCCTGTTGTAACAGAGACCTGATTTTTTTCAACAATCAGTTCAATATTTTGTTGATATGCTTGTGAGGGTTGTTTTCCTGTATTCCTTAATACGTTAACTACAGTGCAATTGATGTGTTGCACATGCATATTTTCCCAGAGCCCAATTTGAGTTCTGCTACCCCCCGTCATTGCTGTGTAAATACTCCAGTCATACAATTGTTTACATTGACAATTAGATTGCTCATAAAATCATGCAAAGCAGCCATCAATAAATGCTAGGTTTCAATGAAACCCTTCCCTTTGGTGTTCATCTAAGTAGTCCTTAGGGATGCTAATGGACACTGATCAGTTTGACTTGGCAGCGTTTTTGTCATGCAGTTTTGGAGAAACCGAAAGCAAACTGAATTTCGGCAAACATGCACAGCTTCTCAGCATGAACTGAACACACCAAAGGATCAGCTCAAATCTGATCACCACCTCTACAGTGTAAGTCCAACAGTTGAATGGGGTTGCAGGGAAACTCGCAGCACCTTGAAAGGTTCAGCTGTCTCCAGCCTTCTCCTATCTTTGTGCAACAATGCAGATGATATTCTTCCCCAGAAGACTCTCATGCACAGCATTTTGTCTTAAGGGGACATGGGAAAGGAAGTACGGGGATGTGTACTTTAAAAAATCTGTAATATTCAGATATGGATTTCCAGTATTCTGGATTGTTCAGCGGATGGGCATCATCTAGCTTTGTCTAATTGGGAAGCTGCTATACTTGCTTTCTGGTTAAGAAGCAGCCTCACTCTGCTTAAACTACAGTCTGCTAAGGAGGGAGAAAAAGTGTGGACTTTGTTTTGTTTTTCTGTGGAGTTTGGTGCTTTTCTGGCTGCTGATACTTAGGTTCTGTAGCAATTTCGTATTGGTCTGTTAAGGTTTGATGAGTAAATGCATTGGCTATTTACAGAGTATAAAACCCGTGCACCATCTGGGACTATATGTAATTTGTTCTCCCCTTTTCTTCATTTTGCATATTTGGGTATTCTCTGTTCCTGCTCACAATCCAGGGCCAAAGAAACTCATTCTGGGTAGTAGCAGCAGCACTGAATATCAGGTGTCAGGGAGGAGAGTCTGAATGATCCAACACTTTTGCCCCTTCCTACAGGAATAATTGAAAAAGAGGGTCATGAACATGCAGCTAAGGCAGGGGCCATTTCAGTTCACCCTAACTTAAATCCTTGGCTCCTATTCCAATTAGTGACATCCACTCACAGGCCTGCTTAGATGGGCTGGGATGAGAAAGTGAAGGTGAGAACTGGAAAAAGGGGCTAAACATATAAAGGGCCCACTTGCTCATCTGTACTTTCCCAGTGAAGGTTCATTTATAGAACACATTCCCCTATATTTAGAAATGTATGTGTATGATAAAAAGAGGAGTTAGGTATAACAGAACACTCCAACTGTGAAAGTTCTTCAAGGGACTACTTGGGTTGCCAGGTCCCTCTTTGCCACTGGTGGGAGGTTTTGGGGTGGAGCCAGAGGAGGGCGGGATTTGGGGAGGGGAGGGACTTCAAAGCCATAGAGTCCAATTGCCAAAGTGGGCATTTTCTCCTGCTGAACTGATCTCTATCGATGGAGATCAATTGTAATAGCGGGAGATCTCCAGCTAATACCTGGAGGTTGGCAACCCTAGGGACTACAGTTTCCCAACCTAGGATAATTTGGAATATTAATAAATTTAAGACATTGGTGATAGCATAAGCACTGGCATTTTCGTAAATATTATTAGGCTTAGGCAAAGTAATTAATGCTTTATTGGTATATTATGTAGTATAAGGAAGAACTAGTGGTTCTAAATTGGTCTGTGTTAGAAAAGGGCCTTGTCTCTGTATAGCAGAAAGGAATAAGCAAGATAAGACAGACAGGGGGGGCTGCTTGGGAAGAAAAAGTGCTTGTACCAGTCACTGTGTAATGTAACCCAAGTGGAATGTGCCAGCAAGACAGATAACGGAGTTGAGATGTTACAGGTGCCTGAGATCAGGTAACTAATAGCCAATTATGGATTAAGAGAGGTGTTGCAAATAAGACGCAAAGTGTTACATTATGTATTGTCACACCAATGAAATGGCAAATTGATCAAGGTATAAAATGTAATGCACATCTATCGTCTCCTTATGCAGGCTCTGGAGATGACTCCCCTGCGTCAGTCTATTTGTGGCCACGAACAAACTTTATTTTCTTTCCACTCCTGTGTGTGTGTTGTAATTGGTCTCAAAGCAGCACCAGGCAAACAAACCTGAACCCCAATTTGGGTATCATTGGAATGAGAGAACCTTATAGGTAAAGTGCATTGTTTTCAACCCTGCCCAATAAGGGCAGCAGAGAAGTATTGGCAGATACGTAACATTGCCTGTTCCTGCTCGTATCCAAAACACAATATCTCTCATTCTGAAAGCAGTTCAGTAAACACAAATATTTGGGTTGCAAATCTCAGCAGGTGGATGTTGTGCTATTCTTTAAAAAGCTACTTCAAAAATTCCACAAGTCAGCTTTATAGGACTCGAAACAGATGCTTGTGATGGAAACATATTGGCGCACATGGTTTTTTTTGGGGGGAAATGTGGTCTTTTCACCTCTGAAATGCAATCTTGAACTCAATTCTGTCTTCATTTTTAGTGGGCATTAGGTCAAAAGCAATACTAATCAAGCAGCTGTGCACCTTATAACACATGGCAGAGCAATAAAGCTATTATCACCTATCCTTACACTGAGGGACAAAAGAAAAGACTAGGAGAAAGCTAAAGGTTAAGGATTTGTTATCAACTGTCTGGGGAGAAGACATCACTCTTCTGAATGATAAAATAACTTCAGAATCTAATGTAGCAGCAAAGCCAGCATGGTTCCCTGGGCCACCATTTCTGCTTCCTCTTGATGAAGCAAATGCTTTTAAACTGCTTTCAATTATGTTTTCTTTCTTGACTAATGCCCAAGTGCCATGTTTATCTTGTTTTATTTGTTGATTGTGCGAATGCGGCTAACGATATGCAAAAAGTGGCAAATCCCGTTTTTGTTATGTTGAACCCCTAAGCATGTGGTTATAGAAAAGTAGATTGTAAACTGACACATATAGTCAGACCAATGCGCCTACAGGTATCTGATATGTGGAATCATTGGACCAGGCATTCCTGGGAGTTTAGTCTCTCCTGAAGATTGAAGGTGCAGGATTTCAAAGAACATGAGGAGAACAATTGAACATGCATGTTGGTATGGCACATTCGGTATATGCAGGAATTGTAAAACCCTGTTTAAGTGTCTTGTGGCAGCAGTCTAAGACATTGCCTTTTTTTTTAACCAACTATACCATTAGTTTAGTTTTAATGTTCCAGGGATGCTTCATGGCTGTGGCCAGAGAATCAACATGAGCTTTTTCACTGAAGAAAGCCTTGGGAAGGAAATAACAAGAGACCATCTCTGCATAAACACCTGAGCAAACTCTGTGTTGTTTTGCCTGCTCCACTACATTTCCCCCGCTTTTTATTTTCCAGTCTACTGTCCACAGGTGTCTCTTTCTGTTCCACTGTGGTGAACATGTCTCAAATACACTGTGCCAATATATAAAACTGACTTGCATCAAGCCAAGATTGGGGAGGGGGGTTGCTTTATAGTTTTGCTTATCTGTGGTATGCACCACCACTCCCCCTCTCTATTCATGTACCATGTACAGGATAAAAGGAGCAGGAATGGCATATATATATATATATATATATATTTCTCTAGCCTTTGCAATTTATTCAACATACTTGCATTGCAGAGTGTAATTTGGACACATTGTAGCCTCATTGTACTGCTCCTCAGATAACAGATGAAGCCATATCCATTTAGGTCTATCACAGCCCTTAGGGAGAAAAGCTCTTGGGCAACCGTCTCAGTAGCATGATAATATTCTATGAATAGTGGCTGTATATGTCTGTATATGTGTGACAGGGGCAGACTAATGACGGAACTAGTGTTGCCAGGGCCCTCTTCGCCACCGGTGGGAGGTTTGGGGATGGAGCCTGAGGAGGGCGGGGTTTGGGGAGGAGAGGGACTTCAATGCCATAAAGTCCAATTGGCAAAGTAGTCCTTTTCTTCCGGTGAACTGAACTCTATTGGCTGGAGATCAGTAGTAATAGCAGAAATCTCCAGGTATTACCTGGGGGTTGGCAATCCTAGATGGAACCCACTTACTTGGGCCAGGAAGTGCACAGCTGAAAGAAAGCCCAGAGTTGCTGCTAGAAGCAAAAGAGTGGACTAGCTGCTTTGAGAAGCCTGCCCTGGAAAGCAGGGCATGCTCAGGTGGCGAGAGTGTGGGCCAAAGACTCTGGGCCTGGTGGAGCCAGCAACCATCAGTAGCAGCTGGGAACTGGTGGGGTGGCAGGTGGGCCTAGCCTAGGTGCTTGTTAAGACAAGCCTTAAAAGCAGCAGGCAGAGCCTTGTGAAAGGGATAGAGTAGCAAGGGGAACTGGTGATCAATGAGGCAGGAAGGGAGATTCAAATATATTCATAAGGTATTTTTCAGATAGGTTTTTGGACCAGCAATATCTGAATGCATATCCCTACATTTATGTATAGCATTCAATACAGCAGATTATTCACCCTTTCCTCCTGCAGACTGCAGTGGAAGAATCCAACCAAACATGTTTATTTGGAAATAAGAACTGTAGAGTTCAAGAGTAAATATAATTGGAATTGTATCTAGACTTACCTGGTCTCCCCTCTGTCCACCCCCTGTCCCTGCCACAATTTGGCCAGGTGATGGGAGAAAAATAGGGATGAATCATTATGCCATCAATGTAAACCTGGAAGTTATATCTATGGGAAAACCACAGAGGTTTGGAGGGATCCTAGAGCATCATGCTAATGCAATGTTACATCTCTGTGTTTATGCTGGAGGTGATAGATAGCACCAGCACTATCATTCACCCCATCCCCACTTCCCACTTTCTTGTTGGACAACCCTAATTGTATACTTAGTCCACATTTACATAAACATTGATACTATGACTGAATTAAAAGCAACTCTGTTGAAGCTATTTGTGTACTGCGATGGAAAACGCTAGGGAATCATATAGCTTGGCTCTACTACTATTGCAAGCTTGAATCGTATTAAGATGAGGAAGTCTGCCCGTGTTGCAAGTTCTCAGTAGTCTAAGAAAAGTCTTTCATTTGATGCAACTATTATTAGAAAATACTTGGGCAATTATTAAAACACCCAGCTATCAGACGTTGTACTAACTGACAGAGCAGTTAAAAGCACCTATGAAAGCAAAGACGAAGTGTTAGAAATTAAAAAGCATATTGGACTACAATTCACTAAGGACCACTTAGTTATAATGAAGCCATAAACTAAGGCTTTTGTTCACTTTGTGCCTTTTAATGAAAAATCTAATTGTGGCACAAATAACAGGTGCTTGAAGCATTTACTGCATTATTTCTCTAATCATCAGCAGAAAGTAGAACCTTTCGTTCTTTATAATGATGCCCAATGTTTTCTAAGATACCATCTGGCCGTAATCATCGTCTTCAGGATGTCTGGATGAATTATCTCTTATGTGTTTTCTGTGGATGATTTTCAGAATATTTGTGTCAGACATGCAGAATTAATACCATGTAGAGCCTCAAATGAATCAGTTATATTTGGTGACTATAAATTATAACTTCACATTCTTTGGTCAGCAAGACTTAAAAGCGCTGTGGTTTTGGCCAATGCTGCTTGACAAGTTTCTGGGACAGCTCAGCATCCACAGATCTTCCATGACTCAGACTAAAGAACAGCTGCCTTTTTATGGCTTTGGTATATAATAGGTTTGAAAGTAATGGAGTAGTGTTGTCAAAGATCACTGTGCCAGCTCTTGTGTTGAGGTTTGAGGGGAAAATGTACTGGACTGATAAAGTAGGCAAAACTGTATTTCTAAAATGGCATTTGGGCGGGTCTTTTATCCTCAGCACAACAGTTTTGAGACATATAGTTTTATATCCAGTTTTTCAGTTTATCAAAGATGACTAGGGTTGTGCATATCGATAAACCTGAACCGAAAATGAACCCAAAATTAGATGTTTTGGTAAATTTCGGGATTAGGGTTTACCAAATGCAAAAACCTAGGGATAAAGCCAAAGCCAAATAGGCGATTCCCGAAAAAAGCCAAATAGATATTCGGCTTTTCAGGTTGAGCTATTTGCCTTTGCTCGGAGCCATGGCTCACCCAGTCCTGTCCAGAGGGATATACCCTCCAAATAAAAAGAGCCAGCGTCAACAGCTGCTGACACCACCAGGCTTCCAAAGGGGATTTCTTCATCCACGTGGATGAGCAATCTCCTTCAGACAGCCCCCATGGTTGAGACTTTGGCTCGCTCCGATCTCACCACCACCCCCGAAAACCTGGTGTCAAACTGAAGGTCACGCTGAATACAGGCTTCGTTTCCCCACACAGTGATCATCTCTTTGAATCAGATTTTTCATGACCACAATAAATGACTGCTCACAGGATGTCATTTGCCACTAAAAGAAATGTTTTCGGTGCCTTATTTCTCTTGCATTTAAGCCTTTTTGCAGCATTTGGAAGCTCATTTGCATAAACATCATGCAAAGAGACCCAGAAATGAAGGCAGAGCCTGGACTTTGAAGTGCCAACCTGGAATCACCTCTTTCCACCATTCCTTGGCAACGCTGAACTTTTGAACCTGATGGACAGCTTTGCTCACACAATTTAAGTGCCTGCAGGATGGGGTGACCCCCTTTGCAGACCTATAAAATTGACCCCCTGTCCCAAAGTTCACCAAATTTTGGTGACAGTTGAAGGAGACTCCCTTGCAGCCACACTTCAAATTTGGGGACTCCACTTCCCAAAATGCCCCTCCAGGGACTTTGAAAAAAATCTCCATTGTCTGTAATGGGCCTGAATTTTTCGGGAAACTCGAAAATAGGCCAAAAACCCATATTTACTGGTATGGATATTCAGCTTATTTTAGGTTTACCCAAAAAAGGGGGGGGGGAACCCGAACCTGAAATTTACCAAAAAATTATTTTTTGCACAACCCTAAAGATGACTAGTTTTCCCATTTGATTTATAATTTCCTCCTTCTGCGTGTAGCACCTACCCTGAAATACAGAAAAAGACATAGGATGTTGGCAGCAAGAAAGATATGATGGACTCACATATTCATCCCAATAGATAGTGTTGTCAGAGAGATTTATGTGTGCAAAATACATCTATACAGGTGTGTTTATGTTGCAGTTAATGTCATAAACAATGAACAATCAATTTGATTGGTAACCATCATCATTTAAAACATTATTTATTGATGAGAATGATGCTGCCTTTCTACTTGACAACAGTACTCCAAGGAGACTGAGGCACCTCCACCTCCCAAAGAGTACTGCCTAACAACAGGAGTGGAGCTTTTCTACATTGAGACAGTCTACAGGTACTAGTTTTTCCTGGCATCAGCAGTGACTGTTGAACACATTAGGGAGATAATGCTGTGAATGGTCCTCTTCCCAGTCCTTCATATGTTATTGTTGCTTTTGTTCCAACTGATGCTCTTTGAAGGTTCCACCATGACCAAGATGGAAAGAAATTTAGGCATTTAGAGGGCCAATGGGGGGAGGGGACTGACAGTTTACTGGTAAATCTTGAGGCCAAATAATCCTTGGCATGAATTATATTGTCATAGAATCTCTAAACTGTCACTCTGTTTATTCCAGCATGGTGTAGTGGTTAAGAGCAGTGGACTCTAATCTGGGGAACTGGGTTTGATTCCCCACTCCTCCATATGAGTGGCGGACTCTAATCTGGTGAACTGGGTTGATTTCCCCACTCCTACACATGAATCCTGCTGGGTGACCCTAGGCTAGCCACTCCTCCAGTCTTTACATTCTGCGCATACAACCATAGTGGAGGCTCTTTCAATGCTTCTAACCTTAAAAGCAGGGACGTGAATGCAACATGTAATCTGCACATACACTGGTTCAATGGTAGAATGCATTATTCAACCAATAGGTTTTTGAGACAATTACAACTCTGAGAGACTGCAATAAAGATATAAAAGCAGTTGGAAAAATTGAGAAAAGCTGTACTCAGATCCACTCAACAGCTCGGTCCTTCTGCTTTCTGACAGTATTAATAAAACACAATCAAAATATTATTGTGACAGATGCTTTTTCATCAATTGCATATAAATGGTTATATTGTAGAAATGGTGTATAAAGTAAAAAAAATCCCATACAAGAATCAAATTAATTCAGTTAATTATAACAACATGTGACAAGAAATGAAAGGGGACACTTGCATATATCATAGGAATATGCCACTCGGATCCAAATTTGTCTGTGTACCCACTTTATATTTGTGTGTACCAAATTTAGGCAGGAATTGGTTACTCATTTGAATACACACATGAATATGTATTTTTATTATTGAAATACTATGAAAGTATGGCACAAGCACACTTGTCCACCTTACATACAATTCATATAAAATACATACCCAACTGTGAACTGTATCTGTATCCATATAAAGTTCACAGAAATTCACAGTGAATCATTGGAAGGATACATAAAGGAACATGAAGTAAGTACGGAATAGGCTGAGTGATACGCATCCGACCCATGGACCCAAAGCATTTTGTTTCCATGGTGCAAGTTGTCTGCTTGTGCTGAAACTCCCTATACACATGGGCTGATCGCTGCCATTGACTTCTGAAATTTATTCTCCTCTTTTCATGATTGAAAGAAGGTAAACACCTGTGTAAAAAATTGCAATATAACCCCCATAACCCAGTTAGCTAAGGGGTGGGGGAGGGGAGGGGAGGACCCTCACAAGCCTTTGCATGTACTTAAAAAGACTCACTATGTGAACTCAAGTAAATACAGATTGTCTAGGATATGTACACATATACACATATGTACAAATACATGTTCAAGTACACAAGCATGTACAAATCTTATAAAATGACATTTAACTGTGTTTCATATTACAATGATAATTGCTAAAATAATTCAGTGCTATGTATAATGTACGTGGGCATATTATTTTTTCCCTGTGCAAAAAAAAAAATTCAAATATATATGCTAGGAAAAAGCTAAAGAAAGACAACTTAATAATATGACTCAAAAATGAAATGACTTCAAACCTGGGTCAAAAGTCTGCAATAAGAACCAGAAAATAAGGTTTCCAAGTATTACATGGGAGCATAATGCTAATTAAAATTGTTACAAATAGTAAAGATTATGGGTATGAGTAGAAATGTTTAATATAGCTGTTTGGTTCACTTCACAATAATTCTTTTTTAATTCCCGCTGTAGCCTACTGAAAAAATTTAATCATAAAGCTGTCATATGTATTACTTTATAAGAAGCAGGAAATGTTATTAGTTATGGTTCTGCACAATCCCTGATTATGCTTTTTATCTAAAAAGAGTGTTAATGTATCTTCCATTGGCCTGATGTTTATTTCTCTACAGCATCTCATACCTAATTAATTTCAAGTAACATTTTCAGAACAATTAGAAAAAGTATGCAGTTGTCCAGAAAGGCATTGTTAGACTTGATAGCCAAGTAAAATGTAATTGACATGTTTGTCCTTCTAATTAATGACTTATTTAGCAGATCCACACTGGACAAGTTAGTCAATTGAGAATGATTCCATGCAATAGTTTAATTATCCATAACCTGAATGCATTTAATATCAATTGTAAAAAATACATAGTGAATTACTATAGCACATAAAGTCTCAAATGAACAAAAAAGTCATGTGTGAGGTCTTAAGAATTTGTAGAAACCGGTGTGTGTGTGTGTGTGTGTGTGTGAGAGAGAGAAATCTTTTTCATTGTGTAGATGAAGTTCTTCTACACAGTCATCAAGTTCCAGATTTTTTTTACCTAGCTCAGCTCTTGATCTCTACATTTATTTATTTGTTCATTTATGTTATTTATAGTCCATCTTTCTCACAGAGACTCACAATGGATTACACAGAATGAGGAAGTGGTGGTGCTGGTGGAAAGTGCTGCCAAGTGAGTATGTACAATCAACAAAATGGGACATTCAATAAACAATGCAGTAGGATTGTAGAAGTCTAGAACTAACCAGAAATCTAAAAGGTAGAATTGAAGCATAGCATAAGTATTAACATGACATATTAAATGGAACAAAAATTACATAATAGGATCCTACTTATAATAAGCTATACACCAGGGGTGTCAAACCCGCAGGCCAGATCCTGTCTTTTGAGAGCTCTTATCCAGCCCATGAGCCAGTCAAGGCAGCCCCCCCACCCCGCACTCCACTGGTGGATCTAGGCTGGCGAGGCATGGCCCGACCAAATGACATTTATGTCATATTCAGCATTTGTAGCAATTGAGTTCGGCCCCCCTGCTATACACAGCAGTATAGACCACACTCCCTAATCATTCATCCAAGTAAGTGCAACCCTACTATCTGTGCAAAAAGGCCCTCTTGAATTATTCTGTTTTCATTTTTTAATTATTCACTTTGCAGAAAGCCAGGAGAGTGGGAGCTTTCCTGACCTCCTCGGGCAGGCCATTCCATAAGGTGGGAGCCTCAACAGGGAAGGCACATATACAGGCAGCTTGGCACCTGCAGAAGGTCCTGCTCAGAGGAGCAAAGCTGTTGCAGCAGAACATAGGTGGAGAGGCGGTCCTACAGATAAGAGTGACCAAATCCATGAAGGTATTTGTATATGATAGCCAATACCTTAGACTGAGTCCAGTAACAATCCAAGACACTCCTACAGAAGATCTATTTGGGGCATGCAAGCAATAAAATGGCAGGTTACCTTGAATCTTAGGGATTCATATAGTTTAAAACTTTTTTTAAAGGCTTGTATTTTTAATGGCTTGTGCTTTATATAGTGTTTTTAATTGTAAGCCACATTGAGCAGGACTCTGAAGAGGTGGCATAGAAATACTCTGAATAAATAAGCAAACAAAACATTTTTATATTGTCGAAGGCTTTCACGGCCAGAGTTCATTGGTTCTTGTAGGTTATCCGGGCTGTGTAACCGTGGTCTTGGAATTTTCTTTCCTGACGTTTCGCCAGCAACTGTGGCAGGCATCTTCAGAGTAGTAACACTGAAGGACAGTGTCTCTCAGTGTCAAGGGTGTAGGAAGAGTAATATATAGTCAGAAAGGGGTTGGGTTTGAGCTGAGTATTGTCCTGCAAAAGTATTGTCCTGTAAGTATCAAGATAATGGGCTAATGAGGGTATGGTATGTTAATATGGAACCATTGTATCCTGAAGTGATCTGTTAATGTGTGTAATCCAAAACTAATCTGTATGGCTATTGTTGAATGTTGTCTTTGTCTGGAGGTTTTTCAGGGCAGGAAGCCAAGCCTTATTCATTCTTAAACTCTCCTCTTTTCTGTTAAAGTTGTGCTGATGTTTATGAATTTCAATGGCTTCTCTGTGCAATCTGACAAAATAGTTGGTAGAATTGTCCAGTCTTTCAGTGTCTTGGAATAAGACCCTGTGTCCTGTTTGTGTCAGTCCATGTTCAGCCACTGCTGATTTCTCAGGTTGGCCAAGTCTGCAGTATCTTTCATGTTCTTTTATCCTTGTTTGTATGCTGCGTTTTGTGGTCCCGATGTAAACTTCTCCACAGCTGCAAGGTATACGATATACTCCTGGTAGCTGAGCGCAGGGGGGGCGGCATGGACGTGGGGGAAAGTATTTGATCTGGGTTTCTGGGGTTTTTCCTGTTATTCTGTCTCTCACAGCTACAATAAACATACCATTAAAATTATGGACTGGTCATTTCTTCGTCAGAGGGCAAACGGGCAAATTCAGCAGGGGATCAAATACTTTTTCCCCTCACTGTACGTGAGTGTTGCCAATCTGAACACTTTACCTGATTTGCTTATTAAAAACACTGAGTCATGCAAGCAGGATGGGCCAAGAACACGTAGACCAAAGACACTTCTTCAGTTGTGCAACAAACTTTTAACAAGAATTTGGTGGATGTAAGTGGGAAACTATAATTTCCAAAAGGCAGGGGAGAACATGCTTCCCAGGGCAGGATGACTTAAGGTACACAGAGGCAACTTGTGGTCACTATGAAAACTATTTTTAAAACTTTAAACATGTGGTGAACCACAGGCAAGAAGCCAATTGGGAAGACAGGGAAGTGGTATGAGATTATGCCTGCATAATCAGCTTCTTAGCACAATTGAACTCCACACTTGTGCATTACTTTTGTTATTAAGGTGGTTTGGAATTATCGTAATTAATAGGATAATGAAGAAGAAGAAGAGTTGTTTTTATATGCCAACTTTCTCTACCACTTAAGGAAGAATCAAACCGGCTTACAATCACCTTCCCTTCCCCTCTTCTCAACAGACACCCTGTGAGGTAGGTGAGGCTGAGAGTGTGTGACTAGCCCAAGGTCACCCAGCAGGCTTCATGTGTAGGAGTGGGGAGACCAACCCAGTTCACCAGATTAGCCTCCGCCGCTCATGTGTAGGAGTGGGGAATCAAACCCGGTTCTCCAGATCAGAGTCCACCGCTCCAAACCACCGCTCTTAACCACTGTACCACACTGGCTCTCAATAAATTCCCTATCTAAACAGACTACAACAACAACACTAGGATTACATACATTTTTAATGAATTCCTATACTGAAGGATATGGAGTAATATTTTGCCTTACTCTCTCCTCCCAATGCCTTCTCTGCCAATTTTTTCCTTGCAGTTTGCACTCCCCTGCTTATCTACTGTTCTCCAAGCCTTATCCCCCACCCAAGCAAATCTACCTCAAGGTCCTTCTGCTGCTGCCTGCCTATATAGCTTGCTCTTCTTTTTCTCCAAATGTCCTTGCTTTATCAGTCTGCTTCTTTCTCGTGCTACTGTTCTTCAGGTTAAGGGCCAAACTAGACATGATGGAGTCCTTCGTTCCAACCTGTAGACACAGCTGCCATTCAAAGAATGATACCTTGAAGATTTTTACTCTGCATACCATGTGATTTGAGTTAGCCAACAGTAATGTCTCATTACTCTGAAACAGAATAAAATGTTGAATATATGAAGTAAATGAACAAAGGAGTACCACACATCCAGTCGGTGGAACTTCAAAAGGGAGGGTTGCATCCTAAGAAGATGGTTGCATCCTAAGAAGACAGAGTTCAGGAATCTCAAGGACAAAATGTTATTAATCCTGAGTGACTGCAGTGAGGAGAGGGAATTGAGTGAAATAACACCAACTCTTTCTGCTGATGGAGTGAGGCTGGTGGAGCAAAATACTTTTGACGCAAGAAGCAATATGCCTGATTCCCCCCACGATTCATATTTTCTCAATTACCTCCCCCGTCCCAACATTAGCTTTTCAGAGGTTTTAGGGTGTTACTAGGGAAAAAGAATGGCAGAAAAATATCTGTCTTTGTACATTGTGCTGACACATTACATGATCCAGCTTTATGATACTCAATTGCCTTTTATTCCCAACATTTAACTAAATCATAAGAACCTGGATGTGGAATGCTTGCTCTGGTGCCAATCATACTCAAATGCCACCCTGTTGCTTTCATCACATCACAAAGGTATAACATTTACTTACTGCTGTATTCAACGTTGCAAAGTTACCTCTGCAATTAAGAATACAAATAATATAACAATATTCAAAGAATAAATTAATCAACTTCATTTCCCAAACTCTGTTTATTTTTCAGGAGATTCCCCCACACACACACTCAAAAATTGTCTTCAGTTTTTAGTTTTGTGGGCTTGGAGGAAGTAGGGCTAGGAAGAATGCTAAGATGGCTCTAAAACACCAGGGTCACCCAGCTCCATGCTGTTCCTCTAGCTATTTGGAATCTCATTAGGCTCAAAGCAACTCTAAAAATGCATGATATTACTATTATGGTTATTATTATGTGATTCACATCCTTTAGAGGTCTTGCCCATTAGACTGGGGAAAAAACGGTTCAATACATCCAAATGTAAAATAATAAGTCCAAGAGCAATGAACCAAAAGTACATTGTGTTTTCTTTGGTGGAGTCCTACAGTGTTCTGCCCAGGAAAATGTTTTAAGGATTATTGCATAAATGGACTTGAAACTATTAGGCCAGCACATATATCTGTGGTAAGATAAGTATTAGAGATCTTGCAATAAAGGTCTTGCAAATTACAGCATTGTTATTCCACACTATTAACTTTCATCAGAAGATTGCAATTTTCTATAGACACTTGACCAGGTAAGCAACCAATTATAAAAATACATTGTTTCAGAACTTTCAGAAGCGTTATTCACAGAAAGATGTCTTGCAAGCAATATTGTGTGCCACATGGCACCTTTTTGAAAGCTTGCTGATGTAGGTGACAGATCAGCTGGCGTAAATTTCCAATGGATAATGTTTGTAAAGTAATTGAAACCCAGTCCACAAATTTCTTCTAACATGGGATAGAAATGACTTTCAATTTACAGAGTTGCTGAAAGAGTACAACTGCAGCTAACCCGTGTGGTAAAAATAGCCAGTGCCTTCAATACATGTCTGTGTACATATGATACATCCCCCCCCAATTGGATTCCCATATTTTAATTCAAATATCTCAGGATATTTGTACCATCAGTAATTCTTTGTCTAGGGAGCTGCAGGCCTAGGTTTTAACAATGGACTAAAAGTACCCTTCAAACCTAAGAAGCAACCTATTTGTTCCTGTTAGAGTTTCACTTTAACTTATCATTTAAACTTCAAACCACATCCCCATTCACTATGATTTGGGTGGGGAGGACAGCAACATCATATTTTTTTGAAATTTTGCAGGCATTTTCTTGCAGTTTAGCTCTGCATATCCTACAATGGTAGTACAAATTGGTTATAAAGCAAAAGTATAAACAAATTCTATCTTCTAAAAATATCTTTATGACTTGACTTTATGGATTACTTCTGAACCCCTACACTGATTTTTCTAAAATGTTGTAGAGCTCTTATTTGGGAGAATTTCTACATTTACTGTGAGTTTCATGCAATATGGAGACCAAACATATGACAGGACCAGTAGATGCCTATGAAATTGTCCCTAGAGTGACAACAGTGCCTCCTTACCAAATTACACTCAGATTAACCCAGCATTCATTTTGTCGTTGCTGCTGCTAGCCACAAAAGGGGAAACAAAATTTCAACTTCAAGATCTCATAGGTTCTCTGTTTATTTTTACTACAACATACTAATATAGTGACTCCTCCAGAAAATGCATATACTCCTCAGTTGTATATACAGTCATTTCTAAGTTTCAAGGCTGTATTTATATATGGAATGTCTATGGACTAAGACAACCCCACTGTTCTTATGATGGCACTGAAAGTGTATCTGTGTGAGTTTATTTTAGTGAAGTCTGTGCATTTGGACTGTATGTTGAATGATGATGCCATCCTGAATCATTACACCTGAAAAACTAAGTGTCACTGAATCACTATATGTATTCTCTGATAATGTCATCATTAGCAACAATATTTTAATCTGTTGGTAGTCAACCATCATGGGTATGATCCTATGGGAATTTTTGCCTTTCATTGGTGCAAGGCTCCTTGCACTGAAGAAAACACTACAGTTAGCAAAATAATTCCAGAGGATTGACTCCATTATGACTTTTTTAAAAAGTTGGTCTGCCTTTATCAGTGGAGAGTTATAATGTCTTCTCTCTTCAATGGGTTCGTGGTAAAGCCTTATTGAATATTTTGCATATTTAGTGAAGATGACTGGGGAAGGCACTGGCAAACCACCCCGTAAACAAAGTCTGCCTAGGAAACGTCGGGATGTGACATCACCCCATGGGTCAGGAATGACCCGGAGCTTGCACAGGAGACCTTTACCTTTAGTTGTCTTTGATAATTCTAAAATATCAAATTGTCACTAGGTTGGCACTTTCTTTCTACAGTATATGAAATGTTTGGTTGAGAAATATTGGCATACAAGTAAACCAAAATACTAATACTAATAAAAATTATTCCAGCTACATTCTCAATAAATTCTGCCACCTTGCCATATCCATTATTTTTGTTACTTATTTCTGCTTAATAAAGGTGTATCTATTTAATTTTTATCTTTGTTATTTGCTTTTATATAATAAATTTGATTTTTAATGATGCTTCATTCAGTGTGTTAATGCTTGTACATGCACGTTTCTTGGATACCCTCTCAGCTTCATATTGCATTTTCTCACCTTTGAGGAAAACTTTGGCCATAAAATTATTGAATGAAAGGAAAGATCGGGTATGGAATTGAGCTGTTGAGCATCAGTGCACTCTGCCCAATGGTGAAGGGGAATTGGAGTAATATGGTAGCCAGGCTTTTGTTCAGGATTTTCCCTTTCACCCTCTCTTGATTATTGACAGTATGGGATTAACTGGTTGCTCTTTGAAGCCAAACAGTCATTTTAGGGGGTTCCATCTATGATAGTATTTTTTTGAAACCTGATCTACATTCCCATGACTGTGGAAGAGTTTTGGTCAGTTAAATAGCCTAGTTATATGATTTGTGAGGCCTTCCCCACATTAGCAAAAATATTGCAAGTAGTTAAGAGTGGTGGTTTGGAGCAGTGGACTCTGATCTGGAGAACTGGTTTTGATTCCTCACTCTTCCACATGAGTGGTGGAGGCTAATCTGGTGAACTGGATTTGTTTCCAACTCCTACACATGAAGCCTGCTGGGTGACTTTGGGCTAGTCATACTCTCTCAGCCTCACCTACCTCACAGGGTGTCTGTTGTGGGGAGGGGATTGTAAGCCGGTTTGATTCTTCCTTAAGTGGTAGAAAAAGTCAGCATATAAAACCAACTCTTATTATTATTATTGTAACATAATTTAGCAAGCACCTTGAGGCATCTAACAATGAATGAAGAGCATTCAAGCCAGTCACTAAACAGTTGTTATGGCCAGTGGGATTTGGGCAGAGTAGCATTAGCTAAACTGTAGTTGCTGTATATCCTGAAGGGATGTGAGAGAGGGTCAGCCCCTCATGGCTTAGTAGTTGAACAGGTGCTCAGTGTCAAAATGCAGCAATATTAGCTGTGCTGAGTTTTGATCCAGGGTGGCATTGCTCATAACAGGCAGCCTTAATGAGGTTCCATTAGATTCAGTTGGCATGGAGTTGAAGTGAGCTGGTTGTTACTATAGTCACTGAAGAAGTGGGTCACTCTGTCTGCCTTATGGGAGAACCAATACTATGATATGTAAGAAGTGTGAGTGATCTGGTAATGTGTGAAGAATCATCTCTCTGAACCTCATTCTGCCAACTGCACATGAAGGTGAAGGCCAGGAGACAGAAACAAAACCAGAAGAGCTTACTCCTTTTGTATATGTATAAGCAAGCATATACAGACACACACAAAAACTTTCCTATTTAACATTAATTTAAATTCCAAAGGCTTTTAAAACAAAAATAACCTCTTATGGTAATCTAAATATAATGATTCACACACACAAAAGAGAAATCAATGCAAGATGCCTACTTAATCTGGGGCTTGCTGAAATTTTATTTTAACATGTACCTGGCCAAAAGAAATATAATGAATCTGTAAGCATAAAACAACAGAACTAATTCAGCACAAGGTCTGAAGGTAATTTAGCTGCCTCTACAAGGAGTTGTAAAATTTCATGAGTTTTTCATAAATATCCAGCTCTCTTACAAACTGCTTAAGTCTGTATGTTTGGAAAAGAAACCTTATCCACAAGGGGCCTGATCTATTGAGAACTTCTCCTATGCAAGCCTTTTATAATGAATGGGAGCTGCAGAAGAGCACATCTGGTTTCTTGTAGAAATACCATTCCTTTCAGCATTGGAAAGTTTGTGTCTATTGTTGCTGAGAGGGATCTAAACAGAAGCCTATCAGAAACTAATGCTACAGTATACATCTACCTAGAATTGCTGTACAGTAATGGTTCAGTTCACCCCAGCCATGAACTTCCATGTGACCATAGGCAAGTTACTTTCTTCTTCACTGTGCATTAAATATAAAGTATTATATTTAAAATATAATAATCAAATCAATCAATCAATTAATCAATGGAAATCTTGTGCTGGCATGGAATCCAATTTTGGAATCTCCTAGCATTCAAAAAAAGCCTTTAGTGCAATCCTGCCCTCACCAGGCAGCCCGGAGTCATGACAAATGGCAATAGTGGGTGGGGTGTGCTCCAATGTTGACCAGTCTCGGAGGTTCTGAAGGTAGATTCTGCTCCAGCACAAGATCCCATTGGTGTCACTGCACAGATGACCACTCCAAGAACACCAGTTGCAGTTGATGAACCTGTCTTTCTCTCTTCCACCTCCACCTTATGGAGTACATGATCATTGTAGACCACCATATTGACTTATAGGGGTGCATTATGTTTTACAAAATTCCTGAACCAAATATATACACAGAAACCACTGCTTCGGGTTGCTACAGTGATTTCCCAGAATAGGAATACAAATCTGGGATTCTTGGCAATCAGGAACCCCCTTTCCCTGAACACCTTGAAGTTCGGGTGCTTACCAGTAATGTAGCATGCATTCATGTTTTTCTTTGATTCTACTGATTTTGTGGCCAATGGCATTTCTCCTTTCAATTGGATCCTTGCAAAGAAGGAGCACTTTCCTAACCCTTTGAAAATAAGCTGCAAAAAGATGCTGTTCTCCTTCGCTCCCTCCTTTGTGGGGTGCTACACAAGGAGGTTAAGAACTGTAATTATTTGATACTTCTCCTGTCAAAATTTTAATTCTGATGATAATTCTATTTTGCAATCTGAACAATAATTCAGGTTCAACAGCAGTAGTATTTATTCAAAATGTTATTATTATTTTTAATCAGACTCAATGGACATGCATTAATCCTGAATGAATAACTGTCTATTTGTTTTAATTCTAATAGACTTCAGAAAAATCAGCCACCGCTTTACGAGTTATAAAACAGTCAGGGGTTGCATGAAAAACATTGATAACAATAATTAATAACAACAACAAAAGGAATACCTGAAAACTAATAATTGATTTATTTTGTATCGCCAGATATACATTTAGCATAAGACATACAGTTTTCATCCCAGTTTGATCAAGGAGCCCACAGTTTCCCTGTTTTGCTTTGTTACTTTCTCTTGAACTCGGGTCAGTCAGGGCTCAATGAATGCTGGCTCTGGAACCATAAGGACAAGTTTATTTGTATGCAAGCTCAAGACACAAATTCAAATATTCTTGTTCTTCTTATCCATAAAAGAGAAAGGATGACTGGGCAGAAACATTAACTGTGAACATTAACTTCTTCATGCAGACTGAAAAAGGTTTGCATCAATTTCCAAAGATAAAATCATTTTGCCAGATGGACTCCTACAAACCCTGTACGTTATAAGGAAAGATTTTCACAGTATGGATATGTTTATTTTGAGCATTGGTAAAAGTGTATCATACCCCGGAGTGAATAATGAATACTTCATATAAACTAGATTCATCCTGTGTTTAGACACTTATACTGATACGGCTTATTGCTAAATTTTCTCCAAGTGTCATTTTAAACTTTAGGTCATTGGAAGTATTCACCTTGGATATTCAGAACTCAGTATCCAGCGTACCAAGATATTCATTTCCTACCTCTAATATGAATTGCTGCAGACATCACTCAGAAAAATGTAATTCAGTAGTCTGCCTTAGGGATCTACGTGCATGCACACAAACGTGCATGCGCGCACACACTCACACACAAAGATTTGAGGGGTTAATTCTGTTATTTCCTCAAGCAAAAAGTAAGGACTTCTATTTTTAAGCAAAAATGGAGTGAACATGTGGATGAGGGTATTTAAAGCTTGTCCATCTTCTTGCCATGAGAGCAAGAATTATGGTCCTCTTGAATTCTTTTCTAAGTTCTCCTGTTCTATCATTCTCTTCCTCATTTCCATTCGTCTTTCTTGTCTTTGGTAGTGTCATTACAAATTCCCTAAATTCCTCTTTATTCACTTCTTTTACTTATTTTAGGAATTTGGAGTCTGTTTCAAATGAATTTCATTTTAATCAAAAGAAATATACGAACAGAAGAGTGAAAGGAAGGGAAGTTCTGCAAAATTCCAGGACTTTGCTGTGCAGATGCTCAGATGGAGGCAATTTCTCCCCAAGTCTTCCTATCCTCCTGCTAGAGGACCACCCTTTGTGTAACATGAAGGGCTAAATTTTCAAAATGGCTAATAGAGCACCGCCATTTTTTAACAGAATACTACAAAGAGAAATCAAAGAAATTAATATATATTTGAAAAAATAAATTCAATTCCCCAAAACAATGCTAGTCTTTGGTTATGATTGTGGGAGAAAGAGAGAATGTTCAGTCTTTTTTGGGTCTCCTTCTATCTCCCACATTAGCATTTCAAGCATTAACATTGCTGGTACATGTAGTTTTCCCTCAGCACTGATTAGCATTGGGCACTTTGTGATGAATACATTTTCCCACATTGATCCTGGGGAAAAGATAGGATGGGAGTGAGAGATGTTACTTCACTATCCTGCTACCACATCCAAAAGGACTTGAATCATTGCATATTAAAACATTTGGATAAGACTGATCAGAATGGGGGAAAGTGAAGGTGTTTTTCATATCTCCAGCCCATAAATAAGTTAAGCTGGTTTACTGGCAATGAGGCTGACTTAAATAACATAGAGCTTACATAAATTATGCTGAAGTTCAACAAGTTCATAATAAGATAGCTTCTTATATCCATGCAGCAGATCATTCTGCACTCTACTAATGAGCATGTAGTTTGGTTGTATTTTCAAGATGTGTCAATGCATGCTCCTGTATAATGTATGATTAGGGTTGCTAGATGCCTATTAAAGGTGGGCAAATGCTCACCAATTGACAGACCTGCCAAAGGGGGGATGATCCACATGCGGATGTGACAGCAATAATATCCTTTCCAGGAAACCATAGAGTTTTTAGAGGAATATGCTAGAGCATCCCCATCACTTCCGAGTTGGACAGGGATACTCTAGCACATTCCTCCAAAAACTCTACGGTCTCCTTTTTTCTTTTTGGACGTGCTAGAGTGTCCCCATTAGGGCTGTCAATTCGGTTCGGCCCGAACTGAAAATCAGCCGAATTTCCCCTGATTTGGTGGTTTTTAGTTCGGGAGGAACCGAACTCAAAACTGGCAGGCAACCGGGGGGGCCGAATTCAGGGAGTTCGCGAATAAATTCGGCAAATTCGGCCGTCAGTAAGCAGCATAACCGTCCGTCAGTAAGCAGCATTCTCCTCCCCCGGCCAATCGGTGGGCAAGCTGGGTCTTCTTTTGGCCAATCAGTCAGGATTGAGTACTGGAGGAATCAGCTGATGTGCGGCCCGGCCAGGGAGAGAGAGAGAGAGAGAGAGAAATTCTCGTGTGTGTGTGGGGGGGTGCTTGTGCACATTCACTCCTTTCTGTGGCTGCAGGGGGCGTATTTTTTGGGGTACAGACACAAAACTTTCACTGGAGTTTCAGACCAGTGTTCTTAAGATACCCCCCAAGTTTTGTGAACATTGGGTCAGGGGGTCCCGAGATATGGGCTTTCCCCTTTCCCCTTTTCCCTATTGGGATGAATGAATCAGCCGATCCTGTGCATCTCCAGAGCAAAACGTTCCGTGCCTAATTGGAATCATCTTGGATTATTTACAAGTTCTCTTCAGCCCCTCTTGATGGAACAGAAGACAGCCACAGTAAGACCCCTTTGGGGGCTTTAATCTATAATTTTTCTCCTGTGTATGTGTGTGTGTGTGGGGGGGAAAGCAGAGTCTGTGTGTGTGTGGGGAGGGAGCAGTTTCTGTGGGTGGGGGGGAAGCCAAAGGGGGCTTTCATCGGTTCTGCCTGGGGTGTGTGTTCCCCCTCGAGTCTCTCGCTCCCTGGTTTGAGGGGGGAGGTTTCAGTTGTGTGTTGCAAAGGTGTTGTTTAACAAGGTTGTGTTGTTTTGCAAACTTGTCAGCTGTTGTCGGGGCTGGGAGCTTTGTGCGTGGGCGGCAAGCTCTGCTGAGAGATGCACATTAAGGGTGGGGGGACCCCTTTCAGGGCCCATATCTCAGCCCCCCCTGACCCAATCTTTACAAAACTTGGGGAGTCTTTCAATAAACGTCCTTTGAAGCTCTGCCGAAAGTTTGGGACCTCTAACCCCAAAAATGCCCCCCCAGAGCCGCGGAAAGGCGCGATTGTGTTTTTAATGGCTTTATTCGGCCGAATTTTTTTCCGAACTTTGAATTCCCGCCGAATTGAATGGATCCGAAGTGGGGGAGTTCAGACTTCGGCACGTACTGAACCCACAAGGGCCAAATTCGGCCGAATCCGAACTATACCGAATTTTTTTTTTGACAGCCCTAGTCCCCATCGCTTCTGGGTTTACCCCATAAGGGACATTATTGCACATGCACGCTGTGTGCTCATGAATTGCCACCCCCTCCCCCACCAAAGCTCCCACCAGTGTCAAGGCAGGACCAGTCAACCCTATGTATGATATATGAACACCCCCTCCCATACCCCACACAAAACTGAAGCATCCACGTCTACCAGTCAAACATTGCTGATGGGGATTTGGGGAAATGAATTGGCACCCTAGCAAAATGCATCAGAGTGTGCATGCATTCACAGGTCCCACCCCATGTACAACCCTCCCAGTTCCCCTCCAGCCAATTCATTGTCTTCTCAAGGCCTTGTCATTCTGCAGAAAAAGAATAATCTGTTACAGGATAGGATAGGCTGCAATAAGGGTTACCAGCCTCTAGGTGGAGGCTGTAGTTTTCCCAGAGTTACAACTGACATCCAAAATTCAGAAATCAGTTTCTTTGGGTGACATGGTAGCTTTGGACTTTATGGCATATCGTAGCAGGTATGGCTAGGAAAAGCAGAAGTCTGAGAGTGATATAACATCTCCACTGCGCTCCCTACCTTCAACAAACTCTGCCCAGACACAGTACCCAAATCTTGAGGAATTCCCCAAGCTGGAGTTGGCAACTCTAGCTCCAACTGGGGCCTATTTTTCTGTAAAACACATTTTCCACCCCAGCATCAGTTCCTGTTGGAGTTAATGAAAACTATATTTTATAAAGTTTTAAATTTTATTGAATTGCAAACCCAGCAATTCTATAAGTTCTGAACACATTCTGGCAATGGCTACTGGCTACCTGTCTATATGATGAATATTCCCACAAAATACTAATATACTCAATATACTGTTCATTTTAAATGGAAAACAAATAACATGACAGTGTTTGGTGCTTGGATTCACAAGAAAGATGTTGTGATTAGAGTACCTTAAACTTTTAGGCGCATTAGTTGCTAGGGCTGCAGCATCACAACTCCTGTCTAAATCAACCATCTTAAATGGTTAAATACTTTAACAGCTGTCACACTTATTTTATTCAGGTGTTATTTAGCCTATGCTATGAGTCATTGTTTCCATTTAAAAGTTCCCAGTTAAGCAAACTTTTTGATAATCCCACTGGAAAGCCCTCCTGCTACCTTTCAGTTGTTTGTACAGTCTAAAACAGATCATTTAGGAAATTGTCTTGGAATTAGCACAGCCATCAAACAATTCTATTAAAATAATGTGTTGATTTAGTCAACACTTTCCCTAACTAAGCAAACATAGTGGCTTCTTTGCTATGCGCTGAAATGCATTTATTTAAATATTTGATTAGTGTTTAACTTGCTTCATTATGTGTTTTAGCTATATTGTATAATGTGCTGAATAATAGTTGCACATAGCCTTGGGGTACTGTATAGGATATTAAAATTGTAGTGCCCCCTCAGGCAGAGAAGAACATGTGATGATCCTAGGGCTTTTGGAACTCTACTTCAAATTGAAGCTTGTGGATAATTAATGAGGGATTTAGAGGTGTGTACTGGGGAATAAACAAATAGCCACTGTAAATAAGAAAGCCCCTGAGGTGAGCCCCAAGTTAATCTTTGCCCTGTAGTGCTCTTTGACTATAATTAAATAATCTTTGTGGAATTACATTGCAAGGCATTGCCACCAGTTCTGTTTTCTGTACAAAGTAACCTGAACTAATGAACACAAATGTTTTCCAGATACCCATTTATTTTCTCAGCCTATATTATATTAAGCACTAACTGTTCGTGATGTATTTCATATATGCCAGATATTAAATTTAGATTATTATGCACATTTATTTAAGTAGTTTAATATAATGCTTAGCTAAATATAAATATCACCAACACAAAAAGGAAAAAAATCTAAATGGTACTGAAACTGATAAGATCATTTAATTTTCCTACCTTTCTCCTGGCAACAGAAGTAGTGCAATTCTAAATGACAAAATTGGCTCACCCTAAAACGCTCATGATGTGTTTTCACTACTGATTTTAAGGATGTCATATAATAAGTAGAGAGATGGGAGATCAAAATATGTCATAATTGCTCATGTTCTTCCACCAGCCAGTTGCCGCATCATGCTGGCTACTCATACAGAATTTGCAATCTACTAAAACCCCAAGATCCCATTCATACATTCTACTACCCAGAAGAGTATCCCCAGTATGTGCACATAACATTTTTACTACCCAGATGTAAAACCTTACATTTGTTTCTATTAAATTGCATCTTGTTTACATCTGCCCAATTTCCCATTGTATTCAAGTCTGATTGTATTTTATATTTATTTTCCAGAGTGTTTGTTATCCCACCTAATTTGGTGTCATCTGCAAAGTTAATGAGTAGTCACTTCACACCCTCATCTAGCTCACTGATAAAGCACTGGGCCCAAAACCGATCTTTGTGGTACGCCTCTAGATACTACACTCCAATTGGACAAGGAGCTATTAACTACCACTCTATGGGTGCGATTATCCAACCAATCCCTTATCCACCTAGCCATCTTAAAATATAACTCACAGCCATCTAATTTGCTGATCAAAGCATCATAGGGAACCTTATCAAATGCCTTACTAAAATCCAAATATACAATATCCATGGCATCCTCACGGTCTACCAAACCTGTCACCCAATCAAATAAGGAAATGACAGTAGTCTGACAAAACCTATTAGGGACAAATCTATGCTGACTACCTCTCATCACCCAGTTATCCTCTAGATGTTTACAAATCAGCCCTTTTAAAATCTTCTCCAAGATTTTCTCTGTGGCAGAGGTCCAATTTACCAGCCTATAGTTCCCTGGATCATCCTTCTTCTTCTTTTTAAAAATCAGGACAGCAGTCAGTCCCAATCATCTGGCACATCACCAGTCCTCCAAGAGACCTTGAAGATAATGGATCATGGCTCTGCCACCTTCCCAGCTAGTTATTTAATCTCTTGGGGTGGACACCATCTGGCCCTGGGGACTTATACTCATCCAAAACATCCAGATACTTCTGAATGACCTTTGTATTTATATCCATCTGCAAACCTGAATCCTGCATACCACTGTTCCCAACTGGCTCTCTCTTTTCCTTCAGAGAAAAGACTGAGGCAAAATAGGCATTAAGCCTTTCTGCCTTTGCTTTATCCTCTGAGTTTCTCCATTTTCACTCAACAGTGGACTTATCCCCTCCTTCACATCCTAACACCTTTCTCTTCATATAACAAAAAAATTAGCTTATTCTGAGCTTTGGCCTAACAACCACCCTACAGCATTTAGCAATCTGTAGGTAGTGTTCCTTGGTAATTTGCCCCTCCTTCAATTTCCTAAATATAACTTTTTTTTCTTTAACTCACTATACAGCTCTCTGTTCATCCACATCAAGTTCTTGGATCTTCTGCCATGTTTACTTCTTGTTGGAATAGCAATAGCTTGAACCTGCAACAACTCAGGTTGAAAAAGAACCCACATTCACTTACCCCATTTCCTTCCAACACTCTTAATCATGGAATTCTTCCCACCATCTTTCTAAATTTATTAAAATCAGTCCTACTAAAATCCAACATACATGTTTGACTAAAAACACGCTTAATAACCCATAAAAAAGAGAATTCCAACTACATATGATTGCTTCCCCCTAATGTGCCCACCACTCTCACTTCATTTACCAGCTCTTCCTGTTGCTTAAAATTAAATCGAAAATAGCTAACCCCAAGTTGCCTCTTCTACCTTTTGAAAGAGGAAGTTATCCTGCAAACAAATCAAGAAAGGACATGACACTGGGCTCTTGGCAAAATAAGTCTATCAATACACATAAGGAAAATTAAAATCACCCATAGCCACCAGATAATATTGTCTGGACACATTTGCTAGTTGTCCAAAGAGAAGAGCATCCTTTTCTCCCTGATCAGGCAATCTATAACAAACTGCAACCACATTGGTCTGTCCATTCCTTATTCTCACCCAGACACTTTCCACAAGACCATTATGTTCATCATCCAGTATTTCCTGACAATCATACCCTTTCCTAATGTCCAAGCCACACCTCCTCCTCTCCAACTCTTGTGGTTCCTTTTAAAAAGCTCATATCCTTCCACTCCAATCATAAGAACCATCCCACCAGGTCTCCATAATGCCTATTAAATCATATCCCTCCATTCAGATTACAAAGTCAAGCTACTCTTGCTTCTTCCCCATACTTTGGGCATTAATATACAAACACCGTCCTCAGGCCTAACTTCCCCTATATCTCATCACTTTGGGCCCTCCATCCACTTCTTAAATGCCTCACTATTATCAAATCCCCCTCTAAGTTCAAATCTCCTAGCAGATGTCTCCATGCCCCCCGAACACCAAATTAAAGCCTTACCAATGAACATAGCCAAACTCTGACCAAACACATTCTTCCCCTCCTAGTAAAATGGAGCCCATCATATGCAATTAAACCATCCCCAGGAATCTTCCTCCATGATGCCAAAAACCAAACCACTCCCTCCAGGATCACCATCTCAACCATTGATTTACCTCCAAAATCTTCTGCTCCTAGCACCTTCCTCTTCTTGTACAGGGAGGACTGAATACATACCAGTTGAATACATTTAAAAAGTAAACCCTTCATGTAAAATTTAATTTCTGAAATTGGGATTTTGATGCCAATTTCAAAATCAAAATTTTAAACTTTATTCAATTTTGAATATCCCCAATTTTTTATTTGAGCTCTGGCTATCCAGTCAATGAATAATGATGGTATTACTCCACTAAAGGAGCATCTGCTATACATCTGAAGATACATAGCCATGGATGTGATAGATTCTGTCTATTTATTCCTTCCTCCTTTGGAAAAACAAATTCAGGTCAATTGTAATTATACATTAGACCAATGATATCTGCAATAGCTTTCTATAATCAAAGTCGGAAAGAAAGAAGAAGTTAGAACATCAGGGTCAGAGACAGCAGCTTCTTGCCCACTGGTATTTAAAACCTTCAATTAGCAAATTCTGTGGTAGCAGCTCATAAGGGTGAGAGGAAAGGGTCAATTCAAATCGCAATGATTGCTTCAGATAATTTAATTGCTCTTGATCTCAGGCTGACCCTTGTGGTCAGCAGTACTGGTAAAAAGTAAAGACCTTAGGAGAGATGGCCACATGAATAACAATGAAATAACTAGAGGAAAATAGTCACAATATTTTATTCTAGTAGTTGGAGTTTAGTTTGGAATTATTTTAATGATAACTGCACAAGTCAGATGTTAACTGCTTTTGTTAAAATTATAATAAGCAAAGAGATTGGAGTATCAAAATAGAAGCCTTTTATTGTGAGAAAGTATGGTGTACAGAATAATTCTTATGTATTAGCACATTTCTCCTGAGTTACCACCTACATGCCTAATTGGTAAAGTGGTGAACCATCACAAAGAAGTGGTAACTTTTATACCCAAGCCACCATTAGGGAACTTATCCTACGGGGCACAAATTATACAAGTTAGAGATACCAACCTCAAATGCATAAAGCATGGGCAGGCATAGCATTGTTTAATAACCCACCCAGGTTAGAGCATCTCAAATTATTAGGTCTGTGAAAAGTTTGCCTGGGTTACAGCCCAAAAAACTGGAACGGGGACATGTTTTTTTTTAAAAAAAAATTTACAATGAAATGTTCTGTTTGGCAGGCAAAGAGAACCTACACAATTTATAGTGGCATCAATGAGATAAAGTAGAAAATTACTGCACAGAAAATTTCAACATTTAACATAAATAAAAGCAAATAGCTTTCAAAGTTACCAGAAAAATGCACACCTAGGGATGAAATTAGAATACTCTTGGCTGAAGTAGAGGGTGAAATTGCAAAGGTTATGTCCTTGAGCAATTAATAATACTGAATACTCTTCCAAGAAGAAAACAAAATATGGACCTTGTTGACATTTTTGTGTCTTTTCATTATCTTGCACTGCAGGCAAAAGAGATAAAAAATACTGAAGAATCAATATTATTTAAACAATCTTTTTTTAAAAAAGAAACTTTATTGAATAAATGGGGTGAGATGAGCCCAATCTTATCCCTAGCAGGCTTGAACTGCGGGGATTACAGCACCTGTGTGTGTGTGACTTAATGGCGAAAAGTTGAACAGTTCTGCCCCAGTTGTCCATAAATGTAAGACAAACTCATTTTTGCTATACCTTAACCAAGTGCAAGGCTGCCTAGGGCAAGGGACTAAGGAATGTTTTGTAGCTTATTGCAGGCAGGATTCTTAACATCAGATTTCATTTTTCTGTCCCTCTTACAGCCCCTGCTTTATTTTTGCCTCCATATTTTCCCCTCCTTTCACTCTACTTTCAGTATAGAAGGGCTGAGTCTCCACAGCCACAAACGACAGTGTCCCTAATGGGACACATATTTAAACTTCAACAATGAAATGGCTTGCAGAACAGCTATTAAAACACAACAGAGTGGTTTGCTGAACTCAGATTTGCAAGGCGCCAAAAGCAAACTTGACCCCTCTACACACATGCCCTATAACTTACCATCACATAGTATTTCTTTGGCTTTTCCAGTGGGCTACAACAGCAGTGGCTGCTGGGAACACTGAGACAAGTGAAACCCTGAGTCAGATTCTGCGTTGTGTTGTGATTCGTTATAGCCTATGATTTATTTTACAGCCATGCATGCCTCATAGGATATAGAGCAGTGAATCCTATAGGATAACTATGAATTGTATGTATTGTAAAGCTACTTTTTGGAGTGCATGAAGGTTTGGTGGAAGAGAATTAAATATAGCACACGTGGTTTTATTATTTATCCCCAGTATTTTAAAGATCGTAGTTTGATGGGCCTGTAGGAAATACAACCCATCAGAACCTCTATTCTATGTAATGGGTCAGCATATTACGCCCAGTCCCTAACAGTCTGTCACATTCTTGTGCTACCTGTACAGAAATGAATGTGGAGCTATTGTAGATAAGAGCAGGCTTGATTTTCAGTTGCTGGAGAAATCATTAAAATAAAGCAGGTTTAATCCCTTAACCATTTGTATTCCCAAATGCACCACTTTTGTTACAAGAATTTGCATTCAGTCCTGCAGGACAATGTAAAGCAAGTCACTTGGGACAATCGTATGATAAAAGCAAAATGTGTTCTCTGTCCATGAAAGCAGTTTAGCTACTCACAGGGATCTTGCCACACTTTCTATTATCAGTGGTGTAGTTAGATAGTATTATATTCTTGATTTAATGACCTTATAGGAGGGCTACCATGCTGCCCACATGAGCAGGTAACTTCCCACCCCCTGTGCCTTGGCCTTCCACCATTACTTAATAAAGTAGGAAGAGCAAAAATGGAGGAGGAGCTGCATGACAATCTAGGAGTTTCTAAAAACTCTACAGTTTTTACCATAGACACTGGGTGAATTCCTAGAATTTTGCTGATGCTGTAACATCACTTCTGGATATGCAACAGGAAGTGATTTTACAGTGTCATGATGACAGTTCCCACAGTATCTTTCCCTGCAATGTTCCTGGGGGTTGCCAGCAGAGGGATGGCAACCCTGATTTATGGGCCCCAACCTTTAAATGGTAATGTATACTTGACATGCAAAATTGCAGCTGGTTTGGGAGTCTGATTCCGACGCTGTGAGCAGGGTCCTCAGGCTTCTCCTCCAAGGTTCAACTCTACCACAACCTGCAACTAGAATATCCCAAAGGATTTCCATTCCTTAGCTCTTCACTTTCCCATAGTCAATTTCCATCTCAGTAATTTTCCCTAAATCCTACACTGTCTGCTCTGCTGCCCGGTTGTATATTCACTTCTCTCTGAAAAACTCCAGCTCAGCTTGCCAACTGACTCTCTAGCAGACAGGATTAATTCATGTGCTAGCAAACACAACTGTTGTAGAGCACACAAAGGATTAAATCATGTATCTCAGTCAGCCACATGCCTGACTCAGCAGAATGCATAGCTTAACTTCCAGTTTCAAAGAAAATATTTAGCTGTTGGGCAGCTTTGGTCCACAGGAGATAGACCCCAAATAGTCAAAATCTGGTTGATTGTGGGCTTAATCAACGCTGTATGAACAGTCTGGGGTAACTTGACTTAGCAATGTTGAATTTGCTAAAGGAAAAGACTGTCATCATCGCTCCTAAACCGCTGAGCACCTTTTAAAATGTATTTGCTTCTTGAATCTTAATGAATTTTAGATAGCCAGTGTCTGAAATGTTGGTCTTCTTTCCTATACCTCTGCTCAAAATGAAGCTTTATATAGATTGCAGTTTTGGAATCTATTGCCCTTTGTGCAGGGAAAAATTTGCCGCTTGTTAGATGCCCAGTTTCCTAATCTGGTTTAAAACCCTATTCATTGGGGCTTCTTGCCCTGAGGAGTACCAGAAGTAAATGTCCTCCAAGAAGAAATCACCATGAAATAGCAGAACAGCTGAGTCCCTCCCCCCTGAAAATGCGACTTTGTGATTGGATGTGTGTATGTGTGTGGGGGAGCTGGCTCCATTCCCCAAGATCTTTACTGATAGCCATTTATGCAGGGGAAAAATTGCACTGGGGCAGGGGGAGCTGGCTCCATTCCCCAAGATCTTAACTCTCCTGCTGAAAATCACTGGCAAGCCAGAGCAATTTTTGTTTGTTTGTTTTACTGTTCTGGTGTAATGATATAACTCTTAACATAATACTCAATATCACTAAAGTATTAATATATTAAGTGTTATATCATTAAATCAGCACAGTAGAACAACAACAAAAAACAATCGCTGTGGCTTGCCACTGAATATTTTCTGCCCATGGCTGCCTACCTACAAAAATGGCTGCTCTGGGAGGACTTAGATGAGGGCGGGGGAAGCGACAATGGGCAGGGGAAGAGGAAACCCAAAGTTGTGACTATTCATGAAAATTGCCTCCATTGGCTTAGCGAGAGACAGGAGCAAAATTAAAAATAGTGGTAAAAGAGGTTCTTGGTGATGCAGGTCAAGTGTGCAGCGGATGAGGTGTGACCCCTGAAGAAAGGAAAAATCATGAATAAGCCCAAAGGTGGAAAGCTTCCGGTTTCCAGTGCTTCGCTTGATAGTCGCTTTCAACGTGTGCTCCATCAGGGAGACTAAACTATTTTTTTTTTAGTTTGTATGTAATTTAACTTTGCAATAAGTCCAAAAAAGCCACGTGGCAGTTCCGCTAGGATCGTCCGGCTAACAACCAAGCATAAATGGTCATTATGATACATTTGGCTTCACTAGGGCTAGGGTTATTACAATTTATATCCAGCCGATAGAGATCATTTGTCCTGGAGAAAATGGCTGCTTTGGCAATTGGACTCTATGGCATTGAAGTCCCTTCCTTCCATAAACCCCGTCCTCAGGCTCCACCCCAAAAACCTCCTGCTGGTGGCAAAGAGGAACTTGGCAACCCTAGGCTTCACATTGCAAACCATTGTGAACATGTCCTATCAAGCAATGGTTGAGCCTCGACAGCTTGGGCTACCAGGCTGGTAGGTTGCTGTGCTGGCTAATGGCTGCAAATCACAGCTGGCCAGGGCTCTGTGAAGCCTTCAGGAGTCTCCCCAATCCTTTGTGTATCCCTAGAGCCTCACAAAATCTTTGCCTAGCCCTGGCCAGCTACAGTTTACAGCCAGAAGCTCACACGCTGGGCCAGCGGCCTGGCAGCCATTCTCTGGCTGTTGTGGCTCGGGGAGGCTCAACTGCAGAGAAAGAAGGGCCAGTGGCTGCAACACAGCCCTGCAGCAACCACTAAGTTACGCCTCCCTTCTCTTTTTTTTCTTTCCAAAAATTGAAGGGTCATTGCGGGAGGAAGAGCCCACTCCCTGAATTCCCCCAAAACTTCTCCAAACTCCCAAAATTCTGGGAGGTGACTTTTTGTGACTTCTGGAATTCCTAGAGTTTCTGTTTTCATTCAGACATACCCAAGACAAGCCTGAATGACTGTGGTCTTTTATGCATGGGTTGGATCTCCCTGCTTGGGCCTGGGTTCATCACACATTAAAGTAACCTGGGTTGGGGGAAACTGTACGCATTGGCTTGAATGATCAGGGATGAAACTGTGTGCTAATCTAACCATGAATACAGAAAAACAGTCTCCCAAGCTCTAATCAAGTCCCACCCCTTAAATGCTGCTCTGTAATTGGCTTACTTTGCAGTGCTCCCTGTGAGAGAAGATTTCTTTCCCCCAAAACGCAACTGCCACACACAAAAAAAAACATTTTAAGAACGAAACAAAAAAACGGAACTACCTGAAAGAAGGGGGGGGGGAGAAATCCAAGCCTTGTTTTTAAAAAAGCTTTTCTTTTGATCAGAAAGAGCTCAGAGGAAGCAGGAAGCACTTGAATCCCCACCTCTGTGAGAGAAGCCAATCTTCTCCCCCCCCCCCAGTTTAACCATCAGCATGCTGCTTTGAGAAGGGGGTTGGAAAAGGGTGGGGCATGATGGTGTGGGGAAGCTCAACCTGAGAACGGAGTATGCACGCTCTGTGACTCCGGAATGAGCCAAGATGAATGGTTTAATTCTGGCCAGAAGGTGAATGGGGAAAGCCGGGTTCGTTTTGTGTCAAAACAGCGTTGAGCTTCCAAGGAATGAGATATCGTGCATACTGAAAAATTTGATCCTGGCTGAAACAGGGAATAAAGGAGGTTAAAGCGACCATGCATAAAACACCTAATTTGGGGTACATTTTTGGCTTGGGTGTATCTGGATGTGCACCTATTGAGGGAATTCCCTGACTACTTGCATTGCTATACTCCCACTGAAATGCAATTAAGGTAGGCTTGCCAACCTCCAGGTACTAGCTGGAGATCTCCTGCTATTACAACTGATCTCCATCCAATAGAGATCACTTGACCTGGAGACAATGGCTGCTTCAGCAATTGGATTCTATGGCATTGAAGTCCCCCCTCCCCAAACTCCGCCCTCCTCAGGCTCTACCCCAAAAACCTCCCACTAATGGCGAAGAGGGACCTGGCAACCCTAAATTAATGTCAATGAAGCTCCTTAAGTTTGGTGTTCTTCAGTTCATATATGCTAGTGGGATTGTTCAGTTGATTTTGTGAAGGAAAAATGTCTGTGCTATAGAGTGTCATACTTAAATGTGAAAATCTTAATGTGAAATCAGAGGACAGATAGATACCGTCATCTTTCCCTGTTTCTACACTAGATAGTACATTTACAGGTTCTTGATTAAAAGAAAGTAAGGGCAAGATTATTTTTCTGTCCTTTTCTCACTCATTCCTTTCTGTTGGATTGCAGCTGCCTGGGATCTTACTATTACTTTTCTCGTTTAAGGTATTGCTCACCTCCTATATGATTTCAGTTTGGTAGAGAACCTGTCAGTTCCTTTCTTTTCCCTCAAAACACCATTCATATGTTATCACCAGAAATAACTTACATCAGGTTTTAATTTACAGAGATGCACAACAGGGATTTTATGCGTAGGAAAAGGGAAGTGTTCCATTGCCAAACAGCAGAGAGAAAATATTAAGCCAATATAACTCTCTGTATTAATCCTGACTGATTTATGATAATACCCTTCAAAGTTTGGTCAAGAAAGTCTTCATTTCAGTTTTATGTTGTTAAATTACAAGTCCATTGCAGCCGCCGCCATCATGTTGAAGGAGGTTTCATAAATGAATGTTAGAACTACACTCCACATGTTAGTCTGTCAGAAATGATTGAGCAACATGGTTAGTCATCTCTTTCGTTGCTCTCTTTCTCCTCCATCAACTTATGGAGCAGGCATGGTGTAGTGGCTAAGAGCGGTGGACTCTAATCTGGAGAACCAGGTTTGATTCCCTGCTCCTCCACATGAGCGGCAGGCTCATGGTGAACCCGGTTTGTTTCCCCACTCTGGTGAACCCGGTTTATTTCCCCACTCCTACACATGAAGGTTGACCTTGGGTCAGTCACAGTTCTCTCCAAACTCTCTCAGCCCCACCTACCTCAAAAGGTGTCTGTTATGGGGAGAGGAAGGGAAGGCGATTGTAAGCTGCTTTGAGACTCCATAAAGGTAGAGAAACGTGAGGTATAAAAACATATCTTCTTCTCCTCCTCCTCCTCTTTTATCCCTAAGCACTCCTTAATGTGCATTATATAATACAAATGAATATCCACAAGTTGATGTAGGGTTGCCAGCTCCGGGTTGGGAAATACCTGGAGATTTTGGTGGGGAAGCCTGAGGAGGGCGGGGTTTGGGGAGGAGAGGGACTTCAGTGCCATAGAGTCCAATTGCCAAAGCGGCCATTTTCTCCAGGGGAACTGATGTCTATCGGCTGGAGATCAGTTGTAGCGGGAGATCTCCAGCCACCACCTGGAGGTGGTGCATCAAGGTACATCAAGTTTGGAGAACAGTAATATCACACCTCTGGCTCTGTAATAGGTCACATGGGGCGAAAATGCATGGTCGCTTTAGCCTCCTTTATTCCCTGTTTCAGCCAGGATTCAGCCAGGATCGAACGCATGTATTTTGCCGAAAGTGCGTTCGATCCTGGCTCAGTCCTGGCTGAAACAGGGAATAAGGCTAAAGCGACCATGAGTTTTCGTCCATGATTTTCATGCGATGGTTTCAGGTTGAATCCCTGGTATCCACATGTAAAAAATCTTACGTAACACACGCCGAGAAATAATTTTCTCTCCTTTGAGGCTTTGGACAGCTGCTGCCAATCAGAGCAGACAATACTGAGCTTAATAGACCAATGATTTCATAACTCAGTATAAAGAAGTTTCAGATGTTTATAGCATTCTAAAATAAAAATTGCTGGAAGAGCCTTTGTTCTAAATCATATTTACCTTTTAAAAAAAATTAGGATATCTTGAGTGGCCAAAATGTCTTTTGCAAAGATTTGAATCTATACAAAAGGGATATCCTCTTACTCAGATAAAAGATTGAATATTCACATTTTATATGTTTCTTAATTAACTGTTCCTTCCTTCCCAACACAAAAAGTATTTGCTTGCGACATTAGTCAGACTTTTCAATAAAAAATAGGTCAAGTGGTTTAAATAGCAGGCTATACAGCATTACATTAATGAGTCTTCTGGTAAGTAAAATCAAAGACATCAGAAAAAGCATTATGCCACCTAATGGCTTTGTGTCACTAGGCTTCCACTCCCAGTAATATTGCTCTCATGTTATTTGCTGGAACGAATAGTCCTGGTCCCAGAAATCCATGTGTGCCTGTTTATATTCATACAGCTCTGTAATTACTGGAAGTACCTTATCCTTGGCTACATTTAAGAAATTCTACACATGCCTCACAAATTCATGCAATCAATGTAAGATCAGATATTAAATGTGCCCAAGGAAAAAAAGCTGTTATTGTAGAAAAAGCAGTGCTATTTAATACTAAACAGAGTTACAGAAAAAGGCTGCTGAAGTTTCTCAGCTAGAAGAAGAAGAGGAAGAAAAGAAGAAGAAGAAGAAGAAGAAGAGTTGGTTTTTATATGCCGACTTTACCACTTAAGGCAGACTCAAACCGGCTTACAAGCACCTTCCCTTCCCTTCCCCTCCCCACAACAGACACCCTGTGAGATGGGTGAGGCTGAGAGAGCATGACTTGCCCAAGATCACCCAGCTGGCTTCGTGTGTAGGAGTGGGGAAACAAATCCAGTTCACCAGATTAGTGTCCGCCGCTCATGTGGAGGAGTGGGGAATCAAACCCGGTTCTCCAGATCAGACTCCACCGCTCCAAACCACCGCTCTTAACCACTACACCAAGCTAGCTCTCTAGTCCTATCCAGTGATTCAACATTTCATTTGGTTGATTTATGGTTGCCAGCTCCAGGTTGGGAAATACCTGGAGATTTTTGGGGTGGAGCCTGAGGAGGGCGGGGTTTGTAGAGGGGATGGACTTCAATGCTATGGAGTCCAATTGCCAAAGTGGCCATTTTCTCCAGGTGAACTGATCTCTGTCACCTGGAGATCAGTTGTAATAGTGGGAGATCTCGAGCCACCACCTGAAGGTTGGCAACCTTAGGTTGATTCCCAATTACCATACTTTCTGAACATGTTTACAAAATGCTATATTTACCAAATATAGTTTAGTCACAGCACAATAAAGATATTGTCTTCTTCTTTATCTACCATCTTTAAGGTAAAAAGAGGAACAATCATGAATGTATAGGATAGCATGAATATGTACAATATGTGTACATTTGATATCTGTACATGAGACAAAGTAGACCGTCTGGAGTATGGCAATCCTATCTTGTCAGAAAGAATTGTGCCAGTTGCCCAGTGACTGCAAAAGTGAAAGAAAAAGTAATTCTGGTCTTTGTGTCTAACCAAAGGATTAAGGACAGTGGGGCAGCTGCATCACTTCTAACCCAAGAATAGCATTATTAAGAGAAATTATCTTAATTCCTCTTTTCCCAGTTTCTCCCTGAAATTCAATAATCTGTTTCTTTTTATCTTTCCCCCTTTTCTTCTGGGGGTGGAGTCTGAGGAGGGCAGAGTTTGGAGAGGGGAGGGACTTCAATGCCATAGAGTCCAATTGCCAAAGTGACCATTTTCTCCAGGTGAACTGATCTGTATTGGCTGGAGATCAATTTTAACAGCAGTAGAGTGATGATGAAGCATCAAATTGAAGCATCCGGCCACCACCTGGAGGTTGGCAACCTTGAAGTGGGCTCAGAAGGGTGTTACTCTATTTAGTATTGCACTGTGAGACATCTTTATTGTATTTAACAGCATTGCAGTTATGGGGAGGTGATATGCATGAGCCTGCCTGATTAGATGTGAAATATGGGGGCCTATGTTTATACAAAACCAGATAAAAGGGTGAGGAGAGATGCATTTCTCCATCTGAAGCATATTTTTTCAAAGACAGTAACTGGGCTGTGAGAAAAAAAAATGACATTAACTGAAAAGAACATGGTATGGTTATGGAGCAAAATTTAGCTTCCCTTTCCTGCATGCTACATATTTATTTTTAAAAAAACAGCCTCCCTCCACCCAAGGATCCAGGGAAAGAAAATTCAAATGCCAGTCCATGCCTTTCAGTACACATGATTCATGAGGCTTCTCACGTGCCTATATTTTCTCCCATCTGCCTGAAGTTCAGGAGGCAGTGTCCATAGGGCAAGAGGGGCAATTTTGAAGCATTTTATCCTAATTTGGTCAGTGTATTTGGAAATGCTAAACCCCAAAGTTTTTTTATTAATAATTGTAGAAATGATGTCAATTGCTGTTCTAGTAGAGATAGTTTAACTCCAGTATTACATAATCCAAGTTTTTGAAATTTGAGATAGCCTGATTCTGACTAGGCTTTTTGCACACCCCTAGTTCATTTTAGCATTGTCAAACTGGTTTCCCTCTACTAGTTCACTTCACTTGCTTTCCTGTGTGTGTCTTTGTGGTAAGGTAGGGTTTCCAGGCCATACCTAGCAACTGGCAGGAGCTGGGGGGGGGGGGGTTGGGACATGAGGGCACTGTGTTCACGATGATGGCACATCACTTTAGGAATTGCCAGAAATTCTACGGTAAAACTAGTGATTCCTAGAACAATGTGATGTCACTTTGGGTTTTCCATGAAAGCGACATCACACCGCAACCAACGGCAGCATTAATAAAAAACAAAGGGTTAATTATGGGCGGAGGGGTCATTTGACTCCTGGTAGAGTCTGGGAAGAAGAAGAAATCTGTTTTAGTTGTTAAGATGGCTCCTGGAGTTTTTGCAGTTGGGCAGGCTCAAACATGTCACCTCGCCATAACTTAGGGTTGCCAACCTCCAGGTAGTTAGCAAACAAAGGTTAGCCTGCTGTATGATAATTATGCAATAGAATCATCAGTAATTGCCAAAAAATTCTACTATAACAATTTTGTAAAATGAAATATTACTGATATTATATTATCATATCACATGTATATATACGCAACTTATAGTACATAGACAACTTATAAGAGCAGCAGATCCACGGACGGACAACGTTTTGTGCATATGAGTGCAGTATTACAATGATGCAGAAAACAGCTATATTACTGCTACTCAGCAGTAATATAGCAGGTTTACATTTAAATAAAGGCATTTAAAGGTAAACCTGATGAGATTGTATGCCTTAATGCCTTTATTTAAATTTTGATGTATACCTTATTAAAATATTTAATAGTGGTCCCTGAAGAAGACTTATTAGTCGAAACAGAGTGACAACCGGATCTCTGTAAAGAAGAATCATACTTCACTACAATAAGTGAAGACTGGAACCACACAATTATATACGCTGAGTAGCAGTAATATAGCTGTTTTTTGCATCATTGTAATACTGCACTCACATGCACAAAATGTTGTTTTTATAGTTGTGTTTATAAATATGAGATTGTGATCTGTCATGGGAGACTGTTGCTCAAAATAATCAACAAGGTGACTAGGACCCCAAGAAGTACAAGATTGCTTTTCTTTTTGGAGCCCCCCCCCCCCCAACTCAACACATCCAATACAATATAGGGGCTGTGTGTATGTGTGTAAAATGTCGTCAAATCGCAGCTGACTAATGGCAAACCCTTATGGGCTTTCCAAGGCAAGAGATTAACAGAGGTGGCTTGCCATCGCCTTCCTCTGCATAATGATCTGGGTATTCCTCAGTGGTCTTTCATCCAAATACGAACCAGGTCTGACCCTGATAAGCTTCTGAGATCTGACAAGATCGGGCTAGCCTGGGCCCTCCAGATCAGGGCATAGGGACTATGTGTGTGTGTGTCAACTGCATTCAAGTCGCAGCAGACTTATGGCGACCCCTTTTGGGGTTTTCATGGCAAGAGACTAACAGAAAGGTGGTTTGCCAGTGCCTTCCTCTGCACAGCAACCCTGGTATTCCTTGCTGGTCTCCCATCGAAATACTAACCAGGGCTGACCCTGCTTAGCTTCCAAGATCTGACGAGATCAGGCTAGCCTGGGCCATCCAGGTCAGGGCTATAGCAGGACACAAAAATCTGCTACATCAACATAAAATTACATTATAGGCCCACACATGCATTTCTTTGGATTTTGACTAATCTGTTTTTAACTAATCAGGTTTCCCTTCTTAATTCTCCACACCCATTGTACTGGATAAAAGTGGAAATGAGTAGAATAAGAAAGGTAATGAGTATTTATTTAAACAGCAACTAAAAGTGGTTGCTAAATAAATATGATTAATTCTTTGTGAACAACCTGCTCATGAGTTTCTTTTTCCCATTTTGAATTTCTCACTCTTTGGGCTAGCAAAGCAATTCAGAGCCCTATTAGCTGAAACAATGGGGGTAAAATGCTTGTATCCCTACAAAGATCACCTTTCTTGACTCTTCCTGTGAACAAACTGATTACAGTTTGGCCCTTGGGGTTGAGGTACTTGAGTGAAATCCTCAGATTGAAATTAAATGTCAAACTGTTTTACTATTTTAATTAGTTTTAATCTCCCCCCTACACAATGGAATCATGTGTTACATTCTGTGGTTACTATCTAATAGATAAAATGGAAGATATAACTGACACATGTTTCTCGTTTTTGAAGGGCTTTGGAAATGATGAACAAAAACGTTCTGTTTCCTTTTTTAAAATGCATATTGTGTTCAGTATAATTACTGTTAAATTTTGAATTTAAGTTTAACAGTAAATGACAGTGTCCTATGAGTTTTCTGTCTACCCTAATTTCCATCTCATGTTTATCCTCTGTTTCTCCTGGCATTTTCAATTCTTTAAACTAACTGCCATTTTTCTAAGAGATGGCTACAAAATGAAGCCAAGATACTATTATTCTCATAGCATCAATTCTGTGGTAAACTTGCTGCTTTCATTGGCCAAAATGCCCTGTAGTTTCAAGACTCAGAAGTGAACTCTTCACCTGAAAGTGTTCCTTCAGAATTAGGAGGACACAATCTAAAATACTTGCTACAGCAAATTCTTTTGTTTTAAATGAGAAGGTTGCTTTAAATATCTGGAATGGATGCACTATTTATTCTAATGATTGTTCCTGCACCCCAGAATGGAGAAAGGAAGTACATGTGTTAGGCTAGATTTTATTAATGTCTGCCTGATTATTTGAAATACTTTTCATTCTTTCTGCATAGGTATTCACTTCTGAGTAGCTTCCTCTTGTCAGCATTTGTCCCCAACTCCAAACTGAGTAGCTTCCTCTTGTCCCTAACTCCAAACTAAGCACAACTGGCTTTGTTTAACCTAGTCTCCACACAAACCTGCACCATTCCAAGTCTTATCCTTCTCATCTCTTGCCAATGCCATACAGCAGGAAACCCCAACATGGAGCCCACTTATATGTCAAGGATGTGTATACTTATGAGGAAATACAAGAATCTGAGCATGGAAGTTCAGTCAAGATTATCTGGGTAAAAATAAAAGGAGTAAGAAATAGTAGTGATATTATGGTGGGGGTCTGATATAGACCACCAAGCCAGGCAGAGGACTTGGATGAGACATTCCTACACCATATTACAAAGGTCTGTAATCTGGAAGACAGGGCACAGTGGTTATGGGAGATTTCAATTACCCGGATATATGTTGAAGGACCAACTCTGCTAAAACTGAAAGGTCAAATAAATTCCTGACTTGTCTTTGCTGACAACTTCATTTCCCAGAAAGTGGAGAGGGAAACAAAGGGATCTGCTGTCTTGGACTTGTTTCTCACCAACAGAGAAGAACTGATTGGTGAGGTGAAAATAGTGGGCACCCTGAGTAGTAGGGAAGAGAGGGCAGAATTGCTCAACTTCTACTTTTCCTCACTCTTCTCTTGTGAGGGAAACAGTGCTCAAAAAACAGAAGACATGATGAGGGAAGGAAGTTGCAGCCTAAGATAGGCATAGATGTAGTACATAAACACCTAGTTTCTTTAAATGAAACTAAATCCTCAGGGCCAGATGAATTGCATCCACAGGTACTAAAAGAACTTGCAGGTGTAATTTCTGAGCGTCTGTCCATTTTTGGGGGGACCCTTGTCTTACAGCAATTAAGGGGCCAACTAATGCTGCTCACCACCAAGGGTGTTCCTCCCTTGACCCCCAGCCTCATGTCCAATGTCCTTGTCAATCCTCCCTTAATTCATAGATTCCGTAGGGTGTTATTCCTATTTATCCTATAGCAGCCTACACTATTCCTACCATCCCTCTTGAGGGAGTGGTGTATTCCTAGTCATAACAATCATCACCCTAACAAACAATATAGAGTAGAACAAAAAAAGATCACTTTCTAAACCAATCTGAAGAAAGTCCCCCAAATTCTTGCTTGGCCTCAGTAGTGACCTACTATACCCACACTGTCCATTCAAGAGAGAGCAGGTGGAAGCAGGAACCATGCCAAAGACTTGTGGCTGGGAGCTGGAGCAGGCTTAAGTAGCCATTCCTAGCCTTCCTCCTATTGTCATTCCTACCCTATTGTCATTCCTCCTATTGTCATTCCTGCACTTCATTTTTCACAGGAGAAGGAAGTATTTTAATATATTAATACTACCTTGAGGCAAGAGGAAAAGTGGGATATAAATATTTTTTTAAAAGAATGTCCCTTGTTCCTTCAGACCGGGGAACAGATTTCTCCATACCAAGAGATTAAAGTAAACGTTACATTTGTATTTAGGCCTCGATTGTGATTCCAGGATACAAGTGATATTTTTTACTATACATATTTTAAGCTGGCTAAAATGAAATGGATTCCTATCACTTCTTACTTTCTTATATCTTCTTCATACAAAACTAAAACTGCATTGCAGCTGGTAGCAGCCTTGAATAGTGAGCCCATTTTCACTCATTTTTCAAGCCCACATTACAGTTTTAGCAGTTAGTTTGCATTCTGCTTTCAAGAAGACAATTCCTCATTTTTCTTTGCTCTCTCTCTCTCTCTCTCGCTCTCTCTCGTAAAAAAGTGACATTGTGATGGGGAAAGTGTCAGGATATTGAATATGAAATAGATTTGCTATCCCAAAGGGGGTTGGAACTATAACTGGTCAAACAGTATCTAAAAATGCATTTGCAAACTCTTTATAAATTTACATGACAACAACAACCCACTCTATACATTTGTATATCTCTATTAGTTAAATTGGAGATTAGCTGTAAAATAAATCGAATGGTTATGAGTCAGGACTGGGAAAAGGAATTTACATTCTTGGGTATTTCCTTTGCTTGTAAGTGACAGAAATATTATGCAAGAGAGTGAAACTAAACAGTGAGATTCAGAAAAAAAATTAGAATAAGGAGTATCAAACAATCTTTAACATGTGTCATGCTGCATAAGATATAAGTGATACCTGCCTTGTGGGCAGAGTTCTGTCTACATGCAGACCTAGATGTCATGCTGGAGATCAATGATCAGACATTTTAAATTTTCTTTAAAAGCAACTGGCATGGATAAGGTCCATACTGGCCTGATAGCTGGCGACAATAAGTTGTTGCTGGTGCCCAGTTAGGGCCACCAACCTCCAAGTACTAGCTGGAGATCTCCCGCTATTACAACTGATGACCAGCTGACAGAGATCAGTTCACCAGGAGAAAATGGCCACTTTGGCAACTGGGCTCTATGGTATTAAAGTTCCTCTCCTCCCCAAACCCCACCCTCCTCAGGCTCTGCCCCAAACACCTTCCACCGGTGATGAAGAGGGTCCTGGCAACCCTATGCCCAGTGGGGCTGTTAGGGTGGACAACAGGACAGCAAACAGTGAACAGAGCCAAAGCAAATGATGGGCAGAGATAGATCAACTACTTCTGTCCACACCCAGCTTTCTAGCCACTGGGTAATACTGCCTAGTTAGGTTTCTCCCTCATATTTCTTAGTTTCTTTACCACACATAATCAGCTTTGTTAATATACAGCTGCAGACTGAAATTCTACAAAGGCTTGAGAACAAAAGCTACTGAGCTTAGTTTACTACCAAGTAAATAAGAAGGTGCCCTGACCTGGATGGCCCAGGCTAGCCTGATCTCGTCAGATCTCGGAAGCTAAGCAAGGTCAGCCCTGGTTAGTATTTGGATGGGAGACCACCAAGGAATACCAGGATTGCTGTGCAGAGGAAGGCACTGGCAAACCACCTCTGTTAGTCTCTTGCCATGAAAACCCCCAAAAGGGGTCACCATAAGTTGGCTGCGACTTGACGGCACTTTACACACACACACAAATAAGAAGATGACTGACTTGACAAGGCCAGGAGAAGATAGGGAAGAACTCGTATAGATGTTGCAATCCTATACAGAGTTACCCTGGTCTAAGCCCATTAATTTCAGGTGCATTAGACTGGAGCAACTTTGCATAGGAATGTAGGGTGGAGATTCCACACCTTCTTCTGGCAATGTCCCAACCAAAGAAATAAGCTTTTTTTTAAAAAAAAAAAAATGCCGTTTGTATATTTTTATGAACACTTTTCCTGCATTACCTTTGTTGAAAGAAGCCTACTATATCATAAGCAGATCAATGACTATCACTACTGCCCCATAAATGCAGATTTCTCTCCCCCCCCCACCCAGCAATCATGCAGCTAGAGGGGAGAGGAGGCTTTAGCCTCCCAACCATTGAGGGCAAGGGAAAGGGGGACCTGGCCATTCTCCACGGCGGGGGGGGGGGAGACAGCGCACCCACTCACCTGCTCTCTTGCGCTCTCTCTCTCGCTCTCTCTCTCTCTCAGGCATGCCGGCTCCGCAGCCCGGCTGCCGGTGCGAGCGGGTACGAGAGCAGGGGCTCCAAATCAAGTTCAGGGAGCCGCACTCAACAGGCCAAAGAGCCGCATATGGCTCAGGAGCCGCAGTTTGCAGACCCCTGGTATACGCTATTGGTCATTCTCTATCTATACACACAGCTTGGTGTAGTGGTTAAGAGTGGTGGTTTGGAGCAGTGGACTCTGATCTGGAGAACTGGATTTGTTTCCCCACTCCTCCACATGAAGACAGCTGGGTGACCTTGGGCTAGTCCCAGCTCTCTTAGAGCTCTCTCAGCCCCAACTACCTCACAGGGTGTCTGTTGTGGGGAGGAGAAGGGGATTGTAAGCTGGTTTGATTCTTCCTTAAGTGGTAGAGAAAGTTGGCATATAAAAACCAATTCTTCTTATTCTTATTCTTCCTATTGCCAACGATTCCCTAGTGCATTCTGTTTTTGTTTTCATTTTTCACTTACAGAACACTTACATTAATCCTATCAAATACTTATTAAACTGAATTATTTGGGAACTAAGTGAGAATAAGTGCCCCATTAAGAATAAATTACTATAGATGGTAGCTTGGAGCACTCTGCAAAGTAAAGCATTGCCATAAACTTTATTAACCTTAGCAAGTTTGTAAGAAAATAGATTGACTCTGAAGAAAATGGAGAATTATTTCCAAAATAAACATTATAGACACATCAACTTCAGGCACCTTCATTTGGTTACCCATAAAATTATTTTTTGAACAAAATATATACGGAGATCAAGTTTATTTGTAAGGCAGTGAAAGACTTATGCACAAGCACACAATGACTTACAAAAGCCTTTGAAAACACAGCATAACTCAGTACTAATTCATGTGCCATCTTCCCACAACAAAATCCATGTATGAAATATATTTACATGCATGCTTTTTCCTGTCCATTATTTTCTTACTGTTCCAAAGAACAGTAATGTACATTCTGCCTATAGCTCTACTACACTGACAGCTCATTCCTTCATAGACCTGCTCAAGGAAGCTTACAAAGTAAAAGATACATTCATAAAGCACAGAATAATTAAAATGAGCCAGCCAATAAAAAACAGAAGTGAAATAATCACATCAAAACACAGAAACCTAAAAGCTTGGTATTTGGCTATAGTGAGTTGCAATATATGCATAGATGCTTCCTTTTTCTTACACTTCAAGTATTGCTTGTGAAGCCAAGTAACAAACTGGCTGCACAATGCCACATACGCATCAGTCTAGTTAGCATTTTAAACCCACTCTTCTTTCAAGAACCTCAGAGCAGCATACACACTAAATAAGGTCACATTGCTCAGACTGAAGGACCTACCAGCCCTTTATACTAGAACACTAGATTGTATTAGATCCTGCAGTCAGATGCTATAGGCAGCAATCATTGGATTCCTCCAGACACAGTGTACTTCCTCTACCAACCATCTTCAGGAGGGTGCTGTGGTACAGTAGGAGTTGAGCTAGCAGGTCTTCTGTGAAGGAAAACCATTCAGGGGCATTCAGAGCATGCCTATAGAGCAGCTGGTTCCTGGTTTTGGGTTCAGATCCTCATGGCTTTGAATCCTCATAGCAATGCACTCTTCCCCCATTTTTTAAATTTGTTGTAAGATCTTGTGGTGTTTAGCTTTGAAAACTTGAGTGCTTCTATAGGTTTTTAGAATACGGATCATTCAATGTATCTGGTAGAGTTTTCTTTATAAAAGCTTAATGGTTAATCCATACTTAATCCATAAGTTAATTTATTAAGTGCTTAAATATTATTTCAGAAACCTTAATGATTGACTAAGTATATAGGCAAAAATTATATTTGAAGGAATAAGACATAAAATCTCATCTTGTTAAAAATTTGCTCCTCAGCAACTGCCAATGTTGAAAATATTGATCTGCTTAATTTAGTGTAATAAATCTAAACTTCTTGGTGCAGTTATAGTAAGAATATACTGCATACTATACAATTGATGAATAAGCATAACCACAAAGAGAGAAAACATTATTTTGATTTCCATATAAACAATTTTCAGAACTTGTTTTCCTGCACAAAATATCTTCTAATAGCAAAGTCAGCCAAATCTTTGGATTCTTAAATCTGATAGACATGAATGGGTAAAACAGATCATTCTACAAACCTGAAAAGAGGTCCAGGTTTGCAGAAAAGTGTGAAATCTAAAAAAAAAAATACATTAGGGGATTTTTAAAAACTTGAAAATGATAAAAGGAGAGCCTGTAGCTTTAAGTAAAAGGTTCCCTCAGTGGCTGTTGCTAGGCAACCACATCATTTCTGGCTTCAGTTTCTGTGAGTAAAAGGCAGTGGCAAGGGGGGAAACCACACTGTTCAAAGTAGGGCTGTTGAAAAAAAAATTCAGTAAAATTCGGATTCGGCAAAATTCGGCCCATTTTTATTTGGGAAATGCCGAAGTTTGAACTCCCCCACTTTGGGTCCGTGCAATTCGGCATGAGATCCGGAGTTCGGGGAAAAATTCAGCCGAATAAAGCCATTAAAAACAC